>NW_022147434.1:3115136-4315136 GCF_002938485.1 Sitophilus oryzae | reverse complement strand
TTCACCTCGAATTGGTTTTCTTTTAATTTAATTTAATAACCTTAGTTATTTACATGGCAATTAGTGATGTTTGTTTATTATACTCATTAAATTATACAGTGTGACCAAATCAAGAATTCAATCACAACGTATCAAGTAAAACATTGTGTTGAAACGAAAAAAAAACGGACGCTAGTTCTCTCGACGGTCAGGCAAACCGTAATGTAAAACGTTCTGTCTGGGTCGGGCTTAAGATAAAAAGTAACTGGGGCAGATCTAAACCTTTTTTCTAGAAAAAATTATAATTATTTATTTAAAAAAAAATAAAATTCGCAAATTTATCATTTTAGTCAAATAACTATCTAGTCCACATGTTTATTTTTTGTCAGTGATGACATTTAGCTATTTTCATTTCTAATTTACATTTCAAATATCTTGAGAACTGTTACTCGTAGCGATTTTACCAAGAGACTTTTTTTAAGTAAAAAATGGCGAAAAATCAAATTTTCTATGTCAAAAAAACACCCAGAAACCAATTTTCACCCCATTTAGTTCAGAAATTATTTTGAAAAAATCGAAATAAAAATGAACTTCTAAACCTTGTATCTCCGAAACGAAGCATTTACGGACATACATTTATACGAACCTTATTTTTATCTGCAGAATATGCTGCCGAAGTTTCCCGAACACAATTCGGACCACCTTGTAACAGACTGTCTGCAGAACTGACGAAAAATTTTTCTATACTGTCATCCGTTTTTGACTGACAGGCATAACGTTAGATAAAACGTTAACTGTAGACGGATGTAATAAAAAAATTATTCATAGTATTCCAAATTCTATTGAAGTTATTGTTATATGACTATTGACCCATTGATTTCATATTTCATAGTTTTCGAATTCAGTTGTTATTTGTGTTTAATTGTCTTTTCGCTTGGTTTAAAAAAATAAATTACTTTTAAACAAATACATCACTTTACAGTTGGATCAATCGTTTTTATTTTGAATTATTTCTACTCAATCATTCTTTATATATTTCTATTTAATTGCACCGTAAAGGTTATCTCAATAATTAAAAAGCAAAGTTCCTGGTTTGGTACAGAATATTATTTATAATATTAAAATATTTTTGAAGTAAAATGTTTTTTTATTATGTTTTAATTTAAATTTGTCGAAGAAATATTTCTAGAAATAATACCTACTTGTTTTAGTTCTCTTCAACTGTTGTTTCTTAATTATCTTATATTCTGCATAATGTTGTAATGCACTCTTTAACTAATATTTTACACACATTAAATGAAGTTAACATGTTATAATATGTCCGTATAGATAATAGCAAAAGTTTTAGTAAATAATGTAGTTACTTAAATTTTCCATTAGGTTTGGATATTTTAAATAACACAATCTTTAGACAAATGTCACTGACTGATAATGTATTATCTGCATTATATGCATTCACATTTATTTATAGCTTCAAGAGCATTGCAAAATTATATACGAAAAAGTTATTGATTCTCGACATTACGAAATTAATGTGTTATTTTATATAGGTAGTAATTAGCGAGTTAATAAAATATATTACCTGTAATTTTTATATTATTTTTTACGTATTATTGCTTTTATTTATTGTTACGGACTTTTTAAAATATAATTATTTAATATTTTTAACGTACATACCTCTCTTTATGTTCTTATTCATTTAGTAAAATTTGTTCTTCTGGTCTAAAAAAAGAACATAGAAAAATAAGGACAACGTCATTTCAAGAACACCTGTTTATTAAAGGAGGCTATTATTTTATTTATTAACCACCTGTCATACCGAATAATACGTTAGACATGCCAATTTAAAAAAAAATGTTTTTCGGGGGCTTATATACCTAGTATGAAAGATTATATTTGAATTTGAACATTTTGGAATAAGAAATGAAACCTTTTCAATTTTTTTCTGTATCACACAATCACACACTTCGGTTATTTTGCTCAGTTTTAACCGTGCTGTTAAAACCGCGCACGTAGAAAGCATGGGTACAAGAAACCTTCTGGACCAGAAGAACAAATGAAGAACCACCATAACCCATAACCACCAAAATTTACTATTGGGAGTCAACATAGATAACCTGGGATTACTTGGGAAACCTAGCCTAAACACCCTCTCTGTTGGAGAACAGAGAGTTCTGTATACAAAAAGACACCAATGCTTAGCCTTTGCAGATGATTTAGTTATCTTAGCAAGAGATCGGAAAGAACTGATATCGGTCACCAAAAGACTACAAGATCGAGTGCAAAAAGTAGGCTTAGTGTTTAATGAGAAGAAAACGAAGTTTATGGAGTGGTCAGATAGGGATTTTTGAGAAGGGAAGATGTCAACAAATAGATTCTGAGAAAGGGAAACGATATAAGTTTGATGAAGTAGATATATTCACATATCTAAGAACCGTAGTTCTAATGAAACCAAATGTAACTCTTATAATAAAGAAATTGTGACAAGAATAATGGCAGGAAATAGATGTGTTAGCGCACTACTGAAAATTAGTAAGTGTAAGCACATCCCTAGAAGTAGAATCAGAATGTACCAAACAGTGATACGACCAATAGTGCTGTGTGCATGTGAAACGTGGACATTCAAATTCAATGGAAAGTTCGAGGCTAGAGATTTGGGAAAGAAAAATACTAAGGAAGATTTTTGGAGGAAAGAAGATAGACAACATATGGACCAGAAGAACAAATGAAGAATTAAAGCAACTATGTCGAGCACCGAGTATAACGGGAGTAGCAAGAGCACAAAGACTGAGATGGTTAAGACACATTGAAAGAATGGCTGAAGCAAGAATTACTAGTATGATAATGAAACGTTAAATAGGTGAAAAGAGGAGGAGGCGTATACCGAGAACCAGATGGAAAAAGGATGTTGAAGAGAACTTGAGAAGGATAAGAGTGGATGGGTGGAGAATAAAGGCGAAAGACAGAAACAAATGGGGATAAAGATAACCAATCAAGCCATGAGCCTTTTAGGCTGTTAGAGCTGTTATATATAAAAAAACAGCCACTAGACATCAAATTTTGCCGCTAACAGGAAGGTTCTAAGTCCTAACGTCCTAACTGAACAGTCCTACCGGTTCGGTTAAAACCATGTAAATTAACTGAAGTGTATGGGGCACTTTACGAAGGCGTTGGTTAATTTCCCTTTTTGTCCTAGTCGTCGCTAAAACGTCGAAAAACAATTAATTTTCGACGAGGGAGGAAGGGCGTCATCGGCATCGAAAGGAAAAGTTGGCTGGCAGAATAATCGAAAAATGACCGCAGAATGTGTGCTCGTGAAGTGCTGGAAATTGTCTGCGGTTTGGCAACAAAAAATATTACATTTTCTTACGTCGGCACATTAACGAAGGAATAAATAACTTTGAGAGGATTTTAGATATTGTTTAGCAAATTTGCCAGAGCTCAAGAGCTGTACAGGATGGTCCGAACTGTATTCCTGACACTTCGGCAGTATATCCTGCATCCTTAGCTTAATTAATGCCGAGCCTCGGAGGGTGTAGAAGTATATAGGGTGTAGAAGTTTCATTTTTATTTAGATTTTTTCCAAATAATTTCTTAAGTACCGTCAATATTTGTATGAAAATTGGAGTCTTGGAGTTTTTTGACATGAAATTTTTTTGTTGATATCAATATAATTTACATTTGCGAGTTTTTTTACGCAAAAAAGGATCTTAGTAAAAAAGGTACGAGTAATGGTTTTCTAGATATTTGGAATCTAAATTATCAATACCTGTCATTGACATAAATTAAAAATGTTGACATTTTGTATGACAAAGTAATGACAAGACTGAAATCATAAATTTGAAATGTCTTTCGGCCAAAAGTTCAGCAAAAACTCTTTTATCATCATTTCTTCGAAGAAAAATTTTTGACTAATTTAAAAAAATAAAAAGTTCTCAAATTTATCATTTCAAACAACTATCTACTCAACATGTTTATTTTTTGTCAATAATGACATGTATTGACTATTACGATTCTAAATATCTTGAGAACGGTTTCTCGTAGCGATTTTTACCGAGAGGCATTTTTTATGTAAAAATTCATGGACATGTATATTTTTTCACTCAGTAGTTTTATACAGGTACGGACGAAAAGTTATTGTTTTTCAAAACAGTTAAAATACATGTAGGTGGCGCCCCCTACAAATATGACCCCTATTGACATCAAACTAAAATTTCTCATGTCAAAAAACTTCCAGACCAATTTTCATCTAAATATTGACGTTACTTCACAAATTATTTGGAAAAAATCGAAATAAAAATGAAATTTCTACACCCTATATCTCCGAAACTAATCGTTTTAGGACATAAATTTATACGAACTTTTTTACTTATTTTTATCTACAGAATACGCTGCCGAAGTTTCCGGAATACAGTTCGGACCACCCATTATATTGGAACACGCTATAGTACTAATTGGATATTTGAAAGTTTGTTTTTTGAACATGTGTTTAGGTATTGCTTTTTTTATTCTACATATCTTAAAATATCCACTGATACAAAATCATGAAAGTAAGCATAATTAGATTTCGACATACGACATCCAAAAAATGACAGAAAATATAATTTACCTGCGAATTAAAATGATAGACAACAACTGTCACTGTCAGGTATCCCCCGTTGGACAGATCTAGAAAAGTGTTTACTAATTGTGTGGAAACACTTAATAGTACACCATTTAAAATAAGGGAGTAAGTTTGTCTTAAACATGATCAGTTTGTCCAATATTATGTTTTTTATTACCCTGACTTTAAATTACTCTGAAACTTTGCTTTATCATAGTTAGTTATTAACTAAAAAACATGGTACGAAGAAAACATAACTTTAGTTCATATCTTTAAAAATATTCTTTTCGTAGAATAACAGACTACGCCCCCACTGCATTCTACGTAAAAAGTTTACATTAAACAGTTTTTACCTTCTCGATACCTTTAACAATAACAGAGATACAGGGGTTGTCCCAAATTGCAAAATTTTCAAAAAGACCCTGTAGTAAACGAAGAGGGCTATGAAAATTTTGTTTACGGTATCTTCCGTTTGACAAAAAAAGTAGGACTGGTTTGTGCAAACCGCATCCTTCTATCTGCACGAATAACGGAGATACCATAAGATTTCAACCAAAATAGGACAACCTGTACATCATTATCATTATGTAGGTACTTTGTCATAACAAAGAAACAATAATGCGGTTTTGATGCATCAAAAATGAAAGTTTGTATGTATGTAGTTAAAAAAATTGTTGCAATTATAACAAGAAATACCATTAGAAACCAAATATTTATGTATTTTGCAATGTCCTATTTGAAGTATAGTAATACTGTCTTTTCTTTCTATTTCAGTATTGTGGTTTTCCCTATTAATAGAACTATTTAGGTTTATTAGGTGTTAAATATGAGATCTTAAAATTGATATTTATATCTCTTGAAGAAAACAAGTCGTTACTCTAGAAATACGACTATTTCATATTTCATTATACATCTAAAATGCGATAGAAATAAATAAGCTTTTATTTGAACAACTCAGCTTAGCTTTTTCAATATTATATGAACGTGAATGATTAAACCAAATCTTGCCAGAAAAGTGAATTTTATCTTTAAAAACTTAACATCCTGTGAAAATGATTAGTGGAAAATAGTAGCATTAGATTTTCCGTTCAAGAGTTTCAAGTAGTGTGACCATTTCTTGACATAAAGCTTTTTGGTTCATATTTGAAGGGTTTTTACAATTTTCATCATTGGTAAAAAAAGTGTCTCCTTGATGTTGTGTCGTAACAAGAAATATATACCTGGGCATACGAGGCTTTGGGCCTTAAGCTAAATATCGACAAAACTAAAGTCATGTGTACTCCCCGGAAGATCAGAATAATGCTATAAAAATCGGAGAAAAACTATTGGAAATTATTGGAATACGTAGCGTAATTCAATTACCTCGGCAGTTTGATTTCGAAAAAGACCAATATCGACTCTGAAATTCAGCACAGGATTAGCAGCGCCTCAAGAGCATTCTGGAAATTAAAAGACAGAGTTTTCTACAATCATGACTTGAGCACAAAAACGAAACTTACAGTGTAACGAGCAATAATAATCCCCACCATGTTATATGGAAGCAAAACCTGGGTGCCGTACCGCCGACACATGAACGCATTAAACAAGTTGCAACAGAGACACCCTAGACAACTCTTAAGAATCAAATGGTTCCATCATGTCTCAAACGTATCGGTCCTTGAAAAAGCTAACTGCGAGAGTATTGAAGTCATGGTTACAAAATCTCGCTTAAGATGGGCTGGTCATGTATGCAGAATGCAAGAAAACCGCATACCAAAATATCTGCTTTACGGTGAGCTTGTAAACGGTAAGAGGAAACCGGGTTGACAACTTAAAGGTACAAGAATATCTTCCACAAAAACTTAAAAGGGGGAAGCATTTAGAATCAGTGGGAGGAAGCAGTCCACAATAGAACGCAATGGAGAAGAATTGTAAACTCAATTATCAGCGACAACCAAAAAGTAAAAAGGCAACACAGCAATGAGAAAGCACAGAAAGCTCATGAAAGAAAACGCCTTGCGTGACCAGCTTCTGATGCGTGTCAAATACTCGTCAACAAGTAATGGCAGTAGTATATGTATGCATGTTGTAACAAAATATTTAGAAGAGAAGAATTTAGTAATTGAAGTTATCACCGCTTATGCTCAGACAGTCAGGCGGCACTTGGGGCGCTTATGAACCCAAAGGTATCGTCGAGACTAGTCTGGGAATGCCTGGGTGAACTGGGAGCTCTGGCACGAAGGAACAGAATTAAATTATTCTGGGTGCCGGGCCACAGCGGCATCCAAGGCAACGAAAAAGCCGATGAGCTAGCTAGGCAGGGATCATCGGCATCCTATCTTGGTTCAGAGCCATTACTGGGAATACCCAAATGTATGGCCCGTAGTGCACTAAAACTCTGGATCAAGGAAAAGCACAATGTCCACTGGAGAAACAGACAGGGGCACAGGCACAGCAAGGCTTTTATCCAAGGATCTGGCTCTAAAACCGCAAAAGAACTGCTAATGCTTAGCAGGAATAAAGTGCGGATTACAACAAGCTTCTTGACAGGACACATGGCTGTCAAGTGTTATCTGAACAAGCTCAACCTGTATCAAGGAAGTCTTTGCTGCAGACTCTGCGATAAAGATCCTGAAACAGCAGAGCACATAATATGTCATTGCGAGGCTCTGGATCGCAAGCGACACTCTTTATTTGGGAAAGCTAGGCTAGAACCGGAGGAACTATGCTCCCATCCTATCAAGGACCTGCATAAGCTAGTGCAGGGCACAGGGATAGGAGAATGGGTGCAGATATAGAGGGGGGACAAACACAATAGGCCTCACAGGTCGCAGTGTTTCCGGCAGAGGACGGCCCCTTGTTATAGAGAAAAAAATATTCACCGCTTACTACGGATTTACGGATTTAAATACAATAGATATCGTATAGGATATGCTAGGGGGTAAAAATATTTTTAAAAAATTCGTTCTCCATATCTCAGTATATCAAGAGATTGGCGATGAATTTCGGATAATTTTCCATGACTAAGCCCCATTAAATTTTGTGACAAATCTGCATGAATACGCTATTATTCTAACCATCAAGTCGTATCGCCATAAAACACAATAGGCTCAAAGTATCCGCCTACTTAAGCGCCTATTTCGACAATCGTAAGGCTTCTTTTTTTCATTTCTTCCACATCTTTAATGCTATATGATTGTGTGGCAGCATTTTAGTGCTCGTCTAGACTGCGCTTTTACTCTCAATGCGTGTGGTTTCTTGTCGCTTTTTAATCTATTACGACTAATAAAACATGGTTGTTATATGGTCGTCGTGGGCCGTAATAGCTGCTGATAAATACATTGTATTTGCCAAAATATACATGTATCATCAAAAGTGAATTCCTTTAGATGCAGCTTTAATTATTATTCAATGAATTTAAAATTATGTTACCTTAGAAAAAAGTAACGAATGGAGGCAAAACGGCAACTTTTTTTTGTTTTTTGGCAACTAAAGCGTAGTCATGAGCGTATTGAAGTTCTGTGATGAATTTTATACGTATTTTTGTCCTGAGTCTTTTTATGTTAAACAGACCACCGTCGGATCTGTATCTAATGTCTATTCTTCTTTCCTGTAGTTTGCTGTTCACTATAATAGAGAGCCCTGTCGTGAATATGTTGAATAGGAGAGGCGCTAAGACACATCCTATCTACCTCCGCTTATCTCCTGTATTTGTTAAGAAGGGATCGCTCAGTGATCCATGATGTGACACTCTTGACTTGTTCTTTAATTTAAAAAAAACTAATGCGTTAGTACTACTCTTGAAAAATACGTCAGCAATTTTTTTGGTCCCTCCTGCGTCCTTCATTGGTTAACTTACTCAAAATCTGGTCACTTTATATTAAATTTAAAATTTATTTGTGGTTTATTGTTGAATAAAATTTGAATGTGTGGATGTTTTAGTTTAATTAATCTTTATATTTTTGTTTGTTTCAGGTAAGATCCCGTATATCTACAACGAAATAGCATATTTTTCTATGTAAGTACATTAATTTAGATAGTAAGTTGTTTCAGTTTTGAATTTTTACAACACGAATACTTCAGGTATGCCGTAATAAATAATATTCAGAAAATAATAAGAAATCCAATCTTAATTAAAAATTCTAGTATAATATATGTTATAAAGAAGTAATTCCACTATTAAACTTATTGGTCTCTCTTGAAATGGATATTTTCAATATATTTAACCAAAAAATCCGACAAATGACACCGTAAAAACATTCAAAAATTATAGCTCCATTCAATAAATATAAAGTTAACCCAATGTCACAATGAATTGCATTTCTTCGATCCCTGCACGGGGAATCCTCCGCCATTATTTCATTTTTTGTTAATCTCCGCAATATACCGGGAAAAATCCGGTTGAAAAGGGGTCATTTACGTTCGAATCAATGGCCCCATGTAACATCAATGCCCTAATATGACAGCGACTTAGTGTCAGTATTACAAAAGCCTAAAATCGTTACTTTGTATTTGGAAATGTCTGTTCTTTGTGGCTGTTAACCGGTGTTAAGCTTGTCATATTTTACAACAAATTGTTACTTGTTTGTTAAGTCTGGTTTACACGTATCCAGTAATTTAGGGTTGATTTGAAATAAGTAGGTCCATTTATGTAATTTTCGGGAATATGTTTACTGAAACATAACACTTAAAAATCGAAATATCTGCTTTAAGTAAAGAGCATTTGCATTCAGAATCCATGAACTAAAATTACAAGTCTTTGAACTATCTGTCCATGGACTAAAATTCTAATTGACAAAATTATCTGGAATGATTGAACCTATATTGAACCTAATCGATTTGACAGTGGTTGTCATTTTTGTTCTCTATATTTTTTTTACATTTCGATTCAAGTATTATTCCTGTATATTTCAATATATCTTTCTAGATATGAGTATGCTATTTTCTCACTATTTTCTGTTGAATTTCTATTCTACAGGGTGGTCTGAATTATATTCAGAAAACTTCGGCGGGATATTCTGCAGATAAAAATAAGTGAAAATATTTGTATAAGTATACGTCCTAAAATGTTGCGTTTATGAGATACAGGGTGTAGAAGTTTCAGTTTTAATCCGTTTTTTTTTTCAAATAATTTCTGAACTAACATCGATATTTGAATGAAAATCGGTGTTTGTGTGTTTTACGACATGAGAAATTCTATTTCAATGTCAATATGACACCTACTTGTAGAGGGTGCCACCTACAATAGAAATCTAGAAATAAATCAGTAATCAGCTATTTTTTATAGAATGCCACTGAGTTAGAATTCAAACAAAAACCATTCTAAAAGGCTTTTTAGTTTTGTCTAAACAAATTTACCTGATCAACAAAATACATGTTTCACATATTTCCACACATGCATCGTCAGAAACCAAATAAAAATAAAGAAAAAAAAATATTTTAAATAAAATTATTTTTTTACATTGTCGATGTTCTGATAGATGGTCATTACGTAAAGCCTGATAAAGTCAGATTTCAAAAATTAACAATTACTACTTAATGACAGTTACCTAATGAGTTTTGAATTCTAAACAATGCATTTTACACAAAATACCGTTTTTATTTTTTAGATTTCCGTTTTAATGGCAAAACCACCTTTTTACAAAATTATATTTTTCCTCTATACACATTTTGTTATAAACAAACAATTTCGAATAAATTGTTTATGTAGGGTTGTTCACCACATACGATATGGAGTATTGTAGCTAGTGATGGAAAAAACCGATTAATTTCAGTAATCGAGTACTCGAGTTTGAAGCGATTTCTATGCAATGGCAAGTAATAGCAAGCGTCGAGCGATTCGCGTGATCGTTTGCTTGATTTAGTTCATTTCAAGGCATTGTCGATGTAGATCGTAAAATTTTGTCACTTAAATACTCAACGGATAACGTCGTATAAATTTGCTACCTGCAATGTATGTAGAAAATTCGCTCGGCTTTTTATCGAGTAAGTCACATTAAAATCGAATTTCAATTTATTTCATTCTAGGATCGCTTGCGTTCGTCGCTCGTAACTCGTCACTTCCATCGCTCGTTCATAATCGAGCGATGTCTGTTATTTCAATAATCGAGTATTCGAGCGAATTTTCGCTCGAGTTATCCCATCACTAATTGTTGCTAAACGATTAGATTTTTACAAATTGTAAGTTTTGGAGGTTCGTTTTACCCCATTCGTAAAGACTATTAGAGTTACAATTTAAAAATAATTTTACAAGATACAGAAAGTCTCAAATAAGAAAAAAATATTATATCTAGTTGTATTTTTTAAATGGAGCACCCTGTATATTATTCTATTTTTAGATTCTAAGATTGAAATAAAGGTAAATTTGATTAAGGTTTGTCACACTTAAACCTTAAACCTCACCGTTTTTGAAATATTTTCAATTTTGTGAAATAAGCAAACTATATCGACAATATTAGTATGTGGTAACTCTTTGAAAATTTGAAAAAATTGAAAAAAAGAACATCTTTAAAAATAATCTAAAATGTCAATATTCCATGGGTATAATGATAAATGAGGTCTAAATTATAAGAAAATGTATTTTCTTATAATATTGAAGTCTAAATTATAAGAAAATGTATTTTCTTATAATATTGAAGTCTAAATTATAAGAAAATGTATTTTCTTATTATTTAGACTTCTTGGGTGTTTCATTTAAATTAAACAAGTTATTGCCCTTTAAAGCTAATAATTATTTAATATAAATTTTAGATACTCTGTATAAGATAGTATTTTTTTATTATTGCGACACAATGTCTGATCAATAATTAAACTTCAGTAAATATTTAGTATTAAAAACTTTGAAACCCTAGGGGAAATGAAGCCTTAAAATTTTTACTGCAATTTCATAAAATTGAATATAGTTCAAAAACGGTAAGGTTTAAGTATGATAAACCTTCATCAAATCTACCTTCATTTCAATTGTAGAATCTAAAAATAGAATAATATACAGGGTGTTTCGTTTAAAAAATACAACTATAATATTTATTACGTATTTGGGATACTCTGTATCTTGTAAAAATATTTTTAAATTGTAGCTTTTCTAAATCGTTTAGCTACAATAATACTCCATGTCGTATGTGGTGAACAACCCTGTATAAGAGAGAGAAAGTCATCCGCTGTTAAAAAAAATCAAATATAAAAAACGACTGCTAATCCTTTTAAGCCGACCCTGGCCAACTGCAGATTTTAAACTGAACAATAATGAAACACAATAAACATAATCTTTTCCATATGTTTTGTCGGTGATTCTAAAATACATTAAGCGAAATATTTTTGAGTGACAGGTGGTATAGCATTGGATAAGCAATTACTTGAAGGTCAATTACATCATGCTGGTTACATCACAAAACGAATATGTCTTCCTGTACAACAAGGAGAATGAATGTGTTTTTTGTCGGACTAATAGAAACATTCACTGACTTGATGGGTTTATGGGATTTTTTTCTGTGTGTTATGAAGAAGGTTTTTTATCCCTCAGTTCTTTATGTTTATATTAAAAAATACAGTAGAAAGATGAAGCTTCGCTATTAAAGATCAGTACATTTTTTGAGATTTTTTACCAACTTCAGAAACGCCCAATAAAATGTATACAGGTTGAGTCTTAATTAAGTGCAAATATTTTCAGGGCTGGTTGATATCGGTAAAAGAAACATAATTTCTCTTTACCATTTTTCAAATAAATCCAAAATAGCCGAGATATTTTACTTTTAAAATTCAAAAAATGATTTTTTGCGAAAATTTTGAGAACCACTAGATATTTTTGGAGTTTTCGTTTTCGTAAATTTAATTTACTACCTAATGTTGCCATATTATCAAGCTATTATGTTTTTTTAACTTAAGATTGATTTTTTTAAAAGCAATCAAATTTTTAATTTTTTTCGAAAGATACCAAATAGATATTCAAAATTTTTGTTTTAAAAAAACGTGTTTATGGGGTCGAAATACCGGGTGCGTCTCGAAAATGGTTTACCCCCTATAACTTTTTTATTTTTTTCAGATAAATAAACGAGATTTGGTATGTTAGTATATGACATAAATTAGGATTGATTGACGTATTCAATTGTTTTCTCTGAAAATGACACTCTGAACAGAATGACAAATAATATGTCAACTTTTCACATTTTCGCATATGGTTTATTTGAAATTATAACATGCGGTTCATAACGACAATTTGACTTGAAATACCAAGCGTGTGGTATCAAATTATTCGTAAAAAAATGCTTTTCCCAAATATGCTAATGTGCCACCCTCGTTCCATTTGAAAAAATTGAGATATGATTAAAAATACGATTTCAGCATTTTATAACTGGCCAGGACAAGACACTAATAACTTTACACGATCAAATCTATTTTTCCATGGCTCCTTGATTAAGAATTAGTGTTTATAACATAGCCATGGCACTCTAGATTGAATTTTAAAATACGATTTTTTATTAAGCGAGAATGTCAAATGTTGACATATGATATGTCATTCTATTCTGAATGTCATTTTCTATCGTATAAAGTAAAGCTAGACGCTAGTTTCCCTCGTTCCATTTGAAAAAATTGAGATATGATTAAAAATGCGATATGGGCATCTTTTAACCGGCCAGGGACAAGACAATAAAAACATTAGACGATCAGATCTATTTTTCCAAGGCTCCTTGATTAAAAATTAGTGTTTTTAGCACAGCCATGGCACTCTAGATTGAAATTTAAAAATACGATTTGTTTTTGAGTGAATATGTCAAAAGTTTACATATGATATGTCATTCGATTCAGAAAGTTATTTTCATTTTCTATCTAATAAAGCAAAAAAATACGAAGAGTGCCATTTAAAAATCAAAAGTTGTAGTCATTTCCAGTGAAACAGGAAGTGACCGAAAACAACTGAAAACGTCAATCAATCCTAATTTATGTCATATATTAACATACCAAATCTTGTTTATTTATCTGAAAAAATAAAAAAGTTATAGGGGATGAACCACTTTCGAGACACACCCGGTATACCATCCCTAAAAAGTATTTGCACTAATTTAAGACACACCTTGTAGTTAGCGCTATATTTTAGTGAAAACGGACTTGATTAAAATCCTAGTCATGGTAATATATAAAAATAAAAATTGTTACATTTGAAATGCTAAAACAGTTAGTTGGTTTATTTATCATTATTAAGAATCTAAATGAATAGAAATAATAATGTTGGTTCTTAAGACTATACCAAACCAAACTGACTTTAAAATTTTTATGTATTTTAAAGTTCAATATACCGGGTGCGTCTCAAAAGTGGCTCACCCCTATAACTTTTTTATTTCCTCAGATAAAAAAAAACGTGATTTGGTATTGTTACGGATTCCGTGGGTCCACTAATTTAACTCACGATGAAATACTTAACGAATTTATTTTTCTCTTAATTTACACACAATTTATAACACACAATTAACTACTTATAAAATTCCTTCGCCAAATTGTCCGATTCACAATTTTTAAACGCGGAATATTTAAACTTCAAACTATCCCAAGTGCCTATTACGCGGGCTTATATACTCTACTGACTGTTTCTCGAACCTTCTAAAATTATCCGAGAGCGTTCTACTACTAGAAAATTCCACCGCTGCCCGATTCGCTTTTGCACTTAGCTAAAAGATGGCGCTTCAACAAAAACGTCTTTCACTTTCTGGTGAATTCGCCATGTTTCTTGACACGTACGCAACCAGCAATACACGTTGCAACAAGAAATACAGTTTAGCGCCACATACACCTTAACAGTATATTAGTATATGACATAAATTAGGATTGATTAACGTATTCAATTGTTTTTGTTCACTTCATGTTTACCGGAAATGATTACAACTTATGATTTTTAAATGGCACCCTCGGTATTTTTTTACTTTATTCGATAGAAGATAACACTCTGAATAGAATGATATATCATATGTCAACTTTTGACATTTTCGCATATGGTTTATTTGAAATTATAACTTGCGGTTCGTAACGAAACGATTTGACTTGAAATACCAAGTGTGTGTTATCAAATTATTCGTAAAAAAATGCTTTTTCCAAATATGCTAATGAGCCACCCTCGTTCCATTTGAAAAAATTGAGATATGATTAAAAATACGATTTCAGCATTTTATAACTGGCCAGGACAAGACACTAATAACTTTACACGATCAAATCTATTTTTCCATGGCTCCTTGATTAAGAATTAGTGTTTATAACATAGCCATGGCACTCTAGATTGAATTTTAAAATACGATTTTTTATTAAGCGAGAATGTCAAATGTTGACATATGATATGTCATTCTATTCTGAATGTCATTTTCTATCGTATAAAGTAAAAAAAATACCGAGGGTGTCATTGACAAAAAAAAATAAACAGTATTTCATAGATGCGTTGATTAGGACCAAAAGCATTGGCATGCTAAATGCTAAAATTGCTGTAAACCGTTACTGCCTTCTTCAAACGCGAATATTTCCAATAAAAATGAAGCTATTGAGATGAGTCAAAAAATAAATTACCGAGAAAAGATGCATCTTGATGGTAAATTTGTTTTTAAACTTTCCTTACTTTGTTAAACTATTCCACATGGTGTTTCAAACATTCGTCAGAATAACATTTTATTTTCCCTCGTGATGATAGACGATGGGGAATTTTTAATTAAAAATACATAAAACATCAAATAATTTTGATACAAATTGCTTAAAAATTTAGGTTCGCTAGAACAAGATATATTGAAATAAGAAATTGAGAGAGAAATGCAGGAAAATTTTGAGGTGTCTGCTGTTCGTGCCGATCAGTGTAGTTTTAATGAGAAATGTGCCTTAATTATAGTGGACTAATAATAAATAAATAAATATTTTATTTAAATGATAAATATGCAAGAACAATTAATATTTATATTATAATTGATATAACTTTAATAGAAACTTTGAGTGATTATTTCCATCTTAAATATGTCAGAATATGATTGC
Organism: Sitophilus oryzae; assembly: GCF_002938485.1. Classification (NCBI taxonomy): domain Eukaryota; kingdom Metazoa; phylum Arthropoda; class Insecta; order Coleoptera; family Curculionidae; genus Sitophilus; species Sitophilus oryzae. The sequence goes on along the minus strand of NW_022147434.1, from coordinate 4,299,580 downwards.
TAATACATTTTTAGTTAAAATAAAAGATTTTAAGTAAACACATAAGTAGGTTATCTTTTATCATCAACTTCTCGGTATACAATATATAAATTACGTTTTTATTTAAATAGCGTTCTTTGTCTGTAGAGTGATTCCTCTTTAATGTTGCTCCTTACCGAGCCTTTATTGAAATAATATGACATTTTATAGTAACAAACTGTATAATTATTTTTTTCACTTGTTAAAGATTATAGGTTATAAGATTAAGATAAGTAATAAAAACATAATATTTTATGATTATTAGCCTTTTTTATATATTTATATACTTACATGTTTTTATTGACTACTTTGAAGGAAATATACTTAATTACTTAAGTTAATCTAACAATACTTTTGAATATACAGTATGAGTTTTCAGAGATATTTAGTGCAGTAAAGTATTACAAAATGCATAGTGTACCTTGGAGACTATATAAATAATACTCTCTATCTTTTGTGTGGTAGTGGTTAGTGCTTGCCATTGATTAAACCAAAATAATTCAAAACAGTTCACGCAAATGTAGACAAACTATATAAATATTTGAAATCGAAAGAAAAAGATCTATCAAAAAAAATATATACAGTGTGAAAAAAAGTTATAACTCTCTGATTGACACACTTTAAAACAGACCTGGGCGGCTTCTGGTTTCCTCAATTTATTCCCCATAAAAGCTAGACGCTAGAGACCTTCACACAAACTCTGCAACAAGTAATCAGGGGTGGAACTCTGTAACTAAATAGCGATCGGTAGCGATGAAGAATACTGACCTTGGCCGTATAAACTATACGGCAAGCGACAGTATTCTTTATCGCTACCGATCGCTATTTAGTTACAGAATTCCACCAGAGAATCACTAAGGTACATTCGCTGTGACTATTGATCGAATTTGTAACGACAACAGATAAATTAGATACATAAAAAATTTCTTTAAAATTTATTTAAATATCAATCGCCCAAATCTAGCTTGATCATGACAGTTTTTCATCATACTGTACATCGAAGTAAAGAACATGTAAATAACGCAAAAAAGTGAGTGTTTAAGTTAAACAAGCAAAGCAAACTGTTTGAAAGAAAAAAAGATCTTGAGAAAATAATGCTGTTCAATTTTGGTCAGATTTTCTTTACCTCGCTACCAGTGCGCGATGTGGAAAACAAAAAACAATAGACGACAGACAAACGTATAGCTGACGTCACGCCGGTTAATCGACCGTCCTTCTCCAACCAAACCGCGATCTAGTTTCCTCTCCGTCGCGAAACTATACAGTCGCGTGTTTTCTCTTTCTTTGGTCGGTCAGTAGCGTAGCGGGACCGGGTTTGTCGCCGTGTTTATTTTGCTTGTTGGTCGTTCTGTCTATACATAACCTGTAACGGAGAAAAACATTGAAGATCTAGAGAAGTTATGCCAGAAGAAGCTGGACATTATAATTCGTTAAACAGAGTTTTAAATCAAGTAGGTACTATTAGCTAATTAACCATACACCATTAACCACTATTGAATACAATTAGTTAATTAGTAGTTGACAGAGGTTGTTGCATTTTGTCATTTATGCTATTGAAGAAGTCGATTTTGGAAAATTAAATAAACTACATAGAAAAAACGTGAAAGAGAATAAAAAAGTAAAGTAAAGGTACGTCTTCTATTTGCTACTAAGGCTAATCTGGACGGGGCCTATTTTTCCTCGGTTATAGTTAATACGAGCCCTAAGAACTAAATGTTCGGACAAACAAAAATTTATTAAAAATTTTTATTTTCATTAACTGAATTATTTACATTTAAGAAATACTTTTAAAATATATTAAAATCTAACATTTCTAATGAGTATTTAAATAGTTTAGTTTCTATAAACATTAAAATCAACTGTAGGCCAATAAATAAACAAAAAGATTGCACAAAATCGTGACAACTAAATGTTCGGACACTTTAAAAAATAACTGTTCTAATATGGCGTTACATCGGCATGAACTTTTGCAACCACTGCAAGCCTGTTTGGCATTGTTTTTATTAATGGTTGACATACCCCAGAATAAAAATTTTGCCATAATTCACTTAATATCATCGTCAAATGGGCAACAGTTTCTTAGGGATCGTGGCACAATTTTTGTTTTGTTTTATGCCACATGTCTCGATAACATTAAGGTCCGGACTGTGCGCAGGCCATGAGGGAACCTTGATTTTCATGTCCCTAAACTATTTTTTAGTAGTTTTAGCTGTATGGCATGCCCCGCCATCCTGTTGAAATATAAAATTATTGTCCTGGTCTTTACCAGAACAATTGGTTACAAGGACCTTTGTCCTTCCCACTTGACAAGAATATTTTTCAAAATTTTTTGATTTTTTGACGCATCAATTGTGCCTCATACTTTTCTGGGCCTATTTTGGACATACACCTTCAAATCATAATGCCTTTAGGAAATGTCACTGTCCTTTTGAGGCAATCTTTATCAAATAGACATTCTAGCGGTGTTCGATTATATTTATTATATCGATATTAAGGTGGCTCATGTGCACATAAAATCCGTGCCATTTGCGATTGGAATTATTACCGTCGGATTGGGAAATAATTAAATTTTTTACCTTAATGTCATTTTTGTAGTTTCTGACATCAGAAGTTCCAATCCGACGCTGTTAATTCTAATCGCAAACTGCAAGTTTAAGGATTACATCTGCACGCATGCATGATCTTTATGAAAGATGGACAGTGGAATTTCCTAAAGACATTATGCTTTTAGAGTTTATGCCCGCAATGGGTTTAGGAAGGTATGAGGTGGTAGAAAGTCACAACTAATGTGTCAAAATATCAAGAAATTTTGAAAAACAGTTTTGTGCCAAGTGCGAGAGACCTTTACCAGGATATGAATTTTATATTTCAACAGGATGGCGGGACATGCCATATGGCTAAAACTACTAAAAATGGTTTAGGGACATGAACATTAAGGTTCCCTCATGGCCCTCGCACAATCCGGACCTTAATGTTATCAAGACAGGTGGCATTAAACAAAACAAAAATTGTGCCACAATCCTCAAGAAACCGTTGCCCATTTGACGATGATATTAAGTGAATTATGGCAAAATTTTTACTCTGGCGTATGTCAATCATTAATAAAAACAATGCCAAACAGGCATGCATTGGTTGCAAAAGTTCATGCCGATGTACCGCCATATTAGAACAGTTATTGTCCGAACATTTAGTTGTCACGATATTGTGCAATATTTTTGTTTATTTATTGGCCTACAGTTTATTTTAATTTTTATAGAAACTAAACTATTTAAATACTCATTAGAAATGTTAGATTTTAATATATGTTTAATGTATTTCATAAATGTCAAAAATTTAGTTTATGAAAATAAAGGTTTTTAATAAATTTTTGTTTGTCCGAACATTTAGTTGTTAGGGCTCGTATTCGGTGGTCATAGCATTGTCAATGGTCTCCCGCCTATGAGATATCCGATCTCATCCGGCCTCGAACCGGCATGAATGAACAGTGTGTGTCAATAAAGTTTACACTATTGCCATGGAACAACAGCACGACATTTTTTTTCAGACAGTTTCCAAACGGTCACCTGTCTTCACTAATTTATGTAAGAGGTAAGAGCCTAATCAAAAGTATGGTAATCGCAAAACAAGTTTCGATGCACGTGATCAACTTTGAGTGACAAGCTATGACGACAGCGCTGCCAGATTGTGATAGATTTATGAGATGAATCTTAATTTAAAAGTGGCAAACAATATATTTATTATAATTATTTATAGATTTTTACCTTTTATTTTTAATTTAATAACTAATATTTTAGTAATTAATTGATTTATTTGTTTTATACCTTATTTTACTTATTACATATTGGCAAAAACTAGTCCATTATGAAGATTATTCTAAGCGTTATTATGGGTTATTTATTTACTTATTGATGTACAGGGTGGTCGAAATTGGTCTGTTTTACCAGAGAAAACCTATTTCCTGGCTAGATAGAGCAAAACCAATATAGATGTCATGGGCTCGATTTCTGAGAAACGTTTAATGGCGTAAACCGCCTGTTCATGTTTTCACTGTCAACCAAGATACGGAGTCTTTTTGAATTTTTTACCATTTGGAAAACTGACCATAACTTTTGTATTTCCCGGAATAATAAAATTCTGTAGAAACGTTCTTAAGGCACTTTTTTAAGCACAATCCAGTGGCGTAGTCAGTTTTTTTCTATACTTGCTTTTTTAGTCAGAAATAATAAAAAACCATTTTTTAAATGGAAATCATAGTTGGCTATCAACTTAAAAAAATGCTGGCGTTTAACCCTTTCCAACGATATAAAGTTATGTATATTTATTTCTAAAAATGAGAGAAATATTAGGTTTTTTATCTTTGTATCGAAGCGGGCCTTGATTTTGTGTTGACCTATAGTTGCCTAATTATTTTTTTATCACAATTTAATATTCTATATCATTATTTATTTGCATAATTAAAGACTTTTGAAAAGGTAAATTAACATTCTATATTAGTATTACCATTTACAATTAAAAAGCCAGGGTTACAACTGAACTATTAAATCGATAATTTACATAGAATTGGATTGGAACAAGGGATCCTATATCTTGGCTTGCTAGGTCTTGTGATGTAACTCCTTTTGACTTTTTTTATGGGGGAAATTACAAGGCCTTATACAGGATGTTTCAAAACAAATGCGAAAAACTTCAGGGGGCGATTCCTTGTTCAAAATAAAGAGTAGTTTGCTTCATAAACGTTGGGTCAAAAGTCAACCATTAGGGAGATATCGCGGTACAAAGATGGCGGAAAAATAATGTTTTTATTTTTTATTTTGAAAACGAAAAGAGATAGTCTAATGAAATTTTATGGGAGCATTACTGTTACGAAAACACACTCTGGTAATTTTTTCACTTTTTAAAATGAGTGGAAGGGGTTGAAATAAACTACCCTTATCATTCTTGATAACGAAATTTAAAGAAAAATCTTATCAAACACATGCAAAAATGATTTGATAGCTTGGTTTATTTAGAAACTTTTTTATCTCTTGTGTTTCTTTGATAAAACTCGCGGATTTGAGAATAAAAAATAACATGTAAAGCATTACATGTCAGGATCAAAAACATTTTTAGATAAAGAATCTAGTGATAATAACGATAATAATAAGAATCTAGATAATAACGTATTGCAGTAGAGTAATGTCAATAAAATAATATTAGAAACATCCTAAAAAGTGACAGCGGCCGACTAGATTTATTCCTAAAAAAATTAGAGCAGCCCACTAGATTCTTTATCTAAAAATGTTTTTTGTCCTGATATGTAATGCTTTACATTTTATTTTTTAATTTCAAATCGGTGAGTTTTATCAAAAAAACACAAGAGATAAAAAAGTTTCTAAACAAACTAAACTATCCAAATTGCAATTTTTTTTGCATGTGTTTGATAAGTTTTTTTTTAATTTCGTTAACAAGAATGATAGGGGTAGTTTATTTCAACACCTTCCACTCATTTTAAAAAAGTGAGAAAATTACCAGAAAGTATGTTTTCATAACAGTAATGCTTCCATAAAATTTCATTAGTCTATCTTTTTTCGTTTTCAAGGTAAAAAATTAAAACATTATTTTTCTGCCATCTTTGTACCGCGATATCTCCCTAATGGTTGACTTTTGACCCAATGTTTATAAAGCAAACTACCCTTTATTTTGAACAAGGAATCACCCCCTGAAGTTTTTCGCATTTGTTTTGAAACACCCTGTATATAAGGGAAGAACCATTGGGACAAGAGAAGAATTACAGAAGACTACTAGGCAAGCTTTTGGACTTATTACACCAGTTCGCTTAATAAATTGTTGCGCAAAAGATGTTTATTGTGTATTCAATAAGGGGGTGCTCAGTTTGAACATCTTTGATTATTTTTTTTAGAAAACTATATTCGTCGCTCAAAAAATACTTTTTTTTAGTTTTATTCTTTGTTTATTGTATCGATTTCAATTGTAATTACTAATACTAATATAGACTGCCAATTTACCTTTTCAAAAGTCTTTAATTATGAAGATAAAGAATAATATAGAATATTAAATTGTGATAAAAAATAATTAAGCAAATAGGTCAACACAAAATCAAGGCCCGCTTCGACATAAACATCAAAAACCTAATATTTCTCTCATTTTTAGTAATAGATATCCATAACTTTAGATCATTGGAAAGGGCAAAACGTCAGCATTTTTTTAAGTTCATAGCCAACTATGATTTCCATTTAAAAATTATATTTTTTATTATTTCTGACAAAAAGAGCAAGCATAGAAAAAAAACTGACTACGCCACTGGATTGTGCCTAAAAAAGTGCCTTAATAACGTTTTTACAGAATTTTATTATTCCCCAAAATAAAAAAGTAATGGGCAATTTTCAAAATGGTAAAAAATTAAAAAAGACCCCGTATCTCTGTTGGCAGTGAAAATATCAACAGGCGGTTTACGCCATTAAACGTTTCTCAGAAATCGAGCCCATGACGTCTATGTCGGTTTTGCTCTATCTAGGCAGGAAATAGGTTTTCTCTGTTAAAACAGATTAATTTCGACCACCCTGTACATTTTATAACGCCATAAGTGGTAATAACAAGTAAGAGGGTGCACGAACTAATAATCACAGAATTTAATAAAAACTAACGCAGAAATAACTTTAAAAATGGTGTAATGTGCTTATCAATCAAACTTACTTCTCTGACTGCAGTCAACGGTAATCAAGGACCTTTATTGTCACGTTCCCATTCAAAATAGTTTATCAGGGAAGCTACAAGCTGTTTGCTTCGACTATTCAAATATTTCGGCATATTTTCAACACACAATTTCAAGAAATGCAATACAAAAACTCGAAAATGTAGTTCTTAAAAGAACTGTTTGTGCTTAAAAGTACAATTTTTAAAAAAAGACTATGAAAATAGACAAAAAAACTAGAATTACTCTCAAAGATCCAACAACAACACGATATTATACAAAATAATGACTGACATTAGGATAATTAATTGTCAAATAATAAACGACAACCTTGCTAAAAAAGGCGCAACTTTAAATAAAATATCTGTTACAATCATTTGCTCTATAAAGTAAAATGAAGAGCTGCTCCGTACAATTATACAACAAATTTTAACATTTCTGCCAAAATTTAATTTATTCAGGTTTATAGACTTTAGTGTCATGGCGATATGATTGATGACGTGCATCGGAAAATGTTTTGCGATTACAGTATATGTAATATTATTTTCAGAATTTACTATTACATCTTCTACAAAAATCATATTTGGCCGAAGTATTGACCTACTAATGATTGTGCTAATAAATTGTGTTAACATTTTTTTAACAAATATGTGTGTTTAACAATACCAAACATAAGAACCCGCTTTAACAAGATAAGTGCATCGTATTTTAAATATAATATTGCATAAGATTATAACATATTTCATGTTTGAAAGCAATCCAATGATTGTTTTCAAAATGTACCCTAATTCATTTTTTTTATTTAAGACGCTTCAAAAGTTATTTTTTTATGACCTACTAAGGATGGTGCTAATAAATCATATTAACACTTTTTTTAGCAAGCATCTTTTTGTATCGAGAGTAACTTTATTGTAATTAAATCAGCCAAAGCTTCATAGCTTTATTTATATAATATTTTTTGTCCTGGTATTTTATTCATACATGTTTTTATTTTGGCAGGCATTTCTAAGACCAAGAGGTAATTTAAAATAAGTTTCGCACAAGAGGGCGCTTTTATTTTACTTTTATGTCTTTTATGGCCTGGTCTATTATTGGGGTAGTAATAAAACACATCTGTGTGTTTTATGACGTGTTTTTCATTCTAAGAGGCTTCTTTAATTTTCTAAATTGTAAAACTTTTTGTATTTTATTTCTTGTTGATTTATTGATGATTTTTATTACGCTTTTTTGCAAAATATGTTCTGGATGACAAAGAAAATCTCTATACAAATCAGCAATGGTAAACTTGGGCTAAAGATATTTTGAATATCGAAATTCAAATTTTTCATTAAATACAATAATAGAGTAGTATATTGATGTTTTTTTGAATAGTTGTATTTAAGTAAACCTTTAAATAAATATAAAAAGTATTTAGCAAATTAAATCTTAGTTTTTTATTATTACTTTTAGTTCTGAAAGAACATATACGTTTATTTAATTAATTTACAGTGTGGTGGCCTTAATTACAATGTAATTGTTTACAAAATATAATTTATTTATATGCGACATTGCTCCACTTCTTATCTGTATCGATTTACTTTTGACTTATCGAACAAAATTTATAATTTTAAGTAAATTCAACTACAAGAACAAATAAGGAACGACAATACCGGGTGCGTCTCAAAAGTGGCTCACCCCTATAACTTTTTTATTTTTTTAGAAAAAAAACGATATTTGGTATGTTAGTATATGACATAAATTGGGATTGATTGACGTATTCAATTGTTTATTCGATAAAAAATGATACTCTAAATCGAATGATATATCATATGTCAACTTTGGACATTTTGGCATATGGTTTATTTGAAATTGTAACATGCGGTTCATAACGACAATTTGACTCAAAATACCAAGTGTGTGGTATCAAATTATTCGTAAAAAAATGCTTTTTCCAAATATGCTAATGAGCCACCCTCGTTCCATTTGAAAAAATTGAGATATGATTAAAAATACGATTTGGGCACCTTTTAACCGGCCAGGACAAGACACTAAAAACATTAGACGATCAAATATATTTTTCCAAGGCTCCTTGATTAATAATTAGTGTTTTTAACACAGCCATGACACTCTAGATCGAAATTTAAAATAGAATTTGTTTTTGAGTGACTATGTCAAAAATTGACATATGATATGTCATTCGATTTAGAGTCTCATTTTCTATCGAATAAATTAAAAAAATACCGAGGGTGTCATTTAAAAATCAAAAGTTGTAGTCATTTCCGGTGAAACCGGAAGTGACCAAAAACAATTGAATACGTCAATCAATCCAAATTTATGTCATATACTAACTTACCAAATCTCGTTGTTTTATCTGAAAAAATAAAAAAGTTATAGGGGTGAGCCACTTTTGAGACGCACCCGGTATAGAGCAATGTCGAATTAAAAATGTGATTTCAAAGCACCTCTAATAGTTACAAACTTTAATAATTTTTGAATTGTAACTACCAGTAAAAAAAGCAATTGTTTTAAATAATGAACTTCATTGTGGTTTACTGTAATCTATATCTAACCTTAGATTAAGAATTATCTAACCGTGATATAGGAAATCTAAAAATTAATCGGCTTCCTGTGTGAAGAATGTGTACGAAAAAGTAATTCAAACCTATAAAACTGACTCTGTAATTAACGCTGGCCTGCTCAGAACCATCCTTGACAGGACATATGGATCTCAAGTGCTATCTGAACATGCTCAACCTGTATCAATGAAACCTCTGCTACAAAGTCTGCGCTGGGATAGTCCTGAAACAGCAAAGCACATAAAGGTGCGTCCAGACTTAAGCATTTTAGCCCGAACGAACAGAATGAACCGAGCGCGCAGGAACAAGCAGAACGAATAAACCGAACAAAAAGCATATACACACGTATTATAGAAATTTTATATACCGGGTGCGTCTCAAAAGTGGCTCACTCCTATAACTTTTTTATTTTTTCAAATAAAAAAACGAGATTTGGTATATATGACATAAATTAGGATTGATTGACGTATTCAGTTGTTTTCTGTCACTTCCTGTTTCACCGGAAATTACTACAACTTTTGTTTTTAAATGATACCCTCGGTGTTTTGTTGCTTTATTCGATAGAAAATGACACTCTAAATAGAATGACATGTCATATGTCAACTTTTGACATTTTCTCATATGGTTTATTTCAAATTGCAACATGCGATTCATAACGACAATTTGACTCGAAATATCAAGTGTGTGGTACCAAATTATTCGTAAAAAAATGTTTTTTCCAAATATGCTAATGAGTCACCATCGTTCCATTTGAAAAAATTGAGATATAATTAAAAATACGATTTGTGCATCTTTTCACCGGCCAGGACAAGACAGTAAAAACATTAGACGATCAAATCTATTTTTTCAAGGCCCTTTGATTAAAAATGAGTGTTTTTAACACAGCCATGGCACTCTAGATTGAAATTTAAAATTCAATTTTGTTTTAAGCAAAAATGTCAAAAGTTGACGTATGATATGGCATTCTATTTAGAATGTCATTTTCTATCGAATAAAGTAAAAGAATACGGAGGGTGCCATTTAAAAATCAAAGGTTGTAGTAATTTCCGGTGAAACAGGAAGTGACAGAAAACAATTGAATACGTCAAACAATCCTAATTTATGTCATATACTAACATACCAAATCTCGTTTTTTTTATCTGAAAAAATAAAAAAGTTATAGGGGTGAGCCACTTTTGAGACGCACCCGGTATACGTATATGTAGTTTTCACGTCCCGTCGCCTTAATTTTTCCAAAAAACCCTAGTCATGGGTTTTTAATTAAACTGTGAAACACTTCTTACTGAAGGTAAACTTGCTAATTTGGTATAATGTTAGACATTCTATTAAGGACATGTGACGTACTTTTTTCTTCAAATTCTGTTATATGTACATCACGAAAAATTAAATAACACGTTAAAGTAAAATCTGCTTTATAATATTTATTTATCAAAACAGTTTGACACTTCAGTTCTAAACTAAACGCTATGTCATTGTTATTTATTGAATAATTGTCATGTTGTCAAACTGATGATTGTTTTAACACACAGTCACAACACACAGTCACGCACCCAGGATTTCGTACTTTTTGATGAGGAAACAATTGTCTCTGGTATTAGAAATTATAAATTTTTAAAATGTCGAGTTTGAAACACACTCTGTTAGAATACAATAATAAATACATCATTATATTTTGTGTAATTTTTCTTAACAAGAATTATTTTCGTACGTGCTATAATAACCGACTCTTCTAGAACATAAATAAAAAATATATAAGAAGTAACTAACGTTCTTGAGCTAATTAAATACAAACAACTAATCAAAAACATAAATAAAATGGTTCTAGAAAAAGTCAATCGTAAACAAAGCCACCGCTGGTCATTATAGAAACGTGCAATAATTTAAAAGATTTTCTTTTTCGTTTTAGAAGTATTTGTTTTCTTTTTTGCCATATAGGTTCGGGCTCAGAGTGAAAAAATATTTGCTATGTTATTTATAAAGTTTACACCATATGGCAATAGTTTACTTGATTTTTTTATTGTAATCTCTTCGTCACTTGACATTCATTTGCACACTGCACTGATTGAAAATGAAAATAAGCTGTTTATAACTCTTTCAAATTTTTGCAATAAACTAGTCTGACTCTTATTTTAAGTACTAAATAAAAGTACAATACCGGGTGTCTCACAAAAGTGGCTCACCCCTACTTCTTCTTTATTTTTTCAGATAAAAAACGAGATTTGGTATGTTAGTATAGGTATAACATAAATTAGGATTGAGGCATTCATTTGTTTTCGGTCACTTTCTATTTCACCGAAAATGACTACAACTTTTGATTTTCAAATGACACTCTCGGTATTTTTTACTTAAATAAAAAAATTCGTAAAAAATGCGCTTTTTCGAAATATGCTAATGAGTCACCCTCATTCTTTTGAAAAAAATTGAGTTATGATTAAAAATACGATCTGGGCATCTTTTAACCGGCCAGGACAAGACACGAAATACATTAAACGATCAAATTTATTTTTCCAAGGCTCCTCCACTCTAGTTTGAAATTTAAGATACGATTTTTTTAAACGAGAATGTCAAAAGTTAACATATGATATGTCATTCTATTCAGAGTGTTATTTTCTATTGAATAAACTAAAATAATACCGAGTGTGCCATTTAAAAATCAAAAGTTGTAGTTATTTCCCGTTAAACAGGAAGTGACGGAAAACAATAATTGTTGTGATCGAATACATCAATCTATCCTGATTTATATAATGTACTAACGTACCAAACCTCGTTTATTTATCTGCAAAAATAAAAAGGTTATAGGGGTAAGCCACTTTTGAGAAACACCGGTATATCAAAAATGTCAATACTTTATGATAATCTAGGGGTTAGAGTTCTAAAAGATACCAGAATAATAATATAATAAATACCAGAAAAAAATTCTACATTTTAGTCAACGCCAAGATGCACCAGATTAAATGCAAACAAATAGAGGTAGACAAAGATCAAACGAGTTGTTCATTTGAATAAGTATTAAAAATAAATCGTGAGATTCGATTCTCCGCATAGAATACGCTTAGTTCAACTGAATCGTGGATAAAATAGCACAGTATATCTATAAAATAATTTCAGTATTTGAACGAGTCGTACAAATGAATCGTAAGGATTGAATCGGATCGCTGCCCAAAATACGATTGGTTCAAATGAATCATGGCTAGCTCGTATCCATAAAATTTGAACGAACGACTCGTACAAATGAATCGTAAGGACTGAATCGGATCGCTGCCCAAAATACGATTCGTACAAATGAATCATATCTAGCACAGATCCATAAAATTTGAACGAACGAGTCGTAAAAATGATCGTAAGAATTGAATTAGATCACAATGCGGTTCGTTCGTTCAAAGAATCGCGACAATTGATTAATTGCTTGAAATACGGTTTGCTTAAAAAATGAATATTAGAATTATATGCTATGATCTTGGGCACCCAAACGTTTGTAACATTTTTGGTTAACTTATTCTTGGTCTTTGGTCTGCTTTTAATAATACACTTTAAATAGAATTTAGGATAATCTTTACTAGCATTCCGACGTTTCGATCATCTTTAGATCATTTTCAAGGAACAACTACAGTAAAAAATGATGATCGAAACGTCAGAATACTAGTAAAGATTATCCTAAATTATATTTAAAGTGTATTATTAAAAGCAGACCAAAGACCAAAAATAAGTTAACCAAAATTATACAAAAGAGGGCCAAAGAAGTAAACAAAAAATAAAACGTTTGTAATATAGCTAATAACAATATTATTATAACTATAGATCAGTAATTATTATTTTAGTAATTTGTAAACAAACAATGGAAGGATATAAATGCAAGTGATGTGAAAGATGTTGTAAAATATCTATTTATACTGTGATACGTAAAACGTGTATGTAATTTGTTCAAATGAACGAATCGTAAGAGTCGATTCAATATTTTGAGAAATTGAATCGTATGATTCGATTCACTAAAAAGAATCATATGCTCATGACTACAACAAATACACGAGCCGTATATTATGCCTGTTCACTACATGCTTTATGTATTGGTTTGCATTTGGTGCATCTTGGCGTTGAATAAACTGTATTTTTTAGTTAAGTTTTATTTATTAATCTGAGCATCGGACAAAAATGCGATCCGCTAAAATCACAAATAACGCGGACGTATCTATATCTATCTGATGTCTAGGTAGAAAAAGGAGCGACCGTAACTGGGCGCTGCTGCTGTTGTCGTAAAGCAGGAAAAAAGAGGCACTGGCTTCTCGGAACTTAGAAAACAAAAGAACTGCAAACGCCGGCCGTGACGTCACCGTTGTTAATTTGAAATTTTAATGTTGATTGGTAGTTTCATCTTGAATAACATCGCGGTCGCATGTTTTGTTTGATGCGTTTGCTTAATGACGGTGTTTTTTTACTGTAGCGATGTGGAGATATTGAAAAAGAAAAATTCTTACGGTAATTATTATTAGATAGTTATAGTTTTGTTTTATTATAACTATAGTTTAGAATGAAGAAAGAAACACTTTGGAAACAACTAATTTTATTTTTATGTCAGGCTATGGTTTTAATTTCAGAAAAATAAGTATAAATAGAGGCATCCTAATATTGATTTCTAGTCAGTGCAGCCTCAGAGGCTTGCACACACACCGGCAAAATCGGTGCGGGTGTCTGTAGTTAAATTGTAATATTAGTTAAATTGTGTGTGTGTGTGTGTGTAATTCATTAGGTCATTACCTATTACAATCTTTCTAATTTTAGTACAATTTAATACATTATCTAATTTTAACAATATACAAGGTGGTCTGAACTGTATTCCGGCAACTGCGGCAGCATATTTTGCAGATAAAAATAAGTAAAAAAATTCGTATAAATATATGTCCTAAAATGCTTAGTTTCGGAGATACAGGGTGTAGAAGTTTCAGTTTTATTTCTATTTTTTCCAGATAATTTCTGAAGTAACATCAATATTTTGATAAAAATTGGTGTCTGGGAGTTTTTTGACATGAGAAATTGGATTTTGATGTCAATATGACTCCTACTAGTAGAGGGCGCCACCTACATATTTTTAAATGGTTTGAAGAGTAATAACTTTTCGTCCGTACCTGTATAAAATTACTGAGTAAACAAATTACATTTACAACGATTTTTATGGGAAAAAGGTCTCTTAGTAAAAATTGCCACGAGTAATGCTTTTCGAGATTTTTGGAATCGAAATTATCAAATCATCATTGATATAAATTAAACATGTGGACTAAATAGTTATTAGACTGAAATCATAAATTTGAAATGTTTTTGTGTCAAAAGTTCAACAGGAACTGTTTTATCATAATTTTTTGGCAGAAAAAATTATTAATTAATAATTATTATTAATTAAAAAAAAAATTTCTAAATTTAATATTTCATTGAAATAACTATCAACTCAACGTGTTTATTGTTCGTTAATAATGACATGTATTGACTATTTCCATTCTAAAAATCTTAAGAACGGTTGCTCTTAGCGATTTTTACAAAGAGATATTTTTAGGTAAAAAGTTACAGAGATGTATATTTTTTCACTTGGTAGTTTTATACAGATACGGACAAAAAGTAATTACGCTTCAAAACGGTTAAAACACATGTAGGTGGCGCCCTCTACTAGTAGGAGTCTTATTGACATCAAAATCAAATTTCTCATGTCAAAAAACCCCTTGACACCAATTTTCATCCATATATTGACGTTACTGCAGAAATTATTTAGAAAAAATCGAAATAAAAATGAAACTTCTACACTCTGTATCTCCGAAACTAAGCATTTTAGGACATACATTTATACAAACTTTTTTACTGATTTTTATCTGCGGAATATGCTGTTGAAGTTTCCGTAATACAGTTCGGACCACCCTGTATATTTTATTAATTATTAAGATACAAATTATTCTCTATAATCACTGAAAAGGAATTCCAAAATTTGCCAAAATGCACAAATTCTAATAGTTCTTGTTTTGCAAACAAACAAAATTTAGGTTAGCAATAGTGATGGATTTTTACTAAAGGTACTTTCTACATGGTAATATTATTCTTCCAAAACAGTTACAAAACAGTATTAAACAAAATTACCCCAATAAAAATTCCAAAGAAGAGTTGCTGCAACATTTCTTGCATGCAAGTAAAATTTCAAACTATAAAGACAGGCGGCCACTGCGAGCGAAACTAAACTAAGCTAAGAATATAAAAACAAACGGTAACTAAACGAAAATAAGTTTCATCGGCCACTGAGAACGATTTTCGCTCAGTAGTCAAATAAGTTAGCTGCGTTTTTGTATTGTATCTCTGCTATCATAAAACTAATCGCTGCGAAAAATTTGCTGGAACCTGTCACGAACTAAAACGAGCGAAACTAAACAACGATTTGAATCTTCGTTCATATATTTTCGTTTAGTTTCGCTCAAATGGCCGCTGATGCATTTAAAAGTATGGGAGCTGATTTTTACAAATCTTATCTTCGCTTGGCTTAGTTTAGTTATGCTCGCAGTGGCCGTGGCCGCCTGCCTTAAAGCGGCGCGGCGTTTAGATTCATATTATACAGGGTGTCCCAATTTTCAGTGGAAATAGAACTACTATGTATTTTTGGAATTAAAATATGTTCATTGAACACAATTTACCTCTACACCAAAGTGTTTCGTTTATCCCTTAGAGGGCATCAAACTTTAAAAAAATAAACACATTTTTTAAGGTATTTTAAGAACCTTTATTCCGGTTTGAATGAGATTCTGTGTGTCTATGTTTTGCTAAGTGCAGGGTCACACGTGAATTTCACAATAATTAAGAAAAAGTACAGGAAGGGTGAAAACTATCCTCACTTCTACATAAATTTTAATAAAAATATTTTCCAACTTCCGATTTTTTTTGATAAAATCGTCCTTACGGTATTTACTACATTTTTGTCTTTTGTAAAAAAACTCCACGTCGCAAAAAGAATTGGATATTTTTTTCCGAAGTAGACCTACAAAATATACAAGGAGTTCCAATATTCAATGGACATAGAACAACTACCTATTTTTTGAATCAAAATAATTTAATTGAACACAACCTATATACAAAAGTACTTTTTTGTTCGTTAGTGGGCATAAAATATAAACACGATCTTGAATTTAAAATTTATTTATTTTTTGAAGTTTATGAAGCCTATTGTCAAATATAATTTGTGATACTAACAAAAAATTCCATATTTTTGCAAACTAGATTATGTGCTAAGTGCTAAAATAAATTAGCGCATAATATATTTTAAGCTCCTACATAGCTTGATATGACAAGAAACATTTTTTGGAAGTCAGCTTCGAAAAAATATGTAATATTTTTTGCAAAATATGCGCGGTGGCGTTTTTACAAGAGACAAAGGTATAGTAAATACTAGAAGGACAATTTTACGAAAGAAAAATCGGTCGTCGATGAAATTGGAAAATATTTTTACTAATATTTATGTAAGAGTGGGTGTAGTTTTCCCCTTTCCGTACTTGTTTTTGATTTTTGTGTAAATCAAATAAAGCACTTAGCAAAACATAGACACCCAAAATCTCTTGAAATCGGAATTACGGTTCTTAAAATATCTTAAAAAATGTGTTTATTTTTTAAAGTTTGGTGCCCTCTAACGGACAAACGAAGCACTTTTGTGTAGAAATAAATTGTGTCCAATGGACTTATTTTGATTCCAAAAATACGTATTAGTTCTATATCCACGCACTATTGGGACACCCTGTATATCCATCGAAATTGTTATATCAGTGGTGCTTCTCTATTTACTCGGAAAATCGCATCTTAATGCAGTAGTTCCTCTGGCCGGTTGGCCATAAACGATTTGGAGGCATCGTAAAGTGCATTTATTTTATGACTGCCAATAAAAATGTTTATTTTTTCTCCTCTTTTAAAAAATCCCCGAGTATCTTTGTAGTGGTCGACAAAATTTCAGATATGTAGACTGCCAATTAACATAGCTGGCGTTTATTACCGGCTTAAGTTTCGTTTCGTTTATTTTTTCGCATAAATTTTATTGCTAAAACTTAATTCTATTTAACATTTTGAAGGTTGCCTTTTTATATTCAATCTATTTTTTTGCTTCATACACTGAAAGAAAAAGTCTTGTAAACATAACAAACTATTAAGCAATCAGAAAAATAAGTAAACATAGTAAGAGACGCGCTAACATATAACGTCACGTCACTATGTATTTCTAAGCCATAGGCTGTTCTTACTACTTTTTCTATCGTTGCCACTTTTCGTTACCACTAGCTCGTGTGTTTGTTTTACTCCCAGCGCGTGTAAAGAAGTTTCAGTTCAAAAACACAAAAAATAGAACATATTTCAAACTAATCTCAAAAAACTTAAAACTTTCCAATACAAATAGGACAAAAGACGAAATTAAACTCAAACCAATTTGAAGTTATCAACTGTTATCATTTATTACTTATTGATCCCCTCTGTAGTGAGAACGTAAAAAAAAATTTGGATGTGCACTCGTCAAAGATGATATACATATTTAAGATAGATTATATTCAGTTTTGTAAATATTGTTTAATGTATACTTGTGTGTATACTATGATGTGCCTACACCTACGTCCTTGAGCAAGGCTAAAATGGTAATTTTACGACCTTTGCTCCATCTTTGGTTGCTCTAGTCAACTTTACCCACTGAACTTGGCTTCTTTTACATCTGTTGCACAATATTTCGTATATATTCGAAAAAATGGGATAACAAAGCAAGAGCAAGCTTTACCAACTTAAATAAAATTGACTTTTGTATAATTCCAGTTTGTTTCTTCCTTACTTACTTGCTTACATCAGATTATTTTTATATTTTACATAGGCGTATGAATATATTTGCTCATGGTGCTGCGTAGGAATATTTACAATAATATTTTGGTTATTATTATCTTAACAATTTTAATATTTAACGAAGTCAAAATCTGAAGGTACCGGGTGATCAAAAAGTTTTAACATTAACAAGTCTTTTGGAGAGTAACATAATAAGTTTAGCAGATACTGAAGTTGAAACAAAGTGAAAGTATTGGAATGAACATCTCCAATGCTTTGTTGATGTAGTTTTATACATCATTACACACCTGGAAAGACATGCAATCAACACAGTGTATTAAGCTCCGTTTACACATAATCTTTGACCTGTCAATCTTACCTGTTCAGTCAAAACGTGTCTCATTTATCTCAAGACGAGATCATTTTTACAATAAAACTGTCATTTGCCTACACTGGAAAAAATAGTGACTACAGACTTTGACTAGTACTTTCTAACATTCACTAGTAAAGGTAACATTTACTAAAAATTGCCAGTAAAAGTTATTCTATTGTAAAGGGTGAGTCACGAATAAATTAATGCTCTTTATCTCATTTGTTAAAATACATAAGTATTAAAATAAATACATAAGTTTCAGAATGTGCTAAAGTGCATAATTTAAAATTATGTTTAATTGTACAGGGTGTTCCAAAAAGTGTGGCGAATATAACATAAGTTTTTTTAAATTACATCTTATTTTAATTTTATTTTTAGATTCTGGTATTTTTTTGTTATGTAATGTTATCATCACAAAAAGAAAAACAAAACGAATTTACGGTAGATGTCTGTCAATGTTGCCAATGTTTAACCAAATTTAATGTTATCCTTTATGTTTATGTGTATATTCCTTATTGTTCTATAAATCCTTAATTATTCTTATATTTTACAACATGTGACAACCTCGCAAACTGAATGTTTCTTTTCAAACTCACTGCTGTCTTCCAAAGAATGCTGCGAAAATAGCTGTTGAACTTTTACTAGCGTAGTCTTAGCAAATCAGTGAATATGAGCTCTTACTAGTAAGTGTTAACAATCACCGATTTCCGACTTTTACTGTTCTGTATATTACAGCATCTTTAATAAGCAACTTTTTAAAATCTAATTTTAATAATTAGGCTTTTGCGTCTTTATACAGAAAATTTGAACTATAAATATGCATTTAAAGATAAATTCCATGTTTTTTTACAACTTCACTAAACACAATGCTATAATCTCGGTTATAATGGATAAAACCGCAGGTAAAACTTCTAGTGTCCGCTAGGCTTTAATCCGTTTTACCACTTAATCAACAACAGGTAAAACACTATATCGATACGGGATTAAAACGGAAGACCGTCCCTAAGACTGGCGTCATCTCTCCATTTTAACTGACGGATAAAACTTCATGTGTAGATGGGGCTTTACAGGAGAGATGGCTCCAAATAAAACGAAAACTGTTCAAAACGTTTTTTCTCACAATTTTGTCGTAATGATAACTATGTTTGACCTGATAAGCATCCTCATTTAATGACAAAGGTTAATTGAAAACCCCCGAAAAATTATCTTAGAAGAATTTAGTCATTCTTGATTGTCCTGTCGAGGTTTATTTCAATTTAACGATCTTCAAACAAAGCATTAAATCTTCGGTCGGGGCCGACGTTTATTTTCCAAGTTGAAAATGTAAAGACTAATTACCATCGAGGCAAATATTTGAATTTCTAATCTGTTTCTAATCGACTTCCTCCTTTTGCTGCCAGAAACGTATCTTGGGGATATTTATTTTTGCGGATATTCACTTTAAAGTAAATATTAAAGTGCCACAAACTGGTCGAGGTTGCTCCGTTTTTAAAAGTTGGTCATGGTTTCAAAGAAAGCACCAGTTTAATGTTTATTTAAGAAAATTGGTCCAAATTAATTATGTGTGGTTATGATGAATCATAATAATATGTTTCGGTGTACTACGGTATGATCGAAAAAAACGGCGTCAAAGACGGCTGGGGAATGACAATCGATGATAATTTTAGCAAGGTCAATCTCTGGAAGTCATTTACTAAAAAATGACATTCCTTCCTTCAAAAATATATTTTTTCTCCAATTTTAAACTAGACCATTTAAAGATCATTTTAACTCAATATAAAAAAAATTGGCACCGGGAGGCACATATAATATAGCCGCCTATACTAAAATATGTTAATAAAAAGTTGGTAGGCAGTTCTTTTAGTTTCAAAGTAAAGGAATTTTTCCAATTTTTTTTTATCTCACAAACTGCGACCTTGACTGATTTTGATGTTATTACAAATTTTGTTGCAATTATAATTTTGGAGTTACGAATTTTTTAATTTTTTAACCCTCTCCCATACCCCCTTACCAACCCCCAACCCTCACCAAAAACTAATGGCCAGATTCTCGGGTGCCACAGTATTTTTGTGCCAAATTTGGTTAAAATCGGTTTAGCGGTTTTTGAGTTATCGTGTTACAGACGGACAGACAGACACCATGAAAATATTTTGTATTTAGGTCATTTATGACCCAAATAACTCATTTTGAGTGAAATTAAAAAAAACTTTTTTGTTGCCGATCTTAATAGCCTACCATACCTACTGGTATGGTCGGCTAATAATTTACAACCTTCTTAAATTCACCTGGTAGTAATCGCCATTAAATAATAAAGAAGAGTCCGTGCCAAGTAAATGACGTCTAGGGCTTGACTTTGACAAGATTATCACCGATTTTTATTCCCCAGCCGTCTTTAACGCCATTTTTTTTCGATCGTGTGGTATTTTTAATGTCTTAATTATATAATAAAAGTAGTCTAAAAGGTTTTAATTAAAACTCTCTCACATAGATAGTCTTGTGACCTCACTATGTGAAATTGCTCAATTTCGTAAGTCTGGCTATAGTAAATTTTGCAGAAAATTTGTTAAAATCGATTTTAGTAGTATGAGTATCATATAATATATAATAGTAGTAGTATTATATAATATATAATATTTTAGTATCGAGTATGAAAAACATTCTCATAGATTAGTGATAAACTGAGCACTAAGAAGTAAGCACTAAGAACTGAGCACTAGAGTAACTGAGCACTAAGAAGCGATTTATAGAAATTATTATCCAAGGGGATGAAGTTAGGGTGGAAAGATTGTATAAACTTTTTAAAATCTCTAACCCAATGCCCTGCCTATGAAATTTTGCACATATACTTCTTAAGTGTAAGTTAAGTGTTTAGTTTAAATAAACTGTAAATTTAGACAACAAAGATATTATTTGTAATACATTTAGAAATTAATTTCAATCCAGTACAAGCTACATTACTACAGGTAGAATTTTGTCAAGAATAGGTAATAAATTACAATCCTTCGCTACTAGACAAAGATTTTATTTCAGTTTTGAACCTATGCCACAAGAAAAAATAGGTACTATAAGGATAGATTTCCTTCTTTGCTGAGAAATATATTATATTTTCAAACATTAGTCATTAAAAATAATTGCTTAAAACCTAAATAAGGCACCACTATTAAATTACTTTCTAAGAGAGGCACCTGCAAAAGTAATAAAATACCGCTTATCGTAATATAAATGTAGAAGTTTTAGTAAAGTACATATTGTAATGTAATTTGCCATCCATTCAGCTGAAAGACACGTCATAAATGGAAATTAAATTTAATATAAATATCTTAATTCTTCGGATTAGCATACATTATCAGACAGCGGCGCGGCGCGGCGACTCGTGAGTTCTGAAGAAGAAAAAACTTAGCTACGATTTTTGGCACACAAAGTCTGTCCTACTTCTCATGCTAGAAGTTACGATATCGATCTATTAAGCTGGCCCTATGCACATCTAATCCGTGCACATGAATCCCGCGATTGGAATTATCAGTGCCGTACTGAAAAAATGACATTAGCGTGCAACATTTAAACAATAAATTTTACTAGACTGGCTTTTTTGTTTTTATTTTTTTAACAAAATAAGATCCCTTAATTTTCACCCTTATGATTCATTCAGAACTTCGAAATTAGTAGATTCAATTAGCGGAGAAGTTTGTTCCTCTAATTTCAATGTATGCATTCAGAACGTCAAAATTAGTGGTAGTAGTTTTCAATTAGTACAAAAAGCTTCATTCAGAACATCGCAATTAGAGGAATAAATTAGTGGTTTCAAAATTTGTTCCCCTAATTTCAGTGTAAGCATTCAGAACGTCAAAATTAATGGTAGTACTTTTCAATTAGTAGAAGAAGTTAAAGCTTCATTCATAATCTCGCAATTAGTGGTTTCAAAAGTTGTTCTTCTAATTTCAATGTAAGCATTCAGAACGTCAAAATTAATGGTAGTACTTCTCAGTTAGTAGAAGAAGTTAAAGCTTCTTAATTCATAATCTCGCAATTAGTGGAATAAATTAGTGGTTTCAAAAGTTGTTCCTTTAATTTCAGTGTAAGCATTCAGAACGTCAAAATTAATGGTAGTACTTTTCAATTAGTAGAAGTTAAAGCTTCATTCATAATCTCGCAATTAGTGGAATAAATTAGTGGTTTCAATTAGCGTAGAAGTTGTTCTTCTAATTTCAGTGTAAGCATTCAGAACGTCAAAATTAGTGGTTAGTGATTTTCAATTAGTAGAAAAAGTTAAAGCTTCATTCAGAACCTCGCAATTAGTGGAATAAATGAGTGGTTTCAATTAGCGTAGAAATTTATTCCTCTAATTTCAATGTAAGCATTCAGAACGTCAAAATTAGTGGTAGTGATTTTCATTTAGTAGAAAAAGTTAACAAACTTTTAACTTTTCCACTAATTAGACATCAAAATTTGCGAGCAATGTTATTTTGGCCTTTCATTGTCGTCCGTGAAGAGAAATTGTGGTTAGAAATCAAAAGTTGATTGTTTTATAAGCTGAATATTGGGCTGGTTTGGTTGTAGAATGTTCGGAATGAAGCTAAAGTTTGTTAAGCCTCATTCAGAACCTCGCAATTAGAGGAATAAATTAGTGGTTTAAATTACACTTTGTACTTCATAGTTTACGATCATTCATAATGTTTAAAAAACACAATTAAAATTAATAGAATATCATAGCACCAGTTTGCGTTAGTCAGTTGTATCCATAGAGAAAGCCCAATATTCAGCTTATAAAACAATCAACTTTTGATTTCTAATCACAATTTCTCTTGACGGAAGATAATCAAAAGCCAAAATGACATTTCTCGCAAATTTTGAAGTATAATTAGTGGAAAGGTTAAAAGTTTACTAACTTTTTCTACTATTAATTGAAAATGTCTACCACTAGTTTTGACGTTCTGAATGCTTACACTGAAATTAAAGGAAGAAACTTCTGTGCCAATTGAACGAAAAAAAGTGGTGGAAAAAAAAAATTGGTGGAATTACGCCATCACATCTCATTTTTTTCTAACCTCAAAAATTTGGTAAAAATCCGGGAAAATTCAGGAAAATGTAATAGGAAAAAATAAAAAAAAAATGTTTTCTCATGTATAACACTATAACATAATGTAAATGGGCCTGATAAACTCAAAACACCTATCAGAATTGAGCTAACATATCTCATTATTTGTTCTAACCTCAAAAAACCTACCACAAGCCATGATTTTCGAAAATCGCACGGATCTTAACCAAAATCAATATAGGGCTTTTTTGGGTCGCTGATCATGAATCTGACAGATTGGCAGAGTTGAAAATAGCGGATCAAATATGGCCGCTGCGATTTTCAAAAAATGCACGGTCTTTGACAAAAGTTTGTATATGGGAGTTTTTTAGGTCGCTGAACGCGAATTTGGAATCAAATGGGTCACTGCTCACGCGTCTGACGTCGAATTCGCTAAATTCAAAATGGCGGATCAGACGGCCGATCATCGGCCGTTTGACGGATTGGTTGTTGGCGGATCAAACGACCGACGCGAATTTCAAAAAACCACGGATTCTTCTCAGGCTAGTCGTGCTCTACGCTATGGCACCATGGAAATGGAAATGTTAATGTTTCTCATGTGCTATAGATTTGACAACCCAAAAAGAGCATTTTTTCGGCGTGGTCGCGTAACAGTATTTGTTTAAAGTTATGCACCCCCAAAATACCGAACCGCGTGCCGCTACTGGCATACATTCATATTTCTTGCTTCCATATTTTAACATAATTCGTAAATTTGTCATTATTTCATTGAGAATGTCTGTCCGTCCCTTCGACAGGCAAATAAAGCAGGCTCTCCGTATAGGCATTAATCATAGCTATTGAAATAAAAGCGGATGTATTTAGGTAAAGAAATACATTGTACACCTTTGCTGTTGGCAATAGATGAGTCAGAAACTGTGCAGGTAGATAGAGGCTGTGATAGAGGTCTTAAAGCAGAAAAGAGCAAAAATAGTGCGACATGTTGAAAACTGAACATTTAGTGGATTTTAGAGATATTCTTCTAAAATCGATATTCATTTTAGTCTAGTTGACTTGGTTAATATGATCGAAGTAAAAGTAAATTATTAGCATTCTAATATTACTTTCTGATAATGAAACTTTTACCTTGATAATGAAAATACGAAAACAAAGTTATACGGTACATTTAAGTATATCTACTCTTATTCTATTTTAGGTACATTTATTATTATGCTTACAATATGTTACATTTTATCTTTTTTCATAAACATTTTATATTAAAAATACAGATTATAATATAAAATAATACATAATTACGTTGATAATAACAGGATATACTTTTAGAGATATACACTCTTCGACAATAATTTCCAAACAAAAACAGACGAGAACACAATTTTGGAGACACTTTATGTGGTATGTAGACATGTGTCATAGAATGTTATCTTGAATTTGATTTTTCAAAAAGTACTGATTGGCCGATCATTAGACGTCAAGCTTTTTTACCCTTAAAAACTTAACGCCCTGTGAAAAAAATGAGCCTAAAATGTTGCTTCATTAGGTTTTTACTTCAAGTGTAACAATTAAAAAAAAATGTGTTGAATTTGTACAACTTTGTGTAAAATATTATAATGTAATGTCGATTTACCATAATATCTTACATACGAAATAACAACGATTTTCATTTCCAAGCCAACTCTGACGCCGTTCTTTGTTTAATCATAGAATATTATATTAAATTGTCTAATAATAGAAAATCTGTATTATTAACGTACTGTAGCCAAAATCCGTAGATCTACGGATTAAACAGTAGTTCTGGCAACACTATCTCCAGCAACCACTCACTCTTTCGACTGAAAGCAGAACTACGGTACAGTATTCTTTATCTGCTGCGCTGTAAACGACTATCAGCGCACAGCGGCGCAGTGCTAAACTAATCTCAGACAGACTGGCGTAACGCCAGCTACATCTCGGACAGGTTTTATGCCACGAAATCGCCCATAAGGTTGCGCATCTTCTTATTCAATCAACGCCACCACATAGTCCGGAATTAAATACAATTGAACACGTACGGGACATGCTTGGTAGACGTGTTCGTAATCAGCACCTAGAAACATTACAAGATTTTTAAGCAGCAGTTCTTCAAAAATTGGATAAGATTTTTCAAGAAGAGATCCAAAACTGCATTAAATGGTCGTATGATAAGAAAACTAAGTGGTGATACGTCCTTAAATATTGAATATTTGTATAGGTTACTGATAAGATAATGTTATATCAGCAAAATAAAACACTAATACATCAAAACACTTTATTTTTAAACACTGGACGCTCGTTTCGCTAACCATGTTAGCATCATCAGCAGATGATTAAAACGACCTTAAAAATTATATCTCTGCAGAATTTATTGTCGGGGAGTGTACAATTTTTTTCTGGTCAACAGATTTTTTTAATTTTTTTATCGATCCTTTTTTAGAAAAAGAAACATTAATAATATAAATCTCAGAAATTTTCATAGTGTCTAAATGAATTATTATTAATAAATATTGGCATTAATATTTGCACACGTATTCAACAAGTTTTGCAGTAAAATATGATTTTTTCCATGGCAACACTGTACCTTCCGAAGTCAAATACGCGCACCAAACGGTCAAACCGAGACAAATTCTCGACACACCCCACCTCACCCCTCTGGTCTTCATAACTTGTTGCTCGCCATCAGCTTAGGGATGGAACGATCTTATATAGATATCGATACTTTTCGTCGATAAGAGTTTTATCGATACATACTTGACAGTACTTGAACAAAAAACGATAACAAATAATTAACTAACATAAAACAATAACTAACAAAATAACTAATAATTATTAAATAAAAAAATAAGGGATTAGACCAATGATTTTATTATATTCATACATTAAAGACTGAAAGGACGTCATTGAATCATATTTCTTTTGGACCAACAAAGATTAATTAAAAATTTTAAAAAAATGGAGAACATCTTGACCATCTAAGATTCGCTGATGACATAGTCCTAATAGCCAATAGTCCTGAAGAACTACAAACACAAATTAACGAACTAAATATAGCCATCAAAAAAGTGGGTCTCAAAATGAATTTAGTAAAAAGTAATGTTAGTGGAAAGAAAAGACGTTCTAGTAAATAACACAACACTGGAAATAGTAGAAGTAGAAGAATATATATATATATATATATATATATATATATATATATATATATATATATATATATATATATATATATATATATATATATATATATATATATATATATATATATATATATATATATTTGGGACAACTAATACACAGCTCAGGATCTCTACTATCAGAAATCAACAGAAGAATTAATTTAGCATGGAGTGGTGGCTCCAGCGGTAGTGTGTCGATCTGCGGAGCGGAAGGTACTGGATCCCCAGCCAGTACGGTCGCTTTATTTATTAAAATAAAAATATTTATTTATCTAAATAGAGCGACGACCAACGAGCCGCCACCTCAAGGAAGACAATGGCAAACCACCTTGAGTATATTTGCCTTGTACAACAGCCTCTCAAATAGTGCCGTTCGGATTCGGCGATAAACTGTAGGTCCCGTGTACTTGTGAAACACTGATGATACACATCACAAATACATGCGAGAGGTAGCCGACGCTCTATATAGAGTATGGCACTGTAAGAAGAAGAAGTAATGGAAGAAACTCAATCATATTCAAATCTAGAATGCCACTCTATTTAGAACTTCGACGAACACAACGATCAATGTCGACCTATGCATGCGAAACCTGGACACTTAAAACGGACATCATAAGGATGCAGGTCGCACAACGTTCAATGGAACGAAATTATGATGGGAATAACTAAGAGAGACCGTAAAAGAATAGAGTGGATACGACAAAAGACCCAGGTAATAGATGTCATCCACAGAATCAAATCCCTCAAGCGGCAATGGACAGAACACCTTGCAAGATGGACGGACAACAAATGGACCACAAAAATTACAGCATGGTATCCACGAGGAATCAAGAGACCTAGAGGAAGACGAAACTTTAGATGGGAACATGAGGGTGCATCCATACCATCCTAGAAAAAGCGGAACGGCGTATCGGCGTAACGACCCTGAATCGATTTCCAGTAATTCTATTCGCTGAAATTTTTGACAAATGGATTCTCGAAAAGTTTCAGCCAATAGAATTGCTGGAAATCGATTCAAAGTCGTTACACCGAAACGCCGTTCCGCTTGTTTAGGATGGCATGGATGCACCCTGGCATAAGGAAATTGGCAGGGATAACTTGGGCCCGCATTGTCAAAAATAGACAACAATGGGCGCAACTACAAAAAGAGTAGGTATCTAAATATGTGAGGGTATACACCATAATTGGAAGTGGTTGAATAAGCTGAAAATGATGATGATAATTGATTCAACGCAAATTAAAATCATCAAATTATTGAGTCTTGTTAAAAAATTAGAATGCCATTGACAAACTGGAGTGATACCTATAATTTTGTTGATATAGGTACTTCTTCCTTATAGTCTTTCTATTCAATAATGTACTAGATATTCTTATGTATTGTCTTGTAATAATAACATAATATGTTGAACTTGAATTTATATTACGTAAATGTTTTCTTTTTATTTTAATTCGAGTTAATCTAATGTCTTCAGCGGTTCAAAAGAATCGACACCAAAAGCATTATTTGGTATCCAAACCCAAACTATCGAGTAAACACTGTTATCTGCTTGTATCGTTTCATCTCTAGCTGGAGCGACAAGGGATGCTGCCTGTTTGTTCGGCTTCGACTACCTGCACCCCCTCCACTCCTTCCAACCCCGAACGAATGCACCACCCGGCGGTCGTAGTCACGTTTCTTCTCCGCCGTTCTTAACTTTGGCGAAAGTTTTCGTGAAAGTTGTCTAAGGGTAGTTACGTTTCGGCTTTCATTCGCTTAGGAAGTTTCCCCTTGTGTTTGTATACCGGTACGTGCTTCAGTGGAAAAGGAACTTAGTTTTTCCATCTCCGGAACTAAGGAGGATGAATTACATGTTTGTGCGTTACGGAGCTCCGTACCATGGCATGGTGAGTTTGCTTAAATAACGCTTAAACACGTGATAATAGTTTTTAGGATGTACATCGCATGTTGTAGTTTGGTCTTGAAGTGATGGAGTACTAAGTTAGTTAGCTATTGGTTTATGAAATATATCATTAAGCCTCTATAGTCCATGGGTTAAACACGTGTTTTTCATCATCTTCAGTTACATAGTTGCTGTAAATTTCGACTACGTCTTCGATGGCAATCTGTTTTCATCTATTTTATCATCTTTCTTCAGTAATGAGTCCTGGATCCATTTATTTCTTTTATAATACAGGCATAGTATATTTTAAAGGAATGCCATATTTCTATTAAAACAGCTACGCAAATTAGTTGATTTTTTTTCATATCTAGCTCGAATACAATCTATAAAATAAGCAATAAGTTGCCAAATAGCCAAAATCCCAGTTAATTTGTGTAATTTTGTTGTATGTACATAGTTTGTACTTAAGCGACAGATCTTTGATTGTTTTTTGAATAATATACAAACTAACCAATATTCGTAGTTATTTTAGATGCAATAAATACAGAGTTGACTTGGAAATGAAGGTCGCTGTCATTTTATATGTAACATTATAGGGGAAATGTCATCGATTTTCACTTCCCAGCCAACCTGAAACCGTTTCTTTTTTGATCACATGATATATGTTTTCATCACTATATCTAGGCGTTTATATAGTTTGTGTACTCTGCAGCTACATTATAATCTAGCCAAGTAACTGTAGAGACAAGTTTAACTGTAACTATATAAAACCATACGATCGAAAAAACGATGTCAAAGACGGCGGAGGAATGACAACCGATGGTAATTTTGGCGAGGTTAAGCCCTAGACGTCATTAACTTGGCCCGTACTTTATATTAAGGTAAAAAGATTAGGTCCGTTCGACTTTACGGACAGTAGAATTTAAAGAAAACAAAAATTTGCCTCAAAAGTACGGGTTTTTATAGGTAATTTTAACCAAATAAAATTGCGGATTATCTAGTAAATTTGGTAATGTTGAAATAAAATTATAGTGCTATTTAATGCCGCGGAGGAATTTTGACAGATGACACAAGCATATGATGACATTACCCTATTCGATGTTGCCGCTATTTAACGCCAATTTTTCTGGTTCTTTTATGTTTTTATATGATACGTTAAAAAAGTATTATCTACGGAAATCAAACCAAACCTAACCAAATCAACTCAAAACCTAACCAAATCAACTGAAAACCTAACCAAAGCAATCCAAAATATAATCAAACTAATAATATTGTTACGGATTCCATGGGTCCACTAATTTAAACTCACGATTTAATACTTAACGAATTTATTTTCTCACTATATACACACAATTTTTACCGATTGCAACACACAATTAACTATTTATAAGCTCCTTCGCCAAATTGTCACGATTCACAATTTAAATCGGTGTATTTTCAAATTTCAAACTGGCTCAACCTCCGATCGCGCGCCTTTATATACTTTACTGACAGTTTCTGGAACCTTCTAAAATTCTCGGTATCATTCTGCCTCCTACTAATAAATTCTGCCGCCTGATTGGCTTACTTTTCTACTTGGTTAAGAGATGGCGCCTCAACAACAATGTCCTCAGGTAGTCCTCAACCAGCAATACACTTGCGGTTTATTCACTTCTCCGACAGATGTGGCCACATACACTTTGACAGTATTTTTGCAAAATCACAGCGTGTTTTGATTGCTAGAGCTGTATTATGATAACTTCAATTCTTATTTTTTATTGGATATATTTTGTAAAATTAACAAAATTACATGATAAAGAAAATCATATAAAACCATTATATTGACAACGTCGCAAATTATATACGAAGGCCGTCGATCAACTCTCAATCAAAAAGACAATGGCTGCTAGCTGGGAATATTGTAAATACATATATATTTTCGCGCCAAAATGATCATCGATTGTCATTCCCAAGCCGTCTTTGACGCCTTTTTTCTTTCGATCATACGGCATGTTGCAGGTGGTTAAATTACAGTAATTTAAACTTTATATAATTAAAATATAATCAATAATACAATATTGCCAGTCTAAAAATAACCAAAATTTGGGTAACATATTCAAACACACTTTAAAATTTTTATAAATGATCTGTTTTTCTTCTGCAGGTATCTATCTGTAAATTGAAGTGTTTCTTTTTCACTTCACAAAATATCAACCTACTCTAATTAATTACCATTTATGTTAGTAATTAATTATATAATACTATCGATTACTAATTAGTAATTATCTTGATTAGTCATATGCTAAACAGGTATTTATAATGCTAATTTCTTTTATTGCTACACATATTTTATTTGTTTATAGGTTTTTACTCTGTACGTTACGATGTTCACGCAATAATAATGTAGTGGTCAATACAGCCTCTTTTATATGGCTGGCTAGCTTCTTTTGCATATAAAATAATGTTTTCATCGCAGTTGATAACCTTGTGTGAAATATTCATTCATATATTTTTGAAATGGTCACGTAGTGTCACTTTTAACGACGTGACTTTTATCATTATAGATGACAACTAATCTTCGCCATTTTATTAGAATTATTTAACGATTATAGGAGCCAGTATTTAGTGAACATTTGATTTGTTCTTTCTCACTGCAGACTACACAAGAATACATATTTTTGAGCCTATAATCGATACATGTCCCTCGTCTGATTTATTACTTTCGAAACTTAATAGCTGAATATAATTGAGGCGTTAAGTTGCAAAACCCGCCTTACCCATTTTTTTAAATGGCCTAAAGACATATTATATTAATAGTGGATCCTGAAATCTACATAAACATAGTCTTAAACTGCAGCAAAAGTCACCTAATCTTAAAAGAAAGTGTGCTTAAAGAGAGACTAAAAAAAGGTGCTTAAAAATTGACTAAATAAAATAAATTGACTTGATTTTACATGAGATCTCACAACTGTTTATAGTGGAAGAATTGTGTTGTCGTTCTATCACTCAAATTAATATTAAAGTAGTTTGGCTAGCAATAATTCATAAATATTGAATTATCGTATAAAGTCAGATAATATCAAATGGATTAATTCTAGATTTCTAACGACTTGTGTTTCCGACTTTCGTTATAACTCAAATATTAACTTTAAAAATGTTGAATTCATGATTTCACAACCAAACCAATGCTTATTCAAAATCATGTTTTTGTCAATTTTACACATATTTTATTTTTTTATCTTGAAAACTATAAGAGACAGGTCTAGGTTAGTATAATAGAAAAATTATGAGATGATGAGAGTATATAAACTCACCGGCAAAAAAAACCTAAAAACTAGTCCCAATTTCAAAGTTGGATTTCTCGCACACCACTCATTAGATTTTGATGATTTTTTTTTAAATTGTAAATTAATTCCTTCTTAACGGATGCTACGTCAGAAATTTTTATTCCGAATTTATTTTGAGCATATACAGGGCACAACAATAAGACGAAGTTTTTTGCCCGAACTTTGTAACACCCTGTAGGGTGCAGCAGCTGTAGTAACTATTGCTAAATCAAATCACATTGTAGCCTCATCTTTTGTGAGCATTTTTTTTAATCACGACATTATCTCTCTTTTTATTGGAGATACGCTGCTTTAAAACGAACGTCTCGGAAAAACGCTGCGCAGGCAGAAAGTTTTATGTGTAAATAATTAAGGCAACACAGGCGAAAACGGATTTATGAGTATTTGCAATATGACAACAACGGTTGTCAAATTAAAAAATGCAATTATCTGTGACGGATGTTGCTCGTATTGTGGCTTTAATTGAGGATGGCCGAAGTGAACGTTATGTCTCCGATACCCTGGGCATACCTTGAACAACAGTCCAGGATGCCTGGAATCGGTATATGGAAACGGGAAATTTAACTAGGCGAGTGGGTTCCGGAAGAAAACGGAAGACAAATGCAATTGACGACCGTTTTATTGTCCTGAATACTTTACGAAATCGTAGAATTACAGCGTTTCAGAATCAACATCTACTACAAGCCGTGCGTAGAACTCAAGTCAGTGAGAGAACAGTCCAACGAAGACTAAAAGAAAACAGCTTGTCTGCAAGGAGGCCTGCCACAGGACCCCAGGTCTTCCAAGACATCGTCGAGCACGTCTTCAGTTTGCGCGTTTACATGTGAATTGGTTCGGTCGCGGTTTTGCCTGCAAAGCATTGTTCCGAGATGTTCGTTTTAAAGCAGCATATCTCCAACACAAACAGAGATAATCCCGTGATTAAAAAAACAAAATGCTCACAAAAGATGAGGCTACAACGTGATTTGATTTAGCAATAGCTACTACAACTGCTGCACCCTACAGGATGTCACAAAGTTCGAGCAAAAAACTTCGTCTTATTGTTGTGCCCTGTATATGCTCACAATAAATTTCGAATGAAAATTTCGAACGTAGCATCCGTTAAGAAGAAATTAATTTACAATTTAAAAAAAATCATCAAAATCTAATGAGTGGTTCGCGAGAAATCCAACTCTGAAGTTGGGATTAGTTTTTAGTGGCCGTTTTTTTTTGCTGGTGAGTGTAGTTTCCAAAAATGTAATAAATTTAAAATAACAAAGATTCTACCACTTTTCAAATGATCCGGCACATGTAACGCTGATATATTTTAGATAGATGGAGCAGGCAGTTGCTTTTATATAAAAATCCAAATTTTCAAAACAATTCTATCACCGGTCCTTTTATTATTACCATCGCCGGAAAGTCGGTTACCGGTAGCGGCTAGACAGCTAACTTTTGATCCATAAGGATATTTCGAGATTTTTCATTTTTTCGTAAAAATTCAAATTTAGAAGTTTATAACACTTCTAGAAGTACTTTAGAATTTTGATGACGGCGTGTGAGTCACTGGCGCAGTTAAAGAAGTTTGACTAGAAAAAATTTATAAATCTTGAATTATTGTTGATTTATTGATATACAAATAAAATCCGCTTTGATTAATTATAGTTTTCCACCTTTTTCTCGACTGGAAAGTCAGTTACCGGTAGCAGCTAGACAGCTAACTTTTAATCCATAAGGATATTTTGAGATTTTTTTATTTTTTCGTTTGGTTATAGCTTAAAGCTACCTAAAATTCGATATTTGAAGTTTGTGACACATCTAGAAGTAGCTTAGAATTTTGATGATCTGTCAGTGAGTCAATGTCGAAATTAAAGAAATTTGACAAGCGATAATTCATAAACTATGAGGGATAATTACTAGATATTTTGGTAACCTAGCCAGCTATAGTATGTCTTCATGTGTAGTGAAAATTAATATTCTTGCTTTATCCACAACGAAGTTACAGGGTGGTCAAAAGTGCCGCTAACACCTTCGAGAAAAGGATGGTACGGTTTTGCTTGACTTGGCGCAAAGATATTTGTCTGATGACTGATTTTTTAAAGCTTTGCACTTATCCAAAATTCCTAAGTTTTTTATTATAGGAGCTACTGCCGGGCCGGTATAAAATTGTAGGAAAAACTTTGAACCGTGGCAAGCCCTATTTGCGGCAACGTTTTGATTGGCACCCTGTTAAAAGTGTATTCCCCTATATTCATAGATATACGTAAAAAAATTATGAACGTAATAATCCTGCAACCGGATCCTGTACTATTGCATTTGGCGTAAAACGGTCTGATTTTACGTAAGAAAAATGCAGCTGGCTGATGAGTTCCGATTCCGCGACGTTGCCGGTTTTTCGCACAAGGTCGGAACACGACGTCGCGAGCGATCGAGCCCTTATCTGCGCGACCGACGCGCATCCAATCTCGCCGGCCGAACGCGGACAATAAATTAAAAAAAAAGATAATTTCAGTTTCGTCGTATTAGTCGAGCCACCAACTGGTGATAAGAAATTCGACTTGGCTGTCGTGTATTCTAGTCGGACCCAGCGATAAGAGGTTTGGCGTTCTGTCACGTCTGGCCGCCGTGCAATCGCGATTCCCGCTTCCACCATGCTGGTACGACCGTGATTTCTGCCCATCGCCGTCCTAACCTTGTTCCGTGCTGGTATACGCCGCCACTGATAATAACGATGACACGTCATCGGGACGAAAGTGCTTATCCGGTGGTGCAGTGCGGAGTGATGTAAAGTGTTTTTAGATAGTCGGTACCATGTATATGTACGGTCGTGACTCGCCAACTTGGTGAAATGTTCAAAATACGGTCCATATACCGTAACGGAGATATTATCGTAAGTCGGGTTTACGGGGGATCTTCAAAAGGTAAAAGTGATTGGGTGAACTCTATTCAATGCCAGATTCAGAGATTTTTAAAAAAAATTACAACAAAGATCTCAATATAGCGGACGTAAACGTATTAAGCGCCAACACAATTTTTGGCATCTCATTACAAATTACAAACTTATTTGATTACACAGAGTGACTCTGTATACATCTTCAAATTTCAATATACATTTTTATCTCATTTTGTACAATCACGTTCACCATGCAAAGAGTATAATGTCATATAATGCCATTGGATCTAGGAAAATTGACCAAAAGAATTGACCGAAAGGAAAATTATCCAAAATCTTGAAAAGAAATGTCACCAAATTAGAGTTGACAGAAATAAAAATTTTCAAGTGTCGATTTTTGGTAAAAACATGCTCTAATACAAGGTTTTTAAACGCTCCATTTAAAAAGGAATAGCCAAACCAACAACATAATATTAAGAAAAATATATAGTCTTTATACTCGAATAATGATAATCACAATAAATACAATTTTATAGAAATTAACAGTGATGACAATGACAATTATTGTTTCTTTCAGGCAACTTTCTGGTTTGCTAAAATGGTATTAGGGAAATTATCTTTTCGGGTATTTTTCCATTAAGGCAATCTTCGTTTGAGTAATTTGCTTTCAATCAGTTTTCTTTCGGACAATTTTCCGGATACGATGTCATATTATCTGACCTACAGTTGCAGCTGAAAATGAGTACAGGCGCTTACTTTTTTTTTTTAATTTAGTGTGCAATTTTATAATGGGATAAACCATACATTAAACATAATCATATTATTATAAAAAAATGTCTATACCTATGTGGCGGATTCATCTTTCCAAAAAATTCTTTATGGGTATTTCGCCACTGCACTGCAAGAAAATCTACAAAATAAAATAATTATTTTTTAAAAACACTTCTGCGTTAAACCTAAACGGACCCTGCTTGTCAGAAGTTATGTTTACAGTAATACAAAGAAAAAAAATGCTTAACGTTGGCTTAAAATGCTTAACGTCAGAAGCAAAAAAATACAAAGAATAAAGAAAAAAACTATTTAAAATATTTAATTTCAACTATTCGAGAACACTTTACTTTTTTAAAACAGATACGTCTACAAGAAAC
Organism: Sitophilus oryzae; assembly: GCF_002938485.1. NCBI lineage: Eukaryota > Metazoa > Arthropoda > Insecta > Coleoptera > Curculionidae > Sitophilus > Sitophilus oryzae. The sequence goes on along the minus strand of NW_022147434.1, from coordinate 4,263,689 downwards.
CGTTGACGTTCTGCTAAAAAAATGACATTTTTAACTTGATATTTAAACTTCAACATTAACAATTACTACCTGATAACAATTACTTAATAAGGTAAAACCAAAAAGCCCCAAACTTTCTGTACGATTATTTTTAAATTTTACGTTGTTATGTTTATTTATCTTGTTGTATCTATTGTTCTTTAAAACCAAAGAAGCGATTGCCATACATTACTAACATCTACAGATGCATGAGCAATACATTTATTTTTATTAGATTGAATTAAAAAAGCCTCTTTTATTTTTCTTTTTGAGGCTATCGCTTCTGTCATTATAATTTTGGCGTTATTAAAAAAAAATTATTCTGTGCCCTGTGTCTCAAGAATGCTGACAAATCTTACATTTGTGAAAATCTCCCTTTCTTAAATATCTTTATGTTCTTTAATTCTAACATTTAAGGGTCTAGATGTTTCACCAATGTAAAATTTATTAATATATATATATATATATATATATATATATATATATATATATATATATATATATATATATATATATATATATATATATATATATATATATATATATATATATATATATATATATATATATATATATATAAATTTATATTATATTTATTTTCTCATTGTTATTAATAAAAATAAATGTATTGCTCATGCATCTGTAGATGTTAGTAATGTGGTAATGTATGGCAATCGCTTCTTTGATTTCAAAGAACTATAAATACAACAAGATAAATAAACATAACATAACGTAAAATTTAAAAAAATAATCATACAGAAAGTTTGGGGCTTTTTGGTTTTACCTTATTAAGTAATTGTTATCAGGTAGTAATTGTTAATTTTGAAGTTTAAATATCAAGTTAAAAATGTCATTTTAACAGAAAGTCAACGGTTTCTTGTAGACGTGTCTGTTTTAAAAAAGTAAAGTGTTCTCGAATAGTTGAATTTAAATATTTTAAATAGTTTTTTCTTTATTCATTGTATTTTTTTTGCTTCCGACGACGGAAAGAGATAACTTTCCGAAACGTAAAGCATTTTTTTCTTTGTTAGGCAAATCTGTATTACTGTAAACATAACTTCTGACAAGCAGCGTCCGTTTAGGTTTAACGCAGAAGTGTTTACAAAAAATATCTATTTTATTTTGTAGATTTTATTGCAGTGCAGTGGCGAAATACCCATAAAGAATTTTTTGGAAACATATCATTATTATTATGATTATTTTGGCTTGCTAAGTGCTCTAAAAGTGACAGTGAGAAATTAGAAATCTGAAGAATGTTTGTAAAAAACTTGTCATACAAAAAACCAGCTGATACCAAAAAATAAACAAAACCAACCCAAACTAACTAAGTCCAAAATAACCGAGTTATTTTACTTTGAAAATTTAAAATAAAAATGATTTTGCTTTAATTTTTGAGAACCACTGGATCTTTTCTGGATTTTCTTTCTTGTAAATTTAATTTACCTACTACCAATGTTGCCATATTATTAAAAAATTATGTTTTTTAACTTAAACTAACAAAAATTCCAATAAATTCCAAATTTTCAGAATTTTTTGTCGCCAATAAAACCTCATAGCCGTGTTTTTGGGGTCGCAATATACTATTCCTAAAAGTATTTGCACTTATTTAAGACTCGCCCCCTATATATTGAAGTAAATTATTCCATATTATCACAATTTTCTACTAAAAAAAAAAAATCGTTAAATACTAAAAAATATTATTTCTAAAACAATTCATTTCTTTTTCTAATATAATTTATAAACTTTTTCCTGTGTACTTATTGTTTTTAATTTCATTTTATGTACTACTTGTTGTTTTAGTCATTGAGACGCTGACCTTGCTTTGCGATAACAGGTCATTGTGTCAAACTTGTTTTATGCAATACGAAGTAGAACTTGAAACCTCGCATAGGTTATAATATCTTTTTAATATATAAGAATTTAACCAGATAACATTTAAAACCTGGCAACGTAAAATATTTTCACTATTTGAAAGTCACCAAATTAACTTATTTTTTAAATAAAATCTGTTCAACGAGTCATGGGAAATATCGACAGGTGACATGCAAAAAAGACAGAAATAAAATACAATTTCCTTAGGAATTAGAAAGACAGACAACAACTGTTTGTCACTGTTATCTATCCTCTTTAGACTAGACCAGAAATACTATCAATGTTTATAACTATTTTAAATGACATCATATTTTTAAACATTGTGTCTATATAGTATATTCAATTAATATTTATTAACATATCATATTATGGTCAAAATTAAAAACGGCTACCTTGAAAATTACAATGGATGACGTTTACCATATAATTTTACTTTTAAAAAATGTCATCGATCGTCATTTAGAAGCCAACGTATTGTATGTTCCATTGATTCTATTGCCGTTCAAATTTCTTGCAGTGTGTAAAAGCCTCCATAAGAACAACAAATCAAGAGTGTCACATCATGGATCACTGAGTGATTCCTTCCTAACAAATACAGGAGTAGGCAGGGATGTGTCTTAGCGCCTCTTCTATTCAACATATTTATGGCAGGGCTCTCCATTATAGTGGACAGCAAAATACAGGAAAGAGGATTGGGCATTAGATACAGATACGACGGCGGTCTGTTCAACATAAAAAGACTCAGGGCAAAAACACGTACAAAATTCATCACAGAACTCCAATACGCTGATGACTGCGCTCTAGTTGCAAAAACGTTACAGCAATTACAAGAAATGTTGAACACATACACCTATGGGCATACGAAGCTTTGGGCCTTAAGCTGAACATCGATAAAACTAAAATCATGTGCACTCCCCCTAAAGATCACAATGCTATAAAAATTGGAGAAGAACTATTAGAATATGTAGCGGAATTCAATTACCCCGGCAATTTGATTTCGGAAAAGGCCAATATCGACTCCGAAATTCAGCACAGGATTAGCAGCGCCTCAAGAGCATTCTGGAAATTAAAAGACAGGGTTTTCTACAATCATGACTTGAGCACAAAAACGAAACTTGCAGTGTACCGAGCAATAATAATCCCCACCATGTTCCATGTTATATGGAAGCGAAACCTGGGTGCCGATGCCGTATACCGCCGACACATGAACGCATTAAACAAGTTGCAACAGAGGCATCTTTGACCACTCTTTAGAATCAAATGGTTCCACCATGTCTCAAACGTATCGGTCCTTGAAAAAGCTAACTGCGAGAGTATTGAAGTCATGGTCACAAAATCCCGCTTAAGATGGGCTGGTCACGTATGCAGAATGCAAGAAAACCGCCTACCAAAATCTCTGCTTTACAATGCTGTTTACGGTGCTGTAGATGTATATGGTGCTTACGGTCAGCTTGTAGATGGTAAGAAAAAACCGGGTGGACAACTCAAAAGGTACAAGGATATTTTCCACGAAAACTTAAGGGGATAAACATGCAGCATGTAGCGCAATAGAACGCAATGAAGAAAAATTGTAAACTCAGTTAACAGCGACAACCAAAAAGTAAAGAGGCAACAAAGTAATGAGATTTTTGAATGGCCGGAGTGCGGAAGAGAGATAAAATCGCGTATCGCGTATTTCAGTCACAGAAAAGCTCATGAAAGAAAACGCCTTACGCGACCATCTTCTGATGCGTGTCAAATACTCGTCAGCGAGTAATGGCTGTATGTATGTATTGCCTGTTTAGTATCCTAAAAACTCATATTTTTACAGTTTTGCCATTTTTTATTCAATTCAAATTCGAAATTGTAATTACTGTAGAATGTTATTAATTTAAAATAATTAAATCTTTAACACAATAATTATAATCTTTAATAACTAAATATACCTATAGTTTTTAAATTAAAACAAATAAATGTTTATCATCACTCTATGTTTTTTGTTTTTTAATTTTTATTTATACATTAATCTATCGATAACTTCAATTCTGGTGTGGATAACAACCGATTTTAACCATATTGATAATATGATGTATGATAGATTTAGCCACATCGCATCGTATCAAAAATATAAACAATAATAAAATAATAGATATATAATTTGTAAAGTAAACAAATTCTAATATTACAACAAAAATGTTTCTGGAATAGTTAAATATAGCGTGATAAAAATGTGTTTGCTCAATTTCATTAAAATTTCGTTGGTAATTTGGATTTGCGATATTGTACTTATAAGTACCATTGCGATCAAAAAAAAGTAGTACAAGAATTAGTAGTCCCAGATAGAACTCCTGGTCTATAAGGATATTTGAATTATATTGAATTTGGATTTAGCCTACAACACTGTTTTTTTGTTTATCCCTAATGCATCTGCAATGTCCCTTATGGGAACCCATCCCTTAATCGCGTAAATATAATCGATTTTTGCTCTGAAGTTAAGGGCATTTTTTAAAAATTACTTGATACTGACACAAGAATTCTGATGACACTGAGTTATGAGCTATGGTTATCAGTTTGAAAGAAAATATTTCATTATAGACCAGCAGGTTAAATCATATTTTGTTGTACTACTTTTTTTATCGCAATGGGTACATCCTATATTTTATTTTTATTTTAAAGTACCAAAAAATTAAATTTATTGGATAAACTATACAGACCATAATAATTATCTACCATTTTTAGGTTATTTGTTAACCTTATTATTTTTTTATTTGACTTTTGTTTTTATTTGTTTGCCCGATAACATTCAAAATATTTCTGCAATATCTATTAAATTATGTAGATTTTCCTAACATTATGTTTATTCAGTTTAAATTTAATGTGAATATCTGAGCAACATAAAATAATTTTTCAAAACAACATTATTTTCTGTTATCAATGTAACCGTCCCTGACCATACCAAAAATATTTACTGTTTGTTGTTCACTATCGCATTAAAATTGATTGGGTTCATATTCAAATCACAAATGTGTATAGGATTTGTTTCCAAGTACATTTTTTTGAAAAATGCGTTTTAATTTATTAAAAAATTTAGTAAGTACCTTTCTGTAACCATAATATGAAGCTCCAAGTGGTAAAAATGGAGATGCTACCTAACATGACGTCATAAACGTGGGAGACGGTTTGCGTTTGAACCTTTGAATAAGAAGACTAAGGAAGGAGCATATCAAAAATCTTAGGTACACCGCGATGGGCCTCAAATATGGCCGACTTAAAATTCCGGTTTATCAGTGTCGTTCTAATTTTATTTAAAAAATGTAAAACTATGATGTAGGGTAGACGTGGGGTAGACTCAATAATTTGTTGTTTTATGTTACGTTGTGAATAAATGTTGGTAGTTATTAAAATTGTTATAAAAATATATAATTCTAATAAAAATAGATAAGTTATAATAAGTATTTATTAACACAAACATCCGGTACGCTACTGAAGCAGGTAAGTCAAATTAACGTATCTAAATTCTTTGACATCTAATCTTTGACAAGTAATAAATAAAAGCTAAAATGCAAGAAAAATATATAATTTAGTTAATTTAAGTGAATTTCATAAATGATCGGTTTACTACACGTATGTATATTATATAGTCACTTACTAGCGAAAAGTTGTTCCATTATTTCACTCAATTTTTGCCGAGATCTACCGCACGCTACACAACCAACTATTTTAGAATCTTTTTCGATAAATCGTGATAGTGTCACTGTTAATTTAAGTTCTGCCACAATTTCCATCTAGATTTACTACCTTTATACAACTATCAGTAGTAGAATAAATAATAAATAACATAAAATAAGCTCCGTAAAGACTGACAAATCCACAAAATTTCAAATCAAATTCAAATGTGTCAAATGAATCGTCAAACAGAACTGTCAAGGATCCCCACCCTAGAGTGCTTTTATGGCGCTTTTTCCGCCCACCATGCATGAATACATGGATAGCATTATGCTCCTTCCTTAGTCTTCTTATTCAAAGGTTTGAACATATTTATATGAGACCTTCATATAGCGATAGAGGAAGTCTAGAACCACCTGAAATGATTACGCTGACAAATGATTTTAAGGGTCCAACATTTGTTTATATCGAAAATTATCATAGATTTATTAAAATCCAGTTTTTGGACTTATTTATATATACCTAGCGATACCTAAACAACTAATTTAGAAAATTATATATTTTTTTAGTTGATAGAGAGAATGTTGGTCAATGTCATTAAGTTAATTGCATTCCCCTGAAGAACGTGGTCTCGAAGTATGATTAGGTAAACTACATCAATGGAGGCGCTTCTGGATTTTCCATCTCTTCACGTGTTGAACCGAACGGAGGCAAGAATCAACAACAAAATCTCTGGGGAAATGGACGGAAACAGGACACTCAAAGATGAGGGGATTCTATTGGAAGACCTCTGCTCCAAATGAGATCGGACCAAACTTTTCATCATTACCACGAACCATTCGAGATGTAGTAGCAGATGCAAGATACAACCGAAGATACAACATTGCTTCAGGACGTACTAACAAGGTATACAGACGGGTGAAGCATTGCTGACTGAATAGGAGCTGGTGTATTTGAGGAAAGACCAAGGGCAAGCTTATCCTTTTCCTTGTGTAAATACTCAACCGTATTCCAGGCAGAAATTTTCACCATTCTGCAATGGGCGAGAGAAAACAACGGAGAACAGCTTACACAAGAAAGATCAGACAGTTAGGTAGCATTTAAGGCGCTCATGAACCTAAAGGTACCTCGAGACTCGTCTAAGTACGTTTGGATGAGCTTGGAACTATAGGAGAAACGAACAGAAGAGGTAGATGAATATGGCTCCAGAAGAGGTAGATGAATATGGCTCCAGAAGAGAAGAGGAATATGGCTCCAGATTAAACTGAAAACTGTTTTTCAGACTGGAAAGGTAATGACGACGAAGGAAAATATTACAAGGGAATACTGCGCATTCTTACTTCACAAACTGAAAGCAGATAACGTAATAAAGTCATCACATCTGCAAACGACGATAATTTTGTTTCACCAAAACTGTGCATTATCTCACACCTTGCTATGGCAAAAATCCATAAATTGCAGTTTGAACAGCTAGACCATCCTCCGTATTCGCCAGATTTAGCTCCCAGCTGCTTCAGTAAAAGAGACTTTTATATGGATGTATGTTAATTCTAAGTTACTTTTTTCCGAGCTAATATTTAACTAATTTGAATTTAAAATTATAATAATATAATATTTTCTTATATAACCATTTAATTCAAATTTCTTAAAGTTTCGAATTTACACATAGGCGTTAATTCATTCATTTGTGTTGCCGTTTTATTTATTTCTGAAACATAGCCGTCACTTTTCCTTTTTAGTCATGTAGTTCCAGTAAACCAGCCGATGTTAATAAATAACGGTGTTGCAAAAGCGGTTTTTATTGCTTTGACATACATTTTTTTCACGCTAAACAGTATCATTTAGCGGAAGAAACGCACAAACTTTATCTACTGCTTTTAACATTGAGCAAATAATTTTTAGTTTCACATATCGACCAGAACTGTATACAGTTATTGTTTCATTTTCAGTTTGTTCGATAATGTAATATGTACTTATTTAATAGACAGAGATTTGTTTGGCACGGGATTTATTTTAAAGTGTTTTAATACGGAAATATCTGAATATAATACAGCCTGCTACTAAATAGCAATCAATGTTCACTTCCAAAAACACTTAGGGCTCAAATAATTTGTTTTTAGCATCAAAAAAATATTCTAGGCATCTAGGAATACAGATAAAAAGATAATTTTGATATAATCTGTATAAAATATCATAAGGCATTTAAAAAATACCCTTAAATATGTTAAAAATAGACATCAAAATGTGTAATAGATATTTACGTTATAAGTCCGGTAAATCACAAATTTTACAGTATGTCTGATATGTTTATGTCGCTTATGTTTATAATAATCTTAAACTCTTTTTTAATCCGCTTCTCTATGTTTCGGATACTATTGTATTTACTGGTGGACATCAATGTAATATTAGCAATAAAAAGAATTGGAAGAGAGAAACGTTTTCCAGCCGTTTTGAAAGACCATACCATACAGTACTATATTGATGATTCCAAAATCATGCAAGAACAGAGACAGGGGTTAAAAGTAAAAGAGAGTTCACCCTTAATAACGGTCAGTGATACTTCTGACCGAAACATTGTGTAAGCAAAATAAATCAAGACAATGGTAGTCCGAAATTCCTTTAGTTTCGATACTGAATCATTGTCTACCACATTTAAAGGAATAGGATTATTTGGACGGAAAACTAAATACTCCGAACCAATGGGAACCCCAACATCTTAAAATCAGAAATCTACTCTAGCGAAAGATGCGTACAGCTTACGTTAGATAAGAACTATCGTAGACAGGAAATAGCCATCTTATGCAGAGTTAAAAGTGATCAGCTCAGTACCCATCAATTCGAAATTGGTCAAAGAATGTGTTTTTTGTGTGCCTAATTTGTTCAGCTAGAGCTAGAGAAGCTAAACAAATTAGGCAAAGAAAATAAAGTCTTCTATTATGGGTCCCAGCATAATGAAAAAGCAAACGATCTATTGCTAGAAAAGGAGCGAACACTGGAAGAAAACCAGACCTTGCCTACAAGACCAGAAATCGGTGTGTTTTTATATTGATAATAAAATTGTGTTCCTCTGCGAGGCATCTTAATTATTTTTATTCGTTTTAAATTTAAATAGGCTCACTTGACAATAAAAGCAAATTTTCTTATCTTGGAGATAAAAATGCTCGTATCGATGTGTCTTATACAATGAACTTATTCGGCGAGATTATTATATATGTTGAAGCAAGAGAAACATTTATTATTCCATGTCAACAATAGAATCTAGAATTGTAGGCCTAGGTCTTTATCATTAGCGCAAACAATATGCAGTCTCATTTATTTTATAAGCCTCTTCTCGAAATTTGAATGTTAATGATTACATTACGATTTTTTAACAAATTACACTATCATAAATTTGTTTATTTATCGCTAGTAAACATTATTATCTGTTATACAGTTTATGTTTAACCAGTGGTTGAAATTTTTACTATTAGTGTCGTTACATTTCAATCATATTATTTAAAAAATTTTGTATATATTATATTATCTGATTATTCATTAAAGTATATATATATATATATATATATATATATATATATATATATATATATATATATATATATATATATATATATATATATATATATATATATAGAATGAAAAATAGTTTAGATATATTTTATAGAAATATATAATGCAGAATTGTTACCTTCATTTTTTTTAAAGTTCATTATCTATTTAATCGCAAGTGTTTTATCAGGCTAGTAAATTAATAAATTGTGAGTCTAAGTTGATGAAAATATTAAGTGTATTTACATCACTGAATTTTTCAACATCTTTTAAATACTTATCGATGTTACGGCTAAAATGGATACTTGGCTAGTTTTAAAACTAGCTAGCTATTTTGCAAACTAACTAAAAGCGCTGTTATTTTGAAGAAATCCTCCCATTCTTGCCAAATAGCAAGCAGCCAACGGCTAGTTTACAATCTACCTGGTTAGTTTGCAAACTAGACATAATATGTATATTCGTATTAGATAATGTCATAATTTTATATTTTTGTTTTCATATTAACCAGTTATTTTAGTTAATTTGTATAATAAGCATTTATAATTTTGGCTAATATGATAACGTTTTAGTCACCCAAAATAGCAAGATTCTTGGCTAGTTTACGAACTAAAATCCTTGCAATTTAAGAGTAAGATTATGCCTATATATTCTTTATATTGAAGAGCTTACTTGTGTTTCTGTGTTTGTACGCGTATTTATGAGATTTTCTCAAATTAAGGTGGGTTCAAGTAGTAAAATAAAATAAAAAATGAAGAAATTATTACTTCTAATATGGGAGCATTCAAACAGCCAAATAAAATAATAAATATACATTTGCAAATGAGCAATACGTTAAAATTGGAATGGTTTTCAGTTTAGTAGTTGTTTATAATAATTTTAGTATTTGCAGTGTACTTATTTATTCAACGGCAATGTACTTGTCTATTCATATTGAAATTATGCAATAAAATAAATCCAAATCCTGAAAGTAATTTATAGGTTAAAAATAAAAACTCTTATTATTATACCCTCTCACTTATTTTATTTTGTCTGTATAAATACAACTACCATGTTCGATATAACCAACTTATCTCTTATATTATTTTCTACTATTCTCATTTTATCTTATTTTATTTCTTTGACGTATCCATCCTTCCATGTGAATTTGATTTCGAAAAAATCCCAATCCTAACCAGATTTTCTAAATACTTTGCATACTAACCAGTTAAAATATAAACTAGCTGCGGTTGTCTGCTATTTTACAAGAACAGGCGGATTCTTTCAAAATAGCAGCGCTTCTAGTTAGTTTGCAAAATAGCTGGCTAGTTTTAAAACTAGCCAAGTATCCATTTTAGCCGTAACATTTATATTTTTATTAACATTATATTTACCTCAGTAACATATCCATAAGCACATGAGGACTTTTCATTTTATTTAACATAATAATGTAATCTAAAAATTGACGAAAATTTGTCCTAAAGCTCCCACCACACTTAACGTTTTACCTGTCAGTCATGTCTGTTCAGTCAAAACGGATCAAGTAAGACCTTGTATGTAGACTAAAAGATAGTTCGATTTACTTGAACTGAATTAAGTTTGACAACAAAACTGTCGTTTTGCCTACACTCTAGAAAATTGTATTAAGATTTTCGCAATTAGCTTTGCGTATTTACAAATGAAATTTAAACCACAACTACAACATTGTAAGAAAATTCACTAAACACAATGCTATAAATAACTTGATAAAACCTCAGATAAAACTTTTGGTATAATCAATAGCAATATTTGACTTTTTTATAATTATTGCAATCCAATTCAAAACACGCTCGGCTAAATTTAACTCAAAAGCAATTAATAACAAGTTCCCATATGATGCGGACGTTATCTGTAAACGCAGTACATAAAATATTAAGGTAGGTACAACAACAAATCAATATAAAAGGCTGGTTAATGTTACCATGTGTGAATATTGTATGTATTACAAGATAATAAATATTCCACAGTCTATTTTGAATGAGCTATACATGTATTTTTTAAGAATAATTCGGAATGGGTTTGTAACAAATGAACTTTTAATAAATTAATTAATTTATAGCAAATTAAGCATATCCACAAGTCCATGTCCAAGCAATAGTCAATAAAATATTGAAGCACAATTTTTCATACACTTAGATTTGGACAATAATTATTATTCTGTAATATACATAGATATACATTAAACGTTTGCACGAGGTTAAAGACACCTGTGCATAGTACTTTGTCTATATGAAAAACAATACTCAAAAAAATCTAATTGCCTTTTTTATCTTATCGCAATTTTGCGTACTTATAACATGCTGTGTGCTTTTGACTGGTCTATACTGGTACTGGTCGACAACTAAAAATCTCTAAGACACTTTTTTACATATTTTTATATTATAAATTTAAAATAAGACTTATTGATACATAAAATCAAGCATAATTTATTAGTGTTTCTATTTGTACAAACAGTAAGTTATTACACAAATAAAAGTGATAATTGATCATACGTAACAATTTATAAAATTGTATGTGTATTTGTTTTTATAAAAGTAATAAAACAAAGGGATATCAATTTATAATTTTAAATTAAAACGTTCGTTTTGATTAGATATGTAAAGAAAGCTTTAGTCATTATCTATTTACAATACACTGTTGTCATAACTTAGAGTCGATATAGATATTTTCATCAGTACAATTACTCGTGCATTTTGGCTAAAGTCTGTCCAATGAGAGAATACGTGACAGGAACATTTCTTGTCTACCGGTGTTATTAAAAAATGTATTTTCTGTTATTTTTTGGATGTCTGTCAAAATATTCCATTGTTTGTCAAAATATTCCATGTGTTTTTTCGAGATCTGTGGTATAATATTTTTACTATAATTACTCTCTGAATTCTGCTATACATTCAATATTTTATTACTTGTTGCTTTTCTAACAGTAAAAATAGATTCTTTTCGAATTTTTATATGGCACGAAAAACCTTTTTGTGAGTGCAAGTAATATTCAATACAATTTTTTTATTATCTTTACGCTCCCAGATTGTTGAAAGTGGTACTTTATCAGTATTTTTATACAGAACACTATAAAATCCAGTATATCTGTTCAAGTAATAAACCAATTGAATTGAGATTTTCTGACTAGTCAATCATACTATTGCTGGGACTCATGCATAAGTCCTTTAATTAAACACATGAAAAACACTTATTAATTATTAGTATCTCTAATATAAAATAGTCATAAAAAGTTTTTTTGTCATTAGAACTTGTTCTCCTCTACAAAACATCAGGCTTACTTAGTTGTTAAAGACCATCACAAGCATTCTTAATTTAAATGCGAACCTGGATTTTTTTTTGTTGCACTATGGCATTAAGCTCCTCATATCTGCAAAATAGAATTGTGATGTAAGTCATAGAGGAATCACGAATAGAGAAATACATAGGGTATTTCTTTGACCCCAATTTGTATAAAATAGTCCAACCAACATTTCAAACTAAAAAGGTTTGACTATTCCCCATCACATTTAGTGACCAACACGCTCTAGACCTAGACTAAATTTGGTCTTCAGTCTAATAAGTAGTTTTGGTCTTGGTCTTGGAGAATCCAGTCTTAGTCTTGCACTTTTTAAATAGATTTTTGCTAAAGGCACTTTCTACATAGAAAATCTTTATAAATAGTACCGTATGATCGAAAAAAACGGCGTCAAAGACGGCTGGGGAATGACAATCGATGATAATTTTGCCGAGATCAATCTCTACAAATCATTTACTAAAAATTTAAAAAAATAAATAATCTAAATCTGCTTTAAATAATAAATTTATTAAAATCAAAAAATCTATTTTTTTGATTTAAGAAGAACTTGCACCCTTTGCAAACTTTTGCACCCTGCCCAAGAGGGAAAAAATTGTTTTAAGGATTTTTATAAAAATCCTTTATTTATCATTAAAAATCTTGATTTAAAACAAGTAAACTAAGAAAATAAGTAACTGAAGAAACCATAAACTAAAGTAAATTATTTGTTTTCAGCTCCTCAACGACAAGAGCGACGATGACGATATCGAAGCGAAGACGGGCATGAAGAAGCCGAGCGAGCTTCTTCAGCAGCTCCTGAAAAAGGGTACGGACGATGACGACGACAAGAAGAACGACAACGGTCCCCAAGAGGACACGCTTCTGCGCAGTCTCGGCTTCCCGCCTGGATCGCCCGCGGAACGGCGAGGTTCCAAGAGATCCCTGGACGAGAAGGACGACAGGGATGCCAAGAGAGCCAACGACGGTTCGCAGGTAAGTTCAGACAGATTAGATTTTTGTGTGAGCGCTATTGGTCTGTTCCACCGCAACTTTTCATATCTATAGTGTTATTCTTCTAATCTCTAGGTTACATTCTCCAGTCCTATCCTATCCTTTTTAAAAAATATAACAACACAACTTACTAACGGACTGAACCCTCCATATCGCTCTGTCACTGGCATATCATTGCCTAATACAAAGAATCTCACATTTGCCAAGCTGTCGCACTAACATAAAATGTTCTTCTTCTTGTAATAGAACGAGGTTCTGTCAATTCTATCAATTGCCTTCTCGTGGCGTTGATGTTCCGCTGTCATACCAGCGTTTTGGGTGTCTACCAATGGGCGTCTTGTTTCTGGCTTTTGTGTTTTGGCCCACTTGGCAATTCGATCTAGCCCTATCCTATCTACGTGGTCTCTTCAACAGCGTCGCCTTGCTCTTACCCATCTGACAGCGTCCTGTAATTCCAACTCTCGTAGTGTGTCTATGTTGCGTATTCTTATTGTTGGTAATATTTTCATCTCCGTTGTTCTCATTTGTTTCTGATATGTCTACCCTTGTTTCAGCAGCAAAAATCAGTATGGGTCTTATAAATTCACGTTTTACTCTCTGTTTTTCCATATTATGTCACGTAAATACTCTGATATTCTTGAGGATTTTTTAATTTGATTGTCCACTTCTGTCATTACTCTTCTACTACACGATGTTTCTCTCTCTAAATAATCCAAACTCATCTGATTTATAATGCGCTCATTTACTACCATATTAACATAGATTGCATTTTTTTGCAGGAAATTTCATGATTCATTCTTCAGATGCATGTTAAGACTCAGGTGCCGCTAGATTAAATTTATATAGGAAGCGCTGTAGGTCGTCTTTTTTTTAGTAATCAGGATAGCATCTGCTTAACAAAGTACTCTCAGGTAACGGTTGTTCATCTTAAATCCTGTATTAACCTCACACCTTACTTATTATGTTAAAGAGACATGGGCTAACACTGTCTCCCTGACTGATACCAGATAAGACTTTGAGTTCCCTTGTTAAGCCATCTTCTGTTCGTATACTTGTTTTATTATTTATATTGAGCTACCTTAGTAAGTTTGGGTGATACTTGTTGGCACCTTATTGGTTTAATCGACACAAAATGTGTTCTTTCCTTTTTTCTTCAGATTAACAGAATCTGCACAAGGCTTCATCTGTCAATTCCATCAGCTTTAGATACCTATTCAGCTTACGTTCTTGCCCTGCTAGTAGACCCACTACAACAGTTTTTCTGTCTGTGCGTATCAGGTCTCCATAAATTTTGGTAAATATTCTACTATAAATTTTTTCACTTGTGAATCCTGGTGAATTTATCCACCATTCTAGAAATTTGTTGGGACTCCCACTGTTTTGCGGCAAATTTTGCGACTGCTTTTAGTGCCACTTGGCTATTTGTGAAGATGGTAAGAGAGTGCGTTTGTTCCTGCCTTATTATTTCTTCTACACAATAATTGAATGACCAGTATATCAGCCTGGAAAATTGTGACATCTTGGATATGCTTACGGTGAAGCTTTTCCTTATTTCGGCCTTACCAATCCAGCTTCTACACATTCCGACGTTGTTGAGTCATTTGTATAAAAGGTTGCCTCAGCTTGAATTAAAGAAAAATTAGTCGAACCAGACTACAGTAAAATGCACTTGTAACGTAGGTACATGTTTATGATGATTGTTCTCCCTAAGAAAAAAAGCAGGCCACCCACTAGAGGGCATATTGGGCAACATAGTTGCGAAGCATGTTGCTCAACATACTGCCTAGTGAGTGGGCGCTTGACTATGTAAATACGAATTTGAATTCAGAAAAATTAAATCTCACTGTAGTAGACGCTTTTGTTGAAATGAAGAATGATCTTGCTTAATCCAATATATCTACAGATGAAATTGTTGAACAGTTGGGACAAAGTGAACATCTAGATAATGCTAAACATAAAGAAGAACGTTTGATAATGAGATTGGAGGACTAAACAAATGTAAATTATTTTTTTAAAAATTAGAAACAATATAATATCGTATTTTGATAGGTTTATTAGAAATATATACCGTGTAGTACAATTCCGACCTGAACATTGAAAATCCTATGTAAATTTTAAAAACGATAAATGAGCAATAACTATAATTATGCGGCTATGGGTAATTAAATGCAAGAATAACTTTTTTGTTCACCACCCCCGAAAAAAAAACGGCGTCAGCGATGGCAATGAAATGAAGATCGCTGTCATTTTATAAGTAAAATTATATAGGGAACGTCATCGATCGTCTTTTCCAAGTCAACTGGATGCCGTTTTTTTTATCGATACTGCTTTATTTTTCTTGATAAAATAATGAATACTTACTTATTAAACTATTGTGGGTAAATTTAAGTAAAGTGTTATAAATCTAAATAATAATGTCCATAAACCAATGTCGATGTTGAAAATAGTTACTACAGTAAATTCAACCCCAAGATGCACCAAACGTAAACAGAGACATGAGGCAAGCACGTGAACAGGAACGCTGTATTAATATAACCAGGACCGCACTAAGGTCGGATATTTCAAATCATAAAATTGTTATGTATATTTTTATGATTTTTTAATATTGTTTATATTTTATGATGGACATTTATATTATATAAATAGGTAATTATTGGGAAAACTGGAAATCGTCCTATTTTCACCAAAATTGGTATACACCCTTTTTTGAGGTCGTAGATTACGAATCTGATCAAACCTAACCAACCAGAGGTCTCTTACTGTTTTTCAGAAAAATGGAAAATAATTTCAACATTGAATTTTTCTTTATTTCAGCCCTATAAAGTAATAATTTCACTATATTTTTATTATATAGGTCTCGTCTCCATAAATAAGTACAATGTAGTTCCCTTTTCTCCGTGCGGCGACCACACATTTTAAAGCCTAAACAAACAAATTTCAACATGCCCCTCGCTTCCCTGCTCCCTTACCTCATTACATGCCCTTGCATCATTTCTTATTCAGTCTTTTTTTGTGTGCGGTACGACCCACATCGAATATCGCGTAAAAGATATCGATCGGCTCTCGCCCGTAGAGCGGAGTGTTTTAGATTATCTTAAACGGATGGATAAGCGATTAAAGTTATTAGAAAATAAAAACATGCGTAAAAAGAAAAAGATTAGTGACAAGTTTGGAAGAGGAAAGTGTAACAAGTTTTGAGAGGCAGGCGAATAGTAGTGATTATTCGCAAGATTCTGAGGACGAGATTAGAAGCAGTGTTTGAGATGTTAGAAATAAAGGTAAATAAACATATAACATATACATATACAATACCTGAATAGTAGGGGGGAAATTTCTTCTAAGCTTGGGTATATAGGTATTGTGGGTGAATACCTTAGTGAATGCTTATATTATCTAGATTTTTCCACTTATGCTTATATTACACTAATATGGCAGAGTACGTTGGTGGTTACTCTAGCTTGGTTTATAGGACATTAAATTTATTCACGTTAATTGTAGCGGAGTACAGTGGTGGTTACTCTAGCTTGATGTGTAGGTATTGTTGGTGAATACCTCAGTGAATGCTTATATTACCTAGTTTTTTTCCCACTTATTACATTAATACAGCAGAGTACGTTGGTGGTTACTCTAGCTTGGCATATATGAATTATTGATGAATACTTATCGCATGGCTGTCTTATTATACTAATATGGCAGATTACGTTGGTGGTTACTCTAGCTTGGTTTATAGGACATTAAATTTATTCACGTTAATTGTAGCGGAGTACAGTGGTGGTTACTCTAGCTTGGTGGGTAGGTATTGTTGGTGAATACCTCAGTGAATGCTTATATTATCTAGTTTTTCCCACTTTTACAGTAATACAGCAGAGTACGTTGGTGGTTACTCTAGCTTGGTTTATAGGACATTAAATTTATTCACGTTAATTGTAGCGGAGTACAGTGGTGGTTACTCTAGCTTGGTGGGTATGTATTGTTGGTGAATACCTCAGTGAATGCTTATATTATCTAGTTTTTCCCACTTTTACAGTAATACAGCAGAGTACGTTGGTGGTTACTCTAGCTTGGTATATATGTATTATTGGTGAATATTTATCGCATGGCTGTCTTACTACAATAATATGGCAGAGTACGTTGGTGGTTACTCTAGCTTGGTTTATAGGACATTAAATTTATTCAAGTTAATTGTAGCGGAGTACAGTGGTGGTTACTCTAGCTTGGTGTGTAGGTATTGTTGGCGAATACCTCAGTGAATGCTTATATTACCTAGTTTTTCCCACTTATTACATTAATACAGCAGAGTACGTTGGTGGTTACTCTAGCTTGGTATATATGTATTATTGGTGAATACTTATCGCATGGCTGTCTTGCTTTTATTTTCAAAGTTGGTAGTCCCATAAGGGCACGTTGGTGGTTGCCCTTATGGAGTGACGTTTTGCTAAGCTAGCTGTATAAGATTTATAAACTCCTTAAGCATGAGTTAGCCCCAATATGTGTTTACATATCATGATATTTTCTTATAGGTGAAAGCGCTAGTACACTTATTAAAAAAGGTATTGAAAGAGCCTACCTAAACCTTTGTAGGAAGGTTTATTAGCGGTTTTAGGAGATAAGGTAGACGGGAAAAATACCACGACACCACCGATTCAACCGGAAATTGCAGAAAGATGGATACACATTGCAAAAACCGGCCTTGAAGAACCCGTTCTTAACCTATTAATGGAGAAGTACCCCTCTCCAGAGAACGCCACCACCATAGTTAAATTTAATGCGGAAACAGGCCATACATGATAATGTGGAGTGCAGAGATGAAATTGGCTAAAATTCAATCAAGATTAGCAGCCAGTTTGTCGGCTATAGGCCAAGTAATGGCAAAAATTTTAGAGGAAAAAGGAGGGGGGGGAGAAAGGAATATAAAGCATTATATAGAGACCCTAAACGACACAGAACGTCTTATAACTGGTGTTATCCATTCCGAGTCAATATCGAGGAGGGAACTAGTGTCGTTCGATTTAAATAAAAATTGGAAAACCACTCTAACGGAATCCCCTTTGGATACCTGGTTGTTTGGTGAGGATTTGGAAGGAAGATTAAAGGCGGCCAAAGAGTTGTCCGCCTTTAACTGTCATCCAGTCAGTTAAAGACTGTCAGAAGTACTCCAGGAAGAATCGTATCAAATGCAGCCAGATCTCGGTCCACGCCGCATTTAAACTTCAAAAGTCTGCCTCAACATCAGCAGGGAGGGAAACGGGACAGACTCAATGTTCGAGAAACTTCCTACAACCGCCCACGTCAAAGGCGGACCTGGAACCGAATACAACACTTCGGCGTAAGGTCGCGTTCTCAGGGAAGATGTATAGGGATAATAGATGTATTATGGCATGGTTGCAAGGTTTTAAAATTCCGTTTGTGACGAGACCATCACATAACATAATCTCAGGTAGACATAAATGGTCGGTGCAACAACATAAGACAATTGAGGGCAACGTTCGGAGATTGCTTAGTATAGGGGCTATTTCTAAGGCACAGCCATGTAAAAATCAGTTTATTACAGAGATATTCACGTTTCAGTTGTTTATTTAGATGATTTTTAATTACTAGGAGATTCTTATGATGCATGTTTAGCAAATGTATTAGAAACAATTGGACTACTCGAATATGGGGTTTATTGTAAACTATAAAAAGAGTATTATCTCCACAAAAAATTGTGACGTTTTTGGGGTTTAAATTAAACTCTATGGATATGACTATTTCTGTTCAAGAGGAAAAAATCACAAAAATAATTTTGCATTTAAAAAAGTTTTTAAGATGGAAGAAATGCACTACAAGGGAGTTTGTAAGGCTAACAGGGAAGTTGATATCCATATGTCCAGCCATAAGTACGGTTATTTATATACCAAATTGTTTCGAGAGAGAAAAAAATTTAGCGTTAAAGAGTAATAAAGGAAATTATAACGGAACTATGAAAATTTCTAAGAAGTTATGTGTTGATACCGATTGGTGGATTCGAAACATACCTATTAGCAAAAACTTATTATCATATAGTAAATACTCTATGGAAATATTCTCTGACGCATCAGATATTGGATGGGGTGTTTGTTGCAATAACATAAGTTCTCAAGGTCTCTGGCCTACCTACGAATGAGAAGAACACATAAATTTTAGGGAGTTACAAGCTGTTTATTTTGGCTTGAAAGGCTTTGCTAATGACTTATCTAACGTTTCTAGCTTGTGCAAGGTAGACAGTGTTGTCTACCCTATATGCCAGTGCAGTAGTGTTACTGCACTGGCATATACCTATATTACATAGAACATAATGTGTTCAATTTCCAAGTTAAACAATATCCCTCGAATAATTTGGCAATGGTGTGAGGAAAGGAGATTATTTATCGTAGCCTCTTATATTAGATCTCAAGAGAATAAGGAAGCTGACAGGGCTTCCAGGGAATTTAAGGTCGAGACAGAATGGAGTTTAGCGAGCTGGGCATTTGGGAAATTGGTCACTATAAGTGGGGTTTACCGGAAATAGATTTGTTTGCTACGCATATAAATGCTAAATGCAAGAAATACATATCGTGGCACAGGGACCCAGATATGTACGCCATTGATGCCTTTACAACAAACTGGGAAACATTTTATTTTTTGCTTTCCCTCCATTTTCAATGGTCCCAAAGGCTCTGCAAAAAGAAAAAAAATTATTTCTGATCAGGCAGAAGGTATAATGGTTGTACCCAACTGGGTTTCGCAACCTTGGTATTCGGTTTTAAGGGCGATGTTAATAGATGAGCCGATTATTTTTTTAAATTAATAAATATTTACTTCTTTTAGCGGATCTCCCCACCCGTTAGCCAACATCTTTCTCTGACGGGAGGTCCGGCTATCAGGCAAGCCTTGCTCTTAGGGAATGTTCCAGAAGAAGCGCTGGAAATTTGCATGTCTTCAATAACAAGTAACACCTTAAAACAGTCTAACTCAGGGCTTAAATAATGGTGGGAATTTTGTAGCGTTAAGAACTTAGATCCCTTCTCGGTTTCGGGTTCCAACGTTCTAATATTTTGACTCAACTCTTTAACGAAGGCGCATCTTTTAGCTCATTAAGTTCTTATAGAGCAGCCATAGCACAGATAGCGGGCCCAGACCTCTTACAAGATTTTCGTATGCAAAGGTTTTTTAAGGGAATATATATGTTGAGACCTAATAAGCCCAAGTCCGAAAATACCTGGGATCCTACGTACGTAGTACTTAATTATTTAAAAATAAAAAATAATTATGAGTTAACCTTGGAGGGGCTTACGCATAAATTAGTGACATTACTGGCCTTAGCATCGGGTCAACGTTTACAAACACTATCGCTTATTGATATAAGGGAAATTTTTCGGAAGTTAGGGGAAATACATATAAAAATTAGCGCAAGATTAAAAACATTCGGTAGAAATAAGCCGCAACCCTTTTTACGCTTACCTTATTTCAAGAAAGACGCTAATTTATGCGTAGCTAGCACGTTAGTAGAGTATCTAAAACGAACAGAGAGCATTAGAGGAAGTATAACTTCTGTTTTCGTAACAATCAAGAAACCGCATAAGAAAACATCCACTCAAACCTTGGGGAGCTGGATTAAAATTGTCCTAAATAAGAGTAGGATTGATACGGATCATTTTACCGCTCATAGTACACGGCATGCTGTAACTTCAGCAGCTGCCAGGAAAGGGTTAAATTTTGATACCATCAGACTCGCTGCTGGTTGGTCTAAAAATTCTAGAATGTCGCTACTGTTTACAATAAATCCTTGATGGATAATGAGAATAGTTTTGCTGAGAAATTAATCTTTATATATTTTCAATATAGAAATGGGAGAAAAGATTATGTTGTTGTTATTACTTTAAAATCTACATTGTACTTATTTATGGAGACGAGACCTATATAATCATTAAGATTAAACGAACTTACCTGAAGTGAAGTTCAATCTTGATTATATGAAGGTCTCGTCGAAATAAATAAGTTCCTCCCACCCTCAACCTCAATTTACAACAACATAATAAGTATCTTTAAAATTGACTAAATAAGAAATGATGCAAGGGCATGTAATGAGGTAAGGGAGCAGGGAAGCGAGGGGCATGTTGAAATTTGTTTGTTTAGGCTTTAAAATGTGTGGTCGCCGCACGGAGAAAAGGGAACTACATTGTACTTATTTATTTCGACGAGACCTTCATATAATCAAGATTGAACTTCACTTCAGGTAAGTTCGTTTAATCTTGTGATTATATCATAGTTTATCTAAAAGCCACACTTGATTGAGGATTGAAAAATGTCCAAAATTTTACTGAAAAACACTTTTCTTAACAAAATAACTAAGAAAATTGAGACCAGATGGAAGTTTGACATTTCATATATTCTTCTTTCTCTCTCCTATGTAATGAGAGAGACAAATATTTCAATTTTTTCGGGTGATTTTAAATAAATTACCTATTATGAGATTTGACAATAGTTAAATATACCTATATCCACAAAGTTACGCGGAAGAATTTTAATTACATTGCTTTCACCTTCTATGCTTAGGGGGTTGATATTTTTATGCTATATTATATTAAAAAAGATTAAACCCCTTCGCAAAGAAGTTATATAAATAATATTTATAAGCACGAAGTTGCATGAAAGAGTTTTGATTGCATTGATTTTTCAACTTTTGTGGAGGGTTTAATCTTTTTTATATAATATAACAAAAAGATTAACACCCTCCGCATAGAAGTTGTGGCAAACCAAACAAAATGACCTAACCAAACCAAACAAAATCTTTTTCGTGCCACTTCGTGGTTATAAATAGTCAGATTTCGTTAGTAAAATAGCAGATATGGGAGGGAGCCGTTCCTCAGGCAACCGCCTTTCGTAATCCCAGAATGAGCGAAAAAACACACTAAATTTACGTTCAGCATTGGCGACGTTGCTTTAAATGCCAGAAACACATAACCCAACATTTTTAGATTGTTTACAAATTTATTTTAGCAAATTTTCCTCTATTATGCATAGAATTGGTTAAAAAAAGTAACAGAAAATAGCAAAAACCTTATTGTTTATTGAATACCTAACAAAATATGTGCGAGAAAACCTTAAAAATATCAGAAATTAAGTAAAATTCTATGTTGAAACTATTTTCCGTTTTTCTGAAAAACGGTAAGAGACCGCCAGGAAAAATGTTCAGATTCGTAATCTACGATCTCAAAATAGGTGTATACCAATTTTGGTGAAAATCGGACGCGATTTCCAGTTTTTCAATAATTACCTTTTAATTATTATCAAACTACATATATAATTAGATGTAGAAATAAAGTGATGGGAAGGGGACGGGAATATTAAAATATTACGTTACTCTTTGGCACGACCGATTTCAACAAATTTGGTGTTTTTAAAAGGGCTTAATTTGTCCTTTAAAATAATTATCTTTTATTTGGTACTACTGATTTTTTTATTTCCATTATTGACAGCAATATCTGAATATCGGTATAAATAGGTATCTGTTTCTAAAATACTATTTGTAAAAAATGCAGTGATGTAAACGTTTTTACATCATTTAAAAGACCAATTGCATTATAACATAATTTAATACATTTTAGTTGACAAAAAAAGCACTTAGTTTTAACTAATTTTATATAAAATATATAACTTTTGACTTTTTGTAGTAGGTACGTGTGTACTAAATTGTAAAAATATTTTATGCAAACATAAATAATTATTTCTCTATTTGTAACTTGTAACTTGTACGAAGTGATCAACAATTATTATTGAAATAGTTGACCGTTCTGATTTTACTCGCTTGGTTGGGTATAAATTTAAAAAGCATTTTTATTTTATCAAAGAGTATTCCTTAACGCGCTATGCAAGCCGACCCTGTAAAAAATCTCAACCGCCTACCTCAACGGCTCTATGGCTGGCCGGCCAATCAGGGTAGATTTCGCCGCTGGCTCTCGCCTGACACGTGCTGATCACGCACTGTGCATTTGTTTATATTGGTGCATTTTGAATTTGAATACAGTTTAGCTGTCACTAGAAAATTGCCATGGCGACACCAGTCATTTTATTGAAAAATCGCTTTTTATTTAAAATCTGAGCTAGATAGGTATAGGAAACCCTAATATAGTTTGAAAGGGCACTTAAATCTGCTTCTATTTATTTAAAAAAAAATACAGGCCGTTGCATTTGAAATAAAGTTTTTATGTAAAACAAGTATTTAAAATAGATCAGCAATTTTTGGTACTCCTGTATAAATTTAAGGAAGCAATAAAATTTTTTAGTAAAGTTTATTTCTGTACCTTTAAACTCAGCACAAAAATTAATTCTGAAAACTAATGTACAGGCTGTTTATAATTTATTCTATTGTAGCATGCATATTTACATATCTTTAAATATCTCAAAATCCAAAGATTTTAAACGTATTTAATATTTATAATAAATAATTTTTCTTTGGTCCAAGAATCCAAAAATGAAATAAAATACCGGGTGTTCCATAAGAAAAAATATAACTTTGGTATGGATCTTGGTTCTGAAACACCCTGTATATTTCAAAATAATTTTAAATTGTGCACATTGCCTCCTCACATATACCCATAAAATATTTTGTAGATTTTTATGCCGAGTATCATTTCGGAGGTTTTGGTAGATCTGAATTGGTATTAGTGTTTGCTTGACCGGGATCGGATCATGTTTTGGGTTGGGTTGATCAATTTGGTAATAGTTATTTTAAATTCTTTAAGAATTTGCTTTATTTTAATTTTAAGTTCTTTAAAAATTCATATACAAGTTTCTTATAAAGAAAATGGGAAACATTTGTTCGTAATGTACGAAATTTAACTGCGATTTTCTGTGTTTAGGTCTGTGATGATTGTTTAAAGAATTAATAATACAGTGAAAATATAATACCTTTTACCAATATATAATATTTTTTACCAAATTTTAAAGTCCGATGAAGAACATTATAACAACGATTTACTGTGTTTATTACAGGTATCCTCATCTGGTTCATCATCTTCGAGCGAACTGTGCAAGAGAAACAAGATGCTCGCTTCGCTATTGGCCAAACAGACGCCAGCTCCCCCTTCTATACCGCCCATTCCTCAAAGTGTGATCTCCGCTACGCCTCAGGACAAACTGCCTACTGTTTACACCGATTCTTCCAAACTGAGAGGAAACTCTATTGCCTCTAATAATAACATAAGACCTAACAACGCCAGCCGTCTTGTCGGACGACCTCCAACAAACTACCTCAATAACAATGTTCAAAGACCTTCAGGCCAGCTTTCTGGTAAGTACCTTTTAAACATGTAGTAAGTACATCTTATATTAAATACTGAAATTATTATTCTTTTACTTATAGTGGAGTGCTTTAAGCCATTAAGATACAAACCTCGGGATTCATTTACTGTGAACGAATTTTTATAAAACTTTTTGCATTGTATTGTTAATAAGATATATTACACAGTTTACCCATTTAAATTCGTTGCTTTCAGTTTAGTATTTAAATAAACACACATATACAAGATGGCTCCGTATTCCGGAAAAGCTCTGTATCAGGATTCCTATTTGAGATTTTCACTCCAAACATTTTCCAAAATATATGTTTAATGGTAGTTCACATTTCAAAAATATTTTTATAGATATACAGGGTGAGTCAAATATATCTCATTTATTTATTCGAGTTCAGTGAATTTGCTATAAAATTCTGGTTCCGAAAATACCTTAATACCATAGAGTATACTAAATGGTCTTTGAATTATGACCGCATCCATGAGGACGTCAATCTAAACGTCCAGAAACCTTCGTATGAGAACTTCTAGTCGAGACGATCGACTTATTGTAAGTTTATCGCTAAGAAACCGCCGTTTGCCAGCTTTTCAAATTGATAATAAATTGCACTTAAAGACCATACATATTAACTAACGAACTATGTACAATAAGAAGATTAAATGAAGCAAATATTATGTCAAAAAGGCCTGCTTCGGGACCAGAACTTACTAGATGTGTTGACTAGGAGACTAGGCCCAAAAGCAAAGGTATGGTCTTAATGTAAAAATTACGAAAAAATGTTAGTGCCTTCTTTAAAAGCGAATATTTCCAACAAGAATAAAGCTAATGAGATGAACCAAAAAATAAATTATCGGGAAAGGATGTATCTAGATGATAAAATGATTTTTAAATTTTTTGCTGTTTTAACATATTTTACAGGGTGTTTCAAACTTCCATTGAAATAAAATATATTAACCTTTAAAATACAAGTTTTAAGGTGCCCATTTTTTGTGCCGGTGAATGTATTTCAAAAACTATACATTTTAGTCATATACTTTTCTAATGAAACAAAACTTTATTTTTTTACTAGAATCCAATAATTAATTAATATATAGGGTTTTTCGTTACAAAAAACATAACTTTGATGTGTAATTTTTTTGGGGACACCCTGTAGAACTCTACATAATTTTAGAAAATGCTTTAAATTGACTTACATAAGCTCACAAAATTTCACTTCAATACAAACTTTTGTTCTCCTTGCAAAAACCGCGTCGTATATGACGCGCCACCCTGTATAATTCGATTTCAATCAAAATTTCAATGATTAGAATATAAGCAGAATAGGCATAGCTTATGCACTCGCTTATGCATTAGATTTATTTATTTCAATAAATTTACTTAGAAAAAGAATTAAAAAAATCAAAATATTAAGAAGGAAATAATTAAGAAGCAACGAAAAAAATGGGTAAACATTTTAGTATTTTATCTATAAAACACAATACAGAAGGTTCCACATTAATACATTCACAGTAATTGAATTCCGAGGTAAAAGTCCCTGAGCACTCCACTATTATAATTTTATTGGAATCACTATTTTTTGACAATTATCTAAAATAAAATATCGCTAGTGAAAATATATTATATCTTAGGCATGTATACTAACCAAGCTACTTCAACTTCGGATAACAACAACTGGGTTGATAACAATAACCTTCAAGCGAACATCTTCGATCCTGACTTGTCCGAACTTTTGGATCAAGTAATCGACATCGTTCCCGAAGATTTGGAAGTCAACGAAGCCCAGCAGCCGAATAATTTCCTCAGCGAAACGGCCGCCATTAATATAATCGAAAACTCGTTGAGACAGTACGAATCCGCTGTGAAAAGTCCAACATCTCCCAATATTTCACTTCCTGCTAGACCGCCAGCCTATCCTGCAAATGTAAGTGAACTTATAAGAAATTTAATGTTAACGATTAAACATTTTACATAAAGTTGATATTTTTGTTTAATATTTTAGGTATCTTCGCAGAATAATTTGGGATATCCACCGCCACCCAATTATCCACAGAATAAATACCAAAGGCCAATAAACGTGCGCTCTGGGGCTGGACCACCTTATGGTACTGCGAATATCACCAGCGCGCATTCACTTTTAATTGCGCAACAAAGAAGATTGCAGTTGCAAGACAAGCAACGGCTTTTACAGCAACAGGTAATATTATACACATCAAAAAATTCTTTCAATATTAGATTTACCGCCTTGTATTTGGGCAAGAGTGAATTTCACATTGAAGACCCTTCAACCTAATTGTGACTGAATTACACAAAATTAAAGAAGTCTTTATATATAGACTTTTATCATTTAACCCCTTTATCATATAAGCTTCATTCAGAACCTCGAAATTAGTGGAATAAATTAGCGGTTTCAATTAGTGTAGAAGTTGGTTCCTTTAATTTCAGTGCAAGCATTCAAAACGTCAAAATTAGTGGTAATAATTTTAAGTTAGTTGAAAAATTTAAGTCTCGTTCAGAATCTCGAAATTAGTGGAATAAATTAGTGGTTTCAATTACACTTTATACTTAAAAATTTACGATAATTTATATTGTCACCATTTTAAAAGTAAAATTAAAATTAATAGATTGTCCTAGCAACAGCTTGTGGTAGTACGTTATTCATAGAGAAAACCTTATAATTAGCTTATAAAACAATAACATTTTGATTTCTCACCATAATAATACGTCTCTTCGCAGATGATAATCAAAGGCCAAAATGACTCGCAGATTTTGAAGTGTAATTAGTGGAAAAAGTTAAAAGTTTTTTTAACTTTTTCTACTGATTGAAAATTACTACTATTAATTTTGACTTCTGAATGCTCACATTAAAATTAAAGAATCAAACTTCTACGCTAATTGAAACCACTAATTTCGAGGTTCTGAAGGCTATTAAAAATTTGCGACTAATGTCATTCATTTTGACCTTTAATTATTATCATTCATCAAGATAAATTATGGCTAAGAAAAAAAATTGAGCGTTTTATAACCTAATTATTAGGCTTTCTCTATGGATACTACTGATACAACTGACTACCGCAAGCTGTTGCTAGGATTTTATATTAGTTTTAATAATTGTATTTCTTAGACACTATGAATATTGTGAATTGTCATAAACTCTTAAGTATAAAGTATAATTGAAACCACTAATTTATTTCATTAATTTCGAGGTTCTGAGTGCAGCTTTAGTTCTCTGATTTAAGTATTATTTGTAAACAGCTGTTTGTATTTACAGCCAAATATAATTTGCTGGCTACATAGCAACTGCTTAATTTAAAGAATTTGTAAAAAAAATAAAAAAAACTCTTCAGAAAATAAGTATATAATTATAACAGTTGAAAGCAAATTGTAGTCCATTCTTTGGACAACAATTTGCTTATAGTTCGTTACACCGGATATAAAGTGACCAATATGTTATGTTGGTATGCTTAACTACATATATTATACACACACCGGAAAAATCTAGGGATATCATTTTATTAAAGTTAAAAATAAATGTTTTGAATAAACAACCACATATTTGTAGGCCGATTCTTTCTACTTCGATTGAAATGAAGTAGTCACACTAGTTATTTCTAAATTTGGGATATTTGCAGAAGTGTTTGTACATTTTTTGTCAAATGTATAAAAAACACCTAGCATCAATTGTTCGAATTTAACCTGTACTGGCTATGTTTTTATGATAACTGGCCAGAATTCATTCAAATAACTCTGTTTAGTATTAAACGACATTATGGAGCGTAGAGATCTTAACAGAAACGGAATGCTAAGGGCCATGGGATGCTCGAATCTGGAATGCGCCAAATCGACGTAGCTAGAGCATTAAATACAACGCAAAGTGTAATATCGCGATTAAGTGCACGCTACCGTGAAAGTGGTGATGTTGCTGAAAGGCACACAGGGTGACATCGCATTACTACCCCTCAGCAAGATCATTTTTCACAATTAAATACCCGACGCCGACCGACTCTTACAGCACCAGCGCTTAGTTTAATTCTCCAGGAAACACATAATGTAATCGTTAGTCCTGACACTGTTCGCAATAGATCAACAGAGGTCAACTTAAGAAGCAGACGCCCCTGGAGAGCTCAACCCTTAACGAGAGGAAATCGAGAGGTACGATATTTGTGGGCTCAAGATCATGTTCAGTGGTCGAATGAACAATGGGCCAATGTTCTCTTCACGGATGAGTCACGCTTTGGAATTCATCCGGATTCGAGAAGGCTTAGGGTATGGAGAGAACCGGCAAATCTTATTCGGTTGGATCATGTTCAGAAAGTGCACCCTTATCAAGGTGGAACAGTTATGGTCTGGGGAGGAGTCCAGTTAGGCCGAAAAACCGATCTCGTTTTTCCTGAAAGGTTTCTAACAGGAATCACATATCGTGATTTAATTCTTGAGCCTGTCGTGTTACCATATGCCAATGATTTTGGGAGAAACTTCAGTCTCATGCATGAGAATGCACGGCCTCAGACAGCCAGAGTGGTAGGTGAGTTTATCAATGCTCATCAATTAAACATCTTACCCTGGCCGGCACAATCTCCTGACCTCAACCCCACCGAGCACGTATGGGACGCGGTCCAAAGAAGAATTTTGAGAATGGGTATGCCTCGTGAAACTCGTAGGGATCTGGTTCGGGCCGCGAATGTAGCGTGGCAGGCTGCCTCAAGAAGAGATCGACAACCTGATCAGGAGCATGGAGAGACGATGTAGGGCTGTAATGAACTGTAGAGGGGGTCATACCCTTTATTAAGTAAAAATGGTTTTATCTTTTTTTTTAATTCACAGTTTAGAATAAAAAAAAAATGTGTGTATTTTTTTGAGTCCAATAAAAATCAAGGTAAATTTGAAAAATTCGGTAAATTTCGCATTTTTATTTCCAATACGTCATGTAAACTATTTGTGTATTTTAATTTTATTATATCAGAAATGCAAATAATAAAATTACTGACGATGGCTGGATAAAATTGTAATATCCCTAGACTTTTCCGGTGTGTGTATAATACAAGGTATTGAACCACTAAGAAATTTAGAATAGTATGTGTAACAATATTCCTTAAATGTTTAACAAATTTTGTTGGTTTAGGTTAAAAATACTGACTAACAAATAGCTTAAGACTGTCAAATTTCGGTAGAAGTTTTCAATCAATTGAATTTTGAGGTTTTAATTGCCATTTTAATTTATATGATTAATTTTTTCGTAGAAACAACAGCAGCTTTTAATTCCGTCCAATGCCACAGCTACAGAAATGAACTCAATCCAAAACATTGACAGTTTACTGAACAACACTGTGGCCCCAAATGTGTCGTTACAGCGATCTAATAGCGTACCAGAGTCTCAACTGTCTCCAAACTATAACGCACAGTTACAGAATTCAAATTCGGTAAATAAACGATTAGTTTTAAAATATGAGGTAAAAATTTAATTATACAAAGTAGCTTAGAATATTCTTTGGGTGCTGAAAAAAGCTAGACACATACAGAAAGAGCAAATCTGTTTTAGTCAAAAACGTCGTTTTTTTTCTTTTATAAAATATGTTTTGAAGAAAAACAAAATGTTTTATCAAATATCAATCAAATATACACGGCAGCAGATACTGAACGGGTCTAGTGCAGCCTGACTCTGAGCTCAGGGCCTTAAACTGTCTTAACGCTCGCGACTTGTGTGCGTTAGCCTATTTAATTTCATTGAACCATCAAATAAAAACACATTTTTTCCATAGCAACTGTTAAAATTGCCTTATATTTATCAAAAATAGTTGATAAAATAATACTTTAACCGCAAGGGTAGATTAAATGATACTTTAACAGCGAGGATAGGTTAAAAACTTTATTTCTTCTCGCACGTTTTTTAATTGCTTCCATTTTTGAAAATGTTTGCATTCCTTTTCATAAGTTATTCGAGATTTAAAGGGAAGTAGTTTGGATATGGCGTTTGTCGCCTCAGCCTGAATATTTGTTGGTAATTTACTTATTTCGTGTTGAGCCATTTCTGGCCCCAATTCAATCAGCAATCGACACGAAAGAGAATTAAAAAATATTGACTCAAAACTAACAACTAAAGAGACAGCTTTATTTATTTGTCAAATTACATCGAAAGCAAGGCCAACCCAGCACAATATTTTTTCGACTCGTAATAAATTCCTTGAAATAATAATTTCTGAATATTTTTTAAAACGTAACTCGCTATGGAAAAAAATATTGTTTAAAAAAAAAATAACTATTATTGAAAACGTTTAGTAGACTAAAACTGTTTTTGCTTTTCCTGTGTGCATACAGGCTTACTTAAACTAAAATAAAAGTAAATTCAAATTTAATGATCTCTTGATGACGCTGACAACGTTGATTTCATTTAATATGTCATTTCTTTTTGTAGCTTTCTCAAGCAAACCAAAGAGGCGTTCCTCAACAACCTCAACAGCAACCACCTTATTCACCTCATTCACAGTTACCCTCTCCTCTGAATCAGCAGAGTTTTCAGCCGCAAACCACCGTGGGCAATTATAACCAGCAAGCTGCCAGGCTTTCGCCTCAATCGCAGTACAGCGCCCAATTGTCGCCAAGACAGGGCTATCCTCAGGGTAATGGTGCGGGATCGGCCAACTGGTCCCAGCAACGGATCAGCGTTCAGCAAAATCCTATGTTAAATGCTCAATTAATGGTAAGTATGGGGATATTTTTTTATAGCCTGTACCTACAGCCTTCGTTCAACTTATGTCATCTCTATTTATTTGATATCAGTTCTAAGATATGTCAGGGATGTGAATACTATCGATTTTAAATCGATTTTTAATGTTGATCATTATCAGTATGATTTTTTGTTAAATACCTTAATACTGCTATTAAATGAGATTATATTTTTATTATAAGTGGCTATCAGCCTGTTCCACTGTGACTCTTTCGGATCTATTGAGGTCCTTTTCTGATCTCTAGGTTACATTCTCCAGTACTATCCTTTTCAGAAATCTGACAACTTGGAAACTGAACCCACTCTATAGCTCTTTGTCAATGACTAATTATTGCCTATTAAAAAGAACCGCACATTTGCCCGGCTGTCGCATTGACATAAAATGTGCTATCGTTTTTTCTTCAGATTGGCATAATCTGCACATGGCTTCGTCCATCAATTCCATCAGCTTATCTCTGCCTGTCTCTGCCCTTGTTATCATCGTTGTTTTATCTTTCATCTATTAAAGTAGTGTTTCTCTTTCATCTCTTAATCTAACTGTCCTCTGCACTATTTTTCTCTACTTCTTTGATTTTCTCCACCATTCTCAGATTTGTTGGCCACCCACTATTTTGTGCCAAACTTGACTGCTTTTGCAGAGCCGCAGAAGTGTTCTGAGCCTACGAATGGCATTGATGAACCATATTTGGCTTTTTAACTTGCCTTTTCGTTACCCTTGTGACACTCGGGCCCCGGTATACCCAGGCTAACATAATATTGCTACATTTTCTCTAATGTATTTAGAGCACGCACTCAATCCCATACTAGTCTTGAATTGACATCAGTGTAACCAATTAGTGCCGCTTGGGCGTCTGAAGATGGCAACTGAACGGTGATTTCTTTTCTGACTTACTCATTATTTCTTCTACACTACAGTATATTGCTGTTATTTTCGCCCGAAAAATTTTCGACATTTTTGGATAGGCTTCCGGAGAAGGATATTCCTTGTTTCAACCCTACTATTCTGGCCCCTGACATTCTTGGGCCATCTGTATATCAGAGGTGGGATTCTGTAAGTTCTGTAGCAAGCAATTTCCTGTCTAGTCTATGCTGTTTGTATACAATTGATGAGTCACTAGACAGGAAATAAATATGTTTACAGAATCGGACCCCGGGTTGTTCAAAACAACCATAAAATTCAAACCTTAAGATTCAAATGACAGTTACAATTTATCACATTTTCAAGTGAAAGAGAGAATACGACAATATATGACGTACCGCTGACCGAAGGTTTGTAGAAACATTAACTATATTAGTTTTAGAGTAACCTCATGTTTCATTTATTCTATATTTTTTTAATTCATCAACCACATAACACTTACCCACTAAACACAGTGATCTAATAAAATACTTAAAATTTGTATAAATTATTTGTTATACAGAATTTTTCATATGACCAATTCATTAAAATGATCATATCATTCAAAAAGAATACAAATTATGCAGGTAAAGATATTTTGATGTCTACTTTCTTTTAGAATATTAGGCGGGTAGAGGTAAGAAGAAATTTCTTCGAATAAAAGTGGCCATCATAGGGGTACAATTAAGATGGCGCTGCTGTAGCAAAAGTTCTGCATTTGAAAGAAAGCTCCAAGGAATGTTAAAGCAGGAAATAATTAAAAAAATCTAATTAAAAAGATACAAAATTTGTTAAGGCGCGTGATGCCACTCTCTTTTGACTAACTTCACTTTGGTTATAACCAATAAGTTCAGATCGAACTCTTATTGGTTATTAGCGCTAACCTGGCCATTTCTTAGGTGGCCACTATTATCCCCTTTTAGGTGTGACCACTTTCGCCACTTTTTCGAACATATTTATAGTTTGCTATTACAGCTACAAATATACTTATTTTAAATAGAACAACTATTACTTTATAACTGTTTGATTCTTCTTAAAATTTTGTGTATAATTTTTAACCTTTTTTGGAATATTTTCAATTTTATATCAAAAATAATATTTACAGACCAAAAACAAATTATTCATTTTTAAAAACCGCTTTAGTATATTTATTTTTTTACTAATTGATTAAATATTATACAGAGTATTCATAAAAATGTATAATACTTACATTAAAAAAACTATAAAATGTTAGTAATGTTTGTAAAATAAGTGTAAAAACATAACAGCTGTGGTTTAGGTTTTGTTTTGATTGCAATTTTTTATTGGCAAAAAAACTTACTTTTTAATACGTCATTCATTTATCTTTCATCTATTAAAGTAGTTTTATCTTTCATCTCTTAATCTAACTGTCCTCTACACTCTTTCTCTGTACTTCTTTCTTTAGGGAAGTCTAACAGGCGGCCGCAATTTTCAGAGACCTCCCACTCAGTCGCAACAACAACAGAGGTCGCTGAATAGTCCGGGACTGCAGGCGCCGAGACATTCGCCATTCGCTGGTGATCAGTTTCCACCGCCAACTTCTCCAAACTCTACGTTCAACCAGACCCAATACTTGCAGAGACTGCAGAGGGCCAATAGCGTACCTACCACCAGTACGAATCAGATGACAGGTTGGTTGATAGATATAGTGTATTTCGGTTATCTCAGATAATTAGGTGTTTCTTAAGTAAATGAAATCGAAGAATCTCTCAAGAAAATTATCCAGTTTTCTCTTTGAAGTGACATGTTAATTTCGTTTTGTAATTAATAGCATTTTCTTCTGGTAGAACTACTATAAACACCAAATTTATTTTTCTTCACTGTATAAATATCTAATATTTTGAATTTTGATTTTTTTATAAAAATTGACATACATCATTGCAATGTGACATATGTCATTGCAATGACATTCCATGGTAATGTTCGTTGGAGTTGGCGTTACTATTCACGCTATTGAAATAGTTACGAGGGAAGCAATATAATATACGGCCTTTACTTATTTTGGAATTTATAATCTATAATAGTGGACTGGTATAAATTCATTGTCAAAAGCAGTTAGGAATTTGTGGTGCTACTAGATTGCATCTAAGCATTCTGCAAACATAATAAATAAATTTCATTAATGCCTATCGTTGTTTGTATAAATTATATAAATAATAAACATTTTGAATTAATTTTACCAAAGAAAATGCTGTTATTCTCGGGCACTATAGCTTATGGCTATGAACATAAAACATAATAGTTTTGTAAATTATGATTTTTATTAAATTTTTTAAATAATAAATTCGTTTAATTTCTGAAACACCTTAAAGTTAAATTTTAAAAACGTTTCAAATTTCTTTTGCCACCAATGAAATATACATATGGTTTATCGTTTCCTTATTTAACTATTGTACAGTGTACATTAGGTGGATTTGAATAACACTACGTTTAAAAAGATTTGAATTGTGTTAATCAATTTTGTCATTCAATAAAAACATCACAAACAAATCTTTTTAAAAGTTTTATTTATGTATATATTATAATTTTGAAGTAATCCTATAAGTATAAACTACAGTGGCTGGTTTAAAAAAAATTCTAATTTTTATTAGCATGGTTTTTAATTATCTGCTATAAGAGAAGTGTTTTGTAGAATTTTACTATTAGATTTAATGCAGTGGTTTACAATGATACTTTTTGGTGCATGTCATGCCTCTTTTTTACTTTTACTCTTGTACTTTCCTCAATGATAGGTTTATAAATCTATTTCTGCTGACCATAGAAACTTACTTATTTGACTTGAGCAAAGCATGGTATTGTTTATTTTCTTAGCATTATAAGTACAATATATAGTTACATATAATCAACAAAAAAACTTTAGTCGCGATTTTGATTATGTTGGATAAGGGCAAATTTTGGGATATGAGGGAGGTATATTTCTTTCATGGGGGAAAATACATTCTCTTAAATGATTAAAAACTATTAAAATTAATCTTAAAAACGGTTGTCTAAAACATTTTGCTCTAAATATATTATTTATAAAAAATTCTTAAATCAGCTTTTAGAATGAGTTATATCTTATTTGGAGATTTTAAAATATAAAGACAAAAATTGCAATACAATATTGTAGTTTTTATAAACATATTATCTACTAAGTCTTTTTTTTTTTCATTAGGTACCTAATATTTTTGGGCATCTATAACATAAATACTACTCTGTTTTTTTGTTGAACAAAAGATTTAAAGCTTTGGTTGGGTTTTTAGATTTGTAGTTTTAGATTTTGCATTAATTAGTTTCTTGATTATTGTATTTTCGAATTTTACATCAAGATTTTTTTTCTTATGTGACACATAATTTTCTATAATTACTTTGTAGTCCTGTTGTTTAATATAATTAAAATATATCTATTCAGAGTTCGTTAGGTTGTCTCTCAGTTTAAAAAAAACTTAATAATAATAAACTCTGTCATGAAAACCATATCTAATAGTGATGGAGTGTTATAGTGAGATTTCTAATTAATATTTTCTTAAATTATACTTGCACTTGATAGTGTATTTTTATCAATAAACAAGTAATTTTTTTAGAACGATTCTAAAAGTTGTTAAATTGATTTAAAAGTTATTAATATTTTAACAGTCGAAATAAAAAATTCGATTTTTTAAAAATGCTATTGAGTTTAAAATTCATTGTAACGCCAAAACTTCTCAGTAACTTTTTTGATTCTCTCCGTAGACAGAGGTAAACGCATATAAAATGTACCGTACATTCGAAAAAACGGCGTCAGAGGTGGCTTACAAAAAGGGGGAAGAAAGGAAATGTCATCTATCGTCGTTTCCAAACCAACTGGACCTTAGGTAGGAACTATTAGAATCAAGAAATAGCCATCTTATCCGAGAGTCATGCAGCCTTAAGAGCGGTCAACTTAGTAACCATCAATTCGGAGTTGGTCATAGAATATCTAGAGAAGCTGAACAAATTAGGCAAAGAAATAAAGTCCTCCTACTCTGGGTGCCGCCCACCAAGTAGTGCTGTGAGTGTACCAAGGAATGAGGGGTATTGAAAAAGCAAACGATCTAACTAGAAAAGGAGGGAGCCCCGAACCACTAACTGGACTCCTGCTTCCCAAGTGGAAAACAACTTAAAACAAAACTCGAGAACCTGGAATACTCCATTTGTAATCTGGAATGGGAATGCCCCGACCGTCTAAGATACTCAAGACTTATGACCGAGAAAAATCAAGGATTTTCCTTGATTTAATTAAGAACAATCTTTGTACTGTCAGGGAGTTTTTAACAAGACACTGTATCCTCAATGAACACCTCAGTAGATTAAAACTAAGAAACAAGGGTAAATTCAGATTCTGTAGGAAAATACAACCATTAGGAGATTACAACCATTTATCTCTACTTAACTGTAAAGTTTAACAGTTAAGTAAGGTTCTACTGATATCGCAGATGGAGAGCTAACCTTTGTAAAACCGTCTCAAATAATGGCTTTTGTCCAAGCCCTGAGACACTGTATGATGATTATTACTCACCATACTCAATAAAGGGGGTCACAATAGATCTATAAGGTCGCGGAGATTAACTTCCTCCCTCCGATACAATCTACAATCCAACTTGACGCCGTTTTTCTTCTATCATACGGTATTTATAATCTTGAAATCGCCTATGAAGGTAACACTTTAGATGTTGCCTGAAAATTAATCATTGACCTTCTCTATCTAAAAAATCTAAAAACAAAACAATCATGTCGTTATATTTTAGTTTTCTGTTTTGGTAAAGAAATGCCCAATTATTTCCTGTAAATGAACTCACTATAAATGTATCGGAATTATTTAAATTCAGTTTTATGAATATATATTTAAATTCACCTTATGATATTTGGCTGTCTATTACTATTAGATATGGTGACTCTCAAAGATTAACGTACCACGTCATTGAGGAAACTACAAAATGCAAGTACACACGGACTTCGTCTTCAAAGTATGATCGGCGAACCACTATCAACGCTCAGATTAACCAATAAAAAAACCATAACAAATCTTAACGGGTGATTGCGTGTTTTACAGGTGGGCTGGGTTCGCCCAGACCGTACCCGGGCAACCAGGCCCCTCCACACTACCCCTCCAACCCCTTACAATCCATCCCTCCCGCCCCCATGCTGTACCCGCAACAGGACGCGCCCTATAATTGCTACGAACAACCGCAAGGGGCGCTAGGCTATGAGCGCAGGGGCAGCGCTCCCCCGCACCTTCCGCCCGGTAAGTGAGACTTCGGAACCCTGCCCTATTGCCTTGGGAGGCTTAGGACTAGGGCGTATCCACTGGTGTCCCATTGGCAATCATTACTTTGCGTTTCCACAACAATCTGATCAGAAGCACTACTGTTTCTGTTTCAATATTGGACCACTAAAATTTGTAGGCTAAGAGATAATAGCTCACTTCGGGTTTTTGTTATTAACGACTCTGTACCGTCCTAGGTCTTTACCGCGCATGCGCATATGAATAAAACACTGGCTAAAAATCCGCGGCGCCGCGCCGGCGGTATTGTTAGTGTATACAAAAAATTCTGTCATCCGGCGGCATAGCATTTCCAGTGGCGGCTCGTGGTTATTATTGTAGGGAGGTCAATATATAAAAATATTGCGTCGATTTTTTTAAGACGCGACCAAATTTAATTGACTTCTTACAAGGTACTTGTACGTTTTGTTAAAGAAAAATAATGTAACCTACCCTTACATTTTTAAACAGGTGGTCTAGTGCCATTTCACTAAAAATCCGGTCAATATTGTTTACACAAATTTTCCACGGTAGGATTTAAAAGACACTTAAATAATAATGTCACACAAATATAAAGACATATATACACATACACATTTCTAAAAGTTTTATTTCACATTTTTTTATATTTTAAGTCAATTCTTTCTCTAAATGTTTTTCGAAATTTAAGCAATTGTTTTCTTTTAACCGCACGATTTTACAAACTATGTTGTCTAAAACCCCATATGTTGTCTGTTTGAAAATATCTATTCCAGAATCAGTCAACAAGAGTTCATCATTTATCCAGAACCAGAAAATTATGAATTATTACCTACACAAATTTCGCGCTGCATCTCAAACCAAACATTATACGCAATACGCGATAAACGATACAAAAACCTAGGTTGTTTTATAATTTGTCGTTGACGGGGGCATGCGCTTAATCTGGCAGACTAAAGCCGTTTAACGGCGGCATACTCTGTTTTAAATATCAAATTATTTCCATTTTTTTGGCTTGAGTTGAGCTGTCGTTGATAGTTGTAAAAATTTGTATATCCTTTAATTTTAAAATCAGTATCAGGTGAGCGTTAATCAAACAGAGAAAAACGAAAAAAGTGTGCAACCAAAGCAAACAAAAGACGCTTACAGCGTGTTTTGATTGCTCGAGCTATAGCTAGATTTGGGTTAATACCGAACCAGTCCAACGACCGACAAATCATTACTGTTTTGAGTCTCCCCATTCCGAGGAACTCATTTCGTAATGATAACATAACCTCAATTTTTGCATTTCGATTACGTGATAAAAAAGTATTGAAAAAAAAGGATCTCAAAATAAAATAGTTGCCATTATGACCCCCCTTCTACCTATAACGTATGAATATAAAATAAGTATTGACTCCTTCTTTAGTCTCTGTTTATTCGAATAATTAGTATTAATAACAGTAATTGTCATTTACATTTTTCGCGGCGTTTGTCGAAATAATGTATCTCCTCACTGGAGAGACTATCTATAGATAGTCTCTAATCTAGATAGTTTAATATTGTATGTAATTTTTTATTTAAAACTTAAATATTGATACTACTCCAAAATCAGTTACAAAAATAGGTGAAAAAACATGTGTTATTAGTCTTGAAAACGAGAAAGAGAAAAATGATATTATGGCTAATAAATCTAAATTAAGATATATGAGTGAAGATCGTATATTTATTAGTGAAGACATGACATTTAAAGAAAGGGAAAAGCACTTAGTATTTTTGTTTTATTAATAATAAAATCAATAAAAAGAAACAGGTTGTTTTGGAGACAAGTCATTTATGTTTCAGCATTTCACAATTTGCATTCATTGGCACTTTGCCGTGTGTCTAACTATCATTCAAAAAGTCCAATCATTAAAACTACTCATCCCTTGTTTAGAATTATGTATGTGTATGTTTCTATTAACCTTTGATAATCGATACATATCTTTTCTTCAGGATTTAAATGTACTTAGTAGAATGTTACTGATACCGTTGAACGTACCGTCATTTTTGTGATTGGACTAACTCATCTTTTTGTGATCATAGTTCATTATATGTGTTAAATAATCATTGGGGATATATTCCTATCCTATATCCTTTATTTTTTAAGCTTCCATTTCCCTTCAAGTGATATTCAGTGAAATTTAACCTTGCTTTCTCTGCACTATATAAATGATACGAGAATCAT
Source organism: Sitophilus oryzae (assembly GCF_002938485.1). NCBI lineage: Eukaryota > Metazoa > Arthropoda > Insecta > Coleoptera > Curculionidae > Sitophilus > Sitophilus oryzae. The sequence continues at coordinate 4,223,931 of NW_022147434.1, read as the reverse complement.
AGGTCATCTTTTCCACAGTTCTTATTTATATCGAATAAAATTAGAATAAAACTGAAAAAATATACTAGTGTATTGTTTTACTAGGAGTAAAAATGACACTTCTTGTGGAGAACCACAAAAATCAATTTAACTCTGTATAGTAGTATATATAGTAATAATAAAACAATTTCAGACGTTGCAAATTATATAAAAATATTTAAAAGTAATAACTTGTAAATAATTATATATAATTATAGATTTTATCTAGAAACTATGGTTAGGCTCATTGAATTTGACACTTTATGTCAGTTTAATAATATATTTTCATACTTTTGTGCTTAGGCGTAAATATGCTTCAATTTTATGCCTAGGCGTTTTTATATTGTCAATCGCGTCGCAAAAATTAATACTTTTGTGACGTTTGAAAAAAAAGATTATTTCGTTGCATTTTTTTGTATCATACAAAATCTAAACTAATTTTATTCTATCGTAACTCCCCTATCACATAAACTACACATTTCCGCACTTCCAAACATTTTGACACTCCATCCATGATGTGTAAATACACCTACATTCATCGCCATACGTGTAAATTTCGTGCTTATTTTATGTTACCCTTTATGTTGCTTACTAACTATAGGTATATTTTTATAACTGATTTCAAATAAATTATCAAATTGTTTGTGTCTTTATTTTCCTCTATCGTTATATCTGCCAACTAGATTCTAAAGAACTAAAGGCCAGTTCATACCATATTCATTTTAAAGCTTTCCTGAATACCAAAATAATGTTTACGCATCTACAGTAACTAATACAAATGGTATGAACTGTCCAGTAATTTAATTTATTTTATTTTATTTAAATAAATTAATGAATAATAAACCGTTTCAAAAATTTTACACAATTCGCTTCTAACATTTTATATATTGTTAAACTTTACTTTACGATGTATATAAAATGTAAATATGTTTAAAAATGTAGTGTAGTATTGCTTGAAATTAACAGTTCATTAGAGTATTTATAGTGTATCAAAATATGTATTGCTGCATGACTAATTCACTAAAGCTTTTATTAATAACATTAAGCATTTGTTTTTATATATCAATGGAACTTAAAATTGATTGAAATCTATTCTATAAAACTCATTAAATAAAGCATATTGTTCATTTGGAATAGTTTCTGCAAATATCTTTTTCAGTTATGGATAATAAAAGTTTACGTATCTAAATGTTAATTTTTTAGTACAGGGTTTGAAAAAAAAACAACGTCTTTTATATTTTCACACGAAACGTGTTTCCTATGGTTTAAAACTTGTTTAAACGCTTTTTTTAAGAAGTAGGTTGAGTAATGAACGGGGCAAAACTTATTTCGAATTTTAGAGAACTTACTGGTAAAAGTTGTGGTGATGTATAGTAGGTTTAAGCAATGATAGACAAACATTGAAATTTGGGTGGTTCTAAGGCAAAACCCGAGCCAATATGTTACATTATTTCCCTACTGACATATCGGGCGGTTCTGCCGGTACTACGGTTCTGTGGTACTAAGGCAGAACCCGATATGTCAACATTATTTTTCTATTGACATATCGGGTGGTTCTGTCTTAGTATCACAGATACATATATTGAATACCCGGTATATACTTAATGTTTATTTTGTGAATTTAACGTACTATAACAAATTTTAACAACAACTTGTTATCTTACTTATTTTACCCCACAAAGGGCCGCACAATAGCCGTAATTGTATGGAAAATACAGCACAACGCAGATAGTTAAATTTAGGTTAGGTGAATAATCGAATTTTACAAGGGTTTCCTCTACAAAATATTCTCTCAATGGGTATATACCCTACAGGTTTCTGGGTATATACCCAAATTTCTTTATTATACCCATTGGATATTTACCAACCGCCCATCACTGGGTTTAATAGTTTAGGAATCGTGTTTTTTTCTTTTCTTTCAGTTCTGTTGTCAGAATTACGTACGTTTTTTATTAGGTATAAAAATAAATACCTACACGCCAATCTTGATAAAAACATAGTTTTAAACAAATGTTTAATACAACTTATTATTTGTTCTACTCTTGTTGTATGTCTTGTACTTTGTTATTACTCCTTCTTTTATTTTTAAACAAAATGTTTAAACCATAACGAACCTGTTTTACAGTTTGCTTTTTGTAACTTTCTATACAGAGTTAATATTCCAGATGTTTTTGATAAACCTAATAGAAGTCGAAAATAATTATATGATTATGTTATTTGTCATAATGTGACATCAGTGTTTTTTGGGATATCCAGGAATATATTTTCGATTATTTTCGTAATATTTTATTTTGCGTTATTTTAATGAGTTCTTTAAAAGTATTTTATTCGTCATGTATAAAATTTACCTGAAATTTCTTATGCGCAGGGTTGCGATGTAACATACAAAAATATAAAAACAATTGCTTAATAAAATTATGGGGGGTAGAAATTAGGAGAAATATCTTCGTGTATTGTAAAGTGGTCATAAAATAGGGAAGACTTAAGATGGCGCTACTGTAGCAAAATTTCTACATTTGAAAGAAGCTCCAAACATTTTTAGAACTGAAAATAATTAAAAAGATGATAAATATGCTATTTCTGAAGGCGCGTGTTGCCTCTCTACTTGACTAACTTCACTTTATTAATAACCGCTAAGTTCAGTTCGCTCTTTTATTGATTTTAGCTCCACTGCGGTAATTTAGTGAAAAAGTTCCATATAAAAGATGTTTCTCTTCACCTCTACCCTCTATAATAAACATGAAACATATTCTAGTAATGTTCCAGTAAGTCGATTTTAGGCCATCTAACGTTCAAATATCGCAGCAAGTAAGAAAAACGCCATTAATTAGTTTATTTTACCGCTAGGTATCGCCAGCAGTGGTCCAACGTCAGAATTTGTCAGACAGGAACTGCGCGCTGTGGTAGGTGCCCGTACTGGTCAATCGCAAAGCGCCGGCACTCCACGATCCAGCACTCAACAGGTCCAGCAACTGCAACAGATGGCGCAACAACAAGCCGTCGATCTGGAGAGTTTGGGACTTACATTCGAAATGCCTTCCGGTAAGCAGATAGGTTATTGGTAGTTCTAGGATAGTGAACAAAGGAGTTAACAAGTCTTACTAATAAGATATAGTATAATATAGTAGTTGATAATCATCAAATGAGTTAATTTATTTTTGGTTTCAATCAAAATAATATCTGCAGAATGAAATCTTTTCTATGTTCAGGCTAAAATGTTTTCTATTACCAGTGTATAAAGAATTTTTATGATCAATCACACAATAATTAAATATAATTAATATATACAGTACGCCCCCGGATTGTCTTTACAAGAGGAAAAAAAACTTTTTTATTATTGATATTTAGAGAAAAATGTATTCTTCATAAAAATGTTTGCTTGTTCTAAAATGGTTAACGCCGTTTATACTATTCCAAATTTTCATACCGTTTTAGAGAAAATTAAAAAAACATGAAAATTTAGTTGAATTTTTTCCCAGTCCTAAAAATCAAAAGTGGTGTCTATGGCAATATAATTTCGTTTTCATTCTTTGATAGATTGTTATTGATAGAATTTTAATTAATGTCATATTTGTTGCTGTTTTAAAATGTTTAAGAAACACAAAATTTATTCAGTTCAATGCTACGGAAAGTGTGATAATATTTATCGAAAATGTGATACTTTAACAACAGCAAAAACTATGACTAATCAAAATTAATAATTAATTAAAAAATTTAAAAAAATCGAACTTAAAAACTGGATGCTGAAGTAAATAAAAAAACATTGTGTTATGATGAACTTGATAAAGCTACATTTAACTGCTCAATTTTTGTACAGAGCGTGAAATCTTTAAGTGTAAAAGAGTAACTTTTGTTTCCACCTGTCAGTAATCCATATTTTTTGGCAAGTAAAATAATGAATAACATTTCCAGGGATTGGAAAGAAAAATCCGATAGCAATTATACAGATTATCAATCTGATTAAAATTATTTTTTTGAGGAACATATTACAGTCTGTCAAAGAATGAATATATGATTTTCATAACGTGCAAACTGATAATAAACAATAGCAATCTACTGTTGAATTAATCAAAAACCACATTTTTTGTCACTGATGTATATTCTATCGCTGGTGACCATAGTTACACTCGATTTAAGATGATAAATTTGACTATTAAATCTATCGTGATTTTTATAATGCAAATGAAGTAAAAGTCAACAATTTACTACATAATAGATTTGGTTATATATTATATAACATAATATATAATGTTATATAATATATAACCAAATCTATTATGTAGTAAATTGTTGACTTTTACTTCATTTGCATTACATCCCTATAACACAACAAAGGCGAACAGAATAAATAGTTATTTTTTTTAGAAAATTATTAGTAAGATTTGAGTTATTGGAATGGGAGGGGTTAATGGTAGTTATAATTTAAGATAATTAAGAATTATTTAAATATTAAAAATAATAGATAATCGTACAAATTGCATTCAAAGTGTCACAAAATATATTTTTGTACATACATTTCCCACTCAAAATTATTGGGCATTTGTTTGGTGTTTGCTACAAGAAACTTCATTATATTCAAAAAAAAAATAAAGTGGTGTACACATTCTTGATTATTTGTGTATAGAATCCCCACATCAATTGTACATTTAACTTTACTAACAAGTGCACATTTTAAACGTCACTATTTGGGTTGTCCTTCAATTTTTAACAGGGATTTACTATTACTTTTTAATACAATACATACATACTTGTTTATAATAAAGCAGAGGTATAGACAGTATATTTTAGAACATAATTTTTTGGTTCCAAATTAATTGTTTTTTAATCTTTATACTATATTTTATTAATGTTGGATTTAGTTATTTCTTCTTTAATATACTGCCTATCACCCTTTATTTGACCCCTCTCAATACATTTACTCCTTACAACTATAATATGAAAAAATATAAGCAACCTCTATTCTTAATGAATTATGTTTTAAAATTAAAGATTGTGAAAAAATGAATTTTTGCACACGCATAACTGACAGGTAAAGCATTATGTGTAAACGGAGCTTTACATTTTTTTTAAAAAAAATACTAAAAATTTAATTTCAACATCTATTTGGTGTTTTCTCACTGAACAGTTGAAAAACTAAATCAAAGATCTTAAGATTATTGTGGGTATTTTATACCACATCACTGCGTAAACAAGTATATTTAGATAATATATCGAAAAACAACACAGTGTCAGAGATGGCTTTAAAATGACGATCGATGACATTTCCCATATAATTTTTTATATAAAATGACAGCGACCTTAATTTCCAAGCCATCTCTGACGCCGTTTTTATTCTATCATAATGTATTTCAATGTATGTGCCTGAAGTTGGGTATTAATACTTTATATGACACATGTTGGATAAAGTTAATTCTAAATATTGATTAAAAAAAATAGTACTTGATTTGCTTTTGGGAATATCAGACTGTAATGCCTGGTTCATGCTTCCGATATTAACAACAATGTTACTGTTAACATTAATTTCAACAACAAATTAAGCAGTCCTGTATAGTTTACAGTTCTTACTTTTTTTAATTTAATGGTAAATTATTATTTTCTGTCGATCATTGAATGTCATCTGTCGAACTCGTCCCGTCCCCCAATAGCCCCAAAAGCCGCGGACTTGGCCTGCCGACTTAGTCTGCCAATTAGATCTTTCGACGTTTTATAATAGTTTTTATACAGGGTGGTCCGAGCTGTATTCCGGAAACGTCGGCAGCATATTCTGCAGATAAGTAAAGTAAAAAGATAAGTAAAAAAGTTCGTATAAATGTATGTCCTAAAATGCTTAGTTTCGGAGATACAGGATGTAGAAGTTTCATTTTTATTTTCATTTTTTCCAAATAATTTCTAAAGTTACGTCAATATTTGGATGAAAAATGGCGTTAGGGAGTTTTTTGACATGAGAAATTTGATTTTGATGTCAATATGACTCTTACTTGTAGAGGGCGCCACCTGCATATTTTTTAACTGGTAAAGAGTAATAACTTTTCATCGGTACCTGTATAAAACTACTGGGTGAAAAAATATACATTTACGATGTTTGTTACGTAAAAAAAATCTTTTGCTAAAAATTGCTACGAGTAATGGTTCTCAAGATATTTGGAATCGAAATTATCAATACCTGTCGTCATTGACATAAATTAAACATGTTGACTAAATAATTATTAAACTTTCTTATCATCATTTTTTCAAAGAAAAATTTATGATTAATTTACAAAAATAAAAAGTTTCCAAATTTACTATTTCAGTCAAATAACTATCTACTCAGCATGTTTATTTTTTGTTAATAATGACATGTATTGACTATTTCCATTCTAAATATCTCAAGATAGGTTGCTCGTAGCCATTCTTACATTAGATATTTTTTACGTAAAAAATCATGGAAATATTTTTTTTTTTCACCACGAACGGACGAAAATTTATATAATATAATTTTATACAGGAACGGACGAAAACTTATTACTCTCAAAAACAGTTAAAACACATGTAGGTGGCGCCTCCTACAAATAGAAGTCGTATTGACATCAAAATCCAAATTTCTCATGTCAAAAAACTCCCAGACACCAATTTTCATCTGAATATTGAGGTTACTTCAGAAATTATTTGGAAAAAATCGAAATAAAAATGAAACTTGTACACCCTGTATCTCCGAAACTAAGCATTTTGGGACATACATTTATACGAACTTTTTTACTTATTTTTACCTGCAGAATATGCTGCCGAAGTTTCCGGAATACAGTTCGGACCACCCAGTATAGATAAATGTTTATCGGAATAAAAACTGCCATATTTTTGATACAAGTCTACGGACTCACAAGCACAAAGTTTTTATCTGCAGACCAAGCCCGCAGGTCAAATCTTCTGGTGTATGGGGAGCTATGCAGCTTACAGTTAAAAACGACGGCGACGACGAAAATATTTTATCTATGGGTATATTTATGTAAAATTAAGAAAGAAATAACTTTTTTAAATCATTTGTTTAGAAATTTATTCGTTTACATGCTGAATTTAACTGATAATCGAGAGCAACAGATTAAATTTATTTTTTCTACCATATACAGGGTGGCCCATTAGTGCGAGGAAGTCCAATATGGTCGTCGTTGTCGAAGATATGAAAAAAAGTTTTATACAGATGTTGCATGGTTTATAAAGGGGCATATCCTAATATTTTGTTGTATACAAGGTGCACTAAAATAAAGTTACGATAAAGTCTTAATTTTTTTTTAAATTGCATCCTCCATTTTTCTGTGGAGATTTGGATTCAGGTATTCTCGGTATTATATAACTTATTTCTCTTTCAACAGTAAATTTTTATCAAAGCCACCTAATAATATGATCTTTGTCAAGCATTTTACCATTGAAAACCCCATAGGTATGTAATATAATACAGCGAATGGCTGCAAAACGGCTAAACATTTAGGAACACTTTAAATACAAAAAATGTTCATCTTTTAATCCTGTATATAAACGAAAAATAATATACCGCATTTTAAAATTGAGATTTAACATTTTAAATATTCCGATTTTGGTGACGCTGATAAAAATACTCTGTATTATTCCAATTATCCTTGATGTTTAGAAAAATATAGCTAAGTTTTAATAAAGTTATATTCACTCCAGTTTTTAACCACTTTTCGGATATAGTGTTTTTAACCAAAGTTTTAGTAAATAAGAAATAGAATGGCAATAGTGCTTGAAATAAAAATAGTGTACTATATATGTACAATTTTATGCTGATTGAATTTTTTACAGAAGAATGGGGGTTGCAATTTAAAAAAAAAGTAAAACTTTATTATAACTAGAGCAACGGCCCAGCTACGTCGAAACACCGGTTCCCATTAGAACACCGAAGTTAAGCGACGTAAGACGATACAAGTGGATGGACGGGTGACCGGTTCGAAACTCTGTATCGTGCTGTTGTCCAAAAAAAGGCAAAAGTATAAATTCTATTGACACTGCTCATTCACGCCGGTTCGAGGCCGGATGAGATCGGATATCTCGTGAGTAAGAGTCGATTTAGACACTTGCCAAGTCGGTAGGCCATTGACCATGATATGGCCGAGGACCGCGGTTCGGAATCCGCGTAAACAAAGTAGGCCTCGTCCAGATGAGCCCTGGCAGCAAAAAGGAGACGTTAACTGAAATCTTTATTTTACTTTTTTTTATTATAACTTTTTTGGTGACACCCTGCATACAACAAAATATTTTTAGGATCTACATCATTATAAACCATGCAAAATCTGTAGAAAACTGTTTTCATATATTCGACGCCAATGACGACATTGCAGATTTCCTCACACTAATGGGCCACCCTGGATATAGTTCTAAAAAGGAAAACTAAAGCCAAAGAAAAAAGTTATCTCACTTGACTGTAACAATGTATGTTTTGCATTTCTTCTGAAGAAACCTTTTATAACAGAGGGTGAATCATCTATTTCACATGACTGGATAAAATTGAGACTAATGTTAGTGAGTATATTTAATACCGAGAGTATGAACAGGCTATAATAGAGGTTGCTTAATGTCGGGGTAGCATACAATGACGTCATTGTTGCGTACAGGTGCGAGCGAAAGCCCAAAACTTTGGGGTACAATGGGGTCAGAAATGGGTTCAATATCTGCGCAGCCGGCCACTTCCAGGGTAAGCTACACGCTTATACAGTATTTTCTAAAGGTTTAAAAAATAACATGTATTCTCTTTTACTGTCGCTAAATTTTAAACAATGTACGATTGGCTGATCTGCATCTGTGATCCTTATTGTTTTTAAACATGTGTTCTATGCTTACTTGGTCTGTGGCTGTTTACTAACATTTAATTAGAATTAACTGCTTGGCTTTTTTATTTAAAACGATTTATGTTGACTGTTTTCGTTTGTGCAGTACTTTTTGTTTTTTATTAATTTGTTTGTTTAATACTATTAACATTAATTATATTTTACTGTAAACGTTCAATACTTTAGTTCATAAAACGTATCTTGCATTGTTTTATGAACTATTTTTAATTAAGTATGCGTTTTTCTGATTTTTTTACCGCGTTTCTTTTATTTATAGAGTGGCACTGATTTTTATGTTTGTACCTGTACTATGAAATTAGAAAATGCAGTGTGTTAATGTTTAATTATTACTTTAGGCTATTTAAATCACTTTCCTACAACAGATAATCTACAAATTATATTGATTTCAGTGTAAATACATTTTTTAAACCAGTGCAGTGCTCTCTAAATATAGTAAATTGACTTTTCTCAATACCACATTCAATTTTAATGATTTTTAGTTAGTTAATAGTAAGATAATCATAAATATAACTAAAGTCATGTATAAAAGCTTAAATATCACCTTTTTTAATAATAGTTATGTTCTTGAAAGTGACACCAATAATACCGTTAAGATTTTTATCAGTAATAAAAAAATAGAATTTTTAAATGAAAATTAATTTTTAATAACACAATAATAACGTATGATCGAAAAAAAACGGCGTCAGCGATGGCTATGAAATGAAAATCGCTGTCATTTTATATGCAAAATTATATGGGAAATGTCATCGATCGTCATTTCCCAGCCAACTGGACGCCGGTTTTTTTTTCGATCATACTGTATAACAAACTACACACCATTGATTACGTTCACTACAGTACATTACATTCACTACAGCAACTTTGAAATTTTACACTCATCACATTACACTAATAGAAAAAATAAACTTAATATAATTCTGTTCTTCCTAGTTTTTTCTTCAGAACCTAATATGAAGTAGTTATTATTCAGTTTGCTTCTTAATTTGTTTTCACGTTTTGTATTGAGGCTCAATATAGCATGCATATATTTTACTGGTGAACTAATTGCATAGGTCTATATAATAAGGGATATTTTAAATTATGTTGTTATTGTCCTATATATTCTTTATCCATGATTTTTCGATAAATTGATCTATGGAATCCGATACCAAAATATATGTAAACTATGCCCGAGCACTTTGTATATATAGAATAATGTATTTAAACATTTACGCATGAAATGAATGCCTTTTTTGATATTTACAGCAGTATACTAAAGAGTATTTTATATTTTCAGACTACTATGGAGGAAGGTCGACCAGGTGATACGAAAACTTCATTGTTACAACAATTGCTGTCTGATCAAAGTAAATAATCAGTCACGAAAATTGAAGTGTCTTTGATGTTAAACATGTGTTTTAGAAAGAATCTGTCTATATATTCATATGTAAACTATTGTTAAGAACCAAGCTATGTTACATTATTGTTTATAATATATGTCAACCAAAGATGTCGTGTATACGTGAACCTGTTGTCACCCATATTATTGCTCATATGTGATTGTATTTTCCGTATTTCGGCAGAGTCAACTAAAACACTTGTTATATGATATTTATCATTGTATTTAACCCTATAGAGTAATCCTATTTAGGTTTTATTTACAACTTATCTGTCAGAGTGATGATAATTGAGATGTACATACAAATAGGATAATGCAAAGAGATATTTCTACTAGGTACCTCATGGGTTACGTACCGCAGGCTGTAATCTAGACAGGTTAGCTGTATCAAAAGTGCATTACATATTGCTTGTTGTATAATATGTTTAATAGGGTAATGCGGGGCGATGAAGAGGCACTGGGCTCGAGTGCAATTGTATATAGTTAAGACGTGTTAATATTTATGTAATATTAAATTTTATGGCAGGACTTCTGTTCAAGTGATTTTTTAACACATTAAGAACGATAACGTTGTCCAGGTTATCTTAGAACGAATAAATCATTTTTTAATTTTCTTTACAACATTAAATATTTCAGCTAAAACAGTTCAGTGATCTCTAACAAATTCTCAGATAATCGGGACAACCTTGTTGTGTCGCCCTGATTTTATGCAGAATATTGAGCTACGCATTACCAAAACTTTTTTTAAATAGTAACTGTTAATATTTTATACATAATTTAAAGTATGTTATTTGAAAGAGTCGTTTTTGTTGGACATTGTGATAGGCAACCGCCATGTTACTGTTGCTAGGGTTGATCCTAGGAATTATTTTAGAGAAAATAGCATTCATACTTGATTATATTGTCAATTACCCTTCTCCCCTCAAAGCCACTAAATTAAATAGAAATATATGAAGAACAAATTAACAGACAAAAACATTATTTAATTACACAAATATTTTTTGTACATTATTGGAGTTTTGAAAATATATTGAATAAAATATAAACATTATTATTGATCGTTTTATTTTCATGTTTAACAATCAAGTCATTTTATATGGTAAAGGTATTTACAAGGTAATGATCAGTAAAAAAATGTCTCAATATATTAAATATTTGTTTTTTTTTAATTACCAGAATTATTGAATACTTTACTATCAAAATATAAACGAAAATAAAATAAAAAAGTCTTTGACCTGACCCGGATTCGAACTCTGAATCATCGGTTCGTGGTCGGAAACTCTACGCACTGCGCTATGGAGACATGTTCGATTTATATTCAATACTAGAATTTATAGGACTAAATTAATTAAAAATATATGATCTTCTGTCGATGCGCAGTAGTGAACGCAACGGGTATCGGCAGCCAGACGGGCCGCATGCTGTTCCAGAGAGCATAGTAAAAGATATATCAAAGGGCCAGACGTCTTAAAATACTTTCTCGAAAACGTTGCTAGCTCTTAGACTATATAGGCTTATCCTCAGTCACTACTAATTTTATGTTTTTCATTGTGTAGTGTTTACCATCGTCTATTTACCGGCGGTATAAGTTAAGTCTATTCAGAGAAAGAATACTAAATGTTGTTTTCTGTCATTTTAAAGACAACTTGTATTTTGTTATACTTTCTACTTTTATCTACCGTATAATCGAAAAAAACGGCGAAATTTTTTCGATCATACGGTATATTAAGTTTGACAAGTTTTTGTGTCGCCATTACAAAGGCTACTACTACGCCAATTTTTTAATATGTACAAAAAAATTGATATTTAATTTTTTCATTCAAATGGTCCGATTTTCGTAATATAATTTCAGAAACTAAAATGTTTGTATCCTAACTATATTTGACATGCTTGATGCTTTTGAAAACATTTCCGCTATACCGGGTGCGTCTCAAAAGCGGCTCACCCCTATTTTTTTATTTTTTCAGATAAAAAAACGAGATTTGGTATGTTAGTATGTGATATAAATTAGGATTGATTGACGTATTCAGTGTTTTTGGCCACTTCCTGTTTTACCAGAATGACTACAACTTGATTTTTAAATGACACTATCGGTATTTTTTTACTTTATTCAATAGAAAATTACATTCTGAATAGAATGATATATCATATGTGAACTTTTTTGACATTCTCGCTTAATAAAAAATCGTATTTTAAAATTCAATCAAAGTGCCATGGCTATGTTAAAAACACTAATTCTTAATCAAGGAGCCTTGGAAAAATAGATTTGATCGTCAAATGTTTTAGTGTGTTGTCCTGCTGGCCTGTTATAAAATCCTCAAATCGTATTATCATATCTCAATTTTTTCAAACGGAACGAGGGTGGCTCATTAGCATATTTGGAAAAAGCATTTTTTTACGAATAATTTGATACCACACACTTGGTATTTCGAGTCAAATTTTCGTTCCGAACCGCAAGGTATAATTTCAAATAAACCATATGCGAAAATGCCAAAAGTTGACATATGATATGTCATTCTATTCAGAGTGCTATTTTCTATCGAATAAAGTAAAAAAAATAACGAGGGTGCTATTTAAAAATCAAAAGTTCTAGTCATTTCCGGTGAAACAGGAAGTTAGGTCAGCAATTTAACCAAACCAAACATAGTAATTAAAAGTTGTTTTTTTACGTACGTTTCGACCATTCTTAGGTCTTCTTCAGAAATTATAATAATTATAATTATTATCGTCTAGAAACACGATTCAATTTTAATAATACAATTAAATAATACTTAAAAAAACTTACCAAATACATTACACACAACAATATAATATAATTTTAAAATTTAATTAACATACAAAAAAAAGTTAACAAACAACCACATTACTAGGACATATCAGACTCTAAAATAAATATTATAATATTGAAATATACAGCTTGTTTAGATATTGAACGTCTTTTTTGTCATTAATCGAATGTGAGTTTTCTGTATTTCGATTATTTCACGGAATTCCTTTTTTTTTGGTTTACTTCTATTAAAAATATTTTGATCTCGTTAAAATTAAAAGAGTGCTTTTCTTTCATTTCATGGTTTGTTAGGGCGGTTTAATTTTTTTGTCCTATTTGTGCCCTATTATCCTGTTTTCTAGGTATTGGCTAGTTTGTCCAATATACACTCGGACTCGCAACATTTCAAACAAAAACTTAAAAATTTCAAAATACCAAACGGTTACAAGCTAATATCCTTGGATGTTGCTTCACTGTACACTAGCATTCCTATCGATTTGGCCTCACAAATAATAAGAAAAAAATGTGATCAAATAAAAAAATTCACTGACAAGTGACATCCCACAGGATGAGTTCATTAAAGGGGTCGAAACAACATTGAAATCTACGTATTTTACTTGCGATAATAAAATATACCAACAAATAGATGGCTGCCCTATGGGTGCTTCAATTTTCAGCGTTGTGGCTCAGATAGTAATGGAGAATTTAGAAAGTGTATTGAAAAAACTAGACTTCACATTCCGTTCTTTTTCAGATATGTTGATGATTATTGTTTAACGGTCATACCAGCAGATTATATGAACAGAATTCTAGATAAATTTAACCAATACAAGAGTAACATCAAATTTACAATGGAAGTAGAGGACGAATCAAAGATTAACTTTTTAGATGTGACAATTCACCATAAAAATGGAATACTAAGGACAGAATGGTTCACAAAAGAGACATGGTCTTCAAGATATCTAAATTTCAACTCAAACCATCCCATGTCACAGAAAAAATCCGTTGTAATAGGCTTAGCAGACCGGAAAAAATGCTATAAACAAAGCAAAAACAGCTTTAAAGAAAAGCAATTACCCGTTAATTATAATATAATTATAATCGTTTTTAAAAATAGAATTAATAAATTTTGCCCGGTGGCGTAAAGGTACAGGCTCTCGTCTACCAATCTCAAGGTATAGTGCCATGGGTTCGAATCCCACACCCGGCATTTCATCAGCCGACTATTTTTATTAAAATAAAAATAGCTTGGGTACCTAGGTTGACTCAGCCTTAAATGAGTACTTGGGATTCACAATCCTGAGGTAATAATAGGCGGTTGAGGCGTAGTGCTAGCCACATTACCTTCCTTGTATACATTGTTAATCTAAGTTGTATACCAAACGGCTCTAGTATGGCAAGCTGTACCTTGCTACTCCCAAGGCGTCAAACGCTATATACGGGAGCTATTATTATATATTAATAAATTCCGGCAATATTATAAACAAAAATTAAGACAAAAAAAAATAAATTCATATCTTTGCCATACATCAGTGGATTGTCACAGCAACTAAGATGAATTCAAACAACATATATAACATATGTCATCGAGGTAACAATGCAATAGGACAAATCTTTAGCTGCCCTATGGGTGCCTACACCAAAAAATAAAAATGTAACATTGTTTATCATATATTCCATGTAATGATTGCGATTCTCTATATATTGGACAAACTAGCCAATACCTAGAAAACAGGATAAAAGGGCACAAATATGACAAAAAAAATCAAACTGTCCTAACAAACCATGAACTGAAGGAAAAGCACTCTTTTAATTTCAATGAGACCAAAATATTATTAACAGAAGTAAACCAAAAAAAAGGGAATTCCATAAATGATCGAAATACAGAAAAACTCATATTCGATTAATGACAAAAAAGACGTTCAATATCTAAACAAGCTGTATATTTCAATATTATAATATTTATTTTAGAGTCCGACATGTACTAGTAATGTTGTTGTTTGTTATTTAATATGTTATATGGAGTACTTAATTAAATTTTAAAGTGATTTTATATTTTTGTGTGTATATGTATTTGGTAAGTTTTTTAAGTATTATTTAAATGTATTATTAAAACTGAATCTTGTTTCTAGACGATAATTATAATTTCTGAAGAAGACCTAAGAATGGTCGAAACGTACGTAAAAAATAAAAACAACTTTTAATTATTGTGTTTTAAATTGCTGCCCTAAAACCAAGAATAAATCTCAACTAAATATACAGAAGGTCAAAGAAAAAATTAGATTTATAAAAATATAAAATTTATTCCTCGCTAGTCCACGAAATATCTTTCTCATCTCTCATACATTTTCTTTCGTTGTTTCGGATTATCATATCTTTTTGCTTTGATCTTTGATCGATTATCCCAGCTCCACCATAAGGTGGGGAATCTTATAGATGAAAAACAGATTGGCTCTAGAACCAATCTGTTTTTCATTTTCTTCGCTTCTAGAAACGAAAATTGTTATATCTAAATTTTATCATGATTTAAGTTTAAGCTTAGTTGACACAATCAAAGTGTACTTGGATCAAATGGACGCTGTTGGGATAATACCAACTGATTTAAAATCGGTTGATAGGATCCAAGTACAGTTTAGCCAGAGCCCTCATATACATCATGTACAGTACGTCTGTCCGTTCTGTGGCTACGGGGTATCCGTGAGAGGGGAAATGATATTCTGTCGATGTTTTTCGTAAAAAATTAGACGACGCGTCCCATCAATAAAAATTCGACAAATTTGCAAGTAGCCAATAAAATGAGTGGGCGGAGCGATTTGCGGTGACGTACTCGTCAAGTCGGCGTATAAAATATATTGCTGTTTATTTAAATGTTTTTTGTCCGCATTCCTTTCATAGACACAGATCCAGCAGACGAACTGTAGGCTACTTTTAAAATAATGTTTTAAAATAAAGTTTGTTAAGAACCTGTAAGGGGTAAAGCCAACCTAGGAGTTTCTTTTGATATGTTAAGGGGTTAAAATAAGTCATAGAAACAAATGCATTACTAAATACAATTTATTTGTTTTATTACAAAGCAGTATATAAATATGTACAAGTATATTGAACAAGTAATAAAGTCATCGTTAATTATTATAACTTATAAATAAAAAAATAGACTTAAAAGAAATAAAACTTATACTACAATATTTATTGAAAAAATATAGACATTTACAATATTTATTAATTTTAATTTTATATCAATATTAAAACCACGTTAAGGGCCGATTCCACAAAGCAAGTATAAATTTGGGATAATTATTCTCCGAAGACTTTATACTTTTTGAACGGACATATTAATAGATATTCCAAGAATTGGTTATAGGTACCTGGTATACATATATTTGCTTTGTAGAACCGGCCCTTAGTAAAATATAAGATTACTAAAAAAACAAAACACGTAATGTAATAAAATATTTCTCTACAAACAGCAATTTATTTTTTAAATAATAATATTAAAATCCATATTTTTATACCGGGTGCGTCTCAAAAGTGGCTCACCCCTATAACTTTTTTATTTTTTCAGATAAAAAAAACGAGATTTGGTATGTTAGTTTGTGACATAAATTAGGATTGATTGACGTATTCAATTGTTTTTGGTCACTTCCTGTTTCACCGGAAATTACTAGAACTTTTGATTTTTAAATGGCACCCTCGATATTTTTTTACTTTATTCGATAGAAAATGACATTCTGAATAGAATGACATAATCATATGTCAACTTTTGACATTCTCGCTTAACAAAAAAAATCGTATTTTAAAATTCAATCTAGAGTGCCATGACTAAGTGTTTTAAACCACTAATTCTTAATCAAGGAGCCTTGGAAAAATAGATTTGATCGTCTAACGTTTTTAGTGTGTTATCCTGGCCAGTTAGAAAATACTCAAATCGTATTTTTAATCATATATCTCAATTTTTTCAAAGGGAACGAGGGTGGCTCATTAGCATATTTGGAATAAGCATTTTTTACGAATAATTGGTTACCACACTTGGTATTTCGAGTCAAATTTTCGTTACGAACCGTAAGTTATAATTTCAAATAAACCATATGCGAAAATGTCAAAAGTTGATATGTGATATGGCATTCTATTCAGAGTGTTATTTTCTATCGAATAAAGTAAAAAAATACCGAGGGTGCCATTTAAAAATCAAAAGTTGTACTAATTTCCGGTGAAACAGGAAGTGACCGAAAGCAATTGAATACGTCAATCAATCCTAATTTATGTCACATACTAACATACCAAATCTCGTTTTTTTAACTGAAAAAATAAAAAAGTTATAAGGGTGAGCCGCTTTTGAGACGCACCCGGTCTATCAGTATTTAAACTTTCATTGCAAAAATGCATGCCCATTTAAAATTCTTTTATTTCAGTTGGTTAGGTATAAGATTAGTCGAACATTAGTTTATTCTGCAGGAAGTACCAGTTTTTTTTTATGTACCTATTCTATAATAATTATCTTTACAGGGTTAGTAAACTTTTGTATAATACAAAGGCCGGATCTCTATTAGTTCTACGTTTCTTCATATTTTTCAGCCTACGTTTATTCTTCTTTTGAGATACAGAGTTATTTCTTTGATTTATCACAGTTCTTTCAATGCACATTTGTTTAAATAAAAATGATTCCTCCATTTCCCCATCTTCGATAACATAACGCATTGTGCAGTACATTTTATCACTAATTAAATGCTCAACATCAGCTGCAGCATATAATATCATTTCTTCTGTCAGTGGCCTTTTAGACCAATATTTTTGATTCCACCTATAAATATTTTTTATGGTTTTTTTTAATGGATTTGGGGGCACGCCATAATACTCGAAAATCCGATTCAATCCAGCTGTAAAATCCCCACTTCCACCATTTTGTTTAGTGATCACACCATGAGCTACTTGAGTATCAAATACACAATTAAGTTGCACTTGAAACTGGCAAAAAAGATTAAGGACGTCGTTTCGGCATGCCTGCATTACTTTGATAATATTATTATTCTCAAGAATGTCTTTAATACCATTTTCTATAATTGCAGGACATACTTGTACATCAAAAATATATATTTGTTCCTCTGTGATGAGTTGAATCAGAGTTATGTCTCCCCTTTCGCCCAGATTCACTCCTTCACAATCTAACCCTATTGCCTGTTTTTCTTCAACATATGGCCAAGAATCAACTTCTGCAATATTCGACGGTACCTTACAAAGAATGCTTTCTGTAGCCTTTTTGCAGTTATCTACGTCCTTTATAATTACAATCTTGTTTAATAGGTTGCTTTTCCAATCGGACATTTCTTTTTCTTAAATGGTTGTATTCTGCTAAAAAAAGGTTGCTAGTAGCTAATGTCGGGGATCTACTAGCAACGCAATATATAAATAGTAGCCTTGACTATATATAAATATAAGGACAAAAGTAAGTAACCTCTGTAACTAAATAGCAATCGGTAGCGATGAAGAATACTGTCGCTTGCCGTTTAGTTTGTACGGCCAAGGTCAGTTTGGTCATATTAGATGCTTCATTAGCGATAGCTATTTAGTTACAGAGTTCCACCACAGCATGCCTATGTATAGTAAGTATATATGTATATGTTACGGTTAAAGTTTGTTGTGTGTTATTCTCGAGATTAACCGGGTAATGTCAACATTAACCGGACACCGGACCTTAACCGTAACATATACATACAATGTATATGTACGGTTAAAGTCCGATATCCGGTTAACGTCGACATTAACAGGTTAATGTTTCGGTTGGGTTATGTTTTTGGTTGTTTTGTTGTGTGTTATTCTCGAGATTAACCGGGTAATGTCGACATTAACCGGACATCGAACCTTAACCGTAACATATACAGATAGAATATAGAAACGGAGATATACAGAAAGAAGCAGAAAATAAATGCATTGACAAAAATAAATTAGAAGGCCAAGGACACACGAAACTGATCAAAAGCATAAAAGATAAAAACATAATCAATCAATAGAATATGCAGTACATATTTTATTATTATTTATCATTACGGAATATTATCTTCCTACTTCCCTGTATATGTATGATGAACACAGAACACACAAATGCAATGCCGATAAACAAAAACAAACGTGAACTAACCACAAAGTACTTGTTAAAGTTGTTAGTACTGGTCACACTTTATTCGGCTAAAAATATAGGTACTTTAATATATACTTATTTCGGCTAAAAAGTTCTAAAATACGCAATCTTTTTACTGAAATCTGTTGGGCTCGTTTCTGTTATGAAAGGGACGGAAGGCACTAGAAGGCACAGAAAGAAGGTTATGGCCCGGGTTGCCAACCCTCGAGGATCAATCAATACCTGATAGTGGTTAATCCGCTAGGGGCAATATTTGACAGTGAAATTTTGTTTAACCGCCTCTTTTTGAACCTTTTGGTAATAGTCTAAAAGCTGGCTACATAAAAAAACCTTATCATCGTTACATGGCTAATTTTTCTTGTGAAGTATCCTTTTGTGTAGCCATTATGAAATAGTCATGTCTGCCAGCGCGATCCCGGGGCTCAAAGCGAGGGCGGCCAATAGAAGGGGTGAAATTTTGACACTCAAAATATTATAAGGTACACTTAGTAGTAGTAGAGAGTTATATATTGCGAAAATAGTTATAATTGCGAAAATAGCTTTTATTTATTATTAAGAAACGTAGAAAATTGTTGGCAGGCATTTTTCCCTAAGATGCCGGCAGGCAACGCGAAAGAGACATGAACTTTTGAAAAAAAATTATGGTATACATGCATTCCGATTGGTGGAATGTCATATTTATTTATTTTAAAAGCCGTATACAAAAGGGAGACAAAAAGATCGTAGACATTTATCAAAAGCGCGATATTACTCTAGCGCTTTCAGGGAACGCTCGCCGCCTCATCCATTTAAGTACAGATAAACCATGTATACGATTATATTATAAATATATTGTTTTATTATTTCAACAGATATCATACATTTACTATTCTGTCTGACTATTTATATCTGACTCATTGTACTGCATATCCTCGTTCTCGCAAACGAGTCTTTCTCACTTGTGTCTAGCCCTAGCAGGCAACTGTTAAGCCCGACCAATCACGTTAGAGTTTTTGACAAATACGAATGAATTAACACACTCCAAATAACCACGCTAACCAACCTGATTGATCAAGCTTAATACTTGACTGCTAGGACTGGACACTTCTGTCTTTCTCTGAGTCGATATCTGCACCGTAAAATCTGGGGCGTCCAGACCAGATGAGCGAGCAGTAACAAGCGAGAGCAAACATTTATTCAAATTCGCTCGTGATTTCTGCTGCTCTCGAGCACATGATCAGCTTCCGTCCAGGCCTAGCAATTATTTGTATGTTCGGCGTTGATCGATGTGTGACACTTCATGTTCATAATGTCGGAAAAAATTATTGCTTGTGCGTCTTTCATTGTATTTTATAAATTGTTGAAACGTCAAAAGAGAAGACGACTGCAGAGGAGCTGGTGGAACATAACTCTTTTTTAAAATCGAGTTTCTCATGGTTTTAACAATTTACTAAACGATGTTGAAACAGAAGATTCTGGAAAATTTAAGAACTTTTGTCGGATGTCACTTACAGATTTTAATGCCTTATTAGATTTAATTGACATAAAAATAATGAAAAGGGATACCAATTACCGACAAGCAATTTCACCTAGAGGAAGGCTAGCTATAACCTTACGGGTCTTGGCGATTTTTGTACTCCTCTATTAGTTGTAAAACAACTTCATTCGGCCATTCCATTTTTGATATTCGATCGCAAACGTGGTAAACAAAATTCCGTCCAAACCGAACGTGCAATAGCGCGAATTTTCTTTGATGTACCGACACGGCGTGGATTAGCGTCGAGCGCGAGCAAGCAATAATTCGCTCGCTCGCAGAGCCGTCCACACCAGTTAAGGCTGATTCATGGTACACCGGGCCGTACCCGAGCCGGGCACGTTCCGTGCAGTAGACACCGGGCCACGTCCGGGCCTTCAATATGCTACACCGAGTGGACAACGGGGATCATGTCCGTGCCGATTATATTCTAGAAAACAGTGTTGCCGCAGTGGTATATTTGTACCAAATTTGATACTTTTAATTCTATTTGGTACAGTGGTACTACATTTTCAAATCCAGGATGATTTGGTACAATAATTATTTCCCACGCGCACCGAAAATGAATAGATATTTAATAACACAGGCCGACATGATTTTTGTAACACGAGTCAGTTGCAGAATTTCTTCATAAAAATATGCTTCTAATAACAGAAAAAATACTCCTGAAGCTCCTACACGTACCACTTTTCAGTTGCCTAATTACGCCTCTTTTTTGCAGGTAGTCAATTTTATAGATGTCAGGTATTAAGTCTAGGTAGATTCGTTTACATACAGGTAAATTTTATGATGGGATGATTGAAAGGGACGCATTTTGTGCACTATAATATATTGTGAAAAACATAAGAGAGTTCAGTTTTCAGTTGATTTTCGACGTGAGTTGTTCTATGCGTGTAGATAAATAGTACGAAAATGTCAAGTCAAACGCGCCGCAGTTGTAAAGTGTCTCCTGATCGATTTTTGTTACATTTGTGGAGAATTTATGGTGCAATCACAAGCCAGACCATTTTCTGAAAATGTGAAGAAAGCCTACTTCAAGTATTTTGGAGTTTTGGTTGGAGATCAAGACAAGCAGTGGGCTCCTCATGTGTGCTGCGTTACTTGTAGCGTGTCGCTTGTGCAGTGGATGAAAGGGAAGAGGAAAAAATGCCATTTGCGGTTCCAATGGTATGGCGAGAACCAACTAACCATTTTGACGATTGCTATTTTTGCCTGACGAAAACTGAAGGTTTTTCCAAAAACAAAAGCACAAGATCGAGTATCCCAATTTGCCGTCTGCCATACGACCTGTTCTTCATGGTGCAGATCTCCCAGTGCCGATCGCGCCCTTAGACTGGCAAGGTATTGTTTTGGAAGATAAGGAAGATATTGAATCAAACAGCTCTGGAGACCAGTGTACTGATCCTACCTTTACCCCAGAGGGCGGTTCCGACAAGCCACATTTGATTGTTCAAAGCGAGTTGAATGACTTAGTGCGTGACTTGGGGTTATCAAAGCAGCAGTCAGAACTTCTTGGATCCCGGCTTAAGGAATGGAATCTGTTAGCCAATGAAACAAAAATCACCACTTTTAGAAAAGAAATGCTCCGTTCTCTGCATTCTACAGTATGGAGGATTCGTTGTGTGCATGTACTGATATCGATGGCTTAATGCAGGAACTTTCTATAGAACATTCTCCTGTGAGTGGCGCTTATTCATAGATTCGTCGAAATATAGCCTAAAAGCTGTGTTATTGCATAACGGAAATTTAAAACCCTCTATACCAGTTGCCCATTCAGTGACAATGAAGGAAACTTATGAAAATATGCGCATGCTTTTAGATAGAATCAACTACAACAGGTATAAATGGCAGATATGTGGGGACTTGAAAGTTATAGGAATTTTAGTGGGACTTCAGGGAGGATTTACAAAATATTGCTGTTTTCTTTGTTTGTGGGACAGTCGTGCAGTAAATCATCATTATGTACAGAAAATTTGGCCAGAAAGAAGTGAATTTCAACCGGGTTCCCAAAATGTCAAGTATATCCCTCTTGTAGACCCCAAAGACGTCCTCCTGCCTCCTCTTCATATCAAACTTGGCCTCATGAAAAACTTCGTGAAAGCTATGAATAAAGAAGGTGATGGATTTAAATACCTAAGGCAAGTCTTTCCCCAGTTGAGTGATGCCAAATTGAAAGAGGGTATTTTTATTGGACCACAAATCAGGAAATTGTTGGACGACACAAATTTCACAGACACGCTTACCAGGCAGGAACTCAGAGCATGGACCTCATTTGTTAGTGTAGTGAGGGGATTTTGGGAAACAATAAGGATGCGAACTACGAACAATTGGTTAATGAGCTTTTAGATGCTTATAAATCGCTTGGTGCCCGAATGTCTTTAAAAATTCACTTTCTCCATTCTCATTTGTCATTTTTCCCTGAAAATATGGGTGCTGTCAGTGATGAGCAAGGTGAGAGATTCCATCAAGACATAAGGACAATGGAAATTCGTTATCAAGGACGATGGGATCCAGCCATGATGGGTGATTACTGTTGGTTTTGAAGAGAGAAGACGCGGTCCCTCATAAAAGGAAAAAGTAAAAGTTTTTGTTTATGTTTTGATCTCGTTTCGATTGTTTTTGTACTTTTTAGGTATAAGTAATGTTTGAGGAGTGTAAACTATAAAATATAATCGGTATATAGGCTTAAGAAGTTCTTAAATCATGTTTTTGAATAGCTATCTTAATATATTGAATATTGTAATATTGAATGATGTTTTATTAATGTAACAAAAAACCTTACGTGTTACGACTTTTTTTGCCACTTTCGTGATTAGATAGGTTCATTCTACCACAATATCCTATTGAGCTTTGTGTTACATCGAAAAAATTTTTTGTCGGCCTGTGTATTATTGTCGTTGATATTGCATTAAACGCGCTTACCGATACCATTCGGAGATAATCCGCATTAATTAACGACGTATTATAAACGTTGTAATGTCCATAGCGTTGCCTATATTAAATAACCCAAAGAAAAAACTTGAAAATTTACTTTTTCTAACATGCTTCTATATTTGCGTTTTTTTTTAATAAAATTTAAGTTTTCCAAGTATTGTGTGTAGTATTAGAATTACTTAGATTTCTTCAACCTATACATACTTATAATTGGATTTTCTGAATTTCTATTTCATGTTTTTCGTCTCGATTTGTGTCTTTCTCCAGGAAGTTTTTTTATGTAGGAATTTATGAAGAAATTCACAGCGACCAAACCGGTTAAAGTCATTTGCAGATGTATTTTGTTGTGCTTTAAAAAATTGTACCAAAGTGGTACATTTTTAGTTTATAATGTGGTACGCGCTAAAAGTTGGGTGCGGCAACACTGCTAGAAAACAGTCCCTATAGGCCCGTAGACGAACGAAGTATTTAGCCCGGGCGACTCATTTATGTTTGCCGCAACGGGGCCGGACCGTAGCGGATCCGAGGAAAAATGTAGTCCGACATTTCTCGGACGGGGCACGGACTGGTTCCGGCGAAGCTCGGCCCGTGCTCGGCTTAGCATGAATGCATAGGTATAAATAACATTTGACAATGTTTGGCCGTCCCTTCACCGTCGCACGGCCCCGGCCCGTCACGGTGTACCATGAATCACCCTTTAAGCGTTCCCATAGAGCATACCCGAATTCTTGCTCGCTCCTGCTCGTTGCGCTCATCTGGTCTGGACGCCCCTTACATGTATTATGTTTCAATAATTGATAACGCGGCGAGCGTTTCCTGAAAACGCTTATACAGGGTGAGTCTTAAATAAGTGCAAATACCTTTAGGGATGATATATTTTGACCCCAGGAACACGTCAAGATTTTTTTTCGAGCAAAAAAATGTTGAAAATTGTGTATTTTTTTGTTAAATTTTCCTTTTTATTTTAGAAAACTTTTTAGAACTACCTGTTCACCGCAAATTTACCCACGGTATAGTTATTACTTTACCTACCTTGCTTACGGCTTATTACTCTATGGTTACGACACTAAAAGAATGGATGCAAATACAGAAAAAACCAGGTGGCTCACAAAATTATTTAAAAATAAATCAATCAATATAAAAATAAATCAATTTCTTTTTAAATTTTCAAACTTGAATAATATTAGTTAACAGTTATTTTGGACTTATTTGGAAAATAGTAACGTAAAAATATTTCTTTTATCGAGATCTACCAGCTCTGAAAATATTTGCACTTATTCAAGACCTCGCCCTGTAGAGTAATATCGCGCTTTTGATAACAGTCTACCGCTGACTGAGCCACGATTTTTTGTCTGCCTTTTTGCGTACGGCTTTTTAAATAAATGTTTATTATATTGGAATGTCATGTTTATGACATTCCAAAGTAACTCTGGTCAATGGTTTTTGGTTTAGCGATGGTGAAGAAACCCTGTTCATATCGGCGATAGTATGTTCATAATCCCAAAAAGCTCCGTAGGTCATGTTTATTCTTGGATATCGGCCACTGCCCTTAATCTTCTGTGGATATAGTGCAACTCCATGGGAGGAGACGACATGGCCCAGGTAATGCAGCTTTTCCTGGCACAGATGACATTTCTTAGGGCTAAGTTTCAAATTAGAGCTGGCTAGTCTATTAATAAACTTCTTCCATATTCTTCAGATAATCGTCAAATTATTTTCCAATCACTATAATCTTATCCAGATACATCAAACAGGTAGTCCAGGATAGTCCCGTCAACATAGACTGCATTAGCCTTTCAAATTTTTCGATTTTTTTCGACAAAAAAAAGGTTGCTGGCGCGTTGCACAATTCAAAGGACATGACGGTAAATTGCCACAGTCCAGAGCCTACTGAGAATGCTGAATGCTTTTCTTTGTCTTTCGATGCCATGTCGACTTGCCAATATCCACTCTTCAAATCTAAGGTAGATATAATATTGTCGACCCTACCAACGTGTCTATCCTCGGCAGATAATCAACACAGAACCTGGTGGTACCGCCCTTCTTCTTTAGTAGTACTAACGGCGATGTCCACGGGCTGTTAGATGGTTCGAAGACACCCTCTTCTTTCATTTCTCGAAGGATTTTTTCAGCTTCTTCACGTTTGGCGAGAGGAAGTATTCTCGGATTTTGTTTGATTGGTCGTGCATTTCCGGTGTCAATTTTATGTTATACTAAATTGGTACGACCTCTCTGTCCTGCTTCTCCTTTATCAAACACATCTTGATACTTGATTATCAGGCTTCTCAATTTTCTACTGTATTGGGATTGGGTAGAATATCCGTTAACATTTACTTACTCCTTCACCATTTTGTCCGGAATTTTCGAATCCTTGGAGAACTTTGGGGGCGATATCTTCGATATCTGCTACTAACGATCGATGGTAAAAACTGGTGCTTCCGATAACAACGTTAAGGTTTATTTCTTAATGGACGGCAGTGGAGTTTCCCGTAGCAGTACATAGTGGCCATTGTCATTGCATTGTTTTAAACTTCTTTGATGTTTTAAGAACGTCCGGCTTGATGATAGTCAAGCCGGATGATTGATTGATCGCACCTGTTGTTTCGTACTTTACTAATGGACAAAGCCTCAGTAGGACGATATTTATTAATTAAACATATTTACATGAGTTTATATGTCAAACACAACTAAACAACTAACTGTTATGACTACGCTTAGCCAACTATCTAATTATAATAATTATCTATAACTAATAAAGTAATTTATATTATAGTACAACACCTGTATCCAACAGCATGGTCCGGAACTCTCCTGCATTGCAGACGCGGGACGATTTCCTAAGGAAATGTTTTTGAAAAACATTTGAAACTGTTTAGAAAAAATCGGTCGAATCGCCCGCTTTTGTCGCCCACGTAGGACGAAGCGTTAATATGGTTTTCCGACCTCGACGAAGCCGGCACTTCATTTTTTTCCTTAAACGGCTCCGTACGTTCCTTACCTGTTCGTAATTCCAACATGTTTCCAGCAACAAATCGGTCCCTTCTTACCCATGTACTTGTCCACAATTTCTCGTACAATCCCTTCCACAGATTCGTCTGAATATATTCGTTGATGGCCCGTACTCTTGCTAGAGCCCGAGAACGTTGTTTTGCGGCTTAAAACTCTAGGACACGCCTACCAAGTGTGTTTACCTTTCTACCAAATGTGTTTGTAGGTTTGCAAGACGAACAAGACGGACCATATATCAGCTTGCAAAGTCCTGCAGGGACCCGTTGGACTTCTGAATACCGTTCCTAAGCTGTGGGTGGTAAACATGCTCCAAATGAGTTTTGCCGTACTTCATTTCTAAATGTCGTACAAGTTGCTTAGATTATCTCCCTGTTCCGGCGGTGACAGTGTCTGCAGAAAGCGGTTTTTTTCAGCGGGTTCAAGCTTCAAACTGGCAAATATAGTTTGCCCAAGCGGGTTTTCTATCAAATTGTGGAGGCCTTAGATAGTGGATGTTTTAGATTCTTGACATTTTGCTGAATTCACCTTCGCCATTTCGTCCTTCAAAATTTCAATATTTCTGTTTAGATCCTCCTCAATTTGTGTTATTTTGTCTTGTAGATCATTAGAATTTTATTGTTTATACTTTCTTCCCAATTGATTATTTTATTATTATACCTGGCCATATATCTTTAGAATTTTCTATGATTTTATCTTCTAAAATATTGATTTTATTAATGAAACTATCTCGCAAATCCTGGGAATTTTTCGTGATTTTTTTATTTAAACTCTCTTGCAAATCCTGGGAGTTTTCGATAATTTTATCTTCTAACTTCTAATTTTTGGGAATTTTCCGTAAGTTTATCTTCTCGTTGTAATGACGAGTCACGATCACCTTCTAACGCAAAGAAAAATATGTAAAGTTATTTAATTACCACGATTACCACTATACCTCCCAGACTCAATCTCTAGATGCACTGCTATCTAAATGCGTATGAAACCGGAAGATTTTCATAATATCTGATACAAGGCATATGAAGTGCGGAAACATCTTATCCAGTTATTTCGAACACTTGAAAAAACTTTTGAAAACGTTTCCACTATATAGTCTTTCAAGAGCACTGAAATATAAAATTTGTTCCTCATCGCTGTGTCCACGAAATATCTTTCTCATCTCATATACATTTTATATACGGTGTGCTTTTTGAATCATCATATCCTAGTATAACTTCGTATTCTAGTATCTTTCTTTTACTGGTTATCATAGTTCTAACATATGTATAACAGTGGTGACTTAACCATAAGGTCAAATGGTCAATGCCCTCCCCCCTCCAAAAAAAATCAGAAGAAAATACAAAACCTATATTTAAATTATACTTTTTGTAAATAACTTTTTTCGTCTTAAGATATTCTAAACTATTCCCAAAAACCAACAATTTGTCCAATTTTCGCTTCAAAACGTTTTACCCATTTTCTCTACTGCCGGCCGGTCAAAATTTTATTTTGTCCTTCGTTCCCGCTACGTATTAAACTCCAAATGACGCGGCTCGTAATGCCAACAAAGTAAGGTTTACTATTTACTACGTATAGAAAATATAACGGGTTAAGGTGCGATAGATATAGTCAGGGCCGTATCTGGGGGGGTGTTTTGGGGGTTCAAACCCCCCCGAAATTATGGCCGAAAATTTTTAAAAAGTAATGATCATTGAGTAAGTAAGAACGAAACAAAAAAGAAAAAGAAGATGGATGATGACTAAAGAATACAAGGAGATGTAACAATAATAAATACAAGACTATGACTAAAGAATACAAGGAGATGTAACGCCCATATACGGGCTGCAGCAGAATTTCTGACCTTAGACGCCAACTTTTTAGACATAACGATGGAATCATCAGCGATAATTTTAGCGATTTTTAATAGTTGGTTGTGTGTAGTGAACTTTGCATAAACTTTATTACAATGGTAATTTGTTCAGCTTTCAAGTGTAAAAGGCGCAATGATAAGAAAGAGCCAGAAGTTACGTTTTATAGGGAAATAAACAGTCCTCTACACATTTTTAGCGTTTTTTTTTATTGAATTCGATAATTATTTTTCTGATATTATATGTACTTGATATGTACTATACGTCGATACTAGTTATGTACCTTTTGTTAACATTTTAATACGTTTTTTTCGTAATTAATTAGTATCATACCACCCGATACACCATAGGCGTAGTGAAAACATATAATATCAAAAATATAAATATCACTTCAAGCGGCAATGTTAAGTAAAATATGTGCCACGACACTGTTTGGAAGAATGGTCACAGTTTGGTTTCGGGTGCTATTTGTCCTTGTATTCTTTAATCATTGATGAATATACATTATACATCCTAATCTCACTTTTCCACTTTGAAAGCAAATGTCATTTTCAATTTTCGACTTTCAACATTCAAGTGTTTAAAACAGCAAAAGTTTGATAAGGACAAGATTTTGAATGTTGTGTGTTTTGCTGGTCATTAACGTGATTAACGTTTGTTATTGTTCTGCTATTAGTCAAAGATTTTTTGGACTATGACACTTTAGCGGCAGAACTAGACTTGTGGCGGCAAAAATGGAAGCAGCTACCTGCAGTCGACCGACTAAAAACGCCATCGAATATATCGATATTTCGATATATTCGATATTTCCAAATATATACATTTTATTAATGATCCTAGCAACTCTACCAGCGTCAACAGCTACACCAGAAATTTTTTTTAACCCTTAATGTCGCAACCGCACATGCGGTATTCGGCGATCTCCGATCGGGGCTTCGCCGATTTCCTATGTGTGTGGATGAAGAAGTCGGAGTTCGGCGACAAGATCGGCGACGAGAACGAGCGCTCATCTCTATGTTGTTGCTATCAGAACCCGCATGTGTGGATGGAAAGGCGAAGTCCGATCACTAGCGTTCGGTAGTTGACGAACGCTCGGAGTTCGCTAAATGCCGCATGTGCGGTTGCAGCATAAGACGATTGAAGGACTTCCTACGTAACTCTACAGGTCAGGAGCGATTGACAGGACTTCCTATATTAAACGTACATAGAGAAATAAATATCGATATCAAAGAGGTAGTCAATCGTTTTTCCAGGGAATAACCAGTTTATCCTTTAAGATTAATAATTTTACATGTTACTTTTTAAAATTTATTTTCAATTAAGATTTGAGTGTAGCCCAAATCGATTTTTTATTATGCTTTTTCCTAGCAGCTTTTGTACACCCCCAAGCCAGACCCCCGAAATGTTGGTCTAGATACGGCCCTGGATATAGTTTATATTAGCACAGATTATACAGATTATAAACTTATCGTCAAAAGCATTGTTTTTCGTGATTCCAATTTTTGGTGTCGCGCACTAGTTAGGTTACTAGTTTGGGCACAAGCACGGCCACTTATAGCCTCTAAAATTGTGCACAGCGCCAGATTACGCTGTTTAAACGGGAGTTTATTTTTGCGCACAAGAAAATTTACTCGTTTGCTCATCGTCATAAAAACAATTTTCGTACCACGAATTAGGGACAAGATTTTTATCTGTATACTTATAGGATACCTAATCTGTGATATTAGCCATTGACCGCGTCATTCATAATATGATTTCAGTCGTTGGAAAAATTTCGCCGTTTGAGCAGTTTTTGGATGTTTATAAAAACTCATTATAAGACAACCTAGGTTTTTGTATCGTTTATCGCGTGTAATGTTTGGTTTAGTCAAAATAATCAAGAAAATATAAATAATAAGGTTAAAGCAATATTTAAATTTTTAATATCGAAAGAAATCCCATCTAGTTTGAGGTGTGCGCGAAATTTGTGTAGATAATAATTCATAATTTTCTGGTTATGGATAAATGATGAACTATGGTTGACTGATTCTGGAATAGATATTTTAAAATAGACAACATATGGTGTTTAGTTTGTGAAATCGTGCGGTTAAAAGAAAACAATTGCTTAAATTTCGAAAAACGTTTAGAGAAAGAACGTCGCATTCACTTAAAATATAAAAAAATGTGAAATAAAACTTTTAGAATTGTGTATGTATATATATATATGCATTTATATTTTTGTGACATCATTATTTATGTGTCTTTTAAATCCTACCGTGAAAAATTTGTGTAAAGAACATTGAGTGGATTTTTAGTGGAATATCACTAGACCACCTGTTTAAAAATATAATGGTAGGTTTCATTTTAGCAGAATTTATATTTATTTTCCTTTAACTAAACGTACAAGTACCTTGTAAAGGTGCATTCAGGCTGAGAGCGTCGAGCGTCGCGTCCGCGTGTCGAAATGGAATCAATTCACTTAACTTAAATTAGACCGTTCAGGCAAACAGCGTCGCGTTTAGTTCGAGTTCAATGGGTTTTTTTCGAGTTCTGTGATATTAGCTTATAAATTGGTTTGGTTCGAGTTCAATGGGGCAGACGCGACGCAAACGCCACGCGACGCTCGACGCTCTCAGCCTGAATGTACCTTAAGAAACCAATTAAATATGGGCGCGTCTTAAAAAAAATCGACGCAATATTTTTAGATATTGACCTCCTTACAATAATGACCACGAGCCGCCACTGATGTATAACCATCGACAATCTTATAGATCAAAAACAGATTTGTTCTAGAAACGAAAAATTTGAAATATTATTTTACCAAAATATTTAGCCAGAACATTCATATTGTAAGCTACTTTCAAAATGAAGTTGAGAAAAGTACCGTATGACCGAAAAAAAAACCACGTCCAGTTGGCTAGGAAATGACGATCGATGACATTCCCATATACAGCAATCTTCATTTTCATCAACAGATTTTCGTACATTTGTATGTACTTAAATGTAAAAAAATTTGAGGGGTCCAGTGGAAAAACGATGAGATTCCATTTTTCAAAAAGTTGAGTAAAACGAAATTCAAAGTTTCACAACTACTGATGAAATAGTTTTTATTTGTATGTTTGAACTTTGAACTAGTAATTTTAATGACATTTAGAGTTCTTCCTGAACAATTTTCTTGATGGTAACAAGCTGATGGCACCAAGAAACTAAACAGAACAAAGCAAAAAGAATAAACGCCAGAGACCTGTTTAAACAGCAGAGAGAGGGAACCTCATTGTTTTTGGGAGTCTCATCGTTTTTCCACAGTGCTGCCTATTTTCAGACGTAGCTTTTAGTGGAATCTCATTGTTTATCCCCTGTAACAGCCTGTAAGGTTTAGTAGACACATACTTCACGTTACAAGCTACCGCATGATGTCAAAATGTCGATTTCGGAAAAAAATGGAATCACATCGTTTTTCCACTGGGCCCTTCATTTGAATTCTTCCTTAGATTTTTTTAAGCCTTTTTATTCAGTGGGAATAAAAAGGTTACATTAGATATGTTTAAAGGGTTAAAGGAGGTAATAGACACAAAATACATCGTTATAAACAATTTGTTCCTTTTTATTTATTGTACAGCAGTATATAAACACAAGTATAGTATATATTTAACATGTAATAAAGTCACTGTTGATCAGAGCTGCAAGTTCACAGAAAACTTCAGAGTCTTTTTTGATTTAAATCATTTTCATGAACGTCATTTGATTTTAAGTCATTTTTCGAAAGCTGACTTAAAACTTAAGTCTTTTTAAAATGATTTGTGATTTAAATCTTTATTTCGAAATAGAAAAAGATTCAAGTCTTTATAGAAAAGACTTAAGTCATTAAAAATATTTAAATCTTTTTATAAAAAACTTATTAAGTCATTAAAAAAACTTAAGTCTTTTTATAAAAAGCTTAAGTCAGATTTTTATATATTTTGATGATAAATTTTTAACAGCAGCATTTCTTTCTAAATTGTTAGGCGGCAGCCAAGCAGCAGAATAAAAAACAATGCTCAATACCACTAGCAAATAAAATGTTAGTTTACAAAAATAGAAAAAGATTTAAATCTTTTTAGAAAAGAGGAAAAGACTTAAGTCATTAAAACGATTTAAGCACTTTTTATACCTACTACCGGTGTTAATTATTTGTCGTTTTACGCGTGCGTAGCGAGTTTATTGTGTTTCAAGTGAATCCCCGCGATTCCGTTATGTAGCCCGAAAGAAATTTATCTCGAATATATTGAAGAGTACCTTAAAATCCTCCAGCCCTTAGCTTATGCCATCGATATATTACATAGTGATCAAATCAAAACACATCACCACTTTTTAATAGTTATATATGTTATATACAGGGTGGCGCACGTCATTCGCCTCGGTTGATTATACAAAAACAGAAAGATGTAGAAAAAAAAAATTTTATGGGTATATGTGGGGAGGGAATGTGCACAATTTAAAATTATTTTGAAATGAACAGGGTGTTTCAGAACTAAGATCCATACCAAAGTTATATTTTTTCTTATGGAACACCCGGTATTTTATTTTATTTTTGGATTCTTGGGACCAAAAAAAGGTATTTATTATAAGGGTTTAATATGTTTAAAATCTTTGGTTTTTGAGATATTTAAGGATATTTAAAAATGCATGCTACATTAGAATAAATTATTAACACCCTGTACATTGCCCTTCACCACTAATTTCTGCGCTGACTTTTAAGCCAGAGAAATAAACTTTACTGAAAAATTTGATTGCTTCGTTTAATGTATACAGGGGTATCAAAAATTGCTGGTCTATTTTAAATATTTATTTTACATAAAAACCTCGTTATTTCAAATACAACACCCTGTATTTTTTAAAATAAATCGAAGCAGATTCAAATGCTCTTTCAAACTGTATTAGGGTTTCCTATACCTATCTAGCTCAGATTTTGAATAAAAAGCAATTTTTCAATAAAATGGCAATCAAGATGGCTGGTGTCGCTATGGCAATTTTCTAGTTAAAGTTAGTAACTCTTTTCAAAATCGACATTAGTTTATGGACATTATTATTTAGATTTATAACAGTTTACTTAAATTTAGCTACAGTAGTTTAATAAGTATTTGTAAGTATTCATTATTTTATCAAGAAAAATAAAGCAGTATCTGCTGGTGGAACGAATGGATATGTATTTTATTTTGTGAGGAAAATTGCTTCTTGGCCTCAAAGGCTTATGCTCAAAGATATCCAAATAAGAGTCTTCCTGATAAGCTTTCCTTGAAAAAATACTTTTCTATTTCGCAGAACTATGGTAGTGTGGTTTATAAAAAACTATAGTAGGCAGAAACCTGTCGTTAGAAAATGAATTTGCCGTAATTGGCTCTTTTATAGAAAATCCATATAGGTACATATCTACAAGTGAACGTAAAATAAATGAAAGAACTACTTCTTCGTTTTTCTTGATAGAATAATAAATACATATTTAATAAATATTATTTAAAAAACTACTGTAAGCAAATTAAACAAAAATAAACTGCTATAAATTTAAATGAAATCCATAAACTAATTTTGATTTTCAAAATAGCTACTGTCACTAGAAACTTGACATCTTTTATTGAAAAATTGCTCTTTATTCAAAATCTGAGCTAGATAGGTATAGGAAACCCTAATATAGTTTGAAAGAGCATTTGAATCTGCTTCGATTTATTTTAAAAAATACAGGGTGTTGTATTTGAAATAACGAGGTTTTTATGTAAAATAAATATTTAAAATAGACCAGCAATTTTTGATACCCCTGTATACATTAAACGAAGCAATCAAATTTTTCAGTAAAGTTTATTTCTCTGGCTTAAAAGTCAGCACAGGAATTAACTCTGAAAAGCAATGTACAGGGTGTTAATAATCTATTCTATTGTAGCCTGCATTTTTAAATATCTTTAAATATCTCAAAAACCAAAAATTTTAAACATATTTAGCCTTTATAACAAATACCTTTTTTTGGGCCCAAGAATCAAAAAATGAAATAAAATACAGGGTGTTCCATAAGAAAAAATATAACTTTGGTATGTAGTTAGTTCTGAAACACACTGTACATTTCAAAATAATTTTAAATTATGCACATTGCCACCCCACATATACTCATAAAATATTTTGTTTCTACATCTTTCCGTTTTCGTATAATCCTAAGGTATAATCAACCGAGGCGAATGAGGTGCGCCACCCTGTACATGTATTCGATAACATCTAAACTGTAATGGATACATATGAAGTACTACAAAATCGGGTAAATTTTATAAAAAAAACATATTTTTGTGTTTATAATTGTTCTGAAAATTAACCGTTTTATTTTATGTGGTTTTAGACGCATTTGTACCTACTGTAAATTAATAATATAGGTAATAATACCGTATGATCGAATAAAAACGGCGTCAGCGATGGCTATGGAATGACGATCAATGGCATTTCCCATATAAATTTACATATAAAATGTCAGCGATCTTCATTTCATAGCCATCGCTGACGCCGTTTTTATTCGATCATACGGTATAAGGAAATGGACTCCCAATCGGTAATATAAGAAAATTTATATTAACATTAAAAAATATGTACTTAAATTGAATTTTGGCTGTCTTGACTTGACGGTAATTATTTTGATTTAAGTCATTTTGCCGACTTAACTCGCAGATCATAATGATTTAAATAAAAAATATACATGTCATAAAAACGACTTAAATTACATTATATTGATTTAAGTCTTCACGAAAATGACTTGACTTGAAAGAAAATGATTTAAGTCAAAGACTTAAATCATTTCAACTTTATATTGAATTTGACTTAAGATTTAAATCATTTTGATTTTAGAAATGATTGAGTATTTTTAAAACTGACTTGTTGCAGCTCTGCTGTTGATTAATACAAAATATTTATTTCTGGACATTTACAATATACTTATATTAATTTTAATTATTATATATCAGTATTAAACCCACGTTTAGTAATAGTATATTGTTTTATTAGGAGTAAAAATCACATTTTTTGTATCGAGGCTGTACGTTTGACAGACAAGCGCCAGTCCAACGTACAGCTGAGGCACAAAAAGTAATATTTACTCCGAATAGAACATGCAGTTTTTTTTAAACGCCACAAATAATTTTTAAATAATTTCAAATGTTCCAAATGATAATTATATATCGAGAAATTATGGTTATGGCTCGTTGAATTTGACACTTTATGTCAATTTAATAATATATTTTCGTATTTTATGCTTAGGCGTAAAAGTGCTTTACTTTTATGCCTAGGCCAAGGATATATAGAAGGCCTAGGCTTTACGTTCGAAAAAAAAATGATTACTAAGAAACAAAACACAAAATCATAAAACTTTTTTTTACATATTTTTAAAATATTTTTTGATTGATCAAACCATAGTTTATTAGTACCTACATACGTCCACATTGTAAAAATCTATAACCATTTAAAACCACATTTAAATAAGACAAATGATTATTGCAGCATCAAATATTTCTATAGAAAATTATAAAATTATTTTAATATATGACTAGTTAACATCAGTTTCTTCTGTAGGACACTCTAGAATAATGATTTCTGTCTTTTTTATGCACTCTATAATTATCTCTATAGGGTTTGTAGTTTCGTGATGTTTCAAAAGTCTGGTTTCTATAATTTCTCCCTCTAGGTCTATATTTATTCTTATTTTGCCTATGATAAGCATTTCTAACCATTTGCTCATTAGATCTAGAGTTATTTCTTTGATTTATCACAGTTTTTTCCATACATATTTTTTTAAATAAAAATTTGTGCCTGTCATCTATAGCTTCAAGCATAGTTTTGTACATATTATCGCTAATTAAATGCTCAACATCAGCTGCAGCATATAATATCATTTCCTCTGTTAGTGGCCTTTCAGACCAATATTTTTGATTCCTCTTGTAAATATTTTTAATGTCTATTTTTAGGGGATTTGGGGGTACTCCGTAACACTCAGATATGAGATTCAATCCAGCTCTAAAATCCCCACCTCCACCATTTTGTTTAGTGATAATACCATGAGCTACTTGAGTATCAAATACACAATTAAGTTGTACTCCAAACTGATAAAAGAGATTAAGGACGTCATTTCGGCATGCCTGTACTACTTTGATAATATTATTATTCTCAAGAATGTCTTTAATCCCATTTTCCATCATCATATGACATTCTTGCACATCAAAAATATATATTTTCTCCTTTGTGACAATTTGAATCAGTGTTAACTCTCCTCTTTCACCCAAATTCACTCCCTCACAATCTAGCCCTATTACCTGTTTTTCCTTAACATATGGCCAAGAATCTTCTTCAATATTTGATGGTACCTTACAAAGAATGCTTTCTGTAGCCTTTTTGCAGTTATCTACATCCTTTATAATTGCAGTTTTGTTTAATAAATTAATTTTCCAGTTGGACATTTCTTTCTCATAAATCGTTGTATTCTGCTAAAAAAAGGTTGCTAGTAACTGTAGGAGATCGAACAGCAATGCAATATATAAATAGTAGCCTTGACTATATATATAAATAAAAATTACAAAAATAAGGAATACGGAATACCTAAGTATATACGACGTACGTAATGTGTTTAATGCACAGGTTCACACAGGTTTAATGTTGTCTCGAGACTAGAAGCAGAAAATAGAGTCATAGACAAAAATAAATTGGAAGGTCAAGGGCACACAAAAATGGATAAAAGGATAGGGTAAAAGATAAAGATAGAATCACTCGCAATATGCATATTTATGCATTAATTTATCATTACGTAATTATTATATTCCTATTTCCCTGTATCTATGATAATCGCAGAACACAAAAATACAATGCCGATAAACAAAAACATACAAAAACAAACGTGAAACAAACTAATAACTACTTGTTGGAGTTGATACTTGTCTCTCACTAGA
Organism: Sitophilus oryzae; assembly: GCF_002938485.1. Lineage (NCBI taxonomy): Eukaryota > Metazoa > Arthropoda > Insecta > Coleoptera > Curculionidae > Sitophilus > Sitophilus oryzae. The sequence goes on along the minus strand of NW_022147434.1, from coordinate 4,186,577 downwards.
CACACTTTATTCGGCTAAAAAAGTTCTAAAAAGTAAAAAGGGCATTCTTTTTGATGAAAAACTTCTTCAAGTGTCTTTTTAGTGTTTACTTATGTTTACTGGTTTAGTCGTTTTGTCGTTTAGTGTTCTCACCAGCGTTGCCAATGGTCCAAAATTATATTCCACGGCGAACATACCCAAATTCCACAAAATTCCACAATCACTAGGTTCGGTCTTTAGGTCTGCGACCAGGGTTCGGAAAACTAAATGCTACTTTTAAAAACTACATAAACTACATTACATATAGTTAATGTAGTTTATTAGTTTATGTAGAGGTCCGAAGTACAGTGTTCTTATATGAATATATGATCTGAGGCGCATCGATTACTTTAACCGCTTTAACCAGACTTTAACCGTGCTTTAACTATGTCCATATGTCCATAACAATGGAAACTCTGTCGCGCTGTTGTTGTTTCATGGCAAGAGTGCCAAATTCTACTGACTGACTATTGACACTTGATACACCATCACACACTGCCCGTTTACGCCGCGCCGGTGCTGGTGTAAGGCCGGATGAGATCGGATATCTCGTGATCTCGTGATCCGCGTAAACAAAGTAGACTCCGTCCAGATTAGCCCTAGCAGCATATAGGAGACGTTAACGTCTCCTTTTTGACACGATGCCAAGGTCCAAGGCTAATCTGGACGGGGTCTACTTTGTTTACACGGAATCCGAACCGCGGTCCTTGGCCACATCATAGTCAAATGACCTAACGACTTGGCCAGTATAAAATCCATAAAGTAAATTTCTCTATGATCTAATCAACTCGTACTCACGATTATATCCGGCCTCAAATCGGCGTGGCGTGAATGAGCGTGTGTGTCAACAGATTTTTACACTCTTGACCTTTGCCATGGAAAAACAGTACAACAAAGTTTCCAGACGGTCACCGCTTACGTCGCTTAACTTGAGTGATCTCGGGGCCATAGGCCATTACAGGAGAAAGGAGAAGACAGGAAGAATAACCTCACTAATAAATAAGTAATTAGCTTGAATTAGATGGTAATTGGTAATTAATTAGTAATTATTAAAATATAAATAAAGAATAGAAATATGGCATAAATATGCAATAGAATAACATTTAGTTTTGTTAGCAGAAAGGAACTTTGAAGAGTATTAAGAAAGTGGTAAAGTTAAGTGCCAAGAATATATTTATATAAATATGCTACTTTCAATTAACAATGAGAACAAGCAACATCTAGAAATATTAACTTTTCAATCTGAATCAGGTAAACCTGCTATATTATTTATGGCTGTATGACGTGGTGTGTGCTAGGGTTCAGAACCGGGAAATCCCGGTACCGAAAGTACTGGAGTTCCCGGTTCTTTTGTGACATCAAAGAACTGGGAGTCGACATTATTAATTCCCGGTTCTTTCGGTACTTTCGGTACTCGGTACTAATAATTAAAAACATATTTTTTTTATGTGCGAAGACTTTTGATACTTTCTACTTTCTAGCGGTCAAAATCAAACTCTTCTAAATAAGTAGTGATTTGGTTGCAAAGTAGTGATTTGGTTGCGTTCTGAAGTTATTTTGCAGTTTCTATAATGTTTATTAGCAATTTTTAAAGTTTAAATATGTTATTTTATTATTTAGTATAATATTGCTAAATGTATTAGTTATATTTTTATATGTTGCATCTTTATTTGATTGATTGCATCTTTAGTTGGATTTTTTTTTTCAAATTTAGTTAAGTTTTGAGGTTGGTTAATGTTGTTTGATGTAATTTTTAAGCTACTTGTGTTTTCGTTTTTTTTTCGCTTGTGTTCATTATTTGTGTTCATGTTTACTTTCTCATGACTTAATAATTTGATATTTTTTCATTTGAACCTCAATTTTTTATCGCATTTTGAGAACCATCCCTTGCTTGCTAATTGACGAACTTCACAATTATTGAACGAAAATATTTTAGTACAGTTCTGGAAACTCTTAATTAATACTGCCAATTAGGGTTCAGATCTTTTTGGCCATCACAGAACCGGGTCTCGGTAACAATAATTAAAAAAAAATTGTTACATGAGAATTAAGAAAGTAATGATGCTATTTCTTATTGTTCTTGCTTCTTCTTTCTTTTGAAGTTCCTATGATATTTATTATATTATGCTTTAATAGATATTTGCATTTTTAATTCAATATTTTAGGCCCTTTGTCTCAAATTTAGTTAAGTTGGTTTATGTTGTTTGATGTGAAATTTAAGTTATCTATAAACCTATACTTTTTCTGTACCTACTTATGTTCATGTTAATTTTCTCATGACTGATTACTTAATAATTTGATATTACTTTCATTAAAAATCTCAATTTTTTATCCATTTTTCTTTGAAAAACCATCCCTTGCTTTCTTATTGATGAACTGCACCACCATTGAACAAAAATTAGTCAGTACCGAAAGTACCGAAAAAACCGGGAAATCCCGATTCCTAAGAGGCGCGGTACCGAAATTCCCGGTTCCGAAAAATAGCTCCGGTTCCGTAAACCCTAGTGTATGCATATTACCAAGTTAAAACTTTAAAAAAATTCAGTACTGTACAGTACGTCTGCTGGATCTGTGTCTATGAAAGGAATGCGGACAAAAAACATTTAAATAAACAGCAATATATTTCGTCAAAGTATACGTCACCGCAAATCGCTCCGCCCACTCATTTTATTGGCTACTTGCAAATTTGTCGAATTTTTATTGATGGGACGCGTCGTCTAATTTTTTGCGAAAAACATCGAGAGAATATCGTTTCCCCTCTCACGGATGCCCCGTAGCTACAGAACGGGCAGACGTACTGTATTTTTTACTTTTTTATAAAGAGGAAGAAAATTATTTCAGTCTAAAAAAATAATTTCTAGCTTCAAATTAGTTCATTTGCAACCTTTAAATTTATTTGTTTATAGTTATTGCTGATTTTTGTAAATTGACTTCCCAATTTTTGCACCATGGACCGAATCAAAAAAGATATGATACTGCAGCTCAAAAATTAGAGGTGGATGTTCATGTCATACAAAATTGTATATATGGATTGGTTCATTTATTAATGTTAGCATGCAAACATAAGGTATAATACACAGACGATATAATACTATTAAGCTTGTAGTACACTTAGCCGAACCGAAACAAAACGTGCAGAAGGGAAAAAATTCTGGCAATAAAAGGGTGTATTCAGTTAAGGGCTCGAACACACTGACGACCAGGTCGCACCGGCCAGGCCGCAGCTACCTCTAAAACCATTAAATCAAATGATATAGCATACGAGCACACTAACGTCCTTGCCGTCCGTTGGTCGTTGCGGCCAGAAGACTGCACGGAAATATTATTTTCTGCCGCTTGTTGCCGGTTTTCTTCCAAATTAATAATTTTTCAGATGAAATCCCTCAAATTCAAGGCACAATATTTTATTTTCTATAAGATATAGTGTTTTAGTGTAGTTTTTGCACACGTGCAGAAAATCCAAAGAAATAGTATAGACTGGATCAAAGGTAAACTTAAATCTAATTTTTTTATCAAGGGTCGATTCTAGTAAAAACTCAAAAACATTTTTATATGACATACCTACTCTATTTATGGTTGGTATGATACCTGTTATTATACCTTTGAGTTTCGATGTTAAAAAATAAAAAAAATAATATTTAAAGTTTTTCTACAACCACTTGTTTTTTTTATTAAATTAGTTTTTTTAGTTGTATTGTAGTCATGTACAGGGTGGGTCAAATTCGACGCTTTTAAATGGAAACACCCTTTTCTATAGGAGATAGGCAAAAACTAATATCGGTGTCTGGAGCTCAATTTTCATCAAAAAGATGATGGTGAAAACCGCATATCAATATCTGTTACCGTTTCGGAGTTACGGGGTGTTTTTCAAAAATGTGCATTTTTAACAAATCGCTGTAACTTTTTTGCTATGGAAAATTTTGTATTTTTATGAAAACATTTCCAAAGCACCTTTTTACGTAGAATTTAATGGTTTAAGTATATTTTTTTTTAAGTTAATAATTTAAGAGTTATCAACAGAAAAATTGATTTTTTATTTGGGACACCCTCTATGTTTTTAATTAACTGAAAAGAATTTAAAATTACCTTTCCAAAAATATAGCACACTTGATATTTTGTTATAATCCCCTTCGAAATACAGAATTTTTAAAAGTTTGCCACTTTTAACTAGTAGGCTTTGGACCCCTTATTGATGATATGCCCTTAATGGAACTCGAAAACATATTTTTCCAGCAAAACGACGCAGCGCCTCTGAACGCTGAAGTTATCATTTTTGCAGCCAATTTCAAGAATAATCGAATCCAACATCCCAGCCGTTGGCCGTCGAGGCCGCCTGACTTCGTGCCCATGGATCTAATCCTATGGATATATTTGCGGAAGAATAAAGGTTCCTTATTCTTCCGTATATAATCTAGACAAGAATTAAAAATACTTAACAGTTATAAGAGGGTATCTTTCACCCCCACTGAGTTAATGTTAATGCGAGAAATTTTCAAAAACTGCCCCGTCTGTCCATAACAGAAGACGATTGATATGTTGAACACCTGTAGCAAAATCTCATGTCTTGGTTTGCTATTTATTTTTATTGTTATTAGATATAGTTTAAATGTGTTGATGTTGGTTAAATATATTTTAAATTGTTATAAAATTCTGCATCTCTCATAGCAAATATTATTTTCGTTTTAATTGATGCTTGAGCTAGAATTTTTTTGCATTACAGCCAGTGCCGTTCATAGCCTACTTTTTTAAAGCGGGCGAATTTTTATATACTTTATATCTCGAAGAGGAATCGAGCAAAATATCAAGTGTGTTATATTTTTGGAAAGGTAATTTTAAATTCTTTTCAATAAATTAAAAATATACAGGGTGTCCCTTATAAAAAATCAAATTTTCTGTTGATAATTCTTAAATTATTAATTTTAAAAAAATTATACTTAAACCATTAAATTCTACGTAAAAAGGTGCTTTAGAAATGTTTTCATAAAAATACAAAATTTTTCATAGCAAAAAAGTTACAGCGATTTGTTAAAAATGCATATTTTTGAAAAGCACCCCTGTAACTCTGAAACGGTAACAGATATCGATATGCGGTTTTCACCATCATGTTTTTGCAAAAATTGAGCTCCAGACACCGATATTAGTTTTTGTCTATCTCCTATAGAAAAGGTTGTTTCCATTTAAAAGCGTCGAATTTGACCCACCCTGTACAAGGAGGACAACTGTATTTTAAATATTATATTTAATTTAACGTTTTTCAAACAGGGTTAATTAGACTATATTTCTACTAGGTACATTATTTTGAAAAACATTAAGAAAGTAACTTAAACATTCATAAAAATAGAAGTAATTACTGTTGTAGATTCTTCGTTATATTGTAAACATTGAAATAACTGGAAGCTAAACTTTCTACCTGCTTATATTTAGAGCCAGTGTCTGACGATCTATTTTTACGATGGCCCTAATATGTTTACTTCCAAAGTCGATAAGGGCGCCATATCAGTAGAAAAAAGAAACAGAATATCTCCCTTTTTGTCGGTCGCGCGTACACAATGCTTTTTGTTTGTTGTGAATAGCAACTTCGCTTTTTAATTAACTCGGATATTTTAACATTTCTGAAACAATATTTTCTAATTGGTAAAACGTAAAAAATCGTTAGATTTGACAACTCTGTTGAAACTGGTCGTTCATCTGGCCGCAGCTAAAAACGCAATACATCCGGCCAGCCGACGGCCAGGTCGTTGCGACCTGGTCGTCAGTGAGTTTGAGCCCTAAGAAGTGTATGCTGTATGGAAGAAGTACGGCATAGTGTGCACTTGATTTCAGTTCTGTTAAGTGCGCGACAAGCTTCAGAGCTCTTATCTTTTATCAAAAATATTGTATAGCCTGGTTAATTCCAGTTTTTCCATTAACCAAAGGTGTTATTAGATAGAATTGTAAAAGATAAAGTTAAAAATTTGGTAGCATTGTACCATGTCTTATTATATTTCAGCTTAGTGTCCATGATTTCAAAGATTCAGTTTTAGCATTAGGCTTTACCAATGAACAAGAATCAGTTCTTACCCATTTTTATGAATCACAACACAATGAATTACATTCCCTCATTAAGCCAAACTTAGATGAACCACACTACTATGACATGCAATGGAGATTTGAAGTACAAGTAAGTACACATTTGTAAATATTTAAGTAAAGTTGTTAAGTAATATTTGGCATTAAATCATAGAGCGTATATAACACTTTCTATTTTTTTACAGCTTGGTAGTCGCTCACTGTTGGAACAAGTAACTCCATTAGTAGTGATGAATTTATCTTTAAAAACAACTGACGGAAAGGAAAAGGAAAATATAGAGCATCACCTCATACAAACTGATCCAACAAATCTATTACATTTAACAAATGAGTTGGAGCGTGCCCTTTCTGAATCTAGAAGTCGTCACTCTAGAAAAGTTGAAAACATTATTAACAATCTCTAATTTTTTTATAAATGAAACGCAGTGATTTTTTACCCCTTTTTATTCTTATTACTATATTCATTAATATATACTTATTTACTTTTATGTTCAAAATTTTTCCAAATAAAAAAAGTATACATAAAAGTTTAGCAATAATTTAACAGGTATAAGAGAAAAAATCATTTAATCAGTCTTTGGTCCTACTTTGACTTTGCTTTGGAAAGTGCTTTCTTTCTTTGACCAAACATATACAGGTATAGTTGTGGAAAGACTAGAAAAAAAAGAAATAATTATTTAGATTAATTTATAATAATTCTGTTTATGAGATTTGTGAATCTAATATAATTGTTTTTAAATGTTATAGGTGAACATGATCACACAACACGAACATTAATTTTCATTTAAAAAAAATGTTTGTTTTGGATGTATGACAGACTTGTCAGACATAGATAAATGAAACAAGTTTAGATTGGAAAGTGCCCACAAGGACAATGTACTAAATCATAGAGAAATATAAATACTATTTGGCGCTATTTTTGCAACGGTCGCGCCCCAAAGCTTTTGATGAAGATTTCGGATCTGTTCGGCTTTTTCGGGAAATATGTCGCCAAATATTATTTATTCAAATTTATTATTATTTTCTTTTAATATTATAAATAAAATACAGTGTGTTGCATACAAGACAATTTTTGAAGATTCCGACTATAACATGAGAAAATTATTTCTGTTATTGTTTGGCGGTTGTTCTTAGCAACCGCTATAGCAGCACCAGATCGCGTACAACGGTTGCGACCCAAAACATTTATATATTTTGACGGGCATTCCAATCTAAATTTATTTCCTTTATCTATGTTGTCAGACAGACTTGTGTAATATTCTTCATAGAGCTATAAAAACCCGTATAAAAGAAAAAACGGAGTTAAGTTGGCTTAGAAATAAATGATTAGGTAATGACATTCACCATATAATTTTACATACAAAGTGTCGGCATGATAAGTGTCGGCAATCAACATATCCATCCAAGCCAACTCTGACGCCATATACCTAGTATTTTATTACAAATATTTTATGTAAGGTTGTTGCAACAGATATATACAACTGCAACAGATATATACAACATATGCAACTGTTTGTACAATGATGTGTACGTACCACAATACATAACTGTGATAAAGAAATGTTTTTATTATTGAAGTTAAACTTCTTTACGCACGCTGGGAGTAAAAATTTAAGGCCGTCACACACGAGCTAGCGTTACGCCATGCGTCACGAAAAGCGGTAATGATCGAAAAAGTGGTAAGCCAATGAGGAATTTGAGATGGTTCTTTGGAACGTCGTAACTGGGGCCCTATGTAAGCCAGGGGGCTGAAACTTGTAATATATGCTGTCCTCCATTCGCGAATTTCAAGTTCCAGAGCTTTACGCCCTGGGCTACTCAGAACGGGTCTGAAAGGAGCTGTGCGCGATAGCCTGGTGCCTCCAGATGGCGCTGAACAGTTCTGAACTTTATGACTCAGTTGAATGGAGTGAGAGTATCGCGTCCTTGAACAGTTCAGAGCTGCACAACTGCATGAATGGAGGACAGTAATAGAGGGGAGATAGGGTTCTTCGAGCCCTATCTTTTCATGGTATTTTGGCGACGTTTTGTGCACTATGAAACCCCATCATCAATGGCGAAAAAATATTCCGATTTTAAATAAAATTTCGTATGTCGATAGATTGGACCAAGGCCAACTTGACTGTGTAGGACGCATGTCATTGTCACAGTACTTTCGACGTAAGAAACGTCAAAACTTGATGTCCGATCATGACCAAATTTGGTGGGGAGGCTATGTGAGCCACGGTGCAGACGGTCCCACCCTGCAAAGTTGAATACGACGTATCGTTTACATCTTCATCAGGGTGGGACTAAGGAATTGATATTGAAGAAAAATGTGGGTCGATTTCGGCGAAATTGAGGACGGGCTACGGGGCTACAGGATGACGCCTTCGACGTTTCGAACCCATGCCTCTAAATAGACGAAATCATCAGGATTTTTCTTAATTATGGGTCGATTGGAACCAAACTCGGCACGTGGATAGATGTACTCGAATGGAGTCCTCAGATGGACAGACGGTCATTTTAATACAAATTTTGTGAAAGCGAATCAATTTATTCATTTTTAATTTATTACTGCACTTTTTCAAACATTCCCTTCAAATTCTTCAATTTAATAGCTGTTCGTAAGACGGTTCACTTCAAATAATTTGTTTTCCCTATAATCAATTTTTATCCAAATATAAACTATTTAATTTTTCGATATACTTACGAGGAATATATAATACCATCAGAAACCATAAAACATGCTGGTAATTAAATATTACATTGTATCGATTAGGCATATCAATACTGTAAAGCTGGTTCTTGCCTACTTCTTTCTGGGCAGCCCAAATACACAGCAACTCTCCAGTGACTCCAATTGGATACAGTACAATAAATGTTGTGTATCTAAAATAAATTATTAATTATTTTTATTATAACTTATTTGTTAAACCTGGTTTATACATAACGATTTTATGTACAGGGAGTCCCCTGAAAAAATATTTTAACTAAAGAGGCTATGAAATTGCTGGAAATTATTTTGAAGTTTGTAGAACGGCCGCTAGAGGGCGCAACTGCTATGGAAAATAATAAATTAGAATTTTTACAAAATTTTGCCTAGATAAAGGGTACTATAAATAATAGCCACATAGTCTTCAGTAAATTTTGGATTTTTTTGTTAGAACCATTTTCTCCTACCTGCTAAAATAAAGTGGTGGGGGGTCAGATGCCAAACGAGGGCTTGTTTAAAAGAGCGTTCCTTACTCTATAATAATAATAATAATAAGCTTATCAACGTAGACGCTAGGGGACGCTGTCTTACAATTTAACAAACATTGCGCGTTTTTTTTTTCAAAAAAATTAAATGCGATAGTATATAAAAAATTTCTATACCTATGTGGCGGATTCATCTCTCCAAAAAAAAATCCTTTATGAGTATTTCGCCACTGCACTGCAAGAAAATCTACAAAATAAAATAGTTATTTTTTGTAAACATTTCTGCGTTAATCCAAACGGAAACTACTTCTCAGAAGTTAGGTTTACAGATATACAAATTTGCCTAACGAACAAAAAAATGCTTAACGTTTCGGAAAGTTTATCTCTTTCCGTCGTCGGAAGCAAAAAATAATCGACAATATACCAAAACACCAGATGTATTAATATTTTTTAGTAATTAAGATTTTAATACAATTTGACATTTGTACTATTAACCAAAAAAAAAATTGTCAAAAGCAACTTTTTTCCAAAACTTACCATGACTTCACAGCGGCTTTGTTTCTTGTTCACTATTATTAACATCTAAATTATTAGATATTAATACATCTGGTATTATAGTATTCTGGTATATTGTCGATTTTAATATAAGCTGATCGTTTCTATCTTATTTTTTTTATTATAATTGGCATAATCAAGAGGGCTACTGATACTAATGATGGGATCACACGAGCGTATTCGTTCGAGTACTCGATTATTGAAATAACCGACATTCATAAACGAGTAGTGTTGTAAGTGGAAATGGAAATATTGGAAATTTCCAAACGTGTCTCGGAAATATTGGGAATATTGGAAATATTTTTAAAAATACTTAAATCTTGTCATTAACGATTCAAACCCGATGTTTATTAATATATCTTTCATATTTTGTAACCCTATAAACATTGAACTTACTATAGAACAGTTCTGCAAACATATAATATGAATATATCGAGTTTGAGGATTCACCAACTTATTTGCAACGTCGCATTTCTACGGGGAAGTCCCGAGCTCGTAAGTCGTAGCGTAGTAAAAACTCGCTGGTCTTCAATTTTGACCAATTTAAAAAGTGTATACAATACTAGGCTCAGTTTACAAGGAGTTGCAGTTACTCAAGAAGCAACACAAATGATTGATAAAAATGTTAAGCAGTGGATATTAGATGACGAAGTATTTTGGGCCCAAATTTCCAACGTAATTAACATTTTTGAACCTATTGGCAAATGGTTAAAAATTGTAGAAGGAGATTATAGCACTATTCATTTTGCTGTAAAAGCATTTTGTGATATTAGAAGGGTAATTCAGAATAATCTTGCATTGTCCTCACTTGACGAAAGTAAAAATCCGAATTGTTGGAGTTTGTTGACAAAAAAGAAAAATTTGCTATTAAACCCATTCATTATGCTGCAGAATTACGAAATCCAAAATCACAAGGTTCTGAACTTGATGAAACCCAAATTCTTTCTGCCATAGAATGCATATACTTAATATATCAAAAAATAAACTCAATATAAAGGAGCAAGAAATAATAGATGAACTAGCAGATTACTGTTGTAGAAGAGGCAAGTTATTTGGAAATAACTTCATATGGAAAAGTAGTTTTGATAACCCAGTCTCCTGGTGGAAAGGACTGTGTTCTTCATCTTCATTATCACAAGTAGCTTCACGAATGTTGATGATGCCAGCATCTTCGGCTGCCACAGAACACAGTTTTAGCGTTTATAGTCATATTCATTCAAAAAAGAGAAACAGGCTTACTAATGATAGAGCCGCTAAGCTACTCTATGTATCCCACAATGAAAACTTGCTGAAGAAAATAGGAAACGGCAATAGATCAATTTTTATTTCCGATACTATTGAAGATTTTGAGGAAGTAGACTGGCAAGAAGATGTTATTGAGTGTTATGCTGATGACAGCGATAAAGATATGCCTCTTGCTCGACTAGTGTGTCAAAAATAATTTTTGTACAAATTTATATAACCTTAATTTATTTTTTAATTTGAAAAATAACTCTTTTTTTATGTTTATGTATAAGCATTTTGTGTTTTGCGATGTTTTGTTATGATTTTTATAAATACTACAACTAGTTGAAGCCTGGCGCATCCGTCACGATATCAGGAAAGAAAATACTTCCTAATCCGGCGACGACAGTTTTTAGAAGAGCTAATTAGCTATCTTTTAGTACAAAATCAACTTTCTAGAGCAAGTCGTTACTTCAGTAGAGACGACACAGATAAACATTAGCATTTTATATATGTAGATATTTCAATTTTTCTTATTTTTTAAATATTTCATATACCGGGTGCGTCTCGAAAGTGGCTCACCCCTATAACTTTTTTATTTCTTCAGATAAAAAAACGAGATTTGGTATGTTAGTATATGATATAAATTAGGATTAATTGACGTATTCAATTGTTTTTGGTCACTTCCTGTTTCACCGGAAATGACTACAACTTTTGATTTTTAAATGGCACCCTCGGTATTTTTTTATTTTATTCGATAGAAAATGACATTCTGAATAGAATGACATATCATATGTCAACTTTTGACATTCTCGCTTAAAATAAAATTAAAATTTAAAATTCAATCTAGAGTGCCATGGTTATGTTAAAAATACTAATTTTTAATCAAGGAGCCTTGGAAAAATAGATTTGATTGTCTAATGTTTTTAGTGTCTTGTCCTGGCCAGTTAGAAAATGATCAAATCGTATTTTTAATCATATTTCAATTTTTTCAAACGGAACGAGGGTGGCTCATTAGCATATTTGGAAAAAGTATTTTTTTACGAATAATTTGGTACCACACACTTGGTATTTCGAGTCAAATTTTCGTTACGAACCGCAAATTATAATTTCAAATAAACTATATGCGAAAATGTCAAAAGCTGACATATGATATGTCATTCTAAAGTAAAAAAGTACCGAGGGTGCCATTTAAAAATCAAAAGTTGTAGTCATTTCCGGTGAAACAGGAAGTGACAGAAAACAATTGAATACTTCAATCAATCCTAATTTATGTCATATACTAACATACCAAATCTCCTTTTGTTAACTCACACACAACACTTTTGAGACGCACCCGGTATTTCCAATATTTCCGAAAATATATTTCTGGAAATTTTACATCACTATAAACGAGCGATGCAAGTGACGAGTTACGAGCGACAAACGCAAGTGATCTTAAAATGAAATAAATTGAAATCCGATTTTAATGTGACATACTCGATAAAAAGTCGAGCGAATTTTCTACATACATTGCAGGTAGCAAATTTATACGTTATCCGTTGCGTATCTGAGTGACAATGTTTTACGACCTACATCGACAATGCTTTGAAATAACCTTAATCAAGCGAATACTGCTTGGCGTTACGTGTACAACAAGCGACGGGCGAAAAACCGTATTTTTAAATACGAGCGATATTTCGCTCGAGCGATATTGAGACTCGAGTACTCGATTATTGAAATTAATCGGTTTCCCCCATCACTAACTGATACCCTGTTATGAAAATAAGGTAATTAAGGGCTTATTTTTTCGTATTTACTATAATTTTGCTAATATTTTCCGTTTGAAAGAAGATATCAAGATGCGGTTTTCGCTGATTTTTTATGACTCAAAATAACATATACTATCGCATTTATTTTTTTTTGGAAAACGCGCAATGTATGTTAAATTGTAAGACAGCTCCCCCTAGCGTCTACGTTCCAAAGCTTATTATTATTATTTTTATGGTGTAATATAGAGCAAGAAACGACCTTTTAAACGAGCCCCCGTTTGTTGGATTCTGATCATCCAGTCCGGAGTTATTAACATTTAAATAGAAACAGATCTAACCTTCCCCACCACTTTATTTTAGCAGATAGAGGAAAATGGTTCTAACAAATAAAATACAAAATTTACTGAAGATTATGAACCTATTATTTATAGTACCCCTTATATATAGTCAGTACTCTAGAGGGGGGGGGGGTACTCTGTCAGGGTAAATACAAAATTGAATTTACGATAACTTTTATTTAACTGACAATTTTCCAACGTTAAATCAATATATTTGCCTACAATAGCAGTAGTATTTCGAATTCTACATACAGGGATCAAAATGTCAAGAAATCAATATTCAATAATATAGTGCGTATATTCAGATTTAAGTTGGGAACAGATGTTTTAAAATCATTTAAGTACAAAGAAAAGAAGGTAATTAAAGGAAAAATCAAGGACGTTTCATCATCTGCACCACCTATTTAATTAGCTCTGGCACACAATTTTTTTATAAACTTTGTCTATACTCTACCTATATCAAACAGTTTTCGAAATATTTGTATACTACATTATTCTACTGCTAAAATGCTATTTTTTCATTGACAAATACATAGGTCTTTCTGTTTAGAAATAATAGATTCAAACTGGCCGAGAACTCTCCTTAATAGACTTTAAATAACTCTCCTTTATAGATATCTTACCTTAAATATTTAAGTACGAATGGTACGGCATAAACAAGGTTGAAAAAGTAATTCGAATATCGAATAATTTCCGTTATGGACCATGCCAACAGGGCTAAAGGTAATCCTAGACCCACTCTTGCACTTTCCGTTGCCAAAAGGACTCCACACACTACTACCACTCTGGAAGCTACCTGGAAAATATATTTTTATAATTATTCTAATCTCAATAGTTTATTCGATATTTTTGGTTCTCTATATCGGGTGCGTCTCGAAAGTGGCTCACCCCTATAACTTTTTTATTTTTTCAGATAAACTAACGAGATTTAGTATGTTAATATATTACAGTTGGGGGTTGGGCCCTTTGGAATTATACAGTAAAATAAAACACTAAATCACCACAACACACCAACACTTTTACACTAAACTTCTAGTTTTAATCATCTGCTGATGATGCTAACATGGTTAGCGAAACGCGCGTCCAGTGTAAAAGTAAAAGTGTTTTGGTGTATTGTGGTGATTTAGTGTTTTATTTTGATATTAATATATGACATAAATGAGGATTGATTGACGAATCCAATTGTTTTTTTGGTCACTTCCTATTTCACCGGAAATGGTACACCTCAAATGGCACCCTCGGCATTTTTTTAATTTATTGGATAGAAAATAACACTCTGAATAGAATGACATACCATGTCAACTTTTGACATTTTACCTTTAAAAAAAATGTATTTTAAATTTCAATATAGTGTCATCAAGGAGCCTTGGAAATATAGTTTTGATCGTTTAATATTTTTCGTGTCTTGTTTTGGTCGGTTAATAGATACCCAAATCGTATTTTTAATCATATCTCAATTTTTTCAAATGGAACGAGGGTGGCATATTTGGAAAAAACATTTTTTTACGAATAATTTGATACCACACACTTGGTATTTCAAGTCAAATTGTCGTTCTGAACCGCTTGTTACAATTACAAATAAACCATATGCGAAAATGTCAAAAGTTTGACATATGATATGTCATTCTATTCAGAGTGACATTTTCTATCGGATAAGGCAAAAAATACCGAGGGTGCCATTTAAAAATCAAAAGTTGTAATCATTTCCGGTGAAACAGGAAGTAACCAAAAACAATTGAATGCGTCAATAAATAACATACAAAATCTCGTTATTTTATTACACCCGGTATACTAAACAGGGTAACTTAAAGAGTTACAAAGCAGTATTTGTAATTTATTTAATTTAAAGAAATTTCAGATAAGTAACGTAGCTGTATTAACTTTAACCCGAGTCATTCCCCAGCCGTCTGTGACGCCGTTTTTTTTTTTATTATACGGTATTAATTTGGTGCTTATTGTGGCGGTGCAGCTTAAAATAATCATTATAAAAGAGATATTTTTTGTAAAAACATCAATTTTGCATATAAAAATTATTAATCAAACAATTAATAACAATTGACGGTTTACTGTAGAATTTTATTTAATACAATTTACTTCAATTATAAACTAACTAAACGGAGTCTCTTTTTTGAACAAATCATGGAAAATATAAATTTTATTTTATGGATAAACATGCGCTCACTGTTAAGAATATATGTAATTTGATTTCCTTTTTGGTTTAATAAAACAATATAATTTTACAACTTAATCGATCAATAAAATGTTTATACAAATTTTATTTTACTTACTAGCGTGTACCAGCGACCTCGTTCGCGTCGAATTAATCATTTGTAATGGTGCAAAGCAAAGCGAGAATTTCCATTAACATACAAACTGGATTAAATTTTCTCACATTTATGTCAGCATGAGAAAAAACAATATGGCGATATTAATATATAACTTGGTAATATTTGAGGGGTAGTTTCATCCCCTTGGAATTTGACTTTCGAAAAATCCGTTTGCCAAAAATAAGCTTTTTACGTCAAGCAGTTTAAGCAGATTCGTGGTTGAGAAATTACCCAAATTTTTGGACACCCTGTATGATTTTTTAAAAAATTTCAAAATATGTAAAAAAAACAAATAAATTATGCTTGTCCAAGCGTTTTCCCGAAAGACTAACCGTTTTTTAAATAACAAATATTGTAATATTTGAGGGGCGTTTTCGCCCTCTTGGAATTTGAGATTCAAGAAACCCCTCCTTATCGAACCTCTACACCCCACAGTCAATCCGTTTGGCAAAAATCTGCTTTAAACGTCAAGCAGTTTAAGCAGAATCGTGATTACTCAATGGTCATATTTTATGAAACACCCTCTATAAATTTAAAAAAAAACCTTAAAATGTGTAAAACAACAAAATAAAATATACGTGTTTCAGAGTTTTTCCGAAAAACTCACCAGTTTTTAAATAAAAAATATTTTAATATTTGAGAGATAGTTTCGCCCCCTTAGAATTCGAGTTTCGAAAAATCCCTTCTTATCGAACCTCTACACCCTAAAGTCAATCTGTTTTCCAAAAATCAGCTTTTTACGTCAAGCGCTTTAAGCAGGATCGTGATTAATCATGCAATGACCAGATTTTTCGAAACACCCTGTATACATTTTTAAAAAATCTTAAAATATGTAAACAAACAAAATAAAATATACCTACGTGTTTAAGCGTTTTTTCGAAAACTTGACCGTTTTTTAAATAAAAAATATTGTAATAGTTGAGGGGTGGTTTCACCCTCTTGGAACTGGAATTTCGAAAAATCCCTTCTTATCGAACCTCTACACCCTAGAATCAACCTGTATGCCAAAATTGAGCTTCTTACGTTGAGTGGTTTGAGCAGGATCGTGATTAATCAGTATGTCAGTCACTTAAGGATTTTATATATTAGTATAGATTGTTTAAAATCAGGCGACTGATTGGTATTCCAGTAAAATATTTTCTTTCTAAAAGAATTATTGATAAAAGCTAACAGTTTAATGAACACCCTTTCAGATTTTAACCATTTTTCGTATATACTGTTTTTAGTCAAAGATTCAGTAAGATTCACAAAATGGGGGTTGCAAATGGAAAAAATACATCAATTTTCTGGGACACCCTGTATGCCAGTGGCGGCTCGTGACCCGTGTGACTGGGTAAGCGACAAAATTTTAGTTGTGTCTATTTGCCCCCCCCCCCCTTTTATTTCTGTGGCGTGTTCTGAAATATAACCGGTTATATCACTTTTAATAAACTCGGACAAGCTCGAAAAATGTTTCCAATTTGCTTTAAACGTTTTTTGAATTTTCATATAAAAAAGTTTTTAATGCTATGTATATCATATGAAATACCCCTTAACGAAATGTGATATATCCCCTTATGAAATATCGGGGATATCCCCTTAACTTCTAAGCTAACCGAGCCTCCACGACTTGATGCAAAGGCAACCGGAAATTTCGCCTAAGCCCCGCCTTAACTTAATACGATACAACTCCGACTTACGTCGCGTCGCTACCGCGCTATGAGTTAGATAGAGACAGAAGACTGCCGTACGTCGTACAACGACTCTGATAGTAGGCGATGTAGAAATCGCCGAACAAAGGCTTTCCAACGGTCAAAATTATTTTGTTTTCTAACGCAGCGGCACAGACAGCGTACGCCAGCTGTAGTGAATATTTTAATATAGAAGACCACAAATATTAAAATAATATTGATTATTAAAACACACTTCCGTGTATTAACAGTATTTTTATGTATTGGCAACATCAATAGTAAATAATGTAATGTAATAAACCGCTTAAATTCTGCCAAAATCTTAAGGTAGGCACCGCCTACCTTGCCTACCCTGACGAGCCGCCACTGCTGTATGCAACAAAATATTTTAGGATATGCACCTTTATAAATCGTGCAACGTTTATATTTTTTTTCATATCTTTGTCAAAAACGACGATGTTGAACTTTGTTGGACTTCCCGGGCCACCCTGTATACCGGGTGCGTCTCAAAGGTGGCTCATCCCTATAACTTTTTTATTTTTTCAAATAAAGAAACGAGATTTGATAAGTATATGACATAAATTAGGATTGATTGACGTATTCAATTATTTTTTATCACTTCCTGTTTCACCGGAAATGACAACTTTTGTTTTTTAAATGGCGGTACGTAACAACAATCTGACTCGACATACCAAGTGTGTGGTACCAAATTATTAGTAAAAAAATGCTTTTTCCAAACATGCTAACGAGCCACCCCTGTTCCATTTGAAAAAATTGAGATATGAATAAAAATACGATTTGGGTATCTTTTAACCGGCTAGGATAAGACATAAAAACATTAGACGATCAAATCTATTTTTCCGAGGCTCCTTGATTAAAAATTAGTGTTTTTAACAGAGCCATGGCACTTGTATTTTAAATTGAAATTTAAAATTCTATTTTTTTTAAAGAAAAATGTCAAAAGTTGACATATGATATGTCATTCTATTCAGAGTGTAATTTACTATCGAATAAAGTAAAAAAATGCCAAGTGTTAATCATAACCATTTAAAAATCAAAATTTATAGTAATTTCCGGTGAAACAGGAAGTGGCCAAAAAGAATTGAATACGTCAATCAATCCTAATTTATGTCATATACTAGCATACTAAATCTCGTTTTTTTATCTAACAAAATAAAAAAGTTATAGGGGTGACCCACTTTTGAAACGCACACGGTATATGAACAAAATATAGAAGGTAATCTTTTAAAAAAAATTGGCATAATGCTGACATTCGGTTAAAGATATTCACTTCCAGTTGTACTGGAGTTGATTATCAATTACTTTTACTGAAAAATATGAATTTTGATGATCTATATTTTGAAACTAAGTTTTCTATTTCGGCGCTTTAAAAATGGCGGATTGAGCAAACTATTCTGTTGTCATCAGGTAAAATATGCTTTATTATTTATAAAACGTGTATCACAACAAATTACTAAAATCCCTTGTCCTCCAACTAACCTTGTATAATAAAATAATTCTCAAATTTTAAATAAAACTGAATATTAAGTAAAATGAAGAATACGCTAATTTATTTACATATAAATAATTCTTATACGTCACAAAAGAAACCGGTTAAATTCAAAAATAATTAATTACTATTCAGTTTTATTAAAAAAAAAATAAACATCTCGATTTATTAATGCAAGTCATTAAATAAATATAACAATAAACATTTTCATAACATTCAAAGCCTTAACGTTTCCATTCTTAATGATAGTAAACATATTGACAACGTCACTTAATTACGGTCCATGTGCAGAATATTTTTTTTAAGTTTTTTGGTATTTAATCTTTTAAACAAAATATATTTAAGTATTATTTAATAATTCTTTTCAATGCCTCTACTTTTTATTAATAAGCGCGCAGCATTTAAAAGAACAATTTATGTATTATACTATCTAAATAATTACAGAAATTGCGTTTCTTTTAATTAATTCGTCCATTCCTGTTTTTACTCGTATCAAATTGTTTTAACTTGAAATCACATTGCTAATTTTGATTGCTTTAACATCAAGATGGAATAAGTTACACGAGCAAAACTACAGATTTATTAAAATTGTATTGAATACAAAAGCTCAATAAAAAGTCATTTGAATCAGAATGAATTTTGGAATAGATTTATTTGCACTATTTTTTAAAATTATTTCGGTATCAATGTTGTGTTTATAAATAAAAACTCTATATGTTGAATGGTTTTTGAATTATAGTATATCGACAATACAATGTGTTTTTTTACATACATATTTGGCTAAAGTAATTAATCACTTGTCAGTGCCTATGTATTCTACAAAAAGGAAAAAGCTTATACCACGGTGGGGGTTTAGCTCTGCGTTCCCTTCACTGTCGAGGAGCTTGTCTACGGCTGAGGTACCCGTGAGGTGGAGGCTGGAGGATCTGTCTCCATTTTCTCCACCTCTAGCTTGGTCTCTCCTTTGAACTGATATTGGTGTTGGCTCGA
Organism: Sitophilus oryzae; assembly: GCF_002938485.1. Lineage (NCBI taxonomy): Eukaryota > Metazoa > Arthropoda > Insecta > Coleoptera > Curculionidae > Sitophilus > Sitophilus oryzae. Next base: position 4,166,945 of record NW_022147434.1, on the reverse strand, counting down.
ATGTATAATAGAGAATATATTTATCTATCTCTATCGCCTCCTTGGATTTGAGGTCAAATCCTACTACTGATAACCTGACCATGTCCCTCCTCTCTAGAGTCGATGACTCGCCAACTATGTCCTTACATTGGAGTTACTACCTTATGGTACGTATACATTGGTGCGCTGCGCCGCGAACGCGTAGCGCGCGCCGAGCATTGACCGCGCGTTACTTTTATCGTTACAACGCGTTCACGTTCACCGCCGTACCTATATGTAGTGAGCTATCCTGTAGGTATACATAGGTACAAATTAAAAATGTGAATTATGTATACCGAAAAAAAAAACATTATGAAATATTTGCCTACAATATTTAAACTTAAACAATAAAAATGTATACATATGTACCGGGTGTACCACTAAGAATAGCTCTCGGCTGTATCTCGGAAAGTATTGGCCGTAGGGCTGCCGGAAAAAAATATTTATAACTAAAGGGGCTATGAGAAATTGCTGGAAATTATTTACAAGTTTGTAAAACGGTCGCTAGGTGGCGCAACTGCTATGGAAGATAAGAAAATAGATTTTTTACAGAATTTTGCCTAGATAATGGGTACTATAAATAATAGCTTCATAATCTTGAGTATATTTTGGATTTTTTTTGTTAGAACCATTTTTCCATATCTGCTAAAATAAAGTGGTGCGGGAAGGTTAGATCTATCTTTATTTAAATGTTAATAACTCCCGACTGGATGCTCAGAATCCAACAAACGAGGGCTCGTTTAAAAGAGCGTTTCTTACTCTATATTATACCATAATAATAATAATAATAATAATAAGGTTTTGAACGTAGACGCTAGGGGGCGCTTTCTTACGATTTAACAAACATAGCGCGTTTTTTCAAAAAATTAAATACGATAGTATGTGCTATTTTAGCTGGTAGTAAAGAGTAGTAAAAGCTTAAAAAGTCAGCGAAAACCGCATCTTGATATCTTCTTTCAAACCGAAGATTTTAGCAAAATTATAGTAAATACCAAAAAATAAGCCCTTAATTACCTTATTTTTACAATACAGTATAAGTAGCCTTCTTGATTAGGCCCATTCTAACATAAAAATAAGATAGAAACAGTTAGTTTATTTTGAAATCGACGAAATACCAGAATACCATAATACCAGATGTATTAATATCTAATAATTAAGATATTAAGGCTTTGGAAAAAAGTTGCTTTTCGCGTAATAGTATAAATATCAAATTGTTATTAGATCAACATTTTGATAGTCTTAGCAGCGTTTTTTTATCTTTTGATTGCTTTTTCAAAATGCCAACAACTTCAACTACTTCAAATAATAAAGACAAGCTTCCTCCGACTGTTCCAACAAGGAGCAAATCCTTCTTGGAACAGTCGGAGGTATCTCCGTACTCCTCCTCCTTGAGATCTAGTCTCAGCGGATCGTCTAGCCTGCCTGGTTAACCCAGGCCGGGTGGAAGAAACTTTAGCCTAGACTAGCTTTGTCTAGCCTGTTGGGTCTAGAAGTAGGCTCCAGACCCTTACTAGAAGAGGCGGTAGCTTCTGTGCCACTTGTGCAGGCTGGTCTCGCACAAGTGTCAGCTGTCCCTCCTGTAGTTCCCTTTTCGGTTGGTCCCTTCACTGTTAATGTTCTGTGTTGCTAGGGGGTCCAGTTTCACCACAAGGGTTAGTCTGTCCACTTCTACAGAGCCCTGAATGTAGAAGTAGGGGATACATGCAATATGGGGTATCCCCTGGTGCCCCCGTTGAGATCAGTAGAGGGTTTAGTTTTTTTTGGTGAGGTTGTCTTCTCTTGGTCCGGGCTGTTAAGCCAAGACCCCCCAGACCCTCTGTCCAAGTAACATGACCACAGACAGTAGAAGGTGCCTGGTATGACAGACATGGCAGTCCCATCCGGCATCGTTATATGTCTTGGTGCAATTCCATGGCCAGGACACTATAGCCAGAGATAAGACAGCGAGGTGTTCCTTAGACCTAGTCAAAGTGCTAGAGAGGATTCCTCCTAGCACCTGACTACTATACAGGAGAAATTATAATTTAATTAATTCCTACTCAAATTTAAAATGTGTTCTGAATTTTTCAAAAAAGTTAAATGTCAACAAAGGTAGGGGGCCAAAAAACTTATTTATATCCTTGAAACCTTGACATAAGCTTTAATATAAATCTAGTATAAATTTCATTCTATTGTGAAAAAGGAAGTGAACAAAACTAATTGAATACGTCATCTCATCATACAATTGAATACATTGAATCAAACCTCATTTACAGTACGTCTACTGGATCTGAGTCTATGATGAAAGAAATGCGGACAAAAAACATTTAAATGAACATCAATATATTTTATAAATCCCTACCTAAATAGAAGCGGCAGAAAACACCGCCCACTCATTTCATTGGCTAATCAAAGAATATCGTTTCCCCCCTTACGGATGCCCCGTAGCTACAAAACGGATAGACGTACTGTACGTCATATACTATCATACCAAATCTCGTTTTTATCTGAAAAAAAAATAAAAATGTTATAAGGGTGAGCCACTTTTGAAAAACACCCGGTATATATGCCACAAAAAATTAATTCCCATAAAAATTGTCGTTTTTATTAAATAGATCGTGTCGTATGAGGGGCACCACCCTGTACAAATATAAACAAATAGCTATCGTAAAATTTAAAAGAGAAAGAAAAATAAACAAACCTAACGTACATCATATCATGTTATATTATCTGTGTATTATGACTAAAATTTTCCGTTACCTGGAAGGCCGTCATAACGGCACTTGATTTAACAATCCCAGTGGCGGCGTGGATTACTTCTAATACTGCAGCATTTTGAAAAATGTAAAGTGAATACTTAACCGAGTCATACAGACTTTTTGACTGTGGATTAACATAATAGAGTATAAGTTGAACTAGAAGGCGCATCCATCTAGAATTAATACACAGCTATTAATATTATTTACAAAGAATGTCAAGTTTCTGTAAAAAACATGTAACAGTAAACCATTGAATAAAGAAAAATAATGAAGGAGTTAAATACTATTTTTATACAGAGTGATTCACTGCCATGGTACGTTAGACGTCATGAAGAACCGGTTATAGGATGTTTTTAAAAATTGTTTTTTGGATTTTTGTATAAAGGCATCTGCTTCATCTGTCTAAATTTAAAACAGTGTTGCCACTTCATCCTAAATTTGGTATCTTTGTTATTTTAAATGGAACACCCGGTATATTCTTACATTTTTCGAAACTAGTGATGGGTTGTTATTTAACTATCTGTTATTTTATAACAATTATTTATAAATAACATAACGCAACCGTTACTACTTCTTAAAAATAACAGATATAAAATAACGACACGTAGAGATCGGCAGCTCGTGAAACGAAAAACGAAGTCAGCGCTCTGCACCGCCACGAAATTCTATGCTGCTCGAAGCAATTTCAAAAAACAACTAGTATGGATGGAAAACATGTTATTTCGTCAACCATCGATACAGGCGGCGAGACAACGGACAACGGAGTGGCGAATGCGCTACGGCGAACGTAGCTGCTTCGGTCGATACCGTCGATGGTCGTATTGGGTTTGCAACAGCTTAAAAATAATAGGATATAAAAGAAGCAGGTTTTTTGAAACAGTTGCGGGCATAACGCCTGGCGGTCGAGATAACAGGAGTGGGAAAGGAACGCTGCTGCATCGGTCGATTGTCGATGGAGGCTCGCAACGGGTTGGAGAAGCAGTCATTTTAGATACGTTGTTTTTCAACCTGTTACGAGCATAACAGGGCGGTGGTCGAGATAATCGGAGTGGGAAAGGAACGCTGCTGCATCGGTCGATTGTCGATAGAGGGTCGAAACAGGTTGGAGAATAACGCATCAGTTATTTTAGATACATTGTTTTTCAACCTATTACGAGCATAACGGGCGGAGGTCGAGATATTATGGCGCTGTATGTTTCAGTACTTACTTATTAAGTTTCAATATTTAGGTATTTATTTATTCTGAAAATTTTTCAGAATAATATTTTAAGATTTTTTAAAAATGTATACAGGGTGTTTTGAAAAATCTGGTCATTGATTAATCACGATCCTGCTTAAAGCCCTTGACGTAAAAAGCTGATTTTTGGAAAACGGATTGACTTTAGGGTGTAGAGGTTCGATAAGAAGGGATTTTTTGAAACTCGAATTCTAAGGGGGTGAAACTACCCTCAAATATTAGAATATTTTTTATTTAAAAACCGGTGAGTTTTTCGGAAAAACTCTTAAAACACGTATATTTTATTATGTTGTTTTACATATTTTAAGATTTTTTAAAAATATATACAGGGTGTTTCATAAAATATGACTACTGAGTAATCACTATTCTGCTTAAACTGCTCGACGTTTAAAGCTGATTTTTGGCAAACGGATTGACTGTGGGGTTGAGGTTCGATAAGGAGGGGTTTCTCGAATCTCAAATTTCAACAGGGTGAAAACGCCCCTCAAATATTACAATATTTGTTATTTAAAAAACGATTAGTCTTTCGGGAAAACGCCTAGACACACATAATTTATTTTGTTTTTTTACATATTTTGAATTTTTTTAAAAAATCATACAGGGTGTTCCAAAAAGTTGAGTAATTGATTAACCACGATTCTGCTTAAACTGCTCGACGTTTAAAGCTTATTTTTGGCAAATGTGAGAAAATTTTATCCAGTTTGTATGTTAATGGAAATTCTTGTTTTGCTTTATCATCACCATTAGAAATTATTAATTCGACGCGAACACGCTAGTTTAAGTGTAAAATTAATTCGAGCTCTAGTGTGTAGTTGATTTACTTATGAAGAATATACTACACATTTTCTTATATTGCTATTTTTTGACCGCAAATGGTAAAATCATTACTAAGATCTTCTCGCCCGTCGAGTGAGATGCACCCTGTACATGGCAGGGCGTAGGTAGATGGGAATGTATAGGTATAGACGAGTGGCGGAATTTTGGCTTTTTTTATATCGCAATTTGTAAACAGCGCTTATTTGTAAACAACCACCGTTTTTAGAGAGGTATTTTAGATAACAATCGATATATTATTATATAGTTTTGACACCCTGGAAATACTACCACCGAGCACGTCATTGTTGCAACTTGCAACTGCGTTAATACGCCTGGCGGTGACCGCCTCATACTCTTTCAGATATTTAGCAGTAAAATAAAGAAACCTGTTATTTTTAAGCTATTATTTTAAGCTGTTTTTTATAAATAACTATAACAACATTTCAACTGTTATCTAAAAATAACAGTTTTGCCCATCACTATTCGAAACTACTTTCATATCTCATAATTTTTCTGTTATACTAACCTATGCCTATCTCTAATAGTTTTTATGATAAAAAATAAAACATGTGTAACATTGACAAAAACATGATTTTGAAAAGCATTGCTTAAAATACAAATTCGGCATGTTGAAAGCTAAAATTTGGTTTATATGTTAAGGAACGTCGACATATCCGATCTCTTGATCGGATCTGTCTAAATCAACTCATTGGATATCAAACAGAGTTAGGTCAGAAAAAAATAATTATTTCTGTTTGTTATAAAATCGTTCAAATTATTGTTATTTTAAATTCAATATATATATATTATTTAACAAATTGAAACCCAAATAAAATTACTTTTCAACGATATGTTCCTATACCTAAACCTTCTGGTTTCTTCAGTAAAGCTATTTAAAAGATAACAGAGCACTTTTTATAGTTTTTTAGAGTCGACGAACTGTTTCCACCATTTTTGGACTAAAAAATTTGGTATTAGGGTATAACACAGACAGTTCTAGAACTAGACAAAAACAGTTAGAATTAAATTCGGACTTTCTTCTGTTAGTGCTCTAACTTAAAAAAGTTGTGTTTTAGTGTGGTTTTAGGTTTTTACACTCCAACTTTGAATAAGAAGCACTCCAACTAAATATTTATGCGATGTCAAAATTTGTCAGAGATAAGGTTAGCGTTCGGCTTTCTTACTTCGAAGCCCTAAAAAAGTCCGAGAACGGTTCTTGAATTTAACCACTGTGCATGTAGTTCTGCGCATTCTCAGAACGATTCTAGGACAGTTCTCAAAAACGAATTTTTTATTTTTATCACTACGATTACATAAATATGGACATGTACTTCTTCACAAATATGAAGACAATATTTACTCTTCCTTCCATTTTTAAGACTATTGTGTGTGATATCTATATAAAGATGCCGTTTTTACATCATTGTTCTACTTATTATGAAATTAAATATGCTACACACAGATTTATCCTAGCCTTCTTAGTTCAAATTTATTTCTTATTTCTTTCTTTTATACTTTTTATTTTTTACTTAGTAGAAATTTTTGCATTTTACGATAACCTTTGTATCTCGATTATCTTATAACTTATCGAAAAGGTAAAAAGGGTAGTGATGGGCGGTGGGTAATACCCAATTTGTAGATAAATAAAATCTGGGTTTTAATTTTATAAAAGGTGTTTCCGACGAGCGCATAGTAAATACACGGTATAATACCGGAAATAGGAATATACCAATCTATATACTGATATTACTGGTATATTTCTGGTATTATACCGGGTATTTACTATGCGGTCGTTGGAAATACCTTTTATAAAATTAGACTGTTCATCTAAATGCACAGGTATATCGGATACCCTGATTTTGTTTTGTTTTCTACCTATTGAGTATTTACCCACCGCCCGTGTCTCGTTTTTGAGGTAGAATTCAGTGCCGAAACTAGTTCTTTGTTGGGAGCTGTCTATTTCGAAAAATGACTCAAACTTATGTTCTTTTTTTTTAAACAAGACACTCTGTATATTATTTTCGTGATATTTTGATAAACTACACGGAAACTGAACTTGTGCTGCTTTTAAATAACATGCTCTCAATTCAGTAGCGTGTCGTGGATAAAAGGGCGGAGGGGGCGAAGACCTTGGGCGCAATGATCAATAAAGGATCAAATAAATGACAAACTTTTTTTTAAATAATAAGACTACATGAAAACTTTTATTTTTTTTTTCAAATTATAAATTTGTTTATTAAAAAAGTTAGTATACAAAACAGTTATTTCAAAGATGCAAGCGTCTTGTTTCAACCGATTTAAAAGAATCAATCATTTCGTCTATATTTAGATCCTAGGCTGTGTCTGCTTCAATACTGAGAAGTGATAAATAATTGGTTCTATCTTGTGTGCTGGTGCACCTCTAGCAATTATTAATTCTTCCTAATCTACTGAAAGATCATTCTGCACCAGCACTGTTGGTAGCTATAGTGTAAAAAATCCTCAGTAATGCACATAAAGATGGATATGAAGACTCTAGGTCATTGGAAATTAGAAATGATAAATAGTCGTCAGGTGCAAGTTTGCTGTCATCAGCATTAATTTCTTCTAATAAACTGCAAAAAGGTTTAACATTCGCTTGGTACAATATCTGTAGATCCATAAGACATTTTAAATTGTCATCATTGACATCCATATCCAATAAACAATAATTATTTTTTTGGCATATATTAAGGAAGTCTTCAAACCGATTCTCTAGAGTACCAGTTAAAATGTCTAAAGTACCATAAAAGACTGATATCTTGAAATTATCTTTAGAATTTTGATGTAGGTAATCATTCTGGATTTTATCATGAATTTTTTTTATTTTTCTTTGTCTTTTTATGGAAAATCATGTTGACGTATTGCATTTATTTGCCAAAATAGTAGCCTGTTTTTTAAAATTTTCAAAATATTTTTCACTTTCTAATGATTTGAGATCTTTAGTTAGCGCATTAATCATATGAGCAGCTGTACATAAGTTGATATTAACCTTTTGCAAGTAATTGGACAATATATTAATTTTATTTATCACTTCATTATAATCGATTATATTTCGGTCGGTGATTCCCTGAATTTATTTCCATCGCGACTGATTTCGCCTTCTTCTTTGGCGGCGCCGGCGCAACGTTATGTCTAGCCATTGTATTTTTATTTATCGACAATGATCTAGCGGTGCGTAGTTTCAAACCCATATGAAAACTTTCGTACGCGTACGCCTATTTCATTAGAGATTTAAATTATTAAATATAAGTAAACATTAAAAAACAAAAATAAAATGTGAGAAATATATACGTCATTTTTTTATCTTGAAGCTAAGGGCACCCTTTGTTTTTGTGTTAAATTTAGTTTTTCAATTTTTTTTTCAAAGGGCGCCAGAGGCGCTAAGCGCATAGGGGCGGAGGCCCCTTATACGACACGCCACTGTCTCTATTATTATTATAACTTATATTATAACTATACCTAAAAATTAGCGTGGAATAGCCAATAACCAACATTTTACGTCGAATAAATTAGTTGATTGTTTTGATTACCTAATTTAAACCGGCCGACTATGTAATAAAGTTAAATATTGCATTTTTACCCCTTTTATGAAAATAAGTATTTTAGAAAGCACGTAACAAGGAAAATAAAATAATATACAAAATATCGTATTTAAAAAAAAACATATAAGTTTTAGTCATATGTAAAAAAGACAGCTTCCAACGAAGAACTAGTTACGTCACTGCATTCTACGTGAAAAACTGTATGGGACACAGTTTTCACCTTTTCGATAAGTTATAATATAACCGAGATACAAAGGGGATCGAAAAATGCAATCATTTCAGATTCGCCCTGTATTTTAGGAAGTAGAAAGTTAGAAAGTAAAAGTTTGGTAACATCGTAATGTGTAATGGTAAAAAAGTAGCACAGTGATGTGAAAACCGCATCTTTGTATCTCGACTCACAAACGAGAAACCCTGCAAACACACGAAAATCAGATACCCTGTACAGACGTACTGCCAAATCAAGAAATCAACTACGAATGAAATCCAAGATCGATTTATATATTTTATATATTTTAATATTTTTTTGTGTTCGTGATAATTCCTTTGCTACTTCGTCCAAAAACCGACAGTACGGAGAAGGAGCGTTTTGAGGAAGTAAACGGACGAAGGAGCGTTTTGACGAAGGAACGAAGAAACACACAGTCGCATAAAATCGATAATTTCCTATAGCAAATATAGGATTTGTGGACGAAGGGACGCGACGAAGGAACGAAGTGAAGTAGCGAAGTGTGAGTATAGGGCTTTATTCACGATCATGTTTTTGTCAATTTTACACGTTTATTTTTTATCTCAAAAACTATTGAAGATAAGTATAGGTTAGTATAATAGAAAAATTATGAGGTGTGAAAGTAGTTTCCAAAAATGCAATAATATACTGGGTGTTCCGTTTAAAATAAGAAAGATGCTACCACTTTTCAAATGATGCGGCAACATTGTAATGCTGAAAATATTTTAGAATGATGGAGCAGGTGCCTTTATGTATCACCTCTTCTCCATAAACGTCTAACAGACCATCGCCGTGAATCACCCTATATTCGTACATTGAAGTAGTGATGGGCAAAACTGTTATTTTTAGATAACAGTTGAAACTGTTATAGTTATTTATAAAAAACAGCTTAAAATAACAGCTTAAAAATAACAGGTTTCTTTATTTTATTGCTAAATATCTGAAAGAATATGAGGCGGTCACCGCCAGGCGTATTAACGCAGTTGCAACAATGACGTGCTCGGGGTAGTATTTCCAGGGTGTCATAACATTTCTAAATATCGATTGTTATCTAAAATACCTCTCTAAAAACGGGGGTTGTTTACAAATAAGCGCTGTTTACAAATTGCGATATAAAAAAGCCAAAATGCCGCCACTCGTCTATATCTATAAATTCCGATCTACCTACGCCCTACCCCTCGATCCGCGTAGATTCTGAATTGCGTAGCAGTGTACAGGGTGCATCTCACTCGACGGGCGAGAAGCTCTTCGTTATGATTTTACCATTTGCGGTCAAAAAATAGCAATATAAGAAAATGTGTAGTATATTCTTCATAAGTAAACCAACTACACACTAGAGTTCGAATTAATTTTACACTTAAACTAGCATGTACAGTTTGACAAATATAGGAAGAGACTTGGGGATAGCACCGGTCGCGCACACGATAGAGAGAGAACGCATTCGGCGGAAGAGAGATGCAGTTACGCTACGAAAAATCTGATTGAAGCAAATTTGTGGGATGTCCACTGCGCATCGGGGGGCGTCTCTTATTTTATATTTCTCACGTCTCTAGCTATACTTGTTAAGTTGTACCCGCGACTTCGTTCGCATCGAATTATTAATTTGTAATGGTGATGATAAAGCAAAGCAAGAATTTCCATTAACATACAAACTGGATAAAATTTTCTCACATTTGCCAAAAATATGCTTTAAACGTCGAGCAGTTTAAGCAGAATCGTGGTTAATCAATTACTCAACTTTTTGGAACACCCTGTATTATTTTTTAAAAAATTTCAAAATATGTAAAAAAACAAAATAAATTATGCGTGTCCAATCGTTTTCCCGAAAGACTAACCGTTTTTTAAATAATAAATATTGTAATATTTGAGGGGCGTTTTCACCCTCTTGGAATTTGAGATTCGAGAAACCCCTCCTTATCGCACCTCTACACCCCACAGTCAATCCGTTTACCAAAAATCAGCTTTAAACGTCAAGCAGTTTAAGCAGAATAGTGATTACTCAGTGGTCATATTTTATGAAACACCCTGTATATATTTTGTAAAAATCTCAAAATATGTAAAACAACAAAATAAAATATACGTGTTTAAGAGTTTTTTCGAAAAACTCACCAGTTTTTAAATAAAAAATATTCTAATATTTGAGGGTGGTTTCACCCCCTTAGAATTTGAGTTTCGAAAAATCCCTTCTTATCGCACCTCTACACCCTAAAGTCAATCCGTTTTCCAAAAATCAGCTTTTTACGTCAAGGGCTTTAAGCAGGATCGTGATTAATCAATGACCAGATTTTTCAAAACACCCTGTATACATTTTTAAAAAATCTTAAAATATTATTCTGAAAATTTTTCAGAATAAATAAATACTTAAATATTGAAACTTAATAACAAAGTATTGAAACATACAGCGCCATAATATCTCGACCTCCGCCCGTTATGCTCGTAACAGGTTGAAAAACAATATGTATCTAAAACAACTGATGCGTTATTCTCCAACCTGTTTCAAACCTCCGATTATCTCGAACGCCGTTCTGTTATGCTCGTAACAGGTAAAAAAACAACATAGCTAAAACAACTGATGCGTTATTCTCCAACCCGTTGCGAGCCTCCATCGACAATCGACCGATGCAGCAGCGCTCCTTTCCCACTCCTGTTATCTCGACAGCCAGGCGTTATGCCCGCAACTGTTTCAAAAAAGCTGCTTCTTTTATATCCTATTATTTTTAAGCTGTTGTCAGCCCAACACGACGCGCCGCGCCGTAGCGCATACCCCACTCCGTTGTCCGTTGTATCTCGCCGCCTGTATCGATGGTTGTCGAAATAATAGGTTTTCCATCCATACTAGTTGTTTTTGGGAATTGCTTCGAGCAGCATCGAATTTCGTGGCGGTGCAGAGCGCCGACTTCGTTTCACGAACACTCGATCTCTGCGTGTCGTTATTTTATATCTGTTATTTTTTAAAAGCAGTAACGGTTGCGTTATGTTATTTCTAAATAATTGTTATAAAATAACAGATAGTTAAATAACAACCCATCACTACATTGAAGGCGGAAGTGACATCAGTGAAACTCACTTTTTGTCAATTTTGTTTGATTTTTCTCCTGACAATTTTTAATTAATACGAATTTAAATTACGCGAATCGTGTCTTTCTGAGTTGAATATTATTTCTTGTTTATTACAAATGGTTTTATGCAAAGTGTATAAATCTGGTGTATAAATGCATAGTATACTATCCTGGACACTTCATCTGCGTGATTACTGTATTTTAATGCATGCGACAGACAAAAGCTTCAGTAACAGACAGACATAAATCTAAATGACCGGTTGAAAGACAGAATAAAAGGCGGCATAAAGTGTTGCCGGTTTTTACGTGTGTAGGAAAATGTGTGTAGAAAAAAGTAAACTATTTTAAAAACTTTCATGTATACTACTGAACTGAAGATAATATAATCTATTACAGCTGTAGTAATTGGTAGTAAAATGAGTAACTAATTGCAAAAAATAAAGTTCCAACCCTAGATGCAACATTTTTTGTAAATGCCACTTGTGCATGGTGGTTTGAAATTTTCATGCAAAATCCGGCAATAGTGCATAGGAGAAATGTATCAACCCAATTTTTATTCCTTTTCAACAGATTTGATTTTCGTCTTACACATTAAAATTCAGTTTCGATGACCAGATCGGTATACGTCTTGTATACCATCCTGGACACTTCATATGCATGGTCTGTACTTTAATGCATGCGACAGAGATAAATATAAATGACCGGTTGACAGACAGAGAGACAAAATAAATAGCGGCATACAGTGTTGTCGGTTTTTACGTGTGTAGGAAAATGTGTGCAGAAAAAATAACCTATTTTAAAAAATTTCATGTATACTACTGAAATAATATATCTAACATACCGGATACGTCTCGAAAGTGGCTCACCCCTATAAGTTTTTTATTTTTTCAGATAAAAAAACGAGATTTAAATTGTTTTTGGTCACTTCCTGTTTCACCGGAAATGACTACAACTTTTGATTTTTAAATCGCATTCTTGATATTGTTACGGATTCCGTGGGTCCACTATTTAAACTCACGATAAAATACTTAACGAATTTATTTGTCTCACTCTGTACACACAACTTATACTATTTACAACACAATTTATGCAACTACTATCTAACGGTATTTCGCGGTATTATCAAACTTCAGACTATCTTCAGACTGGTCCAACTGTCAAAGCGCGGGCCTTATATACCCCCTGGCGATGGTTTCTGGAATTTTCTAAAGAATTCTGTAATTTTCTTTTACTTTCTGTCGAATTCGCCAGGTTCCTCAATGCACGTTGCGGTTATGTAGCAGTAATGCAGTTATGCAACCAGCAATACACCTTGACCTTAACATTGCTCCCTTCTCAAATTTGATCGTCCCGATCAAGGTTTCCTGTCTGGTATCTCTTCAATCGATCCAGATGAACGACTTTCATCTTACTTCTAGGGCTGCGTTGAATCCGGTACACAACATCATTTATCCTCTTGATGACTGTATAAGGACCTTCCCATGCTGGTGTTAACTTTGGGGATCTTCTTTTCTTGCGCTGTGGGTTATACAACCATACCCTATCGTTATAGTACTTAAGTATTTTGTTTACGTGTACTAGTCGGTTGATCACAACGGCCTGTATAGATAGGTAACTTAGTAACTTACAGATATTTTAATTGTCCTCTTTCGATTTGAAGACAAACACAGCACGTTTTATTCAATTGTTTTTTCACGAGAGAAACACTGCCTCTCTAAAAAGGCCGAATAAGCAATATTGCAGAGCAATTAATTTTGTAATTTTTCTTGCAAATAACTACTAATTTTATAAAACAGTAATTTCATAATCATTTTAAATTGGTTTTGAAGTAACTATTTTATCAAAACTATTCCTTTTCGGAAAGAGCGAGCGGTGCGCGGGCGACGGGAAAAGGGCGGGGCTTGGACTTCGATGCCAGTTTGTCACGTTTTAACAATGAAGCCGCAGACAAAAAATACGCAAATACACGGAGCGCGTGAACTCATTGATTTAATAAAATGTTAGTTATCGTTTTTATGGACAATTTTGGGATTTCGACTTTTATTTTTTCCTACACAAATATGATCAGTATTCGATACTGAGTACACCAATTTTTATTTATACTATTAAAAATTAGTGGTAAATTATGTACTTTAAAATTGATACCGTTTTGTGAAAACGTCTGTATTTGTCTCAGCGGTTTATTAGTTGGTCCCTTTACAAGCCGTAATTCTATTTCCGCGTGCTGACAAAGGCTGCGGTGTGATACCTATATCATTCAGAAAAAACTTGGTTACTAAAACATTTTTTTTTTACAGGTAAGGTAACTGACACGAAACATGGCTACAGCAAAGAAAAAATGTCGACAATATAGTATCGATTATTTGAAATATGGTTTTGTTCCATCAGAGGCAGACAAACAATTGCCCATGTGCCTATTATGCAACAAAGTTTTGAGCAATGACTCTATGAAACCATCAAAGCTCGAAGATCATCTAAAAAGGTGTCATACTGATAAAATAGGTAAAGATTTAAAATATTTTCAAACATTGAAAGAAAAATATGGAAAGAGACCCACCATGCACAGTATGTTCGCTTCAACATCTCAAAGTAACGATGATGGCTTGCGGGCATCTTACAATATCTCATTACTTATAGCAAAATCTGGAAAACCGCACACTATCGGAGAACAATTAATTTTACCCGCTGTTGAAGAGGTTTTAAAAACTGTTTTGCACAAATCTCCATTTGACGTACTAAAAAGAATTCCATTAAGTAACAATACTGTACAAAGACGCATTGATGAAATGAGCTCTGATATCGAAAGCTTTTTGTGCAATCATCTGCAAAAAACTCATTTTTCTATACAACTGGACGAGTCAACGTTACCCAGTAATGAAGCATTACTATTGGCATATGTCCGATTTATTGTTGAGGAAGAAATTCACGAAGAATTGCTATTTGCCAGAACTTTGGAGACTGACACTAAAGGCGAATCAATATTTAATGTCCTGAGTAATTTTTTTACGGAAAAATCGATCCCATTTACAAACATTATTTCAGTGGCAACAGACGGAGCTCCTGCAATGGTCGGGCGATATCGTGGGTTTATAAGTCATCTCAAAAGAATTATACCAGGACTTACAGCTATTCATTGCGTAATCCACCGACAACATCTTGTGGCAAAACATTTAAGTGACAGGTTGAACCAATCTCTTCATTTTGTAATAAAAGCTGTCAACAAAATCAGAAGCAATGCATTGAATACGCGTTTATTTGCTCAATTGTGCGACGAAAATGATGAAGACTTCCAACGACTGCTCTTACATACTGAAGTACGCTGGTTGTCGAAAGGTGCATGCTTAACGAGATTTTACTCTGTTTTCGATTCCATATTAGAGTTCTTAGAAAGTAGAGATCCAGATTTAAAAGAAAACTTGATCAAATTCAAAGCAGACATTGCGTATTTGACAGATTTGTTTAAAAAATTTAATGATATTAACTTGCAGTTACAAGGGGACAGCCTGAATTTAATAAAAACAAAGGGGATAATTTCGGCTTTTCTTGGGAAATTGAAATTTATGAAGCAAAACATTAGTCGGCGCGAATTCTCTCAATTTCCAAACTTGTCGCAGGTAGAATGTATTGATGAGGATATCCATACCTACAGTCAACATTTAAGTGCTCTGCATGATGACTTCAAAACCAGGTTTGAAGATATACTGACGATGGATATACCACCATGGATCATAAATCCATTTGATGAAACGGAAGTGGCCAATGTTGTATTACAAGAGGAGCTGCTCGAGCTAAGCACTAATGAGGAGCTGAAGGTGAAATTTAGAAAAGGCTACCCAACATTTTGGCTGCAAGCAGAAATACCCGAAAAATATCCTGGACTGTGGGAAATCGCAAGGAAATTTTTAATAGCTTTTCCCTCGTCATACCTTGTCGAAAGGAGTTTTAGTGCCGTTAAAACCTCTTAACAAAAAAAAAAGGAGCAAATTAAACATCACAGAGCGGGGGGATTTGCGGTTATTGCTCACAAAAATAAAGCCAAACATTGATCGTTTGCTGACACTCCATCAGATACATCCTTCCCATTAATTAAAATTATGACCTGAACCTATATTACCTTAATATTTTTTCTTGTAATTCTATTCTTTTAATAAATAAAGTGATATAAAATGTACCATTTTTCGTTTTTATTTTACATATCGGAATATAGGGACAGAACTCAGAAGTGACACAATTTTTATTTTTTGGCGACTTTAAGAATGTGGTAGAAATGTAGCAGCAGGGGGTCCACCGAAACCAGTAAAATTTTGAAAGTGGTCCACGAGAAAAATAAGTTTGGGAACTACTGCTCTAAGGGAATTCCAAATCTACTGAAGACATTATTGACCAATACTTCAGCTACAGTCGATGCTTCTTGGTTTGGTATGGCAAAAACTTCTGGCCATTTACTGAAATAATCCATCGCCACTAAAACGTACTTGTTGCCCTTGTGCATTTCAGGGAATTGGCCTGCAATGTCAACAGCGATTCTTTCGAATGGCAGTCCAACGTTATATTGTTTCATTTTTCCCCTAGATCGTCCTTGTCTAGCTGCGCAAATCTTACAACGTTGACACCATTTCTTAACATCTTCGCAATAATCCACCCAGTAAAAACGATCTCTCAGCTTGCTCAAGGTCTTGTTTACTCCAAGATGGGCTCCAGTTTTACCACCGTGAATTTCTTCCAATACCTGGGTAACTTTCTTCCTTGGTACCAGTAACTGAGTTGTTACTGTCCTGCCATCCGCACTTTGCCACGTGCGCTTTAACAATCCATTCTCAATAACCAGTGAATTCCACTGAGCCCAGAGAGCTTTGAAAACGAGCCCTCTGTCCGCAATATCCTGCCACGGTGGTCTCTCGCCGTTACCTTCCTTGAGCCGTAGTATTGCTCCGATGTCTGGATCTTCCATTTGGTCTTTCCTCAATTGTGTCGTCAGTTCTTAGTTTAAAATTCCTTATTCTGATAGTGCTTTCGCGATGTTTCATTTTCTTGTCCAAGGTAGCTCGTCGTCGATCTGGCTCGTTGTCGATAATTTGTACCCGTCCTACACGGCACCCAGAGGTTTTCTCTAGTTTCCCGAACACAGTCTTCTTGGTATCACCAGGTATCATCACAACTTCCGATGATCTTGCTTCCATATTTCCTGGTCGCTTCTCTTTAGATACAGAAAATTCCTCATTTCCGATTTTCAGGATGTTTCTATGGTGATCGAACGAAAAACCATGTTGACTGATCACATCCATACCCATGATAAAATCATCTTCAATGTCTGCCACTAAAACGCTATGCCGAAACTTCAAATTCCCTAACTCCAGTTCCATGAAAGCCTCTCCCCGTACAACGGCCATTTCCCCCGTAACTGTACGTAAATACACTCTTCTTCTAAGAGGCATCATCTTCAATCCTTGCACTGAGTTAGTCCGCACCAACGATACCATAGATATCCACAGTCATTCGAATTCTTCTACCATTGACCTTCCCGTTGATCACCAAACTGTCAGCGGTTTTTCCTAGACTTCTAATGGAAAACATCCTAGGGTCTCTGTTTTCTTCAGCCAATACTCGCCCGTTGGTATTAATTTCCTGGTGCCTATGTTCTCTGAAGGGTAAACGGAATCGCATTTCAACGCGGCAATCCCGTTTGTTTTTGCCACATCTATAGCAACTTATGTCCTGGGATCTTCCGATATGCCGATGTTCTATTAATGATGAACGGAATGGCATTTGGATGCGACAATCCCGTTGGATATGGCCATTCCTGCCACATCTATAGCACCTAACATCCTGGGATCTTCTCTGGTTCTCTGCCTGGGTGTTGTTGACTCTCTTGTTCATTAGTAACTCACATAGTTTATCGAATTTCTTATACATCTCCTCCAACCCTCTGTGAGTACTTTCGGGATGTTCCTCGACCGTTACCGATCTTATCTCCGGTCTAGGGATGGCGCTAAAAGCAGCTTCGATTTCCAGCGCCCTGACCAGTGCTTCGCTGCTTGTAGAAAATCGAGATATTTGCAGCACCCTCTGTAACTCGTTGTCCTTTAATCCACTGATAAAGCACTGAGCAGCGAGTTCCTCCCTAAATCCTTCCGGTGCTTCTGGGTATGCTAGATGTACCAGCCGACGTAAATCTGCTTCGAATTTCTGCAGACTCTCTCCGGACCTCTGCAGGCGTGTCTTGATCTGGGCCTGGTAAAGTTGACGTCGATGTTGGTCGCCATATCGTCTGTCCAGTGCAGCGACCAACATTTGGTATTCCTGCTGTTGGGCTGCAGGAATAGTTTGCAGCAGTTCCAGAGCAGGGCCACGCAGCGCGATGACAAGTGCCGCTGCTTTTTCCTGGTCGGTCCATCCGTTGGCAGCGGCGCGGCGGCTGCTTCAAACTGGCGGTGGTACATCGTCCAGGTCGTTTGTCCATCGTAGGTCGGGGCCTTAAGGTTCGCAGTTCCAGGAGCGCCAGGTGTCCTTACTTGTACCTTGGTCTTCTGTAGGTCCATCTCTAATTTTTCCATTTTCTGCTGAAGGCGTTCCTCCAGATCTTCTACGGCTTCTTGAAGGTGGATTTCTTGCCTTTTTTCTAGTTCTTCAAAGTTCTTCTTAAGACGGTTTTGATCTTCTTGTCTTTCTTTCTGGCGGTGCGTCTCTATATCTTCTAAAATATCCCTCCATTCATTCTTCTGACGGATTTCTAAACTGCCTAAAATTTTCTCAAGCCGGTCCTGTTCCTCTTGTTTATCTTGTTGTCGTTGAACTTTCAAATCTTCGAAAATGTTCTCAAGCCGTTCCTGTTCTTGTTGACGTCGTAGTTTTTCCTCTTCCTTTTCTCTTTCTAATCGGGCTCGCTCTTCTTCTCGTTCTTTACGGAGTCTTTCTTGTTCTTCTGCTTTTTCTTTTCGCAGCCTCTCTTGTTCTTCTGCCTTTTCTCGTCTCATATTCTCCATAAAATCGCCCAATAATTTGCTTACTTCCTCCATTTTCTTCGCTTGCTCCCTTGTACTAACCATAAAAATACTCTAATTCGGTCTAAAAATCTTCCAATCCACTTAATTTCTTCTTAAAATCCTCTTGAATCGCACTCACTATTTAAACTCACGATAAAATACTTCACGAATTTATTTGTCTCACTCTGTACACACAACTTATACTATTTACAACACAATTTATGCAACTACTATTATTCTAACGGTATTTCGCGGTATTATCAAACTTCAGACTATCTTCAGACTGGTCCAACTGTCAAAGCGCGGGCCTTATATACCCCCTGGCGATGGTTTCCGTAATTTTCTAAAGAATTCTGTAATTTTCTTTTACTTTCTGTCGAATTCGCCAGGTTCCTTAATGCACGTTGCGGTTATGTAGCAGTAATGCAGTTATGCAACCAGTAATACACCTTGACCTTAACAATATATTTCTCAAATACGTTTTAATTAAAACGTATTTGATATTTCTACTTTATTCGATAGAAAATGATACTCTGAATAGAATGACATAGCATATGTCAACTTTTGATATTTTTGCTTATAGTTTATTTGAAATTGTAACATGCAGTTCATGACTTGAAATATTCAGTGTGTGGTACCAAATTATTCGTAAAAAATGCTTTTTCCAAATATGCTAATAAGCCACCATGGTTCCATTTGAAAAAATTGAAATATGATTTAAAAAAAACGATTTGGGTATTTTTTAACTGGCCAGGACAAGACACGAAAAACATTAGATGATCAAACCTGTTTTTCCAAGGTTCCTTGATTAAAAATTAGTATTTTTAACACAGATTGAAATTGCACTCTAGATTGAAATTTAAAATACAATTTTTTTGTAAGCAAAAATGTTAAAAGTTGACATATGATATGTCATTATATTCAGAGTGTCATTTTCTATCGAATAAAGTAAAAATATACCGAAGGTGCCATTTAAAAATCAAAAGTTGTAGTCATTTCCGGTGCAACAGGAAGTGACCAAAAATAATTGAATACGTCAATCAATCCTAATTTATGTCATATATTAACATACCAAATCTCGTTTTTTTATCTGAAAAAATAAAAAAGTTATAGGGGTGAGCCACTTTTGAGACGCACCCGGTATACTGAAAATAATGAAAATAATATATCTAAGCTAAGTATAGTCTATCACAGCTGTAGTAAAATGAGTAACTAATTGTGAACCATAGAAGTTCCAACCCTAGATGCAACATTTTTCGTAAACGCCTACCTACTTGTGCGGTTTGAAATTTTGATGCAAAATCCGGCAATACCGCATAGAAGAAATGCATGAACCCAACTTTTATCTCTTTTTAATACGTTTGATTTTTTATTAAGCTGTCTACATCACCGTCTTACACCGTTAAAATCCAGTACCACGCAGTTACGAGTTACGATGATTAGATCGGTATATACAGGGTGGCCCATTAGTAGGGTTCCCAACCGTCCCGGTTTGGCCGGGATTAACCCGGCCAAACCGGGCAAAACTTTTAATTAATTAAAAGCTTAAAAACAATTGTCCCGGAATCGCCGATACTCAAGTTGGGAACCCTACCCATTAGTGCGAGGAAGGAGGAAGCACAAAATTGTCGTTGTTGTCTAAGATATGAAAAAAAGGTTTATACAGATGTTGCATGGTTTATAAAGGGGCATATCCCACAAATACTTTGTTGTATACAGGAAGTATCATAAAAAAGTTAAAGCTTTAAGCTTTTTTTTAATTGCACCCTGCCTCCTTCCCATTTTTCTGTAGATAATTGGATTCAGCTTAAAATTCTGCATATAGTACACTATTTTTATTTAATGCAATCTGCGGTGTTGCTATTCTATTTCTTATTTACTAAAACTTTGGTTAAAAATATATCCGAAAAGTGGTAAAAAGCTGGAGTGAATATATAACTTTATTAATAGTTAGTTATATTGTTCTATGCGGAGTAATTTTTATGGCGTCATCAAAATCGGAATATTTAAAATGCTATATCTCATTTTTTTTTAAATACAACACCCTTTATATTATTTTCCTTTCAGATGCAGAATTAAAAGGTGACCATTTTTGTATTTAAAGTGTTCCTAAATTTTTAGACGTTTCGCAGATATTCGCTGTATGACATTACATAAAGAAATCCCGATTTTTCGGATAGCTGGGTCACCCTGTATATACTAATTAATTTAACAGATATAGAAAAAGGATCTGTTATCATTTTTTGTGCGCACGTTAAGCATAATTATTATGCACATTTTTTATTAATACTATTTTCCTGACAAGATAAATGTGATGGTAAGTAATATCCACGACCTATCGTTAAATTATTCATTCAGTAGATAATTTAAATATGTTAATCAATGGTGATGTTTTGGCTTATTATTGGTATATTTTAAATATTTTATTGAAACGCCAAAGGGCAAACTTAGACATGTTTGTACATTGTATCCCTGTGTAGTATGTAGAATATATCCTAGTGTAATATTTTTATAAAAAAATATACACTCCATGTACTGATATTTCATATTTTGATGGAAATATGGAATAAATAATTTAAGGTGAAATATAATAATCACCGCATTAAAAATTGGTAGGTATAACATATATCCTTGTACTTTGTACGGTTTTAAAACTAAAAATATTTCGTTTTAATGAATCTGGTTTTACTAGTTTCTAGTTTCATATTTCAAATAGTTAGCTATTTAGTAAATAGCCGAAGCATTAAACAAAAGTATTATTACTTCTCAAATAGGTACTTCCTAATGTCCTAATCGGTATTTTTCCAATAGTACGTACGACTACTATAACAAATTATATATAATATATTATTAAACCTATATATTAATTAACAAGGTTAATGAATCTTATTATGGAAAGCTATTTAATGAAATCGTTGAGGTTAGCAAATTATCGGTAATAGAAAACTAATGTTAATGTACCTATTATTTAACTTGTTTTACCAGAAATAGACGATTGTATATACAGGGTGAGTCTTAAGTAAGTGTAAATATTTTCACAGGGCTGGTAGATCTCGATAAAAAAAATATATTTTCTCTTTACTGTTTTTCAAATCTAAAAAGTCCAAATCTAAATCCAAAAATCCGAGTTTTATACTCTGAAAAGTAAAAAAAAAGATTTTTGCTTAAATTTTGAGAACCACTAATTTTCAGTTAAAAAACTAGGTAAGTAAAATAACTCAGCTATTTTGATCTTGATTTGAAAAACGCGAAAAGAAAATAATATGTGTCTTTTATCGAGATCTACCAGCCCTGAGAATATGTGCCCTTATTTAGGACTCACCCCGTATATTAAAGGCCACAAATTATGCCAAATAATATTAAACAATTATTGTATTAAATAATTACAATAATAGATATAATTTTACTATTGAAATAATTGCAAGACTATGTTAATTTAAAAATTATATATAAAAAATTCATATTTTTTCGAAGGTGGATATTCGCATAAATTTTGCGAATGCGAGTATTCATTATATCACTACTTACTATATTAATAATAATCGATATTTATTGAGTAATTTAAAATTAAACTAACAGTATTAATTAATTAATTAAATGAAAAGCTTATGAAACATACCTACAGATTTTGTTTCAAAAAAGTATACTAATTATTTTAAATCACAAACACCGACTAGTAAAAATACCAATGATAAATCTCTAACATTTTTAAAAAGAAAACAGAAAAGTAAGTGTGTTGATGTAAAATACAGGGTGTTCAATTTGAAATAATAAAGGAAAATAAAACATAGTTTTGACTCACCCTCTATATGTACACTGTTGTTCTTTAATGTAATTAAAAATATATTATTTCTTTTGCTGTTTTATAATTCAAAAGGTCAATTATGCAGTATTGCATGGCAGTATTGATATATGTACATATGAGATATGAAATTCATTATGTATGAAGAAAGCCTAAACATGATTATTTAAAAAAAAACTATTTAGTGTATAACACTACTCTTATTTTTAGAATGTGTATTTTATGACAAATGTACTGAGGAAACAATATACTTTAACATTTTATTTAAAAACCTTAAGATTTAAATTTAGGTTAAACACTGTAATTTACTTACCCTATAGTTTGAAGAAAATTATAGGCTACTAAATATAAATGTATTGCTTTAGAACCTTTATCACTTTGAGTAGAACTTGCCATTATATTTAAAAAAAAACTATTTGCTACTATAAAAGAAAACCGAAAAACTTATTTCACTACGTTTGCGTGTTATCTGTCTTGTTTGTTATACACAGAATATACTAATTGTTATAGTGATTGCGCGTACAAGTTAGCAGGGTTACCTTATGAAGTGCTTATGAACTAAGAAATTTAGCATTTCCATTACCGACACCTACCAGCGTACTGTTTTTCTCGTGTTGCGCAATAAGCAAGCGCGAGGACTTTTTTTATGTATAATTTCTACTGGGTTTTTTACCGGTATTGCCATATTGCCAATTATAGCAAAAGGGAAGAGTTGTAATGATATGGACTTTTTAGATTATAAGTAAGGTATGTTATATTCTTATGAATTTCTTAATTTTCAAAACTTGTTCAAATTTTTGAATGATATACAAATATCAAATATCTTTTTATTTTATATTCTTAAAGGTCATGTTTTGATTTTTCAAGGTTACTAAATTATAACCTCCATGACCATAGAATAACTAACTTCCATGACATTGACGTTGACGCTTTTAAAAACAATAAGAGCTGAAGCAGTGCCTTCTGTTAAAAGATCAGCCTCGGGCGAGATTTATGACGTCACGCTAGTTAGATAAAACGGATTAATAAATATTTTGTAGAATACTGGAAAACATAATTATTTTTATCAGATTTTTGGTTTGTATTTTAAAAATGATATAGTTTACATGAAATATACATAATATACAGTTAATAACTACAACATATATACCTATTTATAGTAATAAATACTTTGGCAAATAAACTATGAACCATACAAATGCAGCAAATGTTTTACAATGTACAAGTAATGTATAGGTACATAAGATAATGGGTAAAATGTAAATATATTTTAAATTTTGGGGTTTGAAAATCGATCTAATTTAACAAAAAACATTCAATATCTACTAATAGTGATGTATTATTATATGCATTCACAAAATTTTTATGTATATTTTGCAAGTATCAATGTTCGAAAAATTATATTTACAAATAATACAATATTATCTAAAAAAAGGCGTCAGCGATGGCTATGAAATGAAGATCGCTGGCATTTTATATGTAAAATTATTCTAAAACATTTTATTTTCTTGGATTTTTAGGTTCGGGAAAAACGCTGATTTAAGTTTTCATTTGGGTTTTCATTATTTTTATTTGGTTTAAGAAAACGTTTCGGCTAACTATAGCCTTCATCAGTGTTGTGTCATATGAGAAAAATAGTGTCGAATATAATCCAAAAAATTACATATACAATATAATTCACACCTCATAATGTTTACTGCAATTAATAAACTAATATAAACTTATCAAAAGATGACCACATTTTTTTTAAATTATTATTCTTAACACTAAAATTATCTACATTGACTATGGAGTACGCAGTAAACATTATGTGCGTGGTGTGAATATTTTATATGTAATTTTTTGGTTTATATTCGACACTATTTTTTTCATATGACACAACACTGATGAAGGCTATAATGTTAGCCGAAACGTTTTTTTTAAACCAAATAAAAATAATGAAAAACCAAATGAAAACTTAATCATCGTTTTTCCCGAACCTAAATCCCAAGAAAATCAAAAAATTTAGAATATTTAGAAACAAGGTTCAAGAATATCAAATTTTCCAAGATTGTAAAATTCTAGTTAATTATTTTATGTGTACAGTTATTTAGGGAATATCATCGATGTTCATTTCCAAGCCAACTAGACGCCGATTTTTTTCGATGATACGGTATAATTCTTACATAAAATGTAAATAACATTAGACCAATTAAAACAAAGAAATATTAATTTCTTGGTATTTTTAGTAACACCTTTATTCTTAAAACTTAATTTTGTATTATGCAAATATACCAATTTTATTGTTATTTTATTCATATTGTATTCAGCCATCACTTAAATATTTGATATTAATTTGGCATTATAAATAATCAACTCTATTCATTAAAAATTACTGCACAAATATATGTTATGCTTGACATACATTATATATTATCAAACAAAAACACATTCTTCTTTTAAACTGTATCAGTCTTGTCTTTACAAAAATCTTTTTTAAAATTTGAACTCAAAATAATAATCTTTTTCATGATCTTTAATATACTTATTCTTTATTTTTCCCTAGATCATAATACCTACTTACGTGTTTAAATCTATCGAAGCTGAACCAACAACACTTGGAGTGGAGATTCCACAATATGAATAAAATAAACATAATTGTCCAGTTTTCATTAATACCATCATGAGAGAATATTATTTTTAAATTTACTAAAGATATTTTCAATAGAATTCTCTTGATTTATAACTCGTACCCACTTTTCTTGCTCTTCCGGACACTTTAGGCTGCCTAGTATAACTATCCTTTCCACCAGGAACACAACAAAGATGAGGCATAGCACCAAAAACACACTCCACTTAAGCTTTATTGATGAATTGTTAGAGTCTTAAAATACACACACAAAAATCACGATGAGTAAAAAATGTATGGGCACTTTTAGGTTAAATCACTTACACAACGTGTAATTTTTTAATTTTTCTATTTTTTTATGCGAAACCGAGAGTGACCATATATCTGGTAGTAATAATTAGTTAATAATTAGTAAATAATTAGTTTTTTGCACTACAATAATAAATAATACCATAAATCATAGAGTTAAAACCAAAAATCAACCGACAAAATATGAAACAGAATCTAACCTTTGATCTAACCCAATATCTAAGTATGTACAGCTGATGAAGTAAACAAAAGTCCGCCCCTAGGCTGATCTTTTAATAGAAGGCACTGGCTGAAGTTAGTTAAAAGTAGAGTTGGGCTGTAAATTGAAGTAAAATAAAAAAAAACAAAGAATATTTTTATATATGGCCTGATCATATATAAACAAGAAATATTAGGAATGAGCTGGCATGTGGCTGGCATAGTGTATAGCTGTGGTGTATAGCGATTATGCCAAGCTGAAGCTGGCTGTCAAAGAAGTTTAACCCCATTTATATGTTCAATACCGTATGTTTGTGTAAAATTCTTAAATAAAGGATAAAGGCATTAAAGGTAACACCCAAGAATTAACAAAAAAAAATTAAATGTTATGAAGTAAAAATAATGCAAACTATTATTGTTCACTTCACTGAAATTACCAATTTATTTTCTAACCCAATATGTTTTGAGACATTTTTTGAGATTTGATTTACTCATTAAATTTAATTCTCTTTTTGTGTTTATAGAAAAATCTATCTAGATATCTTTTATTTCATTAAAGGTAAGTTGTTAAGATCCATATCTATGTTAACAAGATTTTAGTCAAACTGAGTCAAATGACAAATTGCATATATTTGCAGTTGCATTGAAGATTGCATCAGCCAATCTTATTATCAAAAAGTAGCCCTTTCCCATAGGGTTGCCAAATGTCCTCCTTTCGGGAGGACAGTCCTCCTTTTAGAAGAAAAGTCCTCCTGCCTCCTTTTGCATGCCCAAATATTAACTTGGCTCTATAATTTATAACAAAATAGTTATTCTTGCCATAAGAAGCTGTGTATTTCTAGTATCCCAATCATCACAAGCGCCCCTAACGGCGATTTTCGAACTTCATTTAGATCTCAAAAACTGGGCCCATAATTTTTGCGTTCGATTCGCCTCCTCCTTTTAGACTCCATAGTATGTATATACCTGAGATGATGTTAAGTTGGTAATATAGGGTTATATTGATATGGATGCTTTTATAAGATTATCCTTGTTATTCATTATGTAGATACCTAGTTTTTATTTTTCTTTAAAAAAAGTGTTTTGTTTTATTTCAATAAATCGTTCATGCAGTATTGCAATCCAAATATTTGTATACCCCCCCCCCTTCACCCTGCTTCAACAGGGAAATGTCCTCCCCTTGCTTTTGAAAAACTTGGCAACCCTACTTCCCATGAAAATAATTTGAATGTTCTATTTCTGTAAATTTTGGAGAATATAGCCATTGAAAGATAAGACTTTAAAAATATAATTTTATAATTCTTAATTTTTTGTTTTCATAGCATAATTCTCCATGTTTGCAGAAATGAACATGCCACATGTATATAATTAGACATTACTTAATGTTGTTCTAGACCTAGTTGGTATTGTCGGCATTTAGTGCAATTATCTTCTATTAAAGTGGAAAGTGGAAATTGATTTTACAGACTACAGATATGTCTGAGGAAAGTAGTTCATGTAAGACAACTAAACATAATAATTCATTGGATATAAATTAAATCTTTGACTTTGCAGTTATTTACACATCTGAGAAGAGTGGAAATGATGAGACAGGTGATGGAACGGAACAGTCACCTTTTAAAACAATATTACAAGCTATGCGAAAAGCAGGATCAGAACCTTTTCCACCCATATATGTTGATGGTAAAGAACAACGCTATGAGCTTGTTGCAAAATCACAATTGAAGAAAATTCAAAAGATTTGGGTAATTTCTTAATTATTTTTAATTTGAATTGTATGTGTGTGAATATTACCACAGGTATTACTTATATCTGTAATTAATAATTCGCAGGTTAGAGAAAATTATAAACAAGCAGAAAAGAATAAGAAAGAACAGGAAGATGCTGAAAAAAGAGAAAAGAATTTAGATGAGGCTAAACAGATAATTATAGAAGAAGACAAGTCATTACCTGAAGCTGCAAGAATCAAAATTGCAAAGGGTAAATTATAAAACATAAAATGTGTCATCTTCATTATCTGTAATTTGATTGATATATATTTTTGGCTATTTTTTAGCCAAAGGATATAGAGAAAAAAGAGTAAAAATTTATGGTTGGGCACACAGGATTCGAAGACAAGGGAAAAATCTTATGTTTATTACTTTAAGAGATGGTACTGGATTTCTGCAAGCAATATTGACTGATAAACTATGCCAAACATATAATGCTATAACGTTACAAACTGAGTCATCTGTTTTGTTATACGGTACTCTTAAGGCTGTTCCTGAAGGCAAAACGGTAGAAATTTTATAAATTTTAAATATATATTTCTTTAAATTTTAGTCAGAATTTAGATTATAGTTCTAATAATGAAAAAATACCTCTTATTTATATTAAAGGAGTTACCAATTTTTTATTAATTTAGCACTACATATTTATAATATTCTTACATTTGTATTAGATGTATTTTAAGATGCTATTTACTGTATATTTTAGGCTCCTGGTGGTCATGAACTTATTGTTGATTATTGGGAATTGATTGGGTTAGCTCCTGCAGGGGGAGCTGATGCAGTTCTGAATGAACAAGCATTACCAGATGTGCAAGCAGAAAACAGGCACATTATGATTAGAGGAGAGAATACTTCAAAAGTTCTTAGAATGAGATCAGTTCTTTTGCAAGCTTTCAGGTATAAAAATATATATTAGATAGAATTATACAATCATTATTGATATAGTCTGTCCAACAGAAGGATCCCTGACAGTGACAGTTGTGTCTGTCATTTTAAAGTACAAGCAGATTGAATTTTCGGCTTCATTTTTTTATCACAATCCCAAAAACTGTTTATAGTTTTCTTCTTATCCCTGGAACTAAACAGATAATGAAGTTTTCTGTATTATTTTTTTTACTCACTGTATATGTGAATTATATACTAGGCATTTATATTTTTCAGAGATCATTACTTGGATAGAGGGTATTGTGAAGTAACTCCACCTTCTATTGTGCAAACTCAGGTTGAAGGAGGATCGACACTATTTAAATTAGATTATTTTGGGTGAGTCGCTTTTAAATTTTCATAAGTTAACTTAACATTTTCCGTACATTATGGCTGTTTTCAGTGAAGAAGCATATTTAACCCAAAGTTCACAACTTTATTTAGAAACTTGTTTGCCATCAATGGGTGATGTCTATTGTATAGCAGAAAGTTTTAGAGCTGAGCAAAGCAGAACAAGAAGACATTTAGCCGAGTATGTATAAAATACACATATGTCTATAAATAAGTGAAGGTATTTTAACTAATCTTTCTACCCAGAAACATTTTTTAACAAGGTTTTTTATAAAAAATGTTGAAAATCATATTTTACTTGCCATTTTTTAGAAAGTAAAAAAACATTAGTTAGGTACATTAGATTTATTTTCCCGAAATTTCTTTACAGCGGACATACGGCAAATATGCCAGTTTAGCGTGCCAAAAATAGTTGTATATATTCAAGTGATTTTTTATGCTTGAATTTGCCTGAAATATTGTAAGCAATCAAATAGACAAAAAATATACAGAGTTTTTTTATTAACAGGATCCTTTCACATTTTGGATAAAAAAATGTTTTTCTTAAGCCTTTTTCACTATCTAGGTACTATGTTAAAAGTTTAACTTTTGGCACTAGTGCAAAAATTAACTCATTAGGGCAAAAAATGATAAAAAAATAAATTGTGCAACATATCCAAAACGCATTTACTACGGGGGAAAGCGGATCGATGTTCTCCCGACTACCTATAAAGAAAACCCCCTGTATCAGACGGAGGACAATCGGGGACGCAAATCTTTTAATGCTTGTAAAGATAAAGGTCTAATCTAACTGTAAGAGAAGAAACTAAAATGGTACTAGGTGGAACTTTTTTTATAGACCTCACACAAACTAGTCATTTACACAAAAAAATGAATAAAATTTATTCCACGACAAGCCTTCCTTACAAATAGAAAAGAAAAATACATTATAATTACATAAATAACAAGTACTAACCTGAAGCTTCACAGTCCATCTTAAAGAAATTATTGGATAACAACAATAAACAACAGCCCGAATTTTAAAAACAAGTGTTTGCATGTTATCGCGAACATTATCAAAACTTCAGAATTAAAGCGCACTATTTCCGCGCCTATTACTACTTGATTTATTCGCGGTTTTTGATGGCATGTCGACAGATAAGAGCTCCAGCGTATTCAGAACAATCGTGCGTGGACAAAATATGTTTTAAAAAAATATGGTTTGCCCATTTTTGATTAAAATATAAGTAAAACTGACACAAAAATTATTTCAATTCTAAAAAACATTCTTTTTTTTCAAAATTTGCCTCAATAATCGGATAATAATCATATAGGTATTCTTATAGCACATAGGTCTAGAATCTTATAAGTCAGTTTAAATTCGTTTTACCTGTTGATGAAAGCCCTAATAAAAGGTTCAAAAATAGGCGAAAAGCACAATTTCAAGTTCAATATCACCCCTAGCGGTCTTGCGTTTTTTAATATATGAATCTAGGGGATATCATTTATTTTAATTTTTAATTTTTTTTAAAAATTGACAGTTTTCATGATTTTTTGACGTTTTCAAAGACGTTTTATTTTGCTCGTTAACAAATTAGGCGTCAAGTTCAAAACCCGCCTTATCCATATTTAAAAAAAAATGGCCTAATGATATACATTAATAGTGGACCCTAAAATCTACATAAACATAGTCCCAAACTGCAGTAAAAGTCCCCCATTCCTATATAAAATTCACTACAAATTACGTTACTGCAGCAAAATCTGTCTTATCCACTTATATTTGCTTTTTATGGTCATTATTATTGCAAATCCCGCATTTTTTCATGGGCTTTTTACACAAATATAGAATTATTACTGACGTCTTATCCATTTCAAATCCTTACCTAATTTTAATTAAATAGCACACTAATAATTCCAAGTTAGGATGCAAATATTTTGCTGTAGCAAAACCCGCATACAAAATGCACACAAAAAACGTGTCCATTAAGTGGAATCATTGTTTTGTATCTGGTTTTTGTAGAAATAAAAATGAATATTTAAGTTTTGAAGAGAAGAAAACAAAAATAATTCGGATAAGGCGGGTTATGTTGCATATGCATTGAATTATTTTTGTGCTTTTTCTCTTTAAAAATTAAATATTAATTTTTATTTCTACATTAACCAGATACAAAACAACGATTCTACTTAATGGACACGTTTTTTTTTGTAAAATAACACTTCAAACATTTGCTAAAACAGTTTTTGCTTATTATCTCGAAACAACGATTTTGGGATAAGGTGGGGTTTTCAACCTGACGCCTCAAATATTTAACTAGTTAAAAATATAGAATAGGTAGTAGAAAAATTATTGAAATATAAAGAAAAATCGGAAAAATACAGTGGGCCACCCTGTTCGACAACGACGATATTTCACTTCCTCACTAATGTGCCACCCTGCAAGCAGCTTCTCCTATCGCCACGTTACAAAGTATTTTCAATCTTAGAAAATACATGTTTCGCTCTATACTTATAATTTTTATATATTTTGTTTATAATTATGATAAACTTTTTGATGAGAATTAGGACCGTTTGACACGGGACTTAAATTTAAGAACTGAAAAATAGTTTGGGTTATATTTTAT
This sequence comes from Sitophilus oryzae, assembly GCF_002938485.1. Classification (NCBI taxonomy): domain Eukaryota; kingdom Metazoa; phylum Arthropoda; class Insecta; order Coleoptera; family Curculionidae; genus Sitophilus; species Sitophilus oryzae. The sequence goes on along the minus strand of NW_022147434.1, from coordinate 4,135,741 downwards.
AAAATATTGTATGCAAGAAATATGTATGAATGTCTCAATACATGATTAGGACCGTTTGACACGGGACAATATTCCAACCTAAATTGTATACAATTTGTTGCGCGCGCATTTTTAGTCAAATTGCATGCAATAAAATAGAACATGTTCTAAATTCTTGCATGCAATTAGCTGAACATGCGCAATACATAATTTAATTTTCTCTGATTTTGTAAGGTTATATGTTTGTATTACATTTGTTTGTTAAGTTAATTGTTTATGTTTGCTTTGTTCGATTGTGAGGCTTTTACTGACTGTAATTAGTAAGTAAGTTAAATCAACTTAACAAACAAATGTAACATAAACATAACCTTACAAAATCAGAGAAATGAAATTATGTATTGCGCATGTCAAGCTAATTGCATGCAAGAATTTAGAACATGTTCTATTTTATTGCATGCAATTTGACTAAAAATGCGCGCGCAACAAATTGTATATAATTTAGGCTGGAATATTGTCCCGTGTCAAACGGTCCTTAGACTGAAAAGACTTTTATGTGGATTTTTTACGACAATTTGGTGTTATCTCCCAAAATATATTAGAAATTAAATTAAGGTTTTGATTTGTGAAAAAAATTAGACAACCCATAGTTATAAAAATAATTGATTATTATTTAAATTGTAAAACTTTTAATAACATATCGTTGCATATACTTTTTTTACAATTTACACAGATACACACATGTTGAAGCTGAGTGTCCCTTTATATCATTTGACGATCTCTTAGATCGACTGGAAGATCTTATTTGTGATGTAGTAGACAGAGTTTTAAAATCGCCCTATGGAGATATTGTGTACGAATTGAACCCAAACTTCCAAGTTCCGACTAGACCTTTTTTGAGAATGAACTACTCTGAGGCTATTGAATATTTGAAAAAGAACAATATTACAAAAGAAGACGGAAGTTTTTATGAGTTCGGAGAGGTAAGTACAAAATAATTGTCATAATTGTTACGTAATATACAGTCTTATTACTAACTTAATACCGTATGATCGATAAAAAAAACCGCGTCTAGTTGGCTTAGAAATAACGATCGATGACATTCCCCATATAATTTTACATACCCTGCTGGTCATCGAAACTATGTGGTCTGGATTTTAATGCGTGTGACAGAGAATAATATAAATAAAAAAATGTGTATACCTATGTGGCGGATTCATCTCTCCAAAAAATCCTATATTGGTATTTCGCCACTGCACTGCAAGAAAATCTACAAAATAAAATAGTTATTTTTTGTAAACACTTCTGGCTTTAAACCTAAACGGAAACTGCTTGTCAGAAGTTATGTTTACAGTTATACAAATTTGTATTTGTTTTTTATTAATCATCTGCTGATGATGCTAACATGGTTTTATGTATACAACTGAAATGAAAATAATATATCTAAATATCTAAGCTAAATATAATCTATTACAGCGGTAGTAAAATGAGTAACTAATTAATAGTGCAAAATAAAGTTCTAACTCTAGATGCAAAATTTTTGGTAAATGCCTACTTGTGCGGTTTGAAATTTTGATGCAAAATCCGCCATAGAAGAAATGTATCAACCCAATTTTTATCTCTTTTTAATACCTTTGATTTTCCATTAAGCTGTCTACATCACAGTCTTACACATTAAAATCCAGACCGCACAGTATCGATGTCCAAATCGGAAAAAAATGACAGCGATCTTTATTTCATAGCCATCGTCGACGCCGTTTTTTTTCGAATTTTATTTAATGCCAAATGTATATAACTGCGACAGTTCTGTATACAAGCCTGTTAAAAGTTATTATACATTTAATTTTTATTTTTATAATTTTAGACACTGTTTGAATGTGGTAGACAATGATTCGTTATTGAAAATAAAAGGATTTCGGACTTCCATTGTCTTTATTTATTTTGATTAACACAACGTTTCCGTCAAAAGTCTCATGATCATTTACACTTGATAATGGTAAGTGATCCTTCTTACCAAAACGTTGTGTTAATCAAAATAAATAAAGACAATGGAAGTCCGAAATCCTTTTATTTTCAATAAGACACTATGTTATACAGATGGTTATTTTCTAGGACATCCCAGAAATGCCTGAAAGGAAAATGACCGACCAGATAAACAAACCCATCATGCTTTGTAGATTCCCAGCAAATATAAAGTCCTTCTATATGAGCAAGTGTCCTGAGGACTCTAAATTAACTGAGAGTGTTGATGTTTTACTTCCAAATGTAGGGGAGATTGTTGGAGGCTCTATGAGGATATGGGATCCCCAGGAATTACTGGAAGGGTTAGTAGTTTACGTTTTGTCCAATTTTATAATAAATATCTTATTATTGGATATGATAGAGGATTCATTAATAATCGTATAAATTTAATGGTGTTAAAATTTCAATAGATCAAGAACACTTAAGTTTTTTAGCCCAGATACATCTATCTCTAAGTTGTAGTTTGTTCATTTTCTCAAAGTGATGTCCCATGGTAAAAAACTTAATGTTAAAATCAAAAACCAAGTCCAAACCACTGTAAAAAATTCTTTATTAGTAAACATTATATCTTGGTAATATAGCAACATAGATAGTAGATTAAATTTAGAGAAAACAGAAAAATAGCAACCGAATCAGAATGACGCAAGTACGGTATCAATTTTCGTTTTGGAACAGTTTGAAAATGGAACAGGTTTCTTGGAACAGTTTGAAAATGGAACAGGTTTCTTGGAACAGGTATCTTTTGTAACTGGAACAACTTGTACCTGTTATTAAAAAATCGCTGTTCCGGCCATGACCTCATCAGACCTTGGTCAATAATAGCTGTTCATTTGACTTTATATATATAAAATAAATTGCACACCTACGACAATACAAGAGAAAAATTGTTATAGAGTATTTTTCTGTTGTATTGTCATAGGTTTGCAATTTATTTTATATATAAAGTCAAACGATCAGCAGGAATTACCGAAAGCGGTCACTAATAAAGAATTTTTTGACAGTGATTTGGACTTTGTTTTTGATTTTAACATAAGTCTGTTATAACTGTTGAGAGATATGACAAAGATATGCGATATTAAGAGAGACAATTTGACAAATTAAATAAGCGTTTATGCACTATAATAACGTTACTACATGCCGCTAATTAAGTAGAGAAGACTTTTTTGACATTTTGTTACGTTATGCCGTCAATTGAGATACAGTATTTATTAAAAAAATATAAATATGAATTAGCTTACAATATATATTTATCTTACTACAATCAGTTATGGTGTATAGCATAACTAAAAAGTTATGTTACGATCGAATTTACAAATTGTTGTAAGTTCGACTCGAAGCAGTAATCACTGGGTTGTTGTTCATTTGTTAGGGTTGTTTGTTAGTCATAAAAATTATTATCATTAAAAAACAGAGAAAATCGAAAACAAAACAAACAAAAAGGTTGAAACCAAATTGTGTGATGTAAAAATTATAAGTAATCTTTACAAAGTAACAGTTACTATACGAGGACTCGAAGTAACGCTTATCATTTGAATTTAGGACTCGTTACTTTTGCGCTGGCAGTAATCGTAATCCCCGGAAATGCATAAACTGAGGACTCGAAACTCGATACTGAAATATTCCTTACTTTAACGTAGGTTTAGTTGTTATCAATGTGTTTATGTTTAAAATGTTGACTTGACATCGCACAGTGGGGTATTTGACACTGATAGTTGATCGAAATTTTTTTATGTAGACCTTATATAAATTATTGCTTTTTTCAATTAAAGAGGAAATAATATGAACAAAATAAAAGATAATTCGTCGATTCTAAAAAAAGAAAAAAAAATCACTGTTCCAGTGTTTCCACGGTCAGTGCCAGTAGTAATATCGCAACTACTACTACTAATGCTACGACTGATCCGCGAGCAATGCCCATACCACTAAAGTCGCTACTAATGCCAAATTGTGCTATACTGCTAATGGCACTAATGCGATCGCTTTGTACACAACAATGCCATCGCGGTTTACACTTCGCATTAGTATATCACTGATTGGCAAATTAGAGGAAACGAAGAATGTTTTTCTCATTTTATCAGCAAAATCGCAAAAAGTCGCAGTATTTTATTTTACTGTATGAAAGCCCAATGTTTACTAAGTAAAACGTATATAGACAATATGCTGAATTCTTCGAAATGCGCAACTAAATCTCTAAGTATAATAAAAATGTCACAAATTTAATCAAATTTTCTGAACGCCTAACTTTTAGTTGCAAAAAAAATCGTTAGTATAGAGAATATCAAAATAAATAATACGTTTTTGTAGAATATATACCTGCAGCTTGCTGAGCCATTTTCAATCAAAACAATAATATCAACGTAAAAAGAGCACAAGAACAACAACAATTTATAATTTTAAACATAAAATTTAGCCATTTACCCACATTTACCTCTTATCTGTGAGAAGTAACAACTTTGACGTTTCGTTGAAACAAATAAATGCAACTAAACACACCCATAGCAACGCCATTCATGGCAGAGATGATTTAACTTATCATTTATCTTTTTTTGTGAAATCTTAAACACATTTGCTTTTTCGAATTTCGATCACCTTTTTCATGCTAATACCCCACCGTGCGTCGGCCGGTGCTTTGGATGGCAAATGTGTGATATTATTATTACAATTATTATGGGGGGGGGGGATTCGCTTATGCCCACCCAGCAGCGGTCTGTCCCTTTGCCGTTTGTTGTCGCTTTTTATTTAGGTAATTCCGCACGTTTTTTCAATTTTAGTTGAGATAAGGAATATAAGATATTATTTAGGGGTAGAGTGTGTTTTATTTTTTTATTTATAGTTGTTCGGTGGGCGAAGAATAGAATTGTTTATTTAGATTAATATGTCTTAGATATTAATTAAAAATGGATTCACGTTATTCACAAAAAATGTTATTATCTGAAAAAGCAGAGCGAATGTTTTCCTCTTCAAAAAATAATAGATATTTCATCACTTACACTGTAAGAAAATCTACAAAATAAGAATAGTAATTTTTAGTAAACACTGCTGGGGCGTTAATCCAAAGGACTTTTTTGAAGAGATGAATCCGCCACAGAGGAATAGATATTTTTTAAATATTTTTACATTTTAACAAAATTTAATATATAAATTTTTTATATTTTTAGTCTTTAATGTTTGCATAATTATTAATGTAAAATACAAAGAGAGATAGTCAGAGAGAGAGAGAGAGAGAGAGAGAGAATACTTTATATTATACCAAAAGAACTCTCGTGTGGAAGCTTTAGTGATTTGTCACACGGTGGCGCTTTTGAACATAATCGAAGCCTGAAAATGCTAATATTTTAAATTTTGAGGACTACGCGCGGCGATATTTCGTACGGTGTTGCCAAAACATATTTTATTTCTCGATATTTAAAGAAATATGTATTGATTATATATTTCGTATTCGTTAGTACATGAGGCATCCTAAGGCTATAAAAACGTAGCTATGAAAATAAAATTTTAGATTTTTAATTTTTTTGTACCCTCTAATAAAAATTACTTCTATTCCAATAAAAAATTAACTAGTATGATTATGTGTTATCTGTGCTAGTATTAGGAAACTGGAGTAAATACGGAGAATATTAATTCGTTCTCTAAGCTGAGCACTATTAAGAAATTTTTTAAAATTCGACCCATAAGGGGGTGTAATTAGATAAAGGGGTGTAATTATACAAAAACTAGGAGTATGAACTTTTGCACAGATGTGGCGCATTTGAACATTGATAAGCGATTTTTGGAAATGTATAGCCTAAGGGTAGTGAAACTGGGGGGGTGAAATTTTGTACAAAAAATGTTAGTTCTAGGAGTATGAAATTTTGTACAGAGTTTCCTTAAGTGACGAAAGTGAGTATCTAGAAGCTAATTTTTGACATTCATCCTCTAGAAATAAGGGATGAAAATTTGTACAAAAGTTTGTTACAATCGGTTTTAGAAGTATGAAATTCTGCACAGACGTTCCTTATGTAACGTAATTTAGCACTAAGTAGCACTTTTTGGAAATTCACCCTCTAAGGGTGTGAAATGAGGGGTGAACGTTCTGAAACAATTCTGTTGAAAGAATATAAAAATTTGCACAGAGGTTCCTTATGTAGCGTAATTAAATAATTAGAGCGATTTTTGGAATTCATGCCTTAAGGGGGTAAAACTAGGGGTGAAAATTTGTATAATTTTTTATGTCAAATCCGTTCTAGGACTAGGAGTATGAAATTCTGTTCAGAGGTCCCTTAAATGATGAAAGTGAGTACCTAGAAGCGAATTTTAGGCATGCATCCCCTAAAAAATAAGGGATGAAAATTTGAATAAAAATTTTTTAAAATCGGTTTTAGAAGTATGAATTTTGCAGACGTTCCTTATGTAACGTAATTTAGCACTAAGAAGCAATTTTTGGAAATTCGCCCTCTAAGGGTGTGAAATGAGGGGTTGAACGTTCTGGAACAATAAATTCTGTTCAAGGAATATGAGAATTTGCACAGAGGTTTATTATGTAGCGTAATTGAATAATTAGAGCGATTTTTGGAATTCGTTCCTTAAGGGGATAAAACTAAGGGTAAAAATTTGTATAATTTTTATGTAAAATCCGTTCTAGGACTAGGAGTATGGAATTTTGTACAGAGGTCCCTTAAGTGATGAAAGTGAGTACCCATAAGAAAATTTTGGACATGCACCTCCTAAAAAATAAGCACTCCCTATAAAACAATTAAAATAAAAAATTTTGTCTAAAAAATAAAAAAAAGTTGGGGTGGACCACTCTTATCACTTAGGGGTATAAAAAATAGATAACAACCTAGGAATAGATTGTGACCAAACCAAACCAAACCAGACCTACTGAATATACATATAAAATTTTATCAAAATCGGTCTAGCCGTTTCGGAGATGGTAACAAAAAATTAAAAAAAAACAACCCCTATTAAAAAATAGGGATGATGGTGGAACGGTGAAAATTTAGGGTTATTTGTATTTTTTAATGCCAACTAAAAAAAACATTTTTTTCTTTTCAAAAAATAAAAAAATGAGGGTGGGTTACCCTCTCGGCTACCCTTACCACATAAGGGTATAAAGAATAGATAACAACCTATTCTTAGACGTACTGAATATACATATAAAATTTTATCAAAATCGGTCAAGCCGTTTCGGGGATGGTAACAAAAAATTTAAAAAAAAACTATTAAAAAATAGGGGGATGATGGTAGAACGGTGAAAATTTTGGGTTCTTTGTATTTTTTAATGCAAAATAAAAAAATATTTTTTTTCAAAATATAAAAAAATGGGAATGGGCTACCCTTATCACTTAAGGGTATAAAAAATAGATAAAAAAACTATTTTCAGATCTACTCAATATACGTAATAAAATTTCATCAAAATCGGCCAAGCCGTTTCGGAGATGGTAACAAAAAAAAACCCTATTAGAAAATAGGGGATGATGGTAGAACGGTGAAAATTTAGAGTTGTTTGTATTTTTTAAGGCCAAATAAAAAAAATATTTTTTTTTTCAAAAATAAAAAAAAATGAGGGTGGGCTAACCTCTCGGCTACCCTTATCACTTAAGGGTATAAGAATAGATAACAACCTATTCTTAGACGTACTGGATATACATATAAAATTTTATCAAAATCGGTTAAGCCGTTTCGGAGATGGTAACAAAAAACTTAAAAAAAACAACCCCTATTAAAAAATAGGGGTTGATGGTAGAACGGTGAAAATTTAGGGTTGTTTGTATTTTTTAATGCCAAATAAAAACAACTAAAATATTTTTTTTTTCAAAAAATAAAAAAAAATGGGGGTGGGCTATCCTTATCACTTAAGGGTATAAAACATAGATAACAAACTATTTTCAGACCTACTCAATATACGTAATAAAATTTCATCAAAATCGGCCAAGCCGTTTCGGAGATGGTAACAAAAAAAAACCCTATTAGAAAATATGGGATGATGGTAGAACGGTAAAAATTTAGGGTTGTTTGTATTTTTTAATGCCAAATAAAAAAAAATAAAATATTTTTTTTTTCAAAAAATAAAAAAAATGGGTGTGGGCTACCCTTATCACTTAAGGGTATAAAAATATATAACAACCTATATTTTCAGACCTACTCAATATACATATAAAATTTCATCAAAATCGGCTAAGCCGTTTCGGAGATGGCAACAAAAAGAAATAAAAAACAACCCCTATTATAAATTGGGGATGATAGCAGAACGGTGAAAATTTAGGGTTGTTTGTATTTCTTAATGCCAAATAAAAAAATAAAAACATTTTTTTCTTTTCAAAAACTAAAAAAAAATGAGGGTGGGCTACCCTCTCGGCTACCCGTTTCAGTTAAGAGTATAAAAATAGATAACAACCTGTTCTTAGACGTACTGAATATACATATAAAATTTTATCAAAATCGGTCAAGCCGTTTCGGAGATGGTACCTAACAAAAGAATAAAAAAACAACCCCTATTAAAAAATAGAGGATGAAGGTAGAACGGTGAAAATTTAGGGTTTTTTTTGTATTTTTTAATGCCAAATAAAAAAATAAAAACATTTTTTTCTTTTTAAAAAATAAAAAAAATGAGGGTGGGCTACACTCTCGGCTACCCTTATCACTTAAGGGTATAAAAAATAGATAACAAGCTATTCTTAGACGTACTGAATATACATATAAAATTTTATCAAAATCGGTTAAGCCGTTTCGGAGATGGTAACAAAAAATTAAAAAAACAACCCCTATTAAAAAATAGAGGATGAAGGTAGAACGGTGAAAATTTAGTGTTGTTTGTATTTTTTAATGCCAAATAAAAAAAATAAAAATATTTTTTTTTTCACAAAATAAAAAAATGGGGGTGTTCTACCCTTATCGCTTAAGGGTATAAAAAATATATAACTACCTATTCTCATACCTACTGAATATACATATAAAATTTCATCAAAATCGGTTAAGCCGTTTCGGAGGAGTACGGTAACCAAAACTGTAACACGGGAATTATATAAGATAATATTATATGTAAACTGCGGAGTGCGGAGAACGGAAAGACTGATTATAGCAATAGATAAAATTTAAAACTATTCAAGAAAGTACACACAAAACAAGGCAACGCCGCGCGTCTATTCGTTCAATTCCGAGCAAAATAGCGAGGCCCCACGAAGTTGGGGCCTCGCTCGCCAAAGCGAGGCCCCATCGACAGGTCAGATTTTGATGCGAGACGATACTTCTAGGGTATTAAGATATTCTTTGATTATACACATATTTTCTTTGTGTGGTTCGTTTTCTTTTATTTTTAATCCTATTAATACATAATGATAACATATCTACATATTATTAAAAACATATTATTCAGTACTTGAATACCGAGTATTGAAAATAGCCTATTAAGCCCTTACACTAGCAGAAAATAGAAACCCCTTATAGGTTAAACCGAGCACGCAACGAAGATCGCCGCGCACAATAAGTAACGAAGATCCAAGTCAAGCCCAAGTCTTCCAACCGGTACACAAAACGATTATAAAGTAACGATACTAAGTACCAATGTAACGAGTAACTAAAGTAACGAGTCCTATTACCAAAAGTAACTAGTAGTTACGAGTCCATATAAGTAACTAAAGTTTACATCACTACTACCTACGGCCAAATTAGATTACATTTTTGAGTCATTCATAGCTGTCGGACTTCCAAAATCAAGCAATTCTATTTTGTGGTGCCGTTCTTGTAAATTAGATAAACGTAATGTCAAAATATCGTCTTCGCTAATAGCTGAATTGTTGAGGATTGGACTTTGCCATATCTTTTTATGCATAATTGCGACGTGTGCAACAGTTTTGTTGTCATTCGGTGTAAATATATATTTTTGTTTATTTAATAAAACATTTTTTTACAGGTATAAAAGGGAGGGTATAGATCCAACCCCTTATTTCTGGTATACTGATCAAAGAAAATATGGTACTTGCCCACATGGTGGATATGGTTTAGGTCTGGAAAGATTTGTGTGTTGGCTTTTGAACAGGTATCATATTAGAGAAGTGTGTCTCTATCCTAGATATCTGCATCATTGCAAACCCTAAAATTTGAAATTTTGGGTATACGCGCATTTAAATAATATTTATTATTGGAGAATAAACTTTCATTTTTGCATTAAGTTTTTGTAACAATTTAAACCAGTACTAGCAGTTAATGGGAAGCTTTAAAATAAAATTTATTCGTATTTTATTTGTGTATTATTTAATTATAAAATATAGAATGTCAAATAGTACAATAGTATAAGTAGCGTTAACATAAAGTATCTTGATAAAGCATTTTTATGATCACTTTAAAAATATTAATTTCTTTTAAGGATATAATTAGAACACAATTAATATAATGTGTGATACATTATATTAAATTATATTGTTACGAATTGAGTGGGTCCTCATTTATAGTGCTAATCAATTCAGGATAAATATAAAAATAAAAATACTCTTAACTAAATAAGTAATTAATATAAGTAATTTAATACAATTTTTGTAAAATTTTCTATAAAAAAGGTTCTATGAAAATTTTCGCTAAAGTCAACCGTTTAGGCACAAAATCCCAGGAAATTTTATAAATTTGCGTAAAGTATGATCCTTGTCTATACATCTATAATCAAGGGTATGATATATGTATAGTCGATTTTCCGAAATCAAATGTCGATTAGGGTTCACTAAAACTAGTTCTAGTTTAGTTTCTTCAATTTTGTCATGAAACAGTGGCGTATCATTAATTCGCTCATTAATTTATGAATAATTAATTGTCGTGCTGGACAGCATTCATTGCGAACTTACCACCAGGTTCAGCATTGGTCTGGTTGTACCAAAGATGCCAAAGAATGGGATTGGAAGAAAACAAAAACAGGCATTACTCCAGTCACAACGTTGACAGATCCAGCTCCAAAATCCCTATTGGCATTTTTATCCTGTAAATGCAAAACCAACAACTGTGGTAAAGCCTGCGGATGCAGAAATGCAGGATTAAAATGTTCAATGATTTATGCATACTGCAATGGGAAATCCTGTGACAACTTCACTGAAGTGTCACTCGACGAATCCGATGAAGAGGAGTTGGACTTGCCTGTAGATATCTCTGGCGGCTGAAGATGAAGAGTTGGACGAATTGAGAGACCACCCTGATGAGCCCAACACAGCAAACACGATCGACTTTGAGTTAAAGTTTTTAATTTACCTAGTGGAGTAGGCTTCCGGGGAGACCACGTTAAAATAAATGCGCCATGTACAGCTGGTTCCAAAAAAAATGAATACGACTCTTTACACATTTTTTCGAACATTTGGGCAGTGTATATTTATGTGTCAAGAATTTTGACATTTTAAGGTTATTGTGACATTGTATAAAACAACTTTGCTTTTGACAAAGTGGCAGATAAATTTTTCAGAACGTCAGCATGACATGAGTAGAGAAATGGGGGACTGGTATCATAGAATATACTGCCCGAAATAATAAAAATATGTTTTAAATCGTATTCAATTTTATTGGAAATTCAATAATTAAAATTAATTATTCATAAATTAATGAGCGAATTAATGATATGCCACTGTTTCATGTCAAAATTGAAGAAACTAAACTAAAACTAGTTTTAGTGAACCGTAATCGACATTTGATTTCGGAAAATCGACTATACATATACATATCATAGTTTACGCAAAATTGTAAAATTTCCAGGGATTTTGTGCCTAAACGGTTGACTTTAGCGAAAATTTTCATAGAACCTTTTTTATAGAAAATTTTATTCTCTTTAATTCTGCTCTCCTCAAATTTTTGCGAAAAACGCATAGTTTTCGAGATATTTACAAAATGCCGATTTTGGGCGCCATTTTGGCAAGATGGCGGCGCCGGCGACAAGTCTCGGAATGTGCATTTTATGGATTTTATGTTAGGGACTCCAAAACCTATAAACCTGCAAAGTTTCATAACTTCCTGACTTTTTTCCAAGCAAAAATCCCCAATGAACTAATAATACAGCTTTGAAGGTGATGTGCGATATGTTCTGTTCCATAACATTTTTCAATTTTTTTTTAACTTTTTGGCGGTTTTGTGATAATTGAAGAGTTTATAAATATGTTATATTTATTTGTTTTAATCTTTTTATCATTTTATTCGGATGTTTATTAGATATTAACTATTTTTTAATATGGCGGTTTTATCAGTTGTGTAGATATTAATAAAACCACAATTTTATATTATTTATTTTCGGTAACAGCATGATGACCAAATGGTAGCAATACACAATATAATCAAAAAAGTTTTATAGTCAAGTGTGCTCTGATGCTTACACCCTTACCCGCAATGAATATTTATTTATTGAACCATTTTCGGTTTTTGAAAATAAATGCATTATTTCTCTTTCGCTTTTTTATTAGTTGGCGTTAGGAGTTTATCATAAAAGTTGTGTCTGCAACTCTAACACAAATGGAGAATTTTAGTTGATTTTGTATTAAAAATTATTTATTGATGTTCCATCAGGAGTAGCGAAATAAAATACATCTCGTTTTTTTTTCTCACCCTGTATATATCATGCATTATAGTGTATTTTATTTAGTTAAAAAAAATATTACCTATACAGTGTGAGTTTCCTACAATGTTCTCTATTGGTATCTCGCAAACTAATGGAGATAGAGAGTCGGTTAAATGGGGAAAGCATTGCAGTTTTATGATGTCAGAAATATGCGCCTTTCAGATTTTTGAAAAATTTTATGGCTTACTAGATATTTCCAAAAAAGCAAATTTCGTCTACTTTAAACATGCTCCCTAATTCCGTTATAATCTATTTTAGACAAAAAGTTTTCAGATAAAATTGTAGATACTCACATTCTTAATGAGATTGTGTCTTTTTTCAATAGTCTGTCATTTTTGACATATGACACAAACCTATTTTTTTTAATAGAAACCATAGTTGGCCATGACTTAATAAAAATCACCGTTTTCCAGCTTTTCAGAGATATAAGCTGTAATATGTTTTTTTCCTAAAAATTACTGAATAAAGAATATGAAGATAAGAATTGGCTATAAATTCTTATCTTTTTTGACTAATTTCAGTTTAGCTTATATCGCCGAAAAGCTTAAAAAATGGCGCTTTTTGTGAAGTCATGGCCAACTATGGTTTCCGTTTAAAAAAAAAACATAAAAACATATGTTTGCGTTATATATTTTGTTTATTTTTTTTGGCTTTAAAAACAGAGAACACAGTATCTCATTAAGAATGTGATGATCTACAACTTTTATCTGAAATTTTTTTCTCTAAAATAGATTATAAAGGAATTAGGGGGCATTTCTAAAATAGCCGAAATTTGCTTTTTTCGAAATATCTAGTAAGCCATAAACTTTTTCAAAAATCCGAAAGGGGCATATGTTTATCCTCACAAAACTGCAATCCTTTCTCCATTTGACGGACTCTCTAGCTCCAGTAGTTTCTGGGATACCCATAGAGAACATCGTAGAAAACTCACCCTGTATAATATTACCAACAAAAAAATATAAAAATGTAGTTATTGTCTAACTTTGAGAAAGCTTTGAATATGCAGAAAATTTAGTCTAAAATGTTTCCTATTTCGAGAACCATTCAGTTTATTATGATTGCGTTCTTAAGAAAATAAACTTTAGTCTAAAAATACGTATGAAGCACTCTGTATATCTATGAAAATATATTTTTAAGGTATACCATTAAAAGAAAAAATTAAAATTAAAAAAATTAAAGAAAAAATGTGGATATTGTTAAAATATGGGTTTGAATGTAACGTGGATATGTATAACAGAAAACCTTTCAAAACTAATAAGGTTTTTTAGTACCTTCAATAAGTTAGTTTGCAGGTATCCCGCTAAATATCTCTGAAAACCCTGTACATATAAACTATTTTTTAGAAAATAACAGTAATTACCAAATAGATATGTATAGATATTGATTTAAGACACAAATATTCTCCAAGAATAAAAATGTTTTGTGTTTTATGTTTTTATTTAAAAAACTGACTGGATAGTATTAAGTTTTATTTCAGTCAATGAGCTAGGTAAATTACCATTTTCTATTTTGCTAATATATCTTTATATTCGCTAAAGTATAGGGTCCGATAAAGATTGAAAATTAATGTACTAAAAAAATCACACAAACTACCTTATTAAATAAAATATAGCATGAGGAACCTAGAAGATTAAGATAAGAGAGGTATTAAGATAAATTATTGTTTTGAAAAATTTGTGCTCTATTTATTCTTGTATCCGTCCTATCAGCGTGGCCATAGAATTAGTAAACACTCTGATTTTTGTAAGTTATTTGTTTTTTGATTTCAGATATTTATAGAAATCATTAGGAGAATTGAAAGTAAAATAGAGCAGGTTGATTATTCTTGGTATAAGTACAGGTAGGGGTTCCATAAAGGCTTTTGGAAATTCCGGACAAGTGAACTCAGAAATCCGGACAAATGAACTCTGAAATCCAGACAAAATCTGGACGTCGCAAAAAAGGAACTATAATAGCTATTTATGTAACTAGTACCTAAAATGATGTTTTTTAGGACGAATCATTACTGTTTGCGGACGAGGCGTTAGCCGAGTCCGAAATAGTAGATGAGTCCTAAAAAACATAATTTAGGTACGTGTTACATACACTATTTTTTGTCATACGCTTTTTACAGTTTTTTAGAACGCTATTCAACAAAGTAACTGAGACATTAATTCAACTGTAGCTGTAAAATATTTTACTAAGTTAAATTGTTTTTGCCGTCAGGTTTCCCGGACGCTTTTCCAAATCCGGGCCGGACAGCCCCGACTTTAAAAATCCGGACATGTCCAGGTAAATCCGGACGTATGGAAACCCTAATTACAGGTGTATTGTATATGTTACGGTTAAGGTCCGATCTCCGGTTAAAGGTTAATTCTCACTATACCTTCCATATCAGCTCCCTTCCGTTTCCCTTCCGTTTACATAAAATATTATATAATGTAAATGAATAGGACAATGCACACTATCCGTTCCGTTTCCTTTCCGTTCCATATCCCTTCCTTCCATACATTTTTTTGGCGGACGGACTGAAGCGTATCGGAAACAGTGTTGTCAAGTTCATACATTTGTACCAGCTCTGTTAACATTTTGCTAATATTTATTTATTCTTTCACCTCTTAATTAAGTCTATTACCTATTTCAAAAGATACCAATTTTTAAAATAAAACTTTCATAATGATATAAATTGTACAATAAAAAGTATGGAACTGATACGGAACGGAAGCTTACCGTATAGCGTCAATACCATAAAAATACGGAACGGAATGGAAACTAGAGATGAGCAGAAAATCGCAAACTGCGATTTAATCGCAGCGATTGTAAATCCGCAATCGCAACCTGTGATTTCTTTCCATAGCAAACTGCGACTTGCGATTGAAACATATATCTGCCGATTTTGGATTTTTAGGCAACCAATATTATACCAGTTGCGATAAGAGCTGCGAACGAAAATCACAGCATTGCGATTTTCGTTCGTACCGGCGCGGCGCGGCGGTGCATCGACACGGCACTGAGAAGCCGAACGATGAGCTGGGAACGAAAATCGCAATATTGCGATTCTCGTACGCACCGGCCGGCAGCCGGCAGCGCGTCATCATCACGGCAGTGGGCAGGACTTGTGCCTAGCCCTAGCAGGCAACTGTTAGGCCCGACCAATCACGTTAGAGTTTTTGACAAACACAAATGAATTAACACACTCCAAATAACCACTTAAATAAGCTTAATAGTTGACTGCTAGAACTAGACACTTCTGTGGGCAGGCGAACGAGGACCTGAACGAAAATCGCAGCTTATCCCAGCATTGCGATTGCGATTTTCGTTGGCACCGGCGCGTCATCGGGAGTGGGCACGCCAACGAAGAGCGGCGATTGCGATTTTTGTTCGCAGCTCCCAACACATCGGCGTAGACTAGATCGCAAAATCACATTCGCAATCAGGGCCCCGTAATTTTTATGAAGCGTTGGAAAATAGGCTTATATATGTTTATATACCGCATAATATATATAATTTTTTAGTTTTAAATTTTGATAATAGTTTTAGATTTATAATATAATTATGGATTGAGAAGGTTAAAAAATTCTTGTTTTCGGCAATTATAGTTGCAGTTGTTCCCAGGTAATTCAAGTAAAATGATTCATAAGGACAGTTTTGGATTCAAATTATAAAAAATTATCTATTTTTATCCTTTAACCGTAACATCACCTGTTTAACTGTCATAATATTTAAATATTTTAGTTTTTTGTTAGTGCAGTTATTGATACTATAAAACACTCAGGTACGAGGTT
This sequence comes from Sitophilus oryzae, assembly GCF_002938485.1. Taxonomy (NCBI): domain Eukaryota; kingdom Metazoa; phylum Arthropoda; class Insecta; order Coleoptera; family Curculionidae; genus Sitophilus; species Sitophilus oryzae. The sequence continues at coordinate 4,119,421 of NW_022147434.1, read as the reverse complement.
TATGTGATGTAACGTTGTTTCGGATAGTAAAAAATAATCGAAAAAGAATATATAGTATTAGAAGTATATACCAATTGTTTACGATATTCTCCGATAGGGGTAGAATCGGCGGAGAATGCATCCAGCTTATAGGAAATAATAAATCCCACGCCCACTGCACGTTCAATTTTATGCCAAAAAAAGACAACTAATCAACTAGTTAGTAAAATAAGATTATGATATTTTATATTTGAATTAGAAGATGATTGTTTTAAGTGGAGATGAGACTGATTAACCCCTCTCCCATATTCTAACAGTTAAACTAGTTGTATGTAGTTTAATTCAAAAATTAAACATTCATTCGCCGGAAGGCCAAAGATGGCATATCCGGATCAATGGTAACCCTAGTCTCAACTCAAGATCTTCCACTCTTGCATTCGGAAAACAGAAGATAACCCGACCAAACATTGCAGTGGAACTACGTCGCTTAACTTCAACCACGAACCGCTATGTCGATGTAGCTAGGCCTTTGTTCTATTTGAAGAAGGAACATGCTTGTAAATATTCTTTTTATTGGGAAGAAAAATGCTTTTTGCGCACGCCCAATTCTTTGTAACGCTTGTAAATATAGGGTGATCCAGTGTTCCGAGCAAATTCAAATCAGGTTTCTTATTTGAGATATTTGCGCCAATCTTTTCTGTAAAATATGTTTTCCATAAGCATATTCATTTTTCGAAATACTGCGTCACTCTGTATAGACATCTATAAAAAATGCTTAGTTAATTATTAAGATAAAAATACCAACGTTATATATATATTGGTTATATACCAACATCTGTTAATTAATAAAACTCATTAATTAAATTAACATAATAAACTTCATTATATTAAATTTAACAAATATATGTTAAAATGTACTAAACTTAGTATGAAAATACATATTTGTACAACTTTGCGTAAACATTCGAGTGTTTCCCTGGACGCTTCCTGGAAAATCGCAACGCGTACATCTATTTAAACGTTGTTGCAACAAGATTTCATCATACAATTCTGTAAAAAACAGTGTGAATAATATGTCGCAACGGTCGCAACATACCATGCCTTGTAAGTTTTTAAATTCAAACTCATTTTCATTTTTTTAATTTTTTTAGAGATGTGCGCAGATTTGACCTTTTATTTTTATTTTTTGAGCTAAAATAGTAACTAAATAAACAAATTATAGGAGTTTTAATCACGTTTTGGTAGTTTTAATATATACTAATATATAAGTAATAATAATCCTTAAGGGACTGCAAAACTGATTAATCACGATCCTGCTCAAACCGCTCAAACCACTCAACGTAAGAAGCTCAATTTTGGCATACAGGTTGATTCTAGGGTGTAGAGGTTCGATAAGAAGGGATTTTTTGAAATTCTAGTTCCAAGGGGGTGAAACATGGGTGAAACCACCCCTCAAATATTACAATATTTTTTATTTAAAAAACGGTCAAGTTTCCGAAAAAACGCTTAAACACGTATATTTTATTTTGTTTTTTTACATATTTTAAGATTTTTTAAAAACGTGTACAGGGTGTTTCGAAAATCTGGTCATTGATTAATCACGATCCTGCTTAAAACGCTTGACGTAAAAAGCTGATTTATGTCAAACGGATTGACTGTGCGGGGTGTAGAGATTCGATAAGGAGGGGTTTCTCGAATCTCAAATTCCTAAACGGTGAAAACGCCCCTCAAATATTACAATATTTGATATCTAAAAAACTGTTAGTCTTTCGGGAAAACGCTTGGATACGCATAATTTCTTTTTTTTATATATTTTGAATTTTTTTAAAAAATCATACAGGGTGTTCCAAAAGCTTATTTTTGGCAAACGAATTTTTTGAAAGTCAAATTCCAACGAGATGAAACTACCTCTCAAATATTACCAAGTTATATAATAATATTGCCATATTGTTTTTTCTCATGCTGACACAAATGTGAGAAAATTTTATCCAGTTTGTATGTTAATGGAAATTCTTGCTTTGTTTTATCATCACCATTACAAATGATTAATTCGACGCGAACGAAGTCGCGGGTACACGCTAGTACGTTTATATCACCAGAATTAAATTTGTGTAAGATAACCCATTTTTTTATATAAAAACATATCCTTTATTTTTAATAGTTTGCAGCATTTTTTGAATCTAATAAAAATATGTAAAAATACTGTCTGCCAATATGCAAAAATCCGACAATAATATAATGACAATTTTACTCGAAATACTAAGTAGGTATGTGGTACCAAATAATTCGTAATGAAATGCTTTTTCGAAACCGCCCTCGTTCCATTTGAAAAAAAATGAGTTATGATTAAAAATAATATTTGGTGATCTTTTAACCGGCCGGGAAAAGACACGAAAAATATGTATTAGACAATCAAATCTATTTTTACAAAGCACTCTAGACTGAAATTTCAAATATTATTTTTTTAACTGAAAGTCAAAAGTTGACGCATGATATGCCATTCTATTCAGAATGCCATTTTTTTATCATGTAAAGTAAAAAAAATGCGGAGGGTACCATTTAAGGAGAGTGACTTTCGACTTATATCATAAATATTAACATACCAAATCTCGTTTTTTTATCTGAAAAGTAAATCATTTGTAGGGGTGGGCCACTATTGAAACACACCCGATATGTAAAGTGTACCATTTAAAAAATAGTTTATATTTAATAATTGTGACATTTGACTGAAATTGTGTCCAATTAATTTATTTTGATTTCATAAATAAGAAGTAGTGATGTACCCTGTATAAAAGTTGTTTTAAAAAAAGTTTTTTTCCGAAGAAATAATATGTTTGAACCCGTAAACAAAAAAAATAGAGAAACACTTTTCTATAAATGTATAAAAATGTTTCCTTGGGATTCGATAAAAACAGTACATCATTAATCTTTTTTTATATTTTCTTGGTATGTATTGGAACAAGACACTGAGTCTGGATCACCCTGTAGGTATAAATTGATCGTTATTGTTTAAAGCTTTGTACACCTCCGAAAAGTTCGGCAACGATGAGACGGGTGATGGAACTGAAAAAAATCCGTTGAAAACGGTCTTGGAAGCTCTGCGAAGAGCAGGATCTGAACCCTTTCCTGCTATTTACGTGGACGATCAAGATGGTCGATACGAACTCGCTTCAAAATCTCTTTTGAAAAAAGCACACAAGATATTTGTAAGTACTTTTTAGGGTTTTATCATACCCATACTATAGTAGGTATTCGTTATACAGTCAGTCGACTTGGCTAGTTTTTGACTATCCGCGCTTCATTTTTGACTATCAAAATTAATTTTTAGACATCCAGTATAAGGTTAGCGTTAAAACATTAAAAATGTTAGGTATTGCATTTTCACAAAATTGTAAATAATTTAAAAAGGGTAAGATTTAAGTGGGGTAAACCCTAAGGGTAAACCGTAATCACATTCACCTTAATTTCAATAGTAGAAACTAAAAATATAATAATATACAAGCTATTTTATATGGAAAAATAAAACTTTAATATTTTTATGTATTTGGGACACTATATGTATCTTATAAAAATATTTTTAAATTGTATCTCTAGTAGTCCTTCAAACGATCCCCCACCTCACAATTTCTAAAACTCTATTCCTTTAACTATAATACTCCGTGAAATAGCGTGAATAACCTTGTATATTGATATATTAACATTAACTCTTTTTTTAGGTCAAAGAAAATCAGCAACGAGATGAAAAAAATGAAAAAGAACAGGATGATGCTGACAAAAGAAGGAAAAACTTGGAGGAAGCTAAGCAAATTGTTATTGAAGAAGACAATTCGTTGCCTAAAGCACAGAGAATTAAAATTGTGAATGGTGGGTAAAAAATATAAAAATCTACATAATATATAAAATGCTAATGTTTATCTGTGTCGTTTCTACTGAAGTAACGACTTGCTCTAGAAAGTTGATTTTTTTACTAAAAGATAGCCAATTAATTCTTCTAAAAACTGTCGTCGCCGGATTTTTTGTTTTTCATTTAATTAAACAAAAAATAAAAAGTATTTTTTTGGAGAGATGAATCCGCCACATAGGTATAGACATTTCTTATTTTTTTTCCTGATGTCGCGTCGTGGCGGATGCACCAGGCTTCAACTAGTAAATTATAATAAAATATACATTTACTTTATGGCTTTGCGGTGCAACAAACGATGTAGAATTATTTATTAATTATTAGTGCAATAAACCTATGATAATCGAATTCAGAATAGCTCCTAATTCAATATTCTAATTGGAGAACTTTTATGAGCGACTATTTAATAACAATGAATTCCTGATACTTCTTTAATTATCTGAACAATTGTTACGTACTCATTTTTTGCTCTTATTATACTGGGTTATTCAAGTCAGTCGACACGGAGTATAACCATACTAAATTATTAGATGTTTAGAAATTATAAATTTTCAGATTGTTGATTGCCTATCAGACAATTTATTACTATTTACAGCCTTTACAGCCGTCAGCCGTCGCTTGAAACATTTATTTACTTTATTTTTTTTAGATCATACCTGGTATATGTAATGTTTTACTATACTCCATTCAAATTCATACTAGTACAAAAATGTCCTTACATGTCATGATTTTGCTAATACTAAAATCGACGCATCGTTTTACATATGTACAGGGTGGCTCGAATTCGACGCTCATCATTGGGATTTCGGAAACCGCAAGAGATACAGGATCGGTTAAATGGAGGCAAAGTTGCGCAATTTGATGCTCAATAAAATGCCGTATTGCATTTTTATTTTTTATTTGCATAAAATATTCTGGTGATGGAATTTTCTGTGCAAAACGTCGGCAAATATCAAAGTGGCTATATATAGTGTTTTAAGAGTGATGAAAGGATTTAATTAAATTGAAAAAAAATCAGGTCCGTATTTAAAAAAATTAAGTTGGTGATGGTGGCCAGAAGCCGAAACGTCAGAGTCAATATTTAATCACACAGAATTATAGAGCAGAAAAAGAGTGGCTATGAAAATGTGTTTTTCATTTTAAGTTATCTTAACAAATAAAGCCAGGAAACAATAGAAAACAAAATTGAAAATTCCGTTTTTTTTTGAATATATTCGGAAGTATTCGGAATTTTTCAAAATGCAATACGGCATTTTATTGAGCATCAAATTGCGCAACTTTGCCTCCATTTAATCGATCCTGTATCTCTTACGGTTTTCGAAATCCCAATGATGCGCGTCGAACTCGAGCCACCCTGTACATAATCGCATCAACCTTTAAACGCAAATATCATGAAAACCGTTCACCGTCTTGAACTAAACAAAGAGCACTTTTTTTACGTAGAAAAAAACTAGCTTTTTCATCTCTTGAAATTATTGAATACATTAGGATAAAAGAAGTACCACCAGTAGTACCCTCTATCCTCTATCCTAATCAGTGGCTGATACAGAGGGGGGGCCCATGGGGCACGGGCCCCCCCTAAGATCTGTAAATTGGGTTAAATATTAGCTTTTTGGGTTAAAAATGACACTCTAAAAAGCATATTCTGCATTATTTTTTTATTTGCCCCCCCCCCCTAAAATAAATTCCTGTATCCGCCCCTCATCCTAATGGAATGTACCCTTTCAAACTCCCCCCAGACTGTTACGGATTAAAAACACTATCGCCATTCGCTTTGGCATTGGCAAAATAAAATTACATACATTGTAAGAGTACCAAATTTCAAGAAAAACGGTTTATCATTTGTGTTTGTTTCAAAATTTGTGAATTTTGTTTAAGTGCAAGCCTAAAATATGTATTAGGATGCATTTCAGGGAAAAAAATAACTTCTATAGGGTGGCTCAAAAAAGTGTGAGTGGATCGAGTTTTTTTAAATGGAACACCCTGTATATTATTGCATTTTTGGCTTCCTTTCAGATCACTTTACATAATCCTAATATGAGTAAATATATTTCGATAATTTCAGAGAATAAATAAATAAAAAATATATATTTTTCAACCTTCCTTAAAACATTATTACAAAGCAGGGTTGGCATGATTTAAATCAAATGATTTAAATCATGATTTAAATCAAGTGATTTTTTTAATTTTAATCATGTGATTTAAATCAAAAAAAGTAATTTTATTATAAATCAAAAAATAACTGTAAAGGTTATAAAAATGTGTCCTAGAAAACTATAAAAAATATTTCTTTAAAAGATATAACAGATAATAAATCGAAAAGTAATTGTAAATGTTATAAAATCTATTCATCAATTTAAATGTTGGACCGATTTTTGAAGTAATTTCTTAAAAAATAATAATTAATTAATTAATTAATTAATTAACGTAATTTATTATTTTATTATTATAATAATATTATATATTATTATAATATATAATTTATTATTATAATTTAATTAAATTAATTAACGTAATTTTTTTGAAGTTGTATTTTTCCAAATTCTTACCGACATTTTGATTTGCAGTAAGTATTTTACACTTTGACATTAGATAATACTAATTTCATTCACGACTTAAGACTATTTCCGAACAATAGTGTATTATTCTATTAGGAGTAAAAATTATACTTTTTTTGATGATGCTGTACCGTTGAAGGACCATCGTAAAGCTATTCCGACGATTCCGACGTTACAAGGACGCACAAAAAGTACATTTTTACTCCGAATAGAACATACTATTTTTTTAAAACATTACAAATAATTTTTTAATCAATTTCAAACATTGCAAATAATATAAACAGTAATCGAGCAACAATTTGTGCACTAGTTGAATCTGACACTTAATATCAGTTTAATAATATATTTTTGTACTTTTGTGCTTAGGCGTAATAGTGCTTTACTTTTATGCCTAGGCGTTAAAATGACAAAAATTAATACTTTTGAGATGTTTAAAAAAAATCCTTTTGATCTGAAGCGAGCGACTTTTTTGCGAAATATATTGGTGACCGATGTCGAAAAATGACAAAACGCACCGTAGAATTGTTAATGTTATTATCGATATCGGGCAGAGTTATAAATATTTAGCCATTTAGGATAGAACTTTAATTGGAAATAAGTCCTAGTCATTTGGAAATCCGATTTAAATATTGTTTTGAATTAAAATCAAAAAAATCTGATTTAAATCAAATAAATCTGATTTTTTTGATTTTTTTTAAAAAATCATGATTTTTTCCAACCCTGTTACAAAGACAAAAACTTTCCTGAAATCAAAACTATATTAGGTATTTACTTTAGATGGTCTGTTCTTACTTTGCTATAAATATGGTAATCGTAAATCATACAGGGTGTTCAAAATTCTATGCCAAACTTTCTAAAATATAAAATAATTTTTCTTGATTTTTTTTTAAATGGAACACCCTGTATATTATTTTTTAATTAGATGGAGAATTAAAAAATGAACATTTTTTGTATTTAAACTATTTCAAAATGTTTAATTGTTTCGCAGATACTCGCAGTATTATTTCATATGGCGCTTTCAATGGTAAAATACGAGAGAAAAATCATGGGATAGCTTTGATAAAAAATTACTGTGAAAAATGCCATATGAAATATAAAACCGCGAATATCTGCGAAACCGTTAAAATTACATAACTTTGCTATAGATATCGCCATCTTAAATTATACAGGGTGTTCAAAATATACGCCAAACTTTCTAAAATATAAAATATTTCTTCTTTGATTTTTTTTACAAAACACCCTATATATTATTTTTTATTAGATTAATTAATTAACTTTTTTTGTACTTAAAGCATTTCAAAATTTTTAATGGTTTCAAAGATACACGCAGTATTATTTCATATGATTCTTTCAACGGTAAATTACGAATACTGTGGAAATTGTCATATAAAATTTAAAACCGCGAATATCTGCGAAACCGTTAGAAATACTCTAAACTCTAAATACAAAAAATTTTCATTTTTAATTCTCGATATTTTTAATTCTTCATATCTCTCCAAAAAATAATATAAAGGGTGATCCATTTAAAAAAAAAACGAAGAAAAATTATTTCATATTTCAGAAAGTTTGGCGTAGAATTTTGAACTTTTTGTATGATTTACGATTACCATATTTATAGCAAAATTAAGTACAGACCATCTAAAGTAAATACCTAATATAGTTTTGATTTCAGGACAGTTCTTGTATTTTAATATTTTTTTAAAGAAAGTCTAAAAAATAAATATTTTTTTATTTATATCTATGAAACTATCCACATAGATTTACTCATAACTTAGGATTATGTAAAATGATCTGAAAGGAAGCCACAAAGGCAATAATATAGCATCCCGATCCACTCACACTTTTTTGCGCCACCCTATAGAAGTTAAAATATTTTCCTGTATTACATCCTAGTAGGTACATACTTTTTCTTTGCACTTAAACAAAATTCCCAAGTTTTTTTATTCTAGGAGCTACACAGCCATGATGCCCACTACAGATGCCCGACGCACTATTGCCGGACCTGTATAAATAAAATATATTATTTTTAATTTTTATTTACCTTTTCGAGGGTTGTAATTGGCTGTAACTTCCTCGAGATGTCTCTAAATTATTTTACGTCATGTATTTAAAGATACTTTTTGTTTTATTTTTATCTGTACTGTACAATCATCCACCAAAGATAGATACACTATTTTTGAGACACCCTGTATATTTGATGTTAATTTTCAGCTCAAGAGTACCGAGGAAAACGGGTAAAAATTTATGGTTGGACTCATAGAATTCGCAGACAAGGCACAAAACTTATGTTCATTACATTGAGGGATGGCACAGGATTTCTACAGTCAGTTTTAACTGACAAGCTTTGTCAGACTTATAACGGCTTTGTGTTGCAAACAGAGTCTTCTATACTACTATATGGTAAAATTCAAGCTGTACCAGAAGGTAAAACTGTAAGTAGATCTTTACACTACGTAAATATGATATTTATAAAAAATAAGATGACATTTTAGACAGTATTTTAGAAAGATGTAACATGAATTTATAAGACTACTGGGTATTTAATTTCAGTTTTAATTTAAGACCTCAAACCACTCAACGTAAGAAGCTCAATTTTGGCATACAGGTTGATTCTAGAGTGTTCGATAAGAAGGGATTTTTTGAAATTCCAGTTCCAAGAGGGTGAAACCACCCCTCAAATATTACAATATTTTTTATTTTAAAAACGGTCAAGTTTCCGAAAAAACGCTTAAACACGTATATTTTATTTTGTTTTTTTTACATATTTTAAGATTTTTTAAAAATGTATACAAGGTTTTTCGAAAAATCTGGTCATTGATTAATCACGATCCTGCTTAAAGCGCTTGATGTAAAAAGCTGATTTTTGGAATATATATGATTTTTCGATAAGAAGGAATTTTTCGAAACTCGAATTCTAAGGGGGTGAAACTATCCCTCAAATATTAAAATATTTTTTATTTAAAAACCGGTGCGTTTTTCGGAAAAACTCTTAAACACGTATATTTTATTTTGTTGTTTTACATATTTAAGATTTATTATAAATTTATACAGGGTGTTTCATAAAATATGACCATTGAGTAATCATGATTCTGTTTAAACTGCTTGACGTTTAAAGCTGATTTTTGGCAAGCGGATTGACAGTGGGGTGTAGAGGTTCGATAAGGAGGGGTTTCTCGAATATCAAATTCCAAGAGGGTGAAAACCTCCCTCAAATATTACAATATTTGTTATTTAAAAAACGGTTAGTCTTTCGGAAAAACGCTTGGACAAGCATAATTTATTTGTTTTTTTGATATTTTGAAATTTTTTAAAAAATCATACAGGGTGTTCCAAAAAGTTGGGTAATTTCTTAACCACGATTCTGCTTAAACTGCTTGACATAAAAAGCTTATTTTTGGCAAACAAATTTTTCGAAAGTCAAATTCCAACGAGATGAAACTAAACCCCTCAAATATTACCAAGTTATATAATAATATCGCCATATTGTTTTTTCTCATGCTGACATAAATGTGAGAAAATTTTATCCAGTTTGTATGTTAATGGAAATTCTTGCTTTGCTTTATCATCACCATTACAAATGATTAATTCGACGCGAACGAAGTCGCGGGTACACGCTAGTACGTTTATATCACCAGAATTAAATTTGTATAAGATAACCCATTTTTTTATATAAAAACATATCCTTTATTTTTAATAGTTTGCAGCATTTTTTGAATCTAATAAAAATATGTAAAAATACGGTCTGCCAATATGCAAAAATCCGACAATAATATAATGACAATTTTACTCGAAATACTAAGTAGGTATGTGGTACCAAATAATTCGTAATGAAATGCTTTTTCGAAACCGCCCTCGTTCCATTTGAAAAAAAATGAGTTATGATTAAAAATAATATTTGGTGATCTTTTAACCGCGAACGAACTCGCTGGTACAAGCTAGTAGATTTATAAAATGAGATTATATCAAGTCTGGAAATTACAAAATTTTCGTTTAACGTTTTAATTCTTCAATTTATGTACATTATGTATTACGATTACGGCTTAAAATTGAAGGAAGAATTGAAATATGCAATAATATACAGGGGGTTTCTTTTAAAAAAATAAAGTTTGATGTGCCACAAGTCATTATGACCGACACTCTATACTTAAATTTACTTTTAGCTAATAGGCATTTAAAAACCCGTTACAACAGTATCACGGTTTCGGCAGAATGGCGTCATTAAATGAAACTGAATACACTGAAATTAATTAAATCGAATTGTTTAAGTGATATTTTTAAAATATAACAATAACTCGGAAACGATTGGTTTGAATGTGTATTTCGAATTTTGCTTAGAATTGAAGGAAGAATTGAAATATGCAATAATATACAGGGGGGTTCTATTTAAAAAAATAAAATTTGATGTGCCACGACTTTATGACCGACCATAAACATATTACTCGCCAATACATTTAAAATCCATATACTTTTTTTGTATTTAACTTTTTGCGGTACCTTGTATATTTTACTTAATAATCGATTAGATTTGGTTAGGGATCAGCGACCCTGTATATTTCGTTATACAGATTCGTCTAACATTATTACATTGATATTTATGAGCTATTCAAAATTGTATTAATTGCTCCATCTATTTTCCAACCGGTAGGAAAGTAATCAAATAGATATTATTCAGCAAAAAATAACTAATGACAATTTTTATGGTAGGCTCCTGGTGGACACGAACTTATTGTGGATTATTGGGAATTGATTGGTTTAGCGCCAGCTGGAGGGGCAGACGCGATACTAAATGAACAAGCATTGCCCGACATTCAAGCGGCAAACAGGCACATCATGATCAGAGGCGAAAACACATCGAAAATTTTAAGAATGAGATCTGTTCTTTTGCAGGCCTTCAGGTATATGATTATAATACGTTAAGCTGTCTTGATTTTTTTAATATATTTTTTTAATTCTTTTATGAAACCATATCCAAAATATTATATAATTTTACGGACAAAAAATTATCTCCAAACCCGTCAGAACAGGTAGGCGGCGGCTCCTACAAGTGGGAGTCATATTAACATCGAAATCAAATTTTTCATGTCAAAAAACACTTTAGAACATAAATTTACAGGAACATGTTAGAGTACCTTATTAGCAAAGAACCCCCGTATAGTTGGGAATATACCGGGTAATATATGGTATTCACCCAAATTTAATATACCCTGTGCAGTAGAGAACTACAATATCTAGATCGGAGATTTTTTGCACATTACTGTTTCACAATGAGATCTATCGGTTAAAAATATTTTCAATATGGCGGCACTTCCGGAAATACCGGTAGTTGACAACAACTTTCTTATTTTAAATGGGTACTCCAATTTTTTTACATACTTAAATTCTCTGTAAAATTTTATGAATTTTGATATCAAACACTCTATACCTAACATTAACCGTTTTTGAGAAAAAAATATTTAAAATTTTTGGAGGAAAAAATGCCTGCCTGTCAAAAAAAATTGTATAGCTTAAACGACAAATTTAGTGATTACCACAGAAAACAATCATAAATCATTTTTTTTCAAATGGAAACCTACTTCTTTATTTTATTAATAGATAGGCTTTTTAATTCGTTATTTTTTTTATTTCCTATACCTAAAATAAATCGTTTTTAATTTAAAAAAGATTTAGTTTTAAAGCGTCTATTTTTCTAGTTTTTAACCAGTAGCACAGAATATCTAGCTACGCGACCAGGTAGCCTATGACGTTAGTTGGTTTGGTTTGTTTTGAAATACACACACCGGAAAAGTCTAGGGATATTACAATTTTATCCAGCCATCGTCAGTAATTTTATTATTTGCATTTCTGATATAATAAAATTAAAATAAACAAATAGTTTACAGGACGCATTGGAAATAAAAATGCGAAATTTACCGAATTTTTCAAATTTACCTTGATTTTTATTGAATTCAAAAAAGTACACACATTTTTTTTTATTCTAAACTGTGAATTAAAAAAAAAGATAAAACCATTTTTAATTAATAAAGGGTATGGCCTCCTCTACTGTTCATTACAGCCCTACATCGTGGGCTGTAACAATAGAGGATTCAGGTAGAGGATGCCTCTCCATGCTCCTGATCAGGTTGTCAATCTCTTCTTGAGGTACAGCCTGCCACGCTGCATTCACGGCCCGAACCAGATCCCTACGAGTTTCACGAGGCATACCCATTCTCAAAATTCTTCTTTGGACCGCGTCCCATACGTGCTCGATGGGGTTGAGGTCAGGAAATTGTGCCGGCCAGTGTAAGATGTTTAATTGATGAGCATTGATAAACTCACTTACCACTCTGGCTGTATGAGGCCGTGCATTGTCATGCATGAGAATGAAGTTTCTCTCAAAATCATTGGCATATGGTAACACGACAGGCTCAAGAATTAAATCACGATATGTGATTCTTGTTAGAAGCCTTTCAAGAAAAACGAGATCGGTTTTTCGGCCTAACTGGACTCCTCCCCAGACCATAACTGTTCTACCTTGATAAGGGTGCTCTTCCTGAACATGATCCAACCGAATAAGATTTCCCGGTTCTCCACATACCCTTAGCCTTCTCGAATCCGGATGAATTCCAAAGCGTGACTCGTCCGTGAAGAGAACATTGGCCCATTGTTCATTCGACCACTGAACATGATCTTGAACCCACAAATATCGTACCTCTCGATTTCCTCTCGTTAAGGGTTGAGCTCTCCAGGGGCGTCTGCTTCTTAAGTTGATCTCTCTTAATCTATTGCGAACAGTGTCAGGACTAACGGTTACATTATGTGTTTCCTGAAGAATTAAACTAAGCTCTGGTGCTGTAAGAGTCGGTCGGCGTCGAGCATTTAATTGTAAAAAATGATCTTGCTGAGGGGTAGTAATGCGATGTCGCCCTGTGTGCCTTTGCGTATTTACACTTTGCGTTGTATTAATGCTCTAGCCACGTCGATTTGGCGCATTCCAGCTTCGAGCATACACATGGCCCTTAGAATTTCGTCTCTGTTAAGATGTCTACGCTCCATAAGGTCGTTTAATACTAAACAGAGTTATTTGAATGAATTCTGGCCAGTTATCATAAAAACATAGCCAGTACACGTTAAATTCGAACAATTGATGCTAGGTGCTTTTTATACATTTGACAAAAAATTCACAAACACTTCTGCAAATATCCCAAATATAGAAATAACTAGTGTAACTACTGCGTTTCAATCGAAGTAGAAAGAATCGGCCCACAAATATCTGGTTGTTTATTCAAAACATTTATTTTTAACTTTAATAAAATGATATCCCTAGATTTTTCCGGTGTGTGTAGATAGCCACATGTCTTCTCTTTATGTCCCAGTGGCTGTGGTAATCACTAAATTTGACGTTTAGGCTATAATTTTTTTGACAGGCAGTTTTTTTCATCCAAAAATTTTAAATATTTTTTTTCTCAAAAACGGTTAATGTTAGATATAGAGTTTTTGATATCAAAATTCATAAAATTTTACAGAGAATTTAAGTCTGTAATAAAAAATGGCGGTATCCATTAAAATAAGGAAGTTAATGTCAACTTCAGGTTTTTCCGGAAGTGCCGCCATATTGAAAATATTTTTAATCGATAGATCTCATTGTAAAACAATGATGTGCAAAATATCTCCGATCTAGATATTGTAGTTCTCTAGAAACTTCTAACGCACGCTCAACCTGGAAAACCCTGTATACCGGGTGCAAAACCTTAAGTATTTACCCCATTTACCCAAATTTCAATATACCGGATGTTTGCCCATCAGTAATCTCAATAGTATTTAGTATTTATAATTAATATTTACTCCTATTTTATACTTTAATATACCGCATTTTTGCCAATGATTTTAGGGACCATTACATGGACAGAGGTTACTGTGAAGTAACCCCACCTTCCATTGTACAAACTCAGGTTGAAGGGGGATCCACTTTATTTAAACTTGATTATTTTGGGTGTGTATAAGCATATATTTTAATTACAGAAATACAACAATACATACTTTGTTATTTACAGGGAAGAAGCATTTTTGACTCAAAGTTCTCAGCTTTATTTAGAGACTTGCTTACCTTCGATGGGCGACGTTTATTGCATTGCAGAAAGCTTTAGAGCTGAACAAAGTAGAACAAGAAGACATTTAGCAGAGTAAGTAAAATAATACGGTATGATCGAAAAATAAACGGTGTCCAGTGTCCAGTGTATACAGGATTGTTCACCACATACGTCTCGGAGTATTGTAGCTAAACGATTAGATTTTTACAAATTGTAAGTTTTGGGTTCGTTGAAGGACTATTAGAGCTACATTTTAAAAATATTTTTACAAGATACCGAGTGTCTTAAATAGATAGAAAATATCAAAGTATTATTTTTTTTAAATGGAACACCCTATATATTATTACATTTTTAATTTCTACGATTAAAATAAAGGTAAATTTTATTAAAGTTTACCGCATTTTAATCTTATCGTTTTTGAAATATTTCGGTTTCTATCAAAATACAGTAATATTTTAATGCTCCATTTCTCTAGGCGTATTTAAGTTTTTAAAACCAAATATTGTTCTGAGTATTTCTATTTTCTAAATTTGGTGTTGCAATAATATACAACACCCTGTATATTTTACGAGAATCAGATGCACAATTTAATTGTCTATCAAATTGTATTATACCATTCTTTACCTATTTCTTCAAGTTTTCGTAGAAAATGCATTTTCTTATAATGTAGACCTCATTTATCACTATACCTATGGAATATTGACATTTTAGATTATTTTTAAAGATGTAACAAATTTTCAAAGAGTACAGATACTAATATTATCGATATAGTTCGCTTATTTTATTAAAAGATAAGAAAAACTGTTTAAATATTTGTTAAAGAGGACCAATTAATATGATTCCAGTATTCAAACTACATTAATTGACTGCGCTGATTAATAATTATTGCTCCGAATAGTAAAAAAATAATAAAATTTTGTATGTATATTAGACATTGTGGTCAAAAATTATCACATTAAAAATTTTATTTAATTTGTTGACGAATGCTTATTTATAACAAGAGAGACGTTCATTTTCATAATTTATTATTATATTGATTTCTGATTCAAATCCACATTTATTTAGAATAATTTATTAACTAACAGAATTAAGAATGTAATCAATTATTTGGGCGGAAATAATGGTGTTATATTTAATTAACGGTATTGTTTTTTATAAAGATTTAAATAATTTTCTTTTTGTATACAAATGGGCTAGTAATATTATTGTTTTTAGCACCTGTACATTTTGTACATTTGTTGCTTTAAAAACAATCTAAAATATCAATATTGCATGGGTATATTGATAAATGAGGTCTAAATGATAGAAAATGCATTTTCTACGAAAACTAGAAGGGATAGGTAAAGAATGGTATAACACAATTTGATAGACAATTAAATTGTGTATCTGATTCTCCTAAAATATACAGGGTATTCTATTTAAACTAAATAAATTATTGCCGTTTAAAGCTAGAAATTATTTAAAATAAATTTTTAGACACTCTGTATGAAGTAGTATTATTTTTGCTATTGCAACATAATAACTTCAGTAAATATTTAGCATTAAAACTTTGATATCCTTGGAGAAATGAAGATAAATTTTTACTGCAATTTCACAAAATTGAAAATATTTCAAAAACGGTAAGGTTTAAGTGTAATAAACCTTAATCAAATTTACCTTTATTTTAATCGTAGAAACTAAAAATGTAATAATATACAGGGTGTTCCATTTAAAAAAATGATACGTTGATATTTTCTATTTATTTAGGACACTCTGTATCTTGTAAAAATATTTTTAAATTGTAGCTCTAATAATCCTTCAATGAACCCAAAACCCTTATAATTTGTAAAAATCTAATCGTTTAGCTACAATACTCCGTGTCGTATATGGTCGCCCTGTATAAAATGCCAGCTATCTTCATTTCATGGTTATCTGTAACGCCGTTTTTTTTTCGATATTGATTGATTTCGATTTGTATATGTCCAGAAAAAAAAACAGTTATTTAATAAACCATGTATTTCCCATTCTATTTTCTTTTAAATGTGATTATAATAATGTTTTTCAGATACACTCATGTGGAAGCCGAATGCCCATTCATAACTTTTAACGATCTTTTAGATCGCCTGGAGGATCTTATATGCGACGTAGTGGACAGAGTTTTAAAATCACCCTATGGGAAAATAGTTTACGAACTGAATCCTGGATTTCGGGTCCCCACACGTCCGTTTTTAAGGTTGAACTACTCCGATGCAATTGAATATTTGAAAAAGAACAACATTACAAAAGAAGATGGATCGTTTTATGAGTTTGGAGAAGTAAGTAATAAAAGATACAAAATCAGTGGCGTAGTTAGGTAACCAATGACCAAAAGCGCTGAAAAGTCAAGAACTAAAGTGTAACTTCCATTGACCGCACGCCCCTGATGTCAGATTATGTAGATAATTTGGCAGCTCAATGAAAAATCAGCAATAGAATCACTTTTGCTCGTATTTTAGTAGACGGTTTGACGTTATTATTATGAGTAACTTCAAAATTTGTTGAGTTTCAAGTTAAATTGTCACAGATAAAGTCTGCATCATATAAGATTTTATTTTATTTATAGATTTAGGTCAAATTTATCTTTGGCATTAGTTTGTGCTTTAAAATAGACTAAAAATGTCATAATAAAATCTACGTTGTTGCTATCGGGTATCTGTCAATTTTGACATTTAGAAAAATAAATGGCTAAAGAACAATTTTATTTTTTGGAATTTTGAAAAAAAAAAAATATTTAAGCGACACTTCATTACGCGCGATGGGAGTAAAAATTCCGTGACGAAGACCGTGACAGGATACAGTATGGCACAGTATACAGGTGGCACGAAGACCGTGACAGGGCACGAAGAAGAAGCTTCACTTCAAATATGCGCACATACTGCCCACACAATTTTTTTTGAAAAGTTGTTTGTTTTTTAATTTTACATAAAGTGCACTAATAAGAATAACTTCATATTTATCGAGATGGTTTCATGAAATTAATATTTGTGCATGCTTGCAACCTCTTTGCACATTGCACAACATTAAATGCCAAAATGTATTTTTATAGCCCACTTAGTATAGTTTTGTTTAGACATTGCTCCTAATGGTCTCAGATCAAATTAAAGTACAATTGTTGCTAAAAAATTGGCGGGCGTCCAGCAAACTATCAACAGTCTTGAACATTTGAGTTTAGATTTTCTTTAAAAATTAGGTACGCTATAATAGTAAGTTAGTTAAACAATTTTTTATAATACTTCCAATACTACTTGCTGATAATATTAAAACTAGGCAATGGGTTCATGACATTATTTGAAAAGAGAGTAATTTGTAGATCGGTTATTGTAAAGCACCTCGTGTAAACGCACTTTTTCTATTAGAATTTCTTCCATTTTCCAACCCTCACGTTTTCACGCCTCACGAAATTGATGCTAAAACAGAATTTTTGAGCGCGAAACAACTCGCAATATCACGTGATTTCACATGAATCCCCCAAGTGACAATAATGTGTTCACCCTTGATGTGTTGATTAATAAAATAAATGCAAAACATCGCTCTCATCAAATTTACTGCTCATGTGTGTTCACGTGAATTCACGTGACGTGATAGTAATGTAATTCCGCCTTTACTACTTGCCGTTCATTGCCGAAAGAATATGTGCCCTGCGCACGCAGCTTACTGCTTGGCGCTTTGCGTTAACGAGTACTTACAACATGCGAGGGACAAAAAACCGTATTTTTAAATACGAGCGATATTTCGCTCGAGTGATCACTCGGTTATTGCAATCGCTTGATACTCGAGTACTCGATTATTGAAATTAGATATTATTCGATAATTGTTTTTCCCATCACTAATTTTTTCTATCATTTCAGTCAATTTAATATAATATTATATGTTTAAACAAAGAACAGCGTCATAGTTGGCTTGGAAATGAAGATAGCTGTTATTTAATATGTAAAATATTATATCTCCAAAAAAATCCTTTATGGGTATTTCGCCACTGCAGTGCAAGAAAATCTACAAAATAAAATAGTTATTTTTTGTAAACACTTCTGCGTTAAACCTAAACGGACGCTGCTTGTCAGAAGTTATGTTTACAGTAATACAAATTTGCCTAACAAAGAAAAAAATGCTTAACGTTTCGGAAAGTTATCTCTTTCCGTCTTCGGAAGCAAAAAAATACAAAGAATAAAGAAAAAAAAACTATTTAAAATATTTAAATTCAACTATTCGAGAACACTTTACTTTTTTTAAAACAGATACGTCTACAAGAAACCGTTGACGTTCTGTTAAAATGACATTATATCAAGTTAACTACATAAGTTCTGACAAGCAGCGTCCGTTTAGGTTTAACGCAGAAGTGTTTACAAAAAATAACTATTTTATTTTGTAGATTTTCTTGCAGTGCAGTGGCGAAATACCCATAAAGGATTTTTTGGAAAGATGAATCCGCCACATAGATATAGACATTTTTTAAAATATTGTCAAGGTCAAATGTAGCGCTAAACTGTATTACTGATTGCATAACTGCATTACTGCTACATAACCGCAACGTGCATTGAGGAACCTGGCGAATTCGCCAGAAAGTAAAAGAATTATTATAGTTGATATAACATTATTATAGTTAGAAAAAATGTCTATACCTATGTGGCGGATTCATCTCTCCAAAAAAATCCTATATGGGTACTTAGCCACTACAAGAAAATCTACAAAATAAAATAGTTATTTTATGTAAACACTTCTGCATTAATCCCAAATGGAAACTAATTGTCAGAAATTAGGTTTAAAGATATACAAATTTGCCTAACGAACAAAAAAATGCTTAACGTTTCGGAAAGTTTATCTCTTTCCGTGGTCGGAAGCAAAAAAAAATACAAAGAGTAAAGAAAAAAATTATTTAAAATATTTAAATTCAACTATTCGAGAACACTTTAGTTTTTTAAAACAGATACGTCTACAAAAACCGTTGACGTTCTATTAAAATGACATTATATCAAGTTAAACTTCAAAATTAACAATAATTGTTAATAATAAATTAGTAATAATTAATTAGAAATTATTACTACCTGAAAACAATTACTTAATAAGGCAAAACCAAACTTTTTAATTGTATTTTTAAATTTTTACGTATGTTATGTTTATTTATGTTATATTCTTTAAAATCAAAAAAGCGATTGCCATACATTACTAACATCTACAGATGCATGAGCAATACATTTATTTTTATTAGAATGTATTAAAAAAGCCTCTTCTATTTTTCTTTTAGAGGCTATCGCTTCTTTCATTATAATTTTGGCGTTATTGAAATTTATTCTGTGTCCCATTAATGCTGACATATCTTAGATTTGTGAAAATCTCCCTTTCTTAAATAATCTTTATGTTCTTTAATTTGAACATCTAGACCCTTAAATGTTAATTGTTAAATAGTTTTTTTCTTTATTCTTTGTATTTTTTTTGCTCCCGACGACGGAAAGAGATAAATTTTCCGAAACGTTAAGCATTTTTTTGTTCGTTAGGCAAATTTGTATATCTTTAAACCTAACTTCTGACAAGTAGTTTCCGTTTGGGATTAACGCAGAAGTGTTTACATAAAATAACTATTTTATTTTGTAGATTTTCTTGTAGTGGCGAAAAACCCATATAGGATTTTTTTGGAGAGATTATACAAGGTTGTTCACCACATACGACACGGAGTATTGTAGCTAAACGATTAGATTTTTACAAATTTTAAGTTTTGGGTTCGTTGAAGGACTATTAGAGCTACAATTTAAAATTATTTTTACAAGATACAGAGTGTCCCAAAATAAGTAAAAAATATTATAGTTGTATTTTTTTAAACGGAACACCCTTATATTATTCTATTTTTGGATTCTACGATTGAAATAAAGGTAGATTTGATTAAGGTTTATCACACTTAAACCTTACCGTTTTTGAAATATTTTCAATTTTATGAAATTGCAGTAAACATTTTAAGGCTTCATTTCTCCGAGGGTATCAAAGTTTTTAATACTAAATATTTACTGAATATTATTTATTGATCAGATATTGTGTTGCAATAATAAACATTTTACTACCTTATACAGAGTGTCCAAAAATTTATATTAAATAATTACTAGCTTTAAACGGCTATAACTTGTTTAATTTAAATGGAACACCCTATATATTTTACGTGAATCAGATGCACAATGTAATTGTCTATCAAATTGTATCATTTTTACCCATCTCTTCAAGTTTTCGTAGAAAATGCCTTTCCTTATAATTTAGACCTCATTTATCAATATACCCATGGAATATTGACATTTCAGATTTTTTTATAGCACCATATATGTACAAAATATACAGGTGGTAAATATTGCAAGCCCATTGGCATATAAAAAAAACTATTTAAATCTTTATAAAAGAGTATACCAATTAAATATCCCACCATTATTTTCGACCAAAAACACCAAAAATTTTAGTTAATTACAGACTTTTAAATTGTTTTAATTAATAAACTATTCTAAATAAATATGGATTTGGCTCAGAAATCAATATAATAATAAGTTATGAAAATGAACGTTTTTATAAATAAGCATTCGTCAAAAAATGAAATACTATAATATAAAGTGTTACTTTTTACCACACTGTCTAATACACACACAAAATTCAGTTTTTTTGTATTTGGAGCAATTATTATTAATCAACGTAAACAGTCAATTAATGTAGTTTGAATACTGGGATCATATTAATTGGTCCTCTTTAACAAAACATATTTAAACAGTTTTTTTACTTTTTAATTAAATAAGCGCTATAGTCGCTATAGTTGACAATATTAGTATCTGTATCCTTTGAAAATTTGTCACATCTTTAAAAATAAGCTAAAATGTCAATTCCATGGGTATAGTGATAAATGAAGTCTAAATTATAAGAAAATGCATTTTATACGAAAACTTGAAGAGATGGGTAAAAAATGGTATATTACAATTTCATAGACAATTACATTGTGCATGCATCTGATTTACGTAAAATACATAGGGTGTTCCATTTAAATTAGACAAGTTATTGCATTGAAAAGTTATACTGGAACCAAACAGCACAAATAAAATTGTCCAATACCATGTCCAATCCCATACAAGTTAGAAGGGGGGTGCGACAGGGTTGCGTGCTGTCTCCACTCCTATTTAATTTATACTCAGAAGCTATTTTCCAAGAGGCTCTGGAGGACGTGGAAATGGGGGTCAAAGTTAATGGAGTGTGGATTAATAATATCCGCTATGCCGACGATACGGTCTTAATTGCAGACAATATACACGACCTACAACAACTGGTCAGCAAGGAACAGAGCAAAGCAATGGGTTTAAACATCAACATCAAGAAAACCAAATTTATGATTATATCCAGAAACCCAGATATGTTTATAAACTCCATCCTAACATTTAACTCAAGACCCATAGAAAGAGTAGATAAATTTAAGTACTTGGGCATCTGGCTCTCCGAAGATTGGACATCAGACAAGGAAATTAAATGTCGCATCGAACAAGCTCGGCAGGCATTCTTGAGGTTTCGAAAAGTACTTGTCTGTTCTGATTTTGACCTTAGTCTTAGATTAAGATTCGTAAAGTGTTATGTGTGGTCGGTGCTCCTTTATGGTATGGAAGGTTGGACATTGAAAGCAGCTACCATCAACAAATTGGAGGCTTTTGAGATGTGGCTATATCGCAGAATCCTGAAGATACTTGGACGGCTAGATTGACAAATGTGGAAGTTCTCAGACGCGTTGGCAAAGAGCGTGAATTATTTGAATTGATTAAAAAGAAAAAGACCGCATACCTGGGGCACATAATGCGAAACCCCAAATATCAATTCTTGCATTTGTTGATAGAAGGCAAGATCGATGGCCGGAGGGGTATCGGAAGGAAGAAAATGTCTTGGCTGAGGAATATTAGACAGTGGACAGGGCTACTCGATGTTCAATCGTTAATACACACCGCCCAGAACAGAGAAACAATGGAAAATGTTATCGCAAACATCCATTAATGGATCTGCACTAGAAGAAGAAGAAGTTATTGCCGTTTAAAGCTAGTAATTATATAATATAAATTTTTGGACACTCTGTATAAGGTAGTAAAATTTTTATTATAGCAACACAATATCTGATCAATAAATAATCTTCAGTAAAAAATTAGTATTAAAAACTTTGATACTCTTGGAGAAATGAAGCCTTAAAATTTTTACTGCAATTTCATAAAATTGAAAATATTTCAAAAACGGTAAGGTTTAAGTGTGATAAACCTTAATCAAATTTACCTTTATTTCAATCGTAGAATCCAAAAATAGAAAAATATACAGGGTGTACCATTTAAAAAAATACAACTATGTTTTTTACTTATTTGGGACACTCTGTATCTTGTAAAAATAATTTTAAATTGTAGCTCTAATAGTCCTTCAACGAACCCAAAACTTAAAATTTGTAAAAATCTAATCGTTTAGATACAATACTCCGTGTCGTATGTGGTGAACCACCCTGGATTATTGACATTTACAATAATCGTCATTTCCAAGCCAACTAAACGACTTTTTTCGATCTAACGATATATTCAGTACCTATAAAAGAATTTTTATTTTTGTTGTTTATTCTATCACGAATAAATCTTCAATACGTAAACGCAGATTTTTCATCCTAACGCAAGATATTTTCGTCAAACGTATTAGAGCTACACATTTTAATATGGCAACACTGTCGCTTGCAGTTCCACACCGTCTTCGATATGCTTTCGCTGGCGGAATTAGAGAAAATGAGTGTTTTATGCGTTGGCAGTAGAACGAGTGGTGGCCCTACCGTACAGCACTTGAGACGTAAGTGGAAATCAAATCAGCCTTGTAACGAATTCGCCCATTAGGTTGCGTATCTTCCCAATTCTTTCAATCAATGGTTCCATATGATTCGGACTTCATCTGTGAAACTGCATATACAAAAAACATGGTGTTACTTAAAATCTTTCGCTTTTGGGCGTTTATTTATATAAAGTTTATAAATACCAATATGTTTACAGGATTAGTTTCTATGGATTCATTTTACCTTATCTATTTTTTAGGATATACCGGAAATGCCTGAGAGAAAAATGACCGATCAAATTAACAGACCGATTATGCTGTGCAGATTTCCGGCTAATATAAAATCGTTCTATATGAGCAAATGTCCTGAGGACTCTAAATTAACCGAGAGCGTGGACGTTTTACTTCCAAACGTGGGGGAGATTGTTGGAGGATCTATGAGGATTTGGAATTTGGAAGAACTGTTGGAAGGGTGAGTTACATCTTATATTATACAAAGTGTCTCTTAAATAATTGCAAATACTGATTGATATAACTGGTGATAATCCCATAATCCGTTAATTTTTCTTGACATTTTTCCGGGAAATTTTGAAAAACTGTTTAGTGCTGCTGGTTCATTCTTCGAAAAGTTCTTCGTCACCTATTTTATTATCGTCACCTATTTTATTATCTGTTACCTTCATATTTATCATTTAGTTTCAACTGCATATGTCAGTATTAAGTATTTTATTATTTGCTCCAATTGATTTGTGATATAGTTTGTTAAACTCTGATTTGAGTTTCTCTTTTAATTTTTTGTTCTTATCTACAATAAAACTTACATAAAATATTTTCATTTTATTTTAAAAATATCAAAGTTTTTTTTAACCAAATTTATCATCCCTTAGAATACTTGAGCTTATTAAAGAGACACCATGTATAAAAATATAAGCATATCATAATTCGTAATATTATGCATGACTTGTAATGTGCTCAATTTTTTCTTATTATAACAATAAAATAGTAATAATTGTCACATTATATTTATTATGTATTATTGTATAGTAGAAGTAAGAGTTACATAAAAAAATATGAGTATAGAAGCTTTGATAACCATATTCTATAGTAAACGCCACGAATGTTTGGGAGTGATTCATCGCTTGATGAAGTTAGAATCGACACGCGCGCTATCATTTTTACATTAAAAACGTAAATTTTTACCGCAGACGTAGGTTTTTAAAGGCCCAGTCTAATCATCTGCTTGCGCTCATCCGACTTATTCTAAAATATTAGCGTGATTGACAAAGACGATACTATGTTTTTATACTATAGACGTTTCTTTCATTGATTCGTTTTTGTGCGTCAGTCCATTGGTGTGCTTGCAATGCGACCAATGGAGCATTCCATTTTTATTTACTTTATATTTATAACCAAATATATGTTTTGACAAGACTTTGACAGTTAAAACAACAAATTACAACAGATTATATATTGATTATTATATGACTTGAAACACCACGGCACTGGAATTAAGTTTTATGTGACCTTGAACAGATTAGTTCACATGGTAGCGACCGATGAATCACTCCCAAACATTCGAGGCGTTTACTATAGCAAGTTTTATATTTTGGGCTAATAAAGAATTAGGCAATGCTAATGTTATTCAGTCCTAAAATAAGAATAACAATATTATTATATACAGGGTGAGTCTTAAATAAGTGCAAATATTTTCAAGGCTGGTAGATCTCGATAAAAGAAACTATTGCCGAGTTATTTTACTTTGAAACTTTAAAAAAATATAGTTTTTGCTTACATTTTGAGAACCACTGATCTTTTCTGGGGTTTATTTCTTGTAAATTTAATCTACTACCTATGTTGCCATATTATCAAGAAACAAAATATATTTTTTTTTACTAAAAACTAATAAAAATTCCAAACTTTTTTCCGAAAATTCCAAATTTTGAAAAAAATCGCAAATAAACCTCATAGACATGTTTCTGGGGTCGAAATATACTGCCCCTTAAAATATTTGTACTTATCTAAGACTCTATCCAAGATTTTTCTTGTATTCGAAGTTTCATACTCTAAGTAAGAAAAAATATATATTTGATTTGACTATTTATTCAAGGGAACTTAACTTGAATTCATAATTTAATATAACTATACCGGGTGCGTCTCAAAAGTGGCTCACCCCTATAACTTTTTTATTTTTTCAGATAAATAAACGAGATTTGGTATGTTAGTATATGACATAAATTAGGATTGATTGGGTGTATTCAATTGTTTTTGGTCAGTTCCTGTTTCACCGGAAATGAATACAACTTTTGATTTTTAAATGGCACCCTCGGTATTTTTTTACTTCATTCGATAGAAAATGACATTCTGGATAGAATGACAATCATATGTCAACTTTTGACATTTTCACTTAATAAAAAATGGTATTTTAAAATTCAATCTAGAGTGCCATGGCTATGTTAAAAACACTAATTCTTCATCAAGGAGCCTTGGAAAAATAGATTTGATCGTCTAATGTTTTTATTGTCTTGTCCTGGCCAGTTAGAAAATGCTTAAATCGTATTTTTAAGCATATCTCAATTTTTTCAAATGGAACGAGGGTGGCTCATTAGCATATTTGGAAAAAGCATTTTTTACGAATAATTTGATATCACACACTTGGTATTTTAAGTCAAATTTTCGTTACGACCCGCAAGTTATAATTTCAAATAAACCATATGCGAAAATGTCAAAAGTTTACCGGAGGTGCCATTTAAAAATCAAAAGTTGTAGTCATTTCCGGTGAAACCGGAAGTGACCGAAAACAATTGAATACGTCAATCAATCCTAATTTATGTCATATACAAACATACCAAATCTCGTTTTTTTAACTAAAAAAATAAAAAAGTTATAGGAGTGAGCCACTTTTGAGACGCACCCGGTATATTATTAGTACATAATATATGGAAATTTGAGTATTGGATTTTTTAATTTTTAGAAACGTTACATACTCTACAATCTACAGTCCATGTCTTTTTCAATGGATACATTGCAATAATACAAACTCTTGTAGTTCAAACAGCGATTTAGTATGTTTAGTCAGAGAAAATTACGTCTTTAACTGGGCCAATAAGAGTAACATCGATAAAAATGACGACAATAATGATATTCTTCAAATCAAACAGTTACAGCCTTGGTTTGCAGAAAACAATGTAATTCCACTTTTTAAAAAAATCCTACCGAACTCAATAGTTAATTCTCGCACTAAAATATGGTCTAATTTCCACATTATCTTTATATTTCTGTCTTTGATTGTTATTTTTATGCCATGTGTTCAGGCTGGATATACAATCCATTATCCAAAACCAGGACTATACCTGGAACACATCGGAAGCACTAAAATCAACAGAGGAAATCTTAGAGTCCAAATCAAATTTGAAAAGTGTCGATTGGAAGACGATGTAAAAGCAGTTGGGACCGTTACCGATCAATTCAGAACTCTATGCAGATCAACCAATCGTCTGGCTAAAGATATTCAGTGCGATGTTTTAGTTCGTCATATTGAGGAGAAGAGAGATCAAATTTATTGGATCAAAAAATCTCTTATTGATATCATCAAATCAAGAACCAAACGCGGGTTACTTGGAACTCTCCTTCAGAAGGTTTTCGGAGTAAATGACGAAGTCTACCGTGACATAGATGCTCTAGATCAAAATCAGAGGGAACTGATCTCAACTTCCAATCACCAAACGAAAATTATGATATCGGCTCTATCAGAATTCAACCATACCGCTTCGAGAATCAAACATAATCAGGAAAGATTTCGATTACGACTTAACAAGGCGTTCGAATTCATTAATTATACTCACGGATGGTTATCAATTAAGACTGACACCAACAAACTGGAAATACATGTGCTTGCTGTTTACCAAGTTGCGACCAATTTTATTAATGAAATTTCCGATTTCTACACAAAAATACTAAATATTTACTTGAATATTGGTAACATTTTTGACTTTATAACCCCAGCACACCTAAATGAAATCGCCAGAAAAACTAATAACAAGTTATCAGACAACCTGTTAGTAGTATCGTCTTGTGTGATAAGAAATTCTGTTGAACACGATGAACAGTATATTTACATAAGTACGTTTTTACCAATCGCAGACACAACAGAATATACTTTAGTAAAAGTGACTCCTATACCTTTGGAGATTGAAAATAGTTCATATTGGACTTATGATGAACCAGATAACATTTTAGCTGTAGACCATAACAATCGATATTATTTTGAATTATCTAAAGAAGAATTTGCAGATAGAATTACAGTTAAACAGAACGAGTATGTCTGTAATCCTACAGTAATAAAAAATTTCGAAAATAATCCAAATTGTTTTCTGGATGAAATTTACGATAGAAGAAATGCGATGAAATGCAAAATTCGTAAAGGGTTTGTAAAAGACATCATATGGAGACAACTTTACATGGATAATACATGGTTGTTCATTACAAATAGCCCTACAAATATAACTGTAATTTGTAACGATGCCAATGAACATGTTGTTCTTAATAACAGCGGCATTATCCAAATAACTGGCGATTGTATACTAAAAACAAAAGCAAATATTCTAGCATCTAAAAAAACTGATACCGTTCCTGCCATTACAACGTATATCAAACCAATCGATTTATCGAATTTGTCATTCAAAGAGAATGAGTCTATTCTCCAACAACTAGTTTCAATTGATTCGACCACGAGATCTTTTGATGATTCTATGAGTGATTTAACTGGGCAAGAAGAAAACTTGCAACTGCAGTTAAATAATACGCTTTGGACATCTGTTCGGCGGCATTCAATCATATTTAGCGCGTCCAGTAATATTTTAATAGCAGGAACATTTGTTCTGGGGATAGGGATCTATTTCTGGCTCAAAAGACGGAAGCAAAGAACAACGGTGAAGGAATCTGTGCAGATTGTTAAAGCTGTCGAAGTTGTTCCTATAAACTTCAGCGAATCAAAAGAACAAACGAAAAATGATGTAGATAATATTTAAGTGAAACAGTTTTTGGATTTTTTTATTAATTTTATATCCATTTTATTTTGTATTATATATGACGATTTAATGACTAATAATTTTTCAATGTGTGTCAGTTTCTTTATCTCTGTCGTATCTAATCTGAAAATTGGTAACATTTTTGACTATATAACCCCAGCACACCTAAATAAAATCGCCCAAAAACAAATAACAAGCTTTCAGACAACCTGCCAGTAGTATCGTCTTGTGTGATAAGTGCTGTTGAACATGATAAACAGTACATTTATATAAGTACGTTTTTGCCAATCGTAGACAGAACAGAATATACTTTAGTAAAAGTGACTCCTATACCTTTGAAGATTGAAAATAGTTCGTATTGGACTTATGATGAACCAGATAACATTTTAGCTGTTGACCATAACAATCGATATTATTTTGAATTATCTAAAGAAGAATTTGCAGATAGAATTACAGTTAAACAGAACGAGTATGTCTGTAATCCTACAGTAATAAAAAATTTCGAAAATAATCCAAATTGTTTTCTGGATGAAATTTACGATAGAAGAAATGCGATGAAATGCAAAATTCGTAAAGGGTTTGTAAAAGACATCATATGGAGACAACTTTACATGGATAATACATGGTTGTTCATTACAAATAGCCCTACAAATATAACTGTAATTTGTAACGATGCCAATGAACATGTTGTTCTTAATAACAGCGGCATTATCCAAATAACTGGCGATTGTATACTAAAAACAAAAGCAAATATTCTAGCATCTAAAAAAACTGATACCGTTCCTGCCATTACAACGTATATCAAACCAATCGATTTATCGAATTTGTCATTCAAAGAGAATGAGTCTATTCTCCAACAACTAGTTTCAATTGATTCGACCACGAGATCTTTTGATGATTCTATGAGTGATTTAACTGGGCAAGAAGAAAACTTGCAACTGCAGTTAAATAATACGCTTTGGACATCTGTTCGGCGGCATTCAATCATATTTAGCGCGTCCAGTAATATTTTAATAGCAGGAACATTTGTTCTGGGGATAGGGATCTATTTCTGGCTCAAAAGACGGAAGCAAAGAACAACGGTGAAGGAATCTGTGCAGATTGTTAAAGCTGTCGAAGTTGTTCCTATAAACTTCAGCGAATCAAAAGAACAAACGAAAAATGATGTAGATAATATTTAAGTGAAACAGTTTTTGGATTTTTTTATTAATTTTATATCCATTTTATTTTGTATTATATATGACGATTTAATGACTAATAATTTTTCAATGTGTGTCAGTTTCTTTATCTCTGTCGTATCTAATCTGAAAATTGGTAACATTTTTGACTATATAACCCCAGCACACCTAAATAAAATCGCCCAAAAAACAAATAACAAGCTTTCAGACAACCTGCCAGTAGTATCGTCTTGTGTGATAAGTGCTGTTGAACATGATAAACAGTACATTTATATAAGTACGTTTTTGCCAATCGTAGACAGAACAGAATATACTTTAGTAAAAGTGACTCCTATACCTTTGAAGATTGAAAATAGTTCGTATTGGACTTATGATGAACCAGATAACATTTTAGCTGTTGACCATAACAATCGATATTATTTTGAATTATCTAAAGAAGAATTTGCAGATAGAATTACAGTTAAACAGAACGAGTATGTCTGTAATCCTACAGTAATAAAAAATTTCGAAAATAATCCAAATTGTTTCCTGGATGAAATTCACGATAGAAGAAATGCGATGAAATGCAAAATTCGTAAAGGGTTTGTAAAAGACATCAAATGGAGACAATTTTACATGGATAATACATGGCTGTTCATTACAAATAGCCCTGCAAATATAACTGTAATTTGTAACGATGCCAACAAACATGTTGTTCTTAATAACAGCGGCATTATCCAAATAACTGGCGATTGTATACTAAAAACAAAAGCAAATATTCTAGCATCTAAAAAAACTGATACCGTTCCTGCCATTACAACGTATATCAAACCAATCGATTTATCGAATTTGTCATTCAAAGCGAATGAGTCTATTCTCCAACAACTAGTTTCAATTGATTCGACCACGAGATCTTTTGATGATTCTATGAGTGATTTAACTGGGCAAGAAGAAAACTTACAACTGCAGTTAAATAATACGCTTTGGACATCTGTTCGGTGGCATTCAATCATATTTAGCGCATCCAGTAATATTTCAATAGCAGGAACATTTGCTCTGGGGATAGGGATCTATTTCTGGCTCAAAAGACAGAAGCAAAGAACAACGGTGAAGGAATCTGTGCAGATTGTTAAAGCTGTCGAAGTTGTTCCTATAAAGTTCAGCGAATCAAAAGAACAAACGAAACAGGATGTAGATACTATTTAAGTGAAACAGTTTTTGGATTTTTTTATTAATTTTATATCCATTTTATTTTGTATTAAATATGACGATTAAATGACTAATAATTTTTCAGTGAGTGTTTCTTTATCTCTATCCACTCTAATTTGAAAATTGGTAACATTTTTGACTATATAACCCCAGCACACCTAAATGAAATCGCTAGAAAAACTAATAACAAGTTATCAGACAACCTCTGTTAGTAGTATCGTCTTGTGTGATAAGAAGTGCTGTTGAACATGATGAACAGTACATTTATATAAGTACGTTTTTACCAATCGTAGACAGAACAGAATATACTTTAGTAAAAGTGACTCCTATACCTTTGAAGATTGAAAATAGTTCATACTGGACTTATGATGAACCGGATAACATTTTAGCTGTAGACCATAACAATCGATATTATTTTGAATTATCTAAAGAAGAATTTGCAGATAGAATTACAGTTAAACAGAACGAGTATGTCTGTAATCCTACAGTAATAAAAAATTTCGAAAATAATCCAAATTGTTTTCTGGACGAAATTTACGATAGAAGAAATGCGATGAAATGCAAAATTCGTAAAGGGTTTGTAAAAGACATCATATGGAGACAACTTTACATGGATAATACATGGCTGTTCATTACAAATAGCCCTACAAATATAACTGTAATTTGTAACGATGTCAACGAACATATTCTTCTTAATAACAGCGGCATTATCCAAATAACTGGCGATTGTATACTAAAAACAAAAGCAAATATTCTAGCATCTAAAAAAACTGATACCGTTCCTGCCATTACAACGTATATCAAACCAATCGATTTATCGAATTTGTCATTCAAAGCGAATGAATCTATTCCCCAACAACTAGTTCCAATAGACTCGACCACGAGATCTTTTGATGATACTTTGAGTAATTTAACTGGGCAAGAAGAAAACTTGCAACTGCAATTAAATAATATGCTATGGACGTCTGTTCGGCGGCATTCAATCATATTTAGCGCGTCCAGTAACGTTTTGATAGCAGGAGCATCTGCTCTGGGGATAGGGATCTATTTCTGGCTCAAAAAACGGAAGCAAAGACCACAGTGAAGGAATCTCTGCAGATTGTTACAGCTGTCGAAGTTGTTCCTATGAAGTTCAGCGAAACAAAAGAATAAACGAAACAGGACGTATATACTATTTAAGTAGTTTAGTTTTTGTATTTTTTTATTACTTTCAGAACTAAACTGCTTTTTAGTGTACCTCATTCCTACTACTTAAACTTTAATATGAGTATCTTTCTAATGTACGAAAATTTTAGAATTTGTATAGAATCTTTCTAATCTGCAGAGGTGTGGATTTGAAAATATAATTTCAAGAGAGAAAATCTACCAGATCTTTTGATGATTCTTTGCAGAGTATACTGGGTGAATTGTACAATCGTACAACTAAGATTAAATGACTGCATATTTTCAAAACCTCTCTTTCTTGCAAACCATTCATACGATATCTATTCAAACTACAGTCGTTAAACAGGAAAAGGAAATCCAATAAATGAGAGTGTTATAATAATTATAATAGTCATAAAAGATGAATTTAAAAAAATATTTTTTTAGTATCAGATCATATCAGATAAAGTGTGTTGCTATTATGCTTTCAATGTTGCAGTTAATTTGATTGTTGTTGCTTGAATTTGCAATTATGTATCTATAGAAATTAGTTTGTTAATAAAATTATTAGACTAATAGTATTAAAACCGTTTTTAGTTTAACTGTGTGTTTAATACTTTTTAGATGCACAAATAATAAAACCTATAAAAGTATAAACATTAACATTATTTTTTTATAGAAAATTCACCACACCCTTGGTATTTTTGTACTTTATTCGATAGAAAATGACACTCTGAGTAGAATGACATATCATATGTCAACTTTTGACATTTCCGCTTTAAAAAAATCGTATTTTAAATTTCAATCTAAAGTGCCATGGCTGTGTTAAAAACATTAAATCCAGTAAACCATCAAGGAGCCTTGGAAAAATAGTTTTGATCGTCTAATGTTTTTCGTGTCTTTTCCTGACCGGTTAAAAGATGTCCAAATCATATTTTTAATCATATCTCAATTTTTTCAAATGGAACCAGGGTAGCTTATTAGCATATTTAGAAAAAGCACTTTTTTACGAATAATTTGGCACCACACACTTTTTTTATTTCGAGTCATTGTCGTTATGAACCGCATGTTGCAAATGTTACAAATTGAGAAAATGTCAAAAGTTGTCATATGATATGTCATTCTATTCAGTCATTTTCTATCGAATACTGCAAAAAAAGCAGGTGTCATTTAAAGATGTGGGTGTCATTTAGAGGGCGTCATTAAAAATTAAAAGTTGTAGTAATTTCCAATAAAACAGGAAGTGGCAGAAAAGAGTTGAATACGTCAATCAATCCTAATTTATGTCATATACTAACAAACCAAATCTCGTTTTTTTATTTGAAAAAATAAAAGTTATAGGGGTGAGCCACTTTTGAGACGCATTCAGTATATATCAAACCGAATTGAAAGTAAACCGCCAAGATTGATTAAAATAACATTTTATATTAATAGATAGTTTTCACAAAAAGATAAACTGAAATTTAACCACATTATTTAAATTACGAGACAGTACATTCGCAATACCAGCAACAGTAATGTTATGTGTGTAAAGAGGAAGTATCCAGTAAACAAATTATACCACATAAATAAATATGAACGGTCCGTAAGAATAATTGGCCCAGTTATATCGACACAGCGGTTTCGGCTAAATCACCAAATCCGGGCGACTTTAGACGAGATAAGCATTGAGATGGGTGACCGTCTGACTACTCGGTTGTGCTTTAGTTTGGCAAGATTTATAATATACTAAGATGCACTGATTGTTCATTTACGAAAATTAAAACTCGGATATCTTCTGGCGGGACAAAACCTCAGAAGCGATGTTTGGGACTTAAATGAAATCTAAGAAGGTAACAAATGGTCTAATATGTAGCAACCGTAGAGCTAAATTTAGTAGATTACATTTTTGGATTTTTCCAGAAAATTGTTTGTTCATTTTTATCAAGAGTTAGACGTAATAAATATACATGTATCATCAAAAACTTCAAATTCAAAATGTTGCTTAAAGCGGCCCTCACACGATCAATAATATTGTCAATGTTTAATCAATATTTGAAAGACGGCCTGACACGGTCAATACCTTATTGTCAATACACATGGTGTCAATACATATATCAATATTAAGTTTTGTGCAGATATTAAGTGTGAATTATACCCTATGCCAAAAAATGAAAGATAAAAAGCGTGTCATTTTGGTATTTTGGCATATGCAAGTGAGAAAAAATCGAGGAAAAAAATTAAGAAAAGGCGTTGGATAAAAAAAACGGATATCAAAAATAAAAAAGTTCGGCCAACTAAAACTTCTAGAGTACGTTAAGAAACCTGATGATTGCGATCTAAAAGTGGTGTAAACAACGCCGGCGATGTTCCGTCTTCCGCCATGGTTACAAATAAACTGGACAAATTTTGTCAATCATGCGACCTAACAATCAATATATTGTCAATACGACCAGCTCCGCCTTTAATATTGTTGAGTATTTTCAGGGTCCCGAAAATCCATCAATATATTGAAAGTACATCAATATATTCGCTCAAACGCTCAATAATATTGTCAATAATCCAAA
Source organism: Sitophilus oryzae (assembly GCF_002938485.1). NCBI lineage: Eukaryota > Metazoa > Arthropoda > Insecta > Coleoptera > Curculionidae > Sitophilus > Sitophilus oryzae. Next base: position 4,085,027 of record NW_022147434.1, on the reverse strand, counting down.
ATATTGACAATATTATTGATCGTGTGAGGGCCACTTAAAATAATTTTTACCACCACTACCATTAGCACCCCATTTATCAAACAGGTTAAATTTGATAGCAGAATCATTAGCATTTGATGCAAAAATGCATTTGAGACTCTATCAATCTTCTTGAGGTATGGCCACAAGTATGGCTTAGTAATGATTGAAGATTAATCGCTGACACCTCGTCCGAAATTGTCATGCCATTTGGATAACAATTTGTCTTAGTAGTATGCTTGTAACGGGGAAGCACATCTTCAAGACTTTTTAATTTTAATGGATTCCTAAGAAGTGGGGATTAAGCTTGTGTTAATTTCAAATCCGTAAATACAGCTTCTACTGACTCTATCTCCAGTAGTTTCCGAGATACCCATAGAGAACATCGTAGGAAACTCACCCTGTATTAATACATAGTACTTATTTGTATATTTAAAAAATAATAAGTTTATAAACTTGTGACGTTTAGGACTTGCAGTTACAGCTTTAAAAATAAACAGTATTTTACTTTAGACATTTTATTGAAAAATAAACTTAAAATCATATAAAACATCATATACAATATACAGGGTTGTTCACCACTTACGACACGGAGTATTGTAAAATAGCTAAACGATTAGATTTTTACAAATTGTCAGTTTTGGGTTCGTTGAAGGACTATTAGAGATAAAATTTAAAAATATTTTTACAAGATACAGAGTGTCCCAAATATGTAAAAAATATTATAGTTGTATTTTTTAAATGGAACTCCCTGTATATTATTCTATTTTTAGATTCTACGATTAAAATAAAGGTAAATTTTATTAAGTTTTATCACACTTAAACCTTACCGTTTTTGCAATATTTTCAATTTTATGAAATTGCAGTAAAAATATTAAGGCTTCATTTCTCCAAGGGTACCAAAGTTTTTAATACTGAATATTTACTGAAGATTATTTATTGATCAGATATTGTGTTGCAATAATAATAATACAGCTTCATCGGGAGGAAAATTGCCGAATTGAATATTGGTGTCACTCACTGATTTTTTGAACTCAGTGTCTTTCGATAGAGTTTCATTTAAGGTTTTGAACGATTACAAGAGCATCCTTACTCCCACTAGCTCTAAAGATTATAGTAGTTGCAAAACCGAATTCTTCTTTTGAATGCTCTTCTATTAACTCTTTAACGAGTCTTTGTTTCGTTTTTATAATAGCCGATTGAAATTAAAGTTTTGGGGGTTAAACTTGAAATCCCTGTGACTAATAAAATGCCTTCTAGCTACGATTTATTATATTTGCGAAACATGTTTAAGGAAAAGCAATTTTTTCCACTTTCGATGTAAAACAATAAAAAATATTCGCAGCTGGGTCTCAACATCTTTCTTTTCATTGTCACTAAGAGAGTTGAGATCCAAGAATTGCATCACAACATTCCAGAAAACGGTCAATCTGGTCCTAGATATTGGTTTTAAAACACCTTTTTTCTTGAGGGCTTCAAAAAATTCTTGGCGGCTGAACCGGTGCGAGACACCTAAAAATTATGTTTTTTTTCTGCAGTCGGGCGACGGGCGTCCATAGACGGGCGGTAAAAATAAATTGCTTACTACTTTTTGGTAACTATCGGTAACTCAAAAGATCTACCTCATTCAATATATCAATATTTGAAAAAAAAGTGGAAGTTTGATATCTGCAGAACAAAGGCACGAAGGATTTTAACAAATAATATAAGGGCAGTATAATATAATAAATATAGAGAATATATACAACCAAAAAATAATTGTTGCATTTTTATATCAATAATTGGATTGTCTACTATTTATTCTTATCAGTGCACGTTTTTTGGCTTATTTCTAACAAAACGGTTTTGTCCTGTTAGAATTACCATCCGCCGTATCGTGTGGCGGATTTGATTCTGTAGGGGCGGCAAACTTTCTCTCTGCCCCCACGCTACGCCGCTGTATGAAACCAAAATTTTAAATCGATATAAAATAAAAACTGAAAAAATAAATCGGTGGTAAACGGGTGGATACATGACAATGGCTCTTTGTGTGTCATTTTAATGAACTTTCTGACATTTTTTAGATGTCGTATGTCAAAATCTTGCTTGGCTCATTGGACAAACTTTACCTTCTGTCATATATGCCATGAGCCCTTAGTAGTATTAAATTTCTTGAGGTTTAATAATGTTTTAGGACCATTTATAAAAAATAATAATTATATATACATACTTCGTCATGATAAATATCCAACATGCATTCAAGGAGTTCAATTTGGGTCATTTTGACGTACTCTTAAAAACGTTTGAATATGAATTTTTAAATCGTTTTTATCGTTTAATCTCCTTTAAATTATTGTCTAATTCAAAGGTTAATTCACCAATTGTAGTGTTCCAATAGTAATTGTACTATTGTTACGTTTTTCGTCGGTTCCGTGTGGCTAAAAAGTCTAATTTATTTAAACACAATTTATTTTACACTAAGTAACAAAACAATAACGATAAAACACTTAAAGAACTATTTACAAACTTATTTACTACTATTTATCTAAAAAGCGATTTATTTGAATTTATTTTAAAAGGCGCGAGCACGACTACCGTATCTGATTGTTTCTGTCCTCTTTGCACAGGCCTCGGTTTATATACCCAAAGACAGAGAGCCTAGAATATTTCGGTCTTTTCTTAGCCGCCGTTCTCCCCGAATTCCGCCAGGGTAAAATAGGGGCGTGGCATATTAGTCCGAGGGCTGAGTCCGCAACACTATAATAGCATTTTAATTTCTTTGTAATTCTTTTATTTTCTAGATATAAACGAGAAAAAATAGATCCCAAACCCTATTTTTGGTATAACGATCAAAGAACTTATGGTACTTGCCCGCATGGAGGATATGGATTGGGTTTAGAAAGATTTCTCTGTTGGTTGTTGAACAGATATCATATCAGAGAAGTGTGTCTCTATCCTAGATATCTTCATCATTGTAAACCATAAAACTGTTTTATGTTTCAAAAGGATAATACCCTATAAAATATATATTAAATTTTTATAAAACGCATAAAAATATATATCTGCTGTATCATCATTATTATAATATACTTAAAACATGTATTTACCTCCCCCCCCCCAAGTATATTTAAATATAAATATATTCTCCTTTTTGCTGCTAAAACAAGGAGTTTTATTTTCCCTATTTTTACTCCAATTTCATAACAAATAACATAGGGTTTAACCACAAATGAGCCCAAGTGAAGAATTTCAAAAAACACCAGGTACGTGGTGTTATTTGAACTATTTGTTTTTCATACTAAGTGTCAGTTTTTCCCATGGCCTAAGTCTGTCTAAATCAATGACTAAAGAATTCAAGGACAAATAACACCCAAGAGCAAATTGTTACCATGGCACCAAACAGTGCCGTGGCCATATTTTTTTCTTAACTTAGCTATTTGAAGGGATATTTATATTTTTGATAAATGTTTTGACTACGCCTATGGTGTAGGTGGTGGCATCATACTAATTAATTACGAAAAAAACGTTTTAAAATGTTAACAAAAGGTACAAAACAAGTATAGACATATAGCACACATCAAGTACGTATATCAGAAAAATAATTATCGAATTCTATAAGAAAACTTAAGAAAACGCTAAAAAGGTGGAGCGAACGGTTTATTTACCTATGAAACGTAACTCCTGGCTCTTTCTTGTCACTGCTGCTTTTACATTTGAAAGCTGAACCACTAATCAGCATTGTAATAAAGTTTATACAAAGTTCACTACACACAAACTAATAAAAATTGCTAAAATTGTTGTTGGTGACCAGCTGATGACTCATTGTTTGCCACCAAATGAAAAGGCGTCTAAGGTCACAAATTCTCCTGCAGCCCGTATATGGGCGTTACATGTCCATATATTCTTTAGTCATTGGTCTAAATGGAGGATCCCTGACTGACAGTTATGTCTATCATTTTAATTAACAGGCAAGTTCTATTTTCCAACATTGGACCAAGCTTTCTAAAGTTTCAAATAACAATTTTTAAAAAAATGAAATGTAAAGTATAAACATTTTTTGATTTGTTAAAATAATTTATTGCCTTAATGATTATTAGTTACAGATCGCAATGTTTTAATTATACCATTTAAAATATCTATAGATTCTAAATGTAAGGGATTATTCTTATCTAGTTGTTGATACAAATTATTTACAGAGGTACTAAACATTGTAAATTCTGGAGTACTTTCCTGCAACCAAATTCTAGGTACAACTTGACTAATCAGTCTAACTTTTTGAACCGCATCGGTCAATACACAAAATTTTAATGCACTTAATAAATATCTGTTTAGTAATGCGTTTAAAGCTAATTCTTTCAATTTGTTATCATTAATGATGCCTTGCCAGCTAGTGATATTTTTTAATAATTTTAAACCACTTGCAAACTGTCTTTGAAAGAATTGGTTCTTACTGTCGGCTAATTTGGGAGTAATTGGAATATAAACATCATTTTCTAAAGCCACCTGCATTTTATGCAGAATAGCATTAAAAAGGTTAGTCAAACTTTTACTGCTTGGTCCAAGAGTGGGATATTTCCTAATATATCTACCCACCATACCAACTAACCTTAAAGTTTGTGAACTTGAAACAGGGTCCCAACATTTGTCAACTAACTGTGTTAATTTTGGTAATAATACTTTCTCAATTACAGTTGGTAACAAGTTTATATCTGGATCTTTAGATAGACTTTTTTCAGATTCATCATCGTGCAGTCCATAAAGTGCCAAGGTTCTGTACCACTCAGTTTTTTCAATGTCTTTAGTTTCATTTAAAGGATCCCAAAAAATTAAGTTAAGTCTTATCAGAGGGCTTACTACTTTTGGTAAACACAAAGTGGCATAAGCTTCATTATACGCAGACATATCTTTTGTTCTCCAGTGTTCAAACCTAATAAGAATACTAGCTGTTGAAGAATAGTCCTCGACAACATCTTCAAAAATTTCTTGTAATTCTTGATCGATTTCTTGTTTCTCTTTATCAAAGAAGAGTAAATCTTGTTGAGACATTTCTTCATCGCTTGACATTCCCTCCACATGCTTTGCAATATTCTGTGTATTTGGCAATTCCCTGGCTCGTCGGCGTCTTGTTCTTCTGCCCTCTCTTTCAGCAGCTCTTCTGACTTTTTCTTCATCTTCTGGACCTTTTTTTAATAATGCTTTACCAGTTGCTTCTTCTGTTTGATCCCTAACATCTTGTCTTCTCCTTTCAATTAACCATTTAGATTTAGATGCCATTAGATCCATTGCTCTTTGTTCTAATACAGTAATAGCACTAATTTTTTCATCTAAGCATTCAACTAAATCTGTAATATATCCTCTTAATTCTTGATAAAACCTGAATTTTTCTGCTGCTTCTGGAGCTTTTATTTTTAAATCCTCTAATTCTTCATTGGCTTCATCTATGTCATCTTGAACTTTTTTTAATTTCACCAAATTCTGTTCTCTAGAGTTACAGACTTCCTTAAAATGTTCTCTCAACTTTTCTGCTATCATTTCAGGTGTTCTTGGAACTTCAGGGTCAATTATGGGGACTTGTTGTTTCGATAAAGAAAGACTCTGAACTTGTAGTTCTGTTTGGTACTCATTCATAAGCTCTTGTGCTGCTGTCATTGATGCACCTATTAAGTACAATAAGAATAACAGGTAAAAATACATATAAAACAATATAAGAAGACTAAAACAAAATTTTTATTATTCCTACTAATATCAATTACCTGTAACTCCTTTTCTAATTTGTTGATCTTCCCATTCATCAAGTTCATGATCTGAATCTTGTGCTGCTAAAAATTGTTCTCTCCTTCTTTCTTTATCTCGTCTAGCTAGATTAACGTCCATATCAATTCTTTCATCATCACTATGCTCATTATCATCATCTCTTACCAAGCGCCCTAAAATAATATTAATATAAAATTCAAATACATATATTACTTATTTTAATATTAACCTGTATCTTCAGGTTCTTCATCTTCAACAGATATAAAGTCTCCCATTTCTCTAGCCTTTTGTCTTTTCTTTCTAGCAGCATGAATCATGGCTGCATCTGGTATTGCTCCTGCTTCCAAAACTCTTCTTACATTATCTGGTTTTGAAAACCTATGAACTGTTGAAGCAGAATCTTCCTCATCGGAAGATAAGTCATTCTTGCCTGTGAAAATAATTTTAAACAATTATATTATGGTTACTTTATTACAACAATAGTAATATTTAGTGTATAGTAGTGTATTATCACAATAAGGTCTTACCTGCACATAATGCATCTCTTCCACTCAATATTGGAGGTGGAGGAGTAGGTGGTCTCTTGTGGCTAGGATTAACAACAAGAATTATATCATCTGTAACTACTTCAGTTTTTTCTTTAGGTTTATATTCTTCTTTCTCAACTTTTTCCTTGTCCTTCTTCTTTTTCTCTTTTTCAAACATTCGCATAACCTTTTTATTATGTGAAGATTTTTTAATCTAATAAAATATTACGATCATTATTATTAAAAGAAACAATATATCATGCGTACAAAAACATGCCTGGAATACTTCTCCTTCTTCTTCAGTTTCAAAACTCAATAATGTTTGGGGTGGCTTTTTCTCTTTTTCTTTCTTCTTTGATTTCCTTTCGAATTGTGGAAGTTCTTGGTAATCCATAGGTTCAGATTCATCTTCATCATCGTTTTCTGTAAATACTCTTCTTTGTATGAGATTCTTTTTCGGTTTCCTAAATAATGACATTATTATATTTATTTATTAACAAAATGGCAGGAAAGAGGAAAGGAAAAGAGATTTTAGGTTAACTTTTATTGACACATCAATAATGACACTTTTTATGACATAAGACAAGATTTTGTGACAAGATTCATATATAATTTAAATAAGAATTTAAAGGTGTTTTGTTTTAAATTAGTTTAAAATCAAATGTTAAGTATAAGTTTTGTGTAAATAATGTACTATATATGTGGACAATCTGTTTATAAAGAATTGAATTAAAAAAAAAAACAAACTTAGTACCTTTCTGTTTATAAAGTTTCTTAAATAGCAAATTTGTTTCTACTTACCGTTCTCTGCTTTTGTTTGTAAACAAACGTCTTCTGATAAGCCTTTTGCGTTTTTTCTTTTCTCTTTCTTTTAATAATAATGCACAACCCATTAATATGACCGCTGCGGCCGCAATAATAACATTTCTATCACTCATTCTTAAAAAACAGGAGTAGGATCCACGAGCAGATCATTTACCAAGCAAACCTAGAAACATCTTAGCATCATCCTAGGAATGTATTGAATGTTGTTGAATGTATGTGCGATGTGCGATTCACGAAAGAAGACGATTTTTTATCCTTAGAACAGAATATTTTTCGGTAATGGTGTGGATCCGGTGGCTGACCTTGAAACGAGTTTTTGCTGCATATAGTCACAGACACTACGCAGACGCACATCTTCGATATTGCCAGATTGCAAGTTATTTTGGAATTATTTTCAGTAGAAAACAAATATGTGCTTTTCAGTGTTTTTTGTCAATATATACCGTATGATCGAAAAAACGGCGTCCAGTTGGCTGAGAAATGACGATTGAGGACATTTCCCATATAAAATGACAGCGATCTTCATTTTATAGTCATCGCTGACGCTATTTTTTTTTGAATCATAGTACGCCGTATATTATTTATATTATTATTTTAATATTTCGCACAACACGTGAACGCTTATTATGTATTTTCATAGTCAATAAAATTAAATAGAAATAAAACTCTAGATTCCCATAATTAATCTAATTGCTCTAGATTATTATGCTACGTTTAAAAAGTGCTTCATTAAAAATTCGGATATGTCCTTTGGATATGTCCAAGTTTTTTCTTTTTTTTTAATTTTTAAATGCTGTAGCTCCATATCATGTTCATAATAGGTTTTTTTAACAGTCCATCAAAACTACGGAGGCTTTAAAAGGCCTTTTAGCGTCCGTAATTAAAATTATAGAATCAGCTTCAGCAACATTAACAGTTACCTTGTTTAATTCTGCTATACATATATTGCATTAATTTTCTGCTACCTTCGGTAGCAATCTATTCTTACACCTAACGTATGTGATTTTCTTAGCATATATGATTTATAAGCCATATTTTTCCTAAGGGAAGGATGGAATAGGATATGCAAAATTAAGATATTTTAACATTTATTTTCCAGACAAAGCATAATATAGTATTAAGATTAAGACATAACAAATATTATAAGAAAGATCTTAATATAAATCACAAACTAACTAAGTCTTAATTTGGTCTTGTAGTCTTGTATAAACATAGGTATAAAACTAATAAGATCAAAACTCAACCTTCACCATATTGTCAAGATTTGGCATTTTAGGAAACAAGAAATTACAGTAAATTAAGAAAAGAATATCAAGGTACACGATATTAAATACTGTAATGTATTCTACGACACAAACCATCTCCCTTCTAAAGAGAAAAAGATAAAACATAAAGCTTATTCAGCTTATTTTAGTCTTATCAACACACTCTTCGACAAAATATTTGTCTAAAATTGCTATTAATCCACTAACTTGATATTTTTAAGAAATTATGATACAAACATTATAATCAAAGTAGGTAAAATGTTACCTTTATCTCCCATTGACGTGTATTGTTCTATAAGACTCGTCATGGTAGTACTTTAATACATATAACCAAAACTATTGTTGCCTGTAAATAACTTAGATTAACAATAAAAAGTAAATAACTAGAAATTAAACAACTTGGATGTGTAAAACTTGGAAAATAAGTTCGTCATAATAATGCTTTTATTTATTCACTATTCTAATAAACAATATGCATTCCTTCGGAAACTCTCTATTTATTTATCTAGTAATGCTAGTTATGACAGTCGAAATACACAGATACACTTCTCACGGACGACATCCGCAGGATGCACCTGCACTTTTGCCTGGGAATCTGCAATTCAGCAGTTTGCCATAAGAAGAGGTTTCTTCACAAATCAATGTAGATTTTAGTTTTAGTTCTTGTCTAGCTATTGTACTTATAACATTCAATTGCTGTTCCGTAAAATAAATTTAAGTTTATTCCAAAATTTGTGTTTTTAAAAATACATCTTTCTGGGACTGAAACGTAACTTGCTAAAACACTCTATTTGAAAGTCGATTAGAGAAAATAGTATGATTCATTGGCAAGCGATGTAAATATTTGTGATCAGGTAAAATTGTGATGTAAGAGGAGGCTTAGCTTGGCGGCGCGTGGCAGGTTAGTCAGTTGTTGATAGGCCGGCCGGCTGTGTAGTGTTGTGTTTTTGTCACAGAGCTGACAAATGGTGGTTGCGAGTTTTTTGACTAATATAGTTGCAAGTCGTTTGACTGTAAGCCAACGGGGTCGTTTGACCACGGTAAGAAAACCTCTTGTGACGTCCTGCCATCGAATTGGTCTTGAGAGTTTGAGGTCTCCATAATGTCTTCTCGATTGACGATGCGGCGTTGGGATAGTGAGCTATCCAATAGCTTATTCGATTGGGATGCGAATCTGTTTAGCGGCAGAGTTGCGGCCGGGGGAAGCCCCTATACTATTTCAGGTGACACTAGCTAGTTGTTGAAGATTATTAACCAATAGATCCGAATAATATTTGAATTAGATGGAAGATATGGAATGTGATATATTGAATAGAATATCAGTGATGTTAGTGGCTAGGGGGCGGAGTACCCCCGGGTGAGTCTTACTATTTAACTATCAATTTTATCCAGATCAGTAAATGTTTGTTTTGTTATTTTCATGTACAATGAGAGAGTGCTTGCCAATGACCAACTAAATGGATATTTGAGGTGAATTTGCATTGTGAGACTCGGTTGAGTAAGCCCCAAAAATAGCGATTTTACAGATGTAATAAATAATGTGTCATATTGATGATACAACATAATTCTTATAAGTTTAAAGTAGGATTTATAAACTCACAGTTGGATTTGGCTTTGGCGTTGGCGCCGCCGCCCAATTCTTAAAACTGTATATTACCATAAGAGCATTTATAAACCCGGTTGGCGTTGGCTTTGGCGCCCGGTTGCCGTCGGACTTGAATTATGTTTAACTTTTTAAAACCATTAAGAAAAAATCTGTAAATAATAATTTTTAATTCTAATGTAAATATATAAATACATATGTTATTATTATTACAGTTATTTTATATACTCATAATACTTTCATTTAATTTTGGATATCAAGATAAGTCTCAAATTATAAAGTTAATTATAGAATTTGTGCTGCTGTGAAAAATTTTGAGCTGCAAAGAATTCGAAAATAAACTGCAATTTGGCAACATCGACGATGTGCGCTTGCGTAGTATCGATGATCAAATGCAGCAAATATGGGCTTCAAGGTCAGCCACCGGATCCACACCTTTACCGAAAAAGACATGCGACATGCGAAAGCGGAACCCAAAACCGTGTGAAATGGTGAAAATGGTCACTGACTCTGTCACTGGTCACTAGTCACAGTCGTCACTGGCATGGTCACCCATGGAGGGTAGGTCACTCCAAAAAGTAATAATAATCATACATACAAGTTTTATGGCCTAAGCTGCCAGGGCTATTCGGCAATCATACATAAAATAATAAGTATATATGATAATTCTTCTTACATATTTAGTCTTTATCATACGATCACATATAGAGATATAAAGTAGGCATCCTTGCTTGATCACAATGATCACATCATGATCACATGCGATAGTACGATAGTACGATAGCCGCGGATAAAGAGTAGTCTTGTCTTATGAGTTTCTATGGTCATCGTTGCTCAACAGTCAGGCCAGCTTCCCAATGGAAAATGGGTTAGCCTTGGCAGTTGTGGCCGAAGAAAAAAAGAGAAAAAAGTTACTTTAACCTTATTTTATTTATCCAGTAACTTTAAATTCAAATGATTCAAATATTTAGAAACAATGAAATCAATCAAACATTTTTAATAAAACATACAGGAACATTGATATGAGAAGAGTGAAGGAAAGCAAATATTGTCGAATTATTTTTGCTGCTTTATTTTCTTTTCTTCTAGGATGCATGATAACATTAAATCTTACCCCCATTGATAAAACCTGCATTGTAGATAATACAGATCGAGAATACAATATTATGCAAAACTCCAAGCTTAAAAATCCTGAAGTAATTGTATTAATTTTATCTGCTGTAAAGAATTCAGATAGGCGAAATATTATCAGAGAAACTTGGTTAACTTTAGGCAACAATGTTTTAGGCAGTGGAATTAAATATAGATATAAGCATTATTTTGTCATTGGAAGCTTAGGACTTTCAAATGATGAGATTTTACACATAAGTACAGAGCAGTCTCAGAACAGTGATATACTAATACTACCGTTATATGATAATTACAAGAATTTAACAGAAAAAGTACTTAAAAGTTTTGAATGGCTCAATTTACAATACGATTATGGATTAGGATACAAATACGTTTTAAAATGCGATGATGATAGTGTCGTTAATTTGCAGTCTTTGTTGGTGGAAATACCAAAGTTGGAGTCTACATTAATAAATTCAAATTTACATTATCCGTTAAATTTACCACCAGAAAAACTAAATCATTTTATTACAACAAACATTCAAAGTAATGAAAAAATTAACACTGTTAATATTGAGAATATGAGCATATATTGGGGATATTTTCATGGAAATGCTAGAATTAAAAGAAACGGAAAATGGCAAGAAAGTGAATGGATTTTATGTGACAATTATGTGCCATATGCTTTAGGGGGAGGCTACATATTGTCAAGAAATCTTGTTAGCTATATTGGCAAAAACGTTAATTACTTACGGTACTTATGAGTCCATAAAATTCTAATTTATAATTTATTTCTATTTCTTTTTAAGGACATTTAAATCGGAAGATGTAAGTGTGGGCTTGTGGTTATCAGCTATAAATAATATTATTAGGGTGCACGATATTAGATTTGATACAGAATGGACTTCAAGAGGATGTAAGAACTATTACCTAGTCACTCATCATATTTCACCCACAGAAACCAAATTTATGTTTGAGAGTCTTGTTAATAATAAACAGCTTTGTGTCAGAGAGGTAGAGAAGAGAAAATATTATTTGTATAATTGGTCAGCACTTCCAAGTGAATGTTGCGTTATGGTTAATTAATTTTTAACTTAAATATAATTTATTTATTTATTTAAAGATAATTGAAGTTCAATAAAATATGACTAATTAGTCTTATTACTCTTATTGCTGCATTTCTTTGTCACTTTCAGGATAGTTAGGATAGTATGCTCTTCAAAATGAATTTATTTCTTAACTAAAATTTTCTGAAATACAGAGTGATCTCTAATTTGGAGCACATTCAATTTCATATTTGTTTGATCTATATAACCTAAAGCCTAATAGCACAGAATAGCTATTATATCCTGTGCTAATAGGCAGGGCCTGAAGAAGCGACAGTAAAGTCGCGAAACGTCGCAAAAAACAATTGTTTCCATTTGAGCCTTCCCAAATACCCACGATTTTTTTCTACAGATTACTGGGAACAAACAGTAATTGCAATAAAAATAGATGTTTCAAATAGCATTTATTTGACAAAGAGCAGTCTAACTTGTTAATTAATCACCTAGATAATAATTGATTTAATAAAATGGAACAGAAATATATTTATGTAGGTAAACTTGTTTCTCTTTTTGCTGTTACTGAAATTTGATGATCCTGTCCTTGCATCTCTATACTCTATGTGAAGAAATGGCTATAAATAAATAATACTCCTAAAACTGCAAAAACCTTTATTAATTAATAACTTAATAAACATAAAATTATAATTACATAAAATTAAATCTCCCTTTTCTGTCTTCAGCCACACTGAAATGTAGATTTTTTTCGTAAAAGTGGTTACAGAAATAAAATTGTGGTGTGTTCATAAGTATAAAAAAATATTTATGGATGAGAATATTAAGTTAAAAAATATTAACTCCAAATAAAACACCGTAAAAACTAATAGGAAAGATAAATAGAATTTACAAACATTACCTATAAATTACAAACTTATTGTTAAAATTTAGTACAAATTGTAGGGTATAAAAAACCTACGTTATTAATAATACACGACAATATTAAATTACAAATAATATAGATACAAAACTATCTTTAATTCAGTCTTGTAAAATTGTGCTAATTTGGACAACTTATTAGGTAGTAAAGTCTGTTCAACGAATCAGGGAAGAGTTGGGGAAGAGTATGACAATAAAATTTGCCTGTGAATTAAAATGCATATAAAATGATAGACATAACTGTCACTGTGAGGGATCGTCTCGTTGGACAGATTATAGTTTTAGTAATCAATCAGGATTTACAAAACTAGTTGGTCATTACCATATGAGCATATTAAAAAACGACGTCACGGTGACCAGTGACTTACATCGTTTATTAAAAAGTAATAATATGTCAAAAATTCAAAAACTGATATTTAATTTAGAAAAAAGTAAAGTTTTCGGAATCATTTACAAATCTCTATATGTCTATTCACCAAAAGAATATATGGCAATGACAGAGTTGTCTATCATTTTAATTCAAAGGTAAAAAGTTTGTTTACTGTTAATGTTTGGATGTCATCTGAAGAAATGCACTCTTCAACCTTGACTCTTCTCGCGCTATACAGTGTGTTTCTGAATAAGTGTCCGATGTTTTACAGGATGATTTTTCCAGTATTTTTAAGATAAAAAATTCATATAAACGTGTTCAAAAATGCTTGGTTTTCGAGATACAGGGTGTCAAAATTTTAGGAAAAAGAAGATTTTTTTTTCGTATCTTCGGAAACCCTTCTGATATTTTAGAAAATTCGGTACACGTCGTTTCGCCACTAAGAGGCATTTTTCGATAAAAACTATTTTCTCAAATTTTTGGCGTTCGGACGAAAAAAGACCAAAAACAAATTTTACATCAAAAACACGACCATATCAGAATACGCTCCATTAGTGGTGACGTCATATTGCGGAAGGTCAGTGTCGCAAAATCTAAACAAAGCATGAATTAACCCGTTTTTTTTTCTCGTTTATTATATTACTGTTTTCTTAAGGATAATTGTATTTTTCCAAGTAAGTACATTTAATTTTGAACCGTACCAGTGCACTTTATAGTTAATAAATTCTATAATACTATGAAAATTCGTGTTCTTTATTGTTTTAACATAACCTCATATTACTTATCCCTATATGTATCCTTTTATGTAATTATACCTATAGTAAACGCTTATATACTTACTCAGAAAGACACAAATATCTTTTGAACAGAGTTATATAATAAAAAATTAAGAAAAATTAGATTATCCCATTATATTCTTGCTTTGTTTGGATTTTGCGACACTGACCTTCTGCTACATGACGTCACACTAATGGAGCGTATTTCGCAACAGATGCATCAGACAATAAAACAAGAGATATAATTTGTTCTAAAAATTATTTATTTTAGTCGATACGCCGTACGAACGCTCACTAGTGAAAATTTTAGAAAATATTTTTCATCGAAAAATGCCTCCTTAATCCGGCAAAAATGTGTACTAAATTCTACAGGGTGTTTCAAAAAACGTGCCATCTCTCGTGGGGAGATTCCTCACGTATTTTCTTCCAAGTACTTTTAGTGGTTCAAATGAAATTTTGAGGGTAAAAGTTAAAATATATACATAAATGACCTAAATACAAAATATTTTTATGGTGTCTGTCTGTCTGCCGTCTATAACACGATAACTCAAAAACCGTTCAATCGATTTTAACCAAATTTGGCACAAAAATACTGTGGCACCCGAGAATCTGGCCATTAGTTTTTGGTAGGGGTGGGGGTTGGTAAGGGGGTATGGGAAGGGGTTAAAAATTTTAAAAAATCGTAACTCCAAAATTACAGTAGCTAGCGAAATGCGGTTTTCAAATTAAGATTAGGAATAATATTTGCAACAAAATTTGTAATAACATAAAAATCAGTTAAAGTCGCAGTTTTCGAGATATTAACATATTTTAGTATGGACGGCTATACGTGCCTCCCGGCGCCAATTTTTTCTTTTGATATCAAAATTGAGTAGACCGTTTAATGCCAATTAAAAGTTATTTCATGAAATTTTGTCGAATTCGACCTCCTTGATGAGATAAACGCAATTTTATTAATCACAATTAATAAAATTAAAATAAAATTAATAAATTATATATTTTACCTAATTTATTATTAAATATTATTACTATTAGTTATTATTAGTATTAGTCCAACCTACAGAAATTTCAAATAAAAAATTAATGTAGGTATCTGTGTCTAACAAAGGAATGCGGACAAAAAACATTTAAATAAACAGCAATATATTTTATACGTCGACTTGACGAGTACGTCACCGCAAATCGCTCCGCCCACTCATTTTATTAGCCACTTGCAAATTTGTCGAATTTTTATTGATTGGACGCGTCGTCTAATTTTTTACGAAAAACATCGAGAGAATATCGTTTCCCCTCTCACGGATACCCCGTAGCTACAGAACGGACAGACGTACTGTATTTAAGATAATCACAAAAAAAAAATTAAAAAGTTTTAGAGATGGCATATGCTTTTTGAATCAAACACCCTGTATATAAAAACATCTGGAGTAGGTCCGAAGATATTACGAAAAATCAAAGCTAAAAACCGATTTTTTTCAAAATTTTGGCACCCTGTATCTCGAAAACAAAGCATTTTAGAAGAACGTCAACGATTTCTTGTAGACGTATCTGTTTTAAAAAGTAAAGTGTTCTCGAATAGTTCAATTTAAATATTTTAAATAGTTTTTTTTTCTTGATTCTTTATATTTTTTTGCTTCCGACGACGGAAAGAGAAAACTTTCCGAAACGTTAAGCATTTTTTTTCTTTGTTAGGCAAATTTTTATTACTGTAAACATAACTTCTGACAAGCAGCGTCCGTTTAGGTTTAACGTAGAAGTGTTAACAAAAAATAACTATTTTATTTTGTAGATTTTTCTTGCAGTGCAGTGGCGAAAAACCCATAAGGATTTTTTTGGAAAGAACACATTTATCTGAAGCCAAACAGCTCTGGCAGCTAAAGCCGTTAAACTAAAGTACTACTATATATATTTATATGAACTTTTTAACTTATAAATATTTAAAAAATCACCCTGTGAAATATCGGACAATAATTAGAAACACTCTGTATAGACTTTTTACTCTCTTCATTTAAATTAATTTTTGACAAAAGTTTTTTACTTCAATTTTTAATAAACGATATATCCGACCTAAATTACCGATTATCATTTCAAAGACCACTGTGACGTCTCTTTTTTTCGACCCTAACTTAAAAAATATTTTGCCCATAAACGAAATACTGGAACCTGATTAAAGATAATAAATAAAACATATAGTAACACTGGCTGCAAAATCACAAACTTACTATACAAATATATAGATAGAAAAAACGCAAAAAAATAAAAATAAATAATTAAATTATTAAAGTTTCGTCCTTAGGATCCCACTGCGATTTTTTACTTTTGCCCGTTTTCATACCTCTAGGCGGTGTGTTTTCGCACTGGACCTTAATTTTTTTCTCCTTAAAAACGGGAATTTTGCTAGAACCGTTCTCGACTTTGCGTGGCTTATCGCTAACTTTTAATTTTATCGCGTGGTTTTTGTCCTGGTTCCCGTTCCGCACTCCCAACGGTATTCTAACATGTTCCTTCATTTGTACAATTCTAGGACACACTACTAAATCCTCATCTTCATAAATCAGGTTTGTCAACTTTTTATCTAATTCTTTGGCATCTGCCGTGAGATCGATGATCGGTGGTGATACAGGCTGCGATTTCGATTTCCTAGGTGTGATAGGGTTCTCGTGTGGTGGTGTGATCGGTGCCGATTTCACACACTTCGGTTCTTCAATGTTAAATATATAATTTTCATCAGACGTTGCCACGACTTCATTATCAGGAGATTCAGGACTAATTTCTGTGGCGTATTCACAAGAATCAATGTTGTTTGAATTAGTTTCAACATTTAAGACATTGTTTTCTAGAGGATTACATTCTAAACTTTCAATTTCAGGTACAAGAAGAGACATTCCTATTTCTAATAAATCATCAACTGAGCTGCTGCTTTCTAAAATATTCTCTGGTGTTTCTATATTCTCCGATACTTCAATATCCTCAGAAGTTGATGTTTGGTTTTCTTTACTATGTACATTATCATCTACAGCTTTATGACTGGCTTCAACTTCTTCTGTAGTCTTTGGTAGTAGTAATGGTGTTCTTATAAAATCTATAGTTGGTGATCTAGGATCGTTGACGATGACACTTGAAGGGTCGTTGCAAGTATCTACAATAGCAATAATGAAAATAATTAGCATTTATTAATACAAACACACAAATCGTCTTACATATCACGAAGTGGCGTAACTAATTTTTTATATTTTTCAGGAGAGTGGTTTCAAGTCAATACTAACCAAAATATATTGAAGCCACTGTGTTTCTTTTTGTTAAAGAAACACGATGACTACAATAATATATTTTGGTTGGCATTGAAACCAAAGTAGTAAAAAGCTTATAAAAAAATGTCAAAAAACACCCGAAAAATATAAAAAAATGAGCTACTTGATATCTACTGGCGCGTTCTCACGACTCGTGTACCGGGTGGCCCACTAAGAATGGACGCCAGCTGTATCTCAGAAACTACTTATCGTATAACTTTGGGAAAAAAATTCTAAAAAGTAAATGGACTAAGAGAAATCGCTGGAAATTATTTTCAAGTTCGAAAAATGTCCGCTAGGGGGCGTTTCTCTGATATCCAATCAGAAAACAGGGGTTTTCTCAAAAATATGCAGGTGAACAGGTATTTTAAATATCACTATTGTAATCATCGAGAAATTTGTATTTTTGATATAGAGTATTTTGCTCTATCTCATAAAAGAAAATGGTGGGGGAAGGTTAAACTTGCTTTTATTAAAATAAAGATAACTCTGGTTTAGGTTAGCCGATTTAAAGAAACTAGGGCTTGTTTAAAAGAGCTTTTCTTCCTTAATGATCTCGAGTACAAATTTTGTTTTCATATTTTTTTTTCGTGGTAGCTAGAGAGCGCTGTTTGACATCATAACAAATATTGCGCTTTTGCATACAAAATTTAAATAGGAGGCTATATTTTTCTTTACACAGTAAAATAGAGCACAAAATTTCCAAAATATGAGCACAAACTGCAACTTTCTATCTTCTCTCTAACGGGAGATATTAAAAAAATAAATCATATTAGGCTGTAGCCTAGTATTATAAGGTCTAAAAATTATAGTAGTAGGCTAGGAAACAAAAAGGGGTAAATTGGTTACGTCAAAATATCAAAACATATATTTTAATTTCATTTTAATATCGTTTAATAGTTATTTATCCATGTTCGTTCTTGATTCGACCCCATAAATTAAAACCCAGCCATATTGAATCCGATGACATCGCCGATGACCTAGCTGGCCATGGAAATATGCCTCTCCAGGGTCTCTATCTACTAAAATAAGTGGTATCCAAGAAGCACCACACATTCACAGCAAATTAAGCGGCACAACTGCACCAACTGCATCAACTACATTCATGCTGATCAAATTGCAACAAATGCAATTTCATCCCCTAATGACGGATCCCCTAACGAAGTTAGCAATTTATCTCTTACAAATTAGGGATAGTTCATTTCATTCAGATAATTAAAAAAGTCCAATCATTCGCCATCCTAGAATTCCTGCCTAAACATTTACCGACCAACGGTCTTGGTGCTGAACTACTTGCATTAAGGATAGATTTGGACCAGTAGTGCATATTAAGATTCGCACCTGTGCTATATGAAAAGCTACCCAAACGACATAAACTTTATAACATAATAATAAATAACACAAACAACAGATAAACCACGAAAACAAGTGAAAACAAGGATGAATTTGGTTTAATAACTAAATGACGTTACATGAAATAAACTCCTAGTTTTCGGCTATACGAAATTCGGCCGTTTTCCGTTAAAAAAAATATGGCGGCACATAATTCCTAGAAATTTTAATAAAATTATTGATTGTCCGACTTTCGGACATCTTAATCTAAGAACTACCTACGTATAATTAACAAAAAAATTCGTAAAAATTATAGGGATGGACGATAATGTTACATAAACACATTTAAAAATTTATAACGTCATTTTTTTTTAAAACGCCCGAAATTCGGATGCATGAAAACTTAACTTAAACGTTTTGATATTTTGACGTAATCAATTTACCTCTTTTTGTTTCCTAGCCTACTACTATAATTTTTAGACCTTATAGGCGACAGCCTAATATGATTTAATTTCTTAATATCTCCCGTTAGAGAGAAGATAGAAAATTGCGGTTTGCGCTAATATTTTGGAAATTTTGTGCTCTATTTAACGGTACAAAGAAAAATATAGCCTCCTATTTAATTTTTTTATGCAAAATTGCGCTTTTCTATCTATCTCTATCTATTTGGTTTGGTTTGATTTCTCTAGCTATCACAAAAAAAATATGGAAACAAAATTTATACTGGAGATCATTAAGGAAGAAAAGCTCTTTTAAACGAGCCCCAGTTTGTTTAAATCGGCTAACCTAAACCAGAGTTATCCTTATTTTAATAAAAGCAAATTTAACCTTCCCCCACCACTTTATTTTATGAGATAGAGCAAAATACTCTATATCAAAAAAAATACAAATTTCTCGATGATTACAACAGTAATATTTAAAAAACCTGTTCACCTGCATATTTTTGAGAAAAACTCTGTTTTATGAGTGGCTGTCAGAGAAACGCCCCCTAGCGGACATTTTTCAAACTTGAAAATAATTTCCAGCGATTTCTCTTGGTCGATTTACTTATTAGAATTTTTTCCAAAGTATACGATAAGTAGTTTCTGAGGTACAGCCGGCGTCTCCATTCTTAGTTGGCCATCCGGTACTTGGCAAGTATTTTTTATTGGCCTACAGGGTCTGGCGGGAGTGCGGCGTAGTTCCTATAATAAATAACTTAGAAATTCTGTATAGATGCCCGACGCACCGTGTATAACCTGTATACTAATTACAAATGTTTGTCAAGTACGCGAGTCTTGAGAATGCGCCTTATGACGAAATAAGTAATATGGTTTTCCAACTTGATAGTCGAGATAAACTTGGTAAAGCTTCGTCTACACATACCTAACGTTTCACCCTACGTTAAGTGACGGCAGTTTCCTAGACAGTCTTCCGTCTTAGCCCTGTCTAGGCATGACGTTTTAATCGTCAGTAAAAAAGGTCAGGTAAGACGGATTAAAGACTAGCGTATATTCTAGAAGTGTTACTGACGGTTTTAGATCGGTTTTTAGTAATGACCATAAAGGAGGCACTGTTTTCATTCTTCGTCAAAAATCTTAAACTATGTATCATAGAAATAATTAAAAATATGTTTAAGCTTGTGCCAATGAAGCCCTTTCATACAGTACTCCACATGACACAGTTAACTCAATTTAAAATTTGGACTGTCGCGCCGTTCCATGCATAAAGTCACATTTTTTTTGTGATCTAATTACAAATGTATAGTTTTCAGATATTTCCCTATACTTGTAGCATAAGACGGTGTTATTTGCCATAGTTCTAGGCCAACGGAAAATACCCTATACCCTTTTCCTTGAGAGTGTCGAAATATAGTTTTTTTAAACGTCACAACAGTATTAATTTTTGCGACGGGATTGCCAATATAAAAAAATCATTTTAACGTCTAGACATAAAAGTAAAGCACTTTTACGCCTAGGTACAAAAGTACGAAAATATATTATTAAACTGACATAAAGTGTCAAATTCAACGAGCGTAACCATAGTTTCTCCATATATATTTAAATACAAGGTATGACTTTTACATCTTTATATGATATGGAACGTTTGAAATTGTTTAAAAAATTATTTGTGGCGTTTCAAAAAAAATAGTATGTTGTATTCGGAGTAAAAATTACTTTTTTCTACGACTAGCCTAGAAAATGCAGTTTGACACACGGAAACTCGATTTGAAATTGGCGTTTTGCAAACTGTCGTGTGATAAGGATTTAGCGCACGACATGTGCCAATTTTAACATTTTTAACATCCAATATTTAGCTGAAACGCCAAACGCAACGCAGCCACGAGAAAAGTGTCATCATTACATCGCAAATTATTCCACAAAACTGGCAAAAACTGAGTGAGTCTGCTGCTAATTTGTAGTCGTAGAAAAAATAGCGTAAAAAACTCGTTCGAAAACTTCTTTGTACACTCGTTCGAAACTGTCGAACTCGTGTGCAAAACGTCGTTTTCGAAACTCGTTGTTTAATATACTATTCGTACCTCGGCTGTATGTCAATAATCAAACGTATAGCCCCGCCTCAGGAACTGTCATTCTTACTCCTAATAAAACAATATAGTATTTTTTGCGGCATAAACGACCGCCGTTTATCTTTTTTTACCACGTGATCCCGAGATAAATAAGGATCTTGACTGATGAGCGACAGACTTATATTCATTAAGAGCGCGTAATTATAACAAAATAAAGACAAAAGAATTCAAATTCACGAGTGCACAGAAAACGAAAAAAAATGACCAGATAGGCGCGGATACTTTTGAACAATGTCTGTTTAGTAGATATGTGACATTGTATAACGATTAAGATATTCAACAAAGTTAAGTTATTTTGTTTTTACAGTTATATTTCCCTAACATTTTTTCAAATTGCGGGCGGAACACCCTAGTGCCTTAAAAACCCGGAAGTATGGAAACCCTAGTTAGAAATGACGATCTATGGCACTGACCATTTAAATTTGCAGATTTTATCGATCCGCATTCTTAACTTAAGGTACATTCTCCCTGCTGTACCTTCCGTATCTGCTGCATTCTGTTTCCCTTCCGTTTACATAACATATATCATGGAAATGAATAGGACAATGCACATTATCAGTTCCGTTTCCCTTCTGTTCCATATCCTTTCCTCCCATATATTTTTTTGGCGGACGGACTGAAGCGTATCGGCAACAGCGTTGTTAAGTTCTTAGATTTGTACCAGCTCTATTAACATTTTGCTGATATTTATTTATTCTTTCACCTCTTAATTAAATCTATTACCTTTTTCAAAAGATACAAATTTTTAAAATAAAACTTTCGTAATGATATAAATTGTACAATAAAATGTATGGAACTGATACGGAACGGAAGTTTACGTATAGCGTCAATACAATAAAAAGTACGGAAGGGATATGGAATGGAAACGGAAAGTATAGTGAGAATCAACCTTTAATTTGGTGCCGTTTTTTATTATATATGTTGGAAGCAGATGCCGAATTCGGCCTATGTCCGAAATAATTAGACATATGGCGATTATAATTAAATATACCTACCTATATCCACAAAGTTACGCGGAAGAGTTTTGATTGCATTGGTTTCAACTTCTATGCGAAGGGTGTTAATCTTTTGTTGTTATATTATACCAAAAAAATATTAACCCCCTCCGCAAAGAAGTTATATAAAGACTATTTATAACCACGAAGTTGCACGCATCTGGCAAGTTTAGTATGGACAAATCGCCATATGTCTAATTATTTCGGACATAGGCCGAATTCGGCATCTGCCTCCAACATATTTACACTTACCAGGATATTTTTCTTTCAGCACCGTATCCAAATCGGTTTCCGTAAAGTCCATGTTAGTTTCCAGTAGACCAACAAACGATTTTCTTTTGGACTCGTCGGGCTTTATTGGTTTAGGCGTAACAGGGGCGCTGCCTAACAGTTTAGGCGGCACATGGGTTTTGGGCGTGTCAAGCAGACCGGACTTTTTGACTCGATCCAAATTTTTGTTCTTTAGTATATCTGGCAATTTCTTATCTGGCGAAGCGCTGACTACTATCGGAGTCCTCTGGATTTCCACGGTAGGCGATCGAGGATCGATACCCAGCATTATGTGCGTTTTTAACGGGGTAAACATTTTTTCACATGTCAATGAATCTATTTCGGTTTCTTCCAAATTGAGTGTTTGAAGTTTCTCAGCGGCTGCGGATAAAAGCTAGAATTGAAAAGAAAAATAATTATAAATACAATTTTTGAAAAACTTCTTAACTCAATTAAGGAGTTTTTCTCATGCCTCGATCATATACACGGCGTTCCATATACGAACGCACAATGTATTGGGATCTTGTTAAAACAGAATAGATACAAAAATATAATAATAATAACTTATACAGGTGTTTCAAAATAGTTATCTCTGTGCCATCTCTCGTAGGGAGATATCTCAGGTAAAAATATATAAGATTTATTTTTCATATCAACATAGTTCCGATTCTGCTTT
Organism: Sitophilus oryzae; assembly: GCF_002938485.1. Lineage (NCBI taxonomy): Eukaryota > Metazoa > Arthropoda > Insecta > Coleoptera > Curculionidae > Sitophilus > Sitophilus oryzae. The sequence continues at coordinate 4,061,692 of NW_022147434.1, read as the reverse complement.
GTTTCTTAGGGCACAAACATAGTGAGGCATCTCGATGCGATGCTCGCCAAGATGCAGGCCGTGCTGCTCGCCAGGATGCTAGCCGCGATGCGTCCTACGCGCACTGTTTTAAAACGGCGAGTAAGTGCGCGTAGGATGCATCGCGACTATCGTACAAACATAGTGCGGGCCATTTCATCTCGACGCGATGCGCGCCATTTACCTCGCCATCCGGCGATGCTGGATCAAACATATACAAATTTATGCGTCAAAACATACTGGAGCCTCGCACCTCGCCTCGCCAACACCTATATGTTCAGCGCGATGCTTCCTAGGAAACAAAATTTTTGTTTTTTGCGAGAAGCGGACGCGGATGCCTGAAACTCTACATTTGATTGGTCGGTTTAGGATCACAATTCGTTGAGCATATGTCGAACTAGAGTCGGGTGGAATAAAATGTTCACAATACTAGTATTTAATTTATCACCAACAATGTAAACACCTTGATTCTACAGGGTACGGCAATAGTGCGTCGGGCATCTGCAGCTCCTATAATAAAAAACTTATGAATTTTGTAGTCCAGACATAAAGTATGTATTAGGATGTATTTGAGGAAAATATTTGAACTTCTAAAGGGTGTCTCAAAAAAGTGTGAGTGGATCGCGAATATTTTTTTAAATAGAACACCTATACAGGGTTGTTCGCCATATACGACACGGAATATTGTAGCTAAACGATTAGATTTTTACAAATTGTAAGTTTTGGGTTCGTTGAAGGACTATTAGAGCTACAATTTAAAAATATTTTTATAATATACAGAGTGTCCCAAGTAAATAAAAAATATTAAAGTTGTATTTTTTTAAATGGAACATCCTGTATATTATTACATTTTTAGTTTCTACGATTAAAATAAAGGTAAATGTGATTAAGGTTTATTACACTTAAACCTTACCGTTTTTGAAATATTTTCAATTTTGTGAAATTGCAGTATAAATTTTAAGGCTTCATTTCTCCGAGGGTATCAAAGTTCTTAATACTAAATATTTACTGAAGTTTATTTATTGATCAGTTATTGTGTTGCAATAATAAAAATGTTACTATCTTATACAGAGTGTCTAAATATTTATTTTAAATAATTATTAGCTTTAAACGGCAATAACTTGTTTAATTTAAATAGAAAACCCTGTATATTTCATGAGAATCAATGCACAATTTAATTGTCTATCAAATTGTATTATACCATTTTTTACCTATCTCTTCAAGTTTCCGTAGAAACTAAATTTTCTTGTAATTTAGAACTCATTTATCAATATACCCACGGAATACTGACATTTTAGATTATTTTTAAAGATGTACCAAATTTTTAAAGAGGTACACATACTATCATTGTCGATATAGTTCGTTTATTTCATTAAAAAATAAAAAAAATGTTTAAATATTTGTTAAAGAGGACCAATTAATATGATTCCAGTATTCAAACTACATTAATTGACTGTTTGCGTTGATTAATAATAATTGCTCCAAATACTAAAAAACTGAATTATGTATGTGTATTAGACAGTGTGGTAAAAAAACTAACACCTTAAAAATGATATTTCATTTATTATATTGTTATCTTATTATATTGATTTCTGATTCAAATCCACATTTATTTAGAATAATTTATTAACGAACACAATTAAGTATGTAATTAATTAGTATTTGGGCGGAAATACTGTGCTATATTTAATTAATGGTATACTCTTTTATAAAGATTTAAATAGTTTTACTAAAAACGATAATATTACTAGCCTGTACATTTTGGACATTTGTTGTTTTAAAAACAATCTAATATGTCAATCAATATTCCATGGGTATATTGATAAAGGAGGTCTAAATTATAAGAAAATGCATTTTCTACGAAAACTTGAAGGGATAGGTAAAAAGTGGTATAATACAATTTGATAGACAATTAAATTGTGCATCTGATTCTCATAAAATATACAGGATGTTTCATTTAAATTAAACAAGTTATTGCCGATTAAAGCTAGTCATTATTTAAAATACATTTTTAGACACTCTGTATAAGGTAATATAATTTTTATTATTGCAATACAATAACTGATCAATAAATAAACTTCAGTAAATATTTAGTATTAAAAACTTTGATACCCTCGGAGAAATGAAGCCTTAAAATTTATAGTGCAATTTCACAAAATTGAAAATATTTCAAAAACGCTATGGTTTAAGTGTAATAAACCTTAATCAAATTTATCTTTATTTTAATCGTAGAAACTAAAAATGCAATAATATACAGGATGTTCCATTTAAAAAAATACAACTTTGATATTTTTTATTTATTTGGGACACTCTGTATCTTGTAAAAATATTTTTAAATTGTAGCTCTAATAGTCCTTCAACGAACCCAAAACAATTTGTAAAAATCTAACCGTTTAGCTACAATACTCCGTGTCGTATGTGGTGAACAACCCTGTATACAGAGTGGCGCAACTCATTCGCCTCGGTTGATTATACGAAAACGGAAATATGCAGAAAAACATGTGCATAATTTAAAATTATTTTGAAATGTACAGGGTATGTCAGAACTAAGATTTACACCAAAGTTATATTTTTTCTTATGGAACACCCGGTATTTTATTTCATATTTGGATCCTTGGGCACAAAATAAGGCCTTTATTATAAGGGTTATTATATATGTATTAATATGTTTACAAGCTTTGGTTTTTGAGATATTTAAAGATATTTAAATATGCATGCTACAATGGAATAGCTTATCAACACCCTGTGCATTACTTTTTAGAATTAATTATTGTGCTGAGTTTAAAGACAGAGAAATAAACTTTACTGAAAAATTGTATTGCTCCCTTAAATTTATACAGGGGTACCAACAATTGATGATTTATTTTAAATATTTATTTTACATAAAAACCTTGTTATTTCAAATACGACAACCTGTATTTTTTAAAATAAATCGAAACAGATTCAAATGCTCTTTCAAACTATTATTAGGGTATTCTATACCTATCTAGCTCAGATTTTGAATAAAGAGCAATTTTTCAATAAAATGGCAACAAAGAGGGCTGATGTCGTCATAGCAAGTTTCTAGTGACAGTAGCTATTTTCAAAATCGAAATTAGTTTATGGACTTTATTTGTCTATAGCAAGTACTTTAATCGCTAGTTGATTAAAAAAAAGTATACCATTAATATTGCAAGTTATATTTTATCCTCTCGTAGTATATGTCTTTTTAATTTTTTGATGATGTAACGAGCACTTTGATTACTCACTTGCTTCGTCGAAATGTTTGAATCCATTTTTGCTTTTGATCAAATTGGTGTGAGAAACTATGAAGCTATAAAAATTTGTTTCGGGAATATCCGGGAAAATCCGGGAAAGTTGAGTTATTGAATGTATGTAATTGCACCCAACAACGCCCCAAGTACGCTCTCCTTTTACGCGTTAACATTTTTTCGCCAATTTTATTAACATTTGAAATTGTCACAACACAGCACGACGGCCGCCTAGTTCGAATTCTTTTTCATTTATTTTTTATTACCCGAAACAGCGTTACATCAGACAAACCTCGTACCTGAGTGTTTTATCTCTTTTTTGTCTCAATAACTGCACTAGCAAAAAACTAAAATACTTAAATATTATAACCAAACCACGATTTCAATATTATTCTATGCGATCAACATGACGGCGACGTGAAATAGGTAGGGATAATATCTGATTTTTGCCGTTGTAGCGCTGCGGTCGGAATTTGTTGAAATCAACTGAAATGCAACAAGGGCCTATACTAATTATTATTATATAAACTGGTGTTTAATAAAACGGCGATGGTAAATGCTTCAGTATGCCTACGCACACCTATTCGCCGTTTTAAAACAGTGCGCGTAGGATGCATCACTATGTTTGTGCCCTTAGCTACAGAGGGTGTTAAAGTACTCATTTTTTTTCAATTTATTATAATTTTCTTCCAAGTACTTGGAATGAAATGTTGGATTAAAAGCACAGGTAAAAGTTACTATACGTGCGACATATTTGAATGCTAAAAAAGTGTCGACGTATTTACCAGGGACGTGTATATAGGTTATCACTGGAATATTAAAAAATATGTGCGCAATTGACTTTTTTCACTTGTTAGCAAAATTGTGTAGGCCATTTCATGTCGATTAAAAGTTGTATCTTTATATTTTGTTGCTGTTGAACTCGTTGATGAGATTTTAGAGAGATGATTTTTTTATGAGAAAGCAATGCTATTAATCACAGTTAATAAACTTAAAATAAAAATAATAAATTATTTATTTAATCTAATTTACTATTGAATTTTATTAAAATTTATAACAATGATGGTTAGTGTAACCTACAGCAAATTCCAATAAAAAATAATGCTATTTAAGATAATTACAAAAGACCTATTTTATAGAAGTTTTTACACATTTTTTGATGAGTAATCAATGAGTACTTATTTAACACTTTGGCCAGTTAATCGTATTAAACATTTTTAAAGGTTGTTATGAGATTTGGATTAAGACAAACTAATAAAATATAAAATTGCGTTTATCTCATCAAGGGGACCAAAATCGACAAAATATCAAGACACAACTTTTAATTGATATTAAACGGTCAAACGGTCTACACAATTTTGCTAACAAGGAAAAAAAGTCAGTGGTGTTCATGTTTGTTTTAGAAAAATATCCAGTTACTGTTCAACATCTAGGAGTATAACATTTTATACAGGGTGGCGCCTCATACGCCGCGGAGGATCCAAGGAGAACGACAGTTCGTATTGAAATGAAATTTTGTGAGCATATGTAGGTTAATTCAAAGCACTTTTTAAAAATATAGAGTTCTACAGGGTGTCCCCAAAAATGTTACATATCAAAGTTGTGTTTTTTTGTAATGGAACACCCTGTATATTAATAGATTTTCGGATTTCTTAAAGAAAAATAAAGGTGAGTTTTATTAGAGAAGTATATGACTAAAATGTAAGGTTTTTGACATATTTAACATTTTCTAGAAATAAAAAGAACAATTTTTAAATTACAATAAAAGCTATCTAAATTGGAATTTACCCGGTATAGGCTAATATGTAATTAAATTAACTATTGTACTTTAAATCAAATTAAAACTTGATCCAAAAAGTTATACAGGGTGAGACAATATTAATATTGAACATTGTTCACCTTTAAAAGCATGTTACTCTTTTATTTTAAATGGAACGCCCAGTATATTATTCTGATATTCAATGGAGCATGTCTCTTCACAATACTATTAAGGTTGTCTACCCCTCAAACAAAGATTTTCTTGGATATTTTCATTTTTTACATGATTTGATCTGAGTAGATCTTTATTATTTGATAAAATCTAGGTGGCTGTGATGTATGACGTTACTTTAACATAGCTGTCTAATTAGTCCAACTTCAATAACTAGTTATCATTTTGTGTCAGTTAAAACAAAAAAAATTCTCAGAAATTTGCTAAAAATGCAAACATAGCTTTATATATAGAGAATTAATATGATTCAATATATTATATTGATATGATTATATATGAATGCAGTGTGAATTCACCAATTAATAGAATACTTAAATGCTCCTGATTTTATCTAGTCTGTTTTTTATGGGGATATGTTAAAGACAGTGTTTATAAAACTCGACCAACTATTGTCGACAACATGAGAGAAATTATTGTAGCTACTTTTCGAGGTAGAACTCCACACATGCCTTTTAAAATCAAAAGATCCTTTTGAAAAGACAATCATTTTATGCAGTTAACAGGAAAGGAAGCATTTTGCGCATTTGATTTCATCTAGCTAATTTTCGTCATATAATTATAGGTTCTCTACTTTTCTACATACTGATTTTTAGGGGTTGTTTTGGTATATTTTTACTTTTACAATAATTTCGTTATCACCAAATGCCTTTTATAGAAGACATACTTTGTATTTAAATGGTTGTAACTAAAAAAACTAAAAGTGTTTCATTTTTACACCACTTGACTCTACTATATAAATTTAAGTAGAGTAAAACATTTTTCAAAAGACAGATAACAAAAATTTGTAAAAAATAGGGTAATAAATAATAAAATCTATAATTTACTCCTATCGTTTTCAATTTTAACATAAAATTGAAAATAGTTCAAAAGCGCTTAAACCTGTCTTTAAGAAAAATCTTAAACACTTATAAAAAAATCTCGATCCTTATATGGAACTTAACATGTGAATATGTGAAATATTTTTAGATTTTAGATAACATATAAATTAAATGCAAATAGCTCATAAGACGTAAAACAATCAAAAATATTATAGATTATAGTATGGATTCTCTAAAATTCTTTCCTATTTACCTCTAATGCTCTTAAATTTAGTGTTGAAAACATTGACATTCATTTTTCAATAAGGTAAAAAAATAAGACAATTTGAATAACCACTACAGTTAGTTAAAGTTAATATTTATTATTCAGTTTTAAAAATAATAATATGCAGTTAGGTATTAACAAAGAATTTTGAAATTTTTTCCCTATCTAGAATATGTTTTATTTATTTATAGGGTAACGGTAAATTCTATTTTGCAATATAATTATCTGTTAATATGTTTCTGAATCAGAGTTAAATTATTAAAGTGAACTGGAGTTTATGAGATAATACATTTTTATATCATGTTTTATCTATACAAGTATATTTATATATGTATTTCTAGCTATCAGATTACGGTATTTTTCGGAGATAGCATCTTTGTGGCAAACAATTTATATCAATTATGTAACAAATAATTAAAAAAAATAAAAGAGAAAAGAACAATTTATAGGAATAAAAGAAATACATACACGTTATTTAAAAAGTATATTTTTGTAAATTGTACAAAAAATAAAAATACACAGTAAATAGTTATTTGATAACACCAACATTGTTCCAGTCGGCTATCATAGTTAAATTTACATTTTCAAATCGCCATTTTTGGGTTTTTGAATTTTCATCACAGGTAGTTACAAATAATTTAAGAGATCCAGGATCACAATCCAAACATCTTGGGTTTCCACCATGCAGAAACCACTGTTTTTCCACATCATATCTCCAATACTGATTTCCTTGCTGACCATGACAAGGATACAAAGTTATATCTGCCTTATCATTTGGATCAGAAACATCAAAACAGAGGGTTTTGCCTTTGACTCTAATATCCTTGTGCCAAGTAAGGGTAAAGTTTTGTTCACCTTTTTTATTGTTCTCTTTGATACAAGTGGCAATATTAACCACTTGATCTCTTTCTTTGTATCCAGAATCTACACACAGCTCTGGAACAGCCAAGTTCCTAATTTCTCCAAATCCAAAATCGTCAGGTTCTATTGGAGGGTACTTTAAGGGCAAATCAAATGCAACAGTTTCCATAAACCATTTAAACGGTTTGCAGTTCAGCTTTTTCCTAAGTCCTTTCTGCTTTGATAAATCTCCTGGGTTGATAGCTTTATAGTGTGGTCTTCTCATATAAAGATATTGTGCATATTCGTCCATCCAGACTTCAGCAACTCTTCTATAGTTTCTTCCTACAAAATCTCCTTTTCCTGGATTAGGAAATGGGGCATATTTCCTATATATATGACCGACCCTTGAACAAGGAGCATCATACATCTCTCCACCACATTGCCATATTTTAAAACTAAGTTCATACTGTTCTCCACCCCATATATCAAGGCCTTCATCATATCCTCCAAGTTCCCAGAAAAATTTGGCACTAATTGCAAACAGTCCCCCAGCCATTACGGGACTTTTAAAGGGTTCGGCAGGATGTTTTAAATCTTCAGGAAGTAATGGGAGTCTTTTATAAAAGAATTCCCAATCAAATGCTCCTCTTGCACCTTCATCTTGAGCACGATATTCAAATGTTTCATACTGAATAACGTCAATAAAAGGACATACACAGACTTTATAGTCTTGAGCAATCGGTTCTAGAAGGGGTGGAAGCCAATTTACATTACATTCTGTGTGTGAATCAAGAAATATTAATACATCTCCAGTTGCCACTTTGGCACCAGCTAATCTCGCTCTGATTAATCCACTTCTTTCTGGTAAATGGAGTGCAGTGACTTTAGTGAAATTAACAGCTAAATAGTCGTCGAGTGGCTTTTTGCTGAATTCCTTGGAACTGAAATCATCAACTAAAATAATTTCTTTCAAAAGTTCTGGTGGAGACCTCTTTATAACACTTGTAGCAGTTCTAAGTAATGTAGTCCAGTGTTCGTTATGAAATGGCACTATAACACTCACTGAAGGTAATTTTGACAAATATTTTTTAGCTTTGCATTGTTTATGTCTAATATCGGGTAGAGATCGATCCAATGCTATTTTATCACTTAGCGCAGCATTAAAACCATTCACTTTAAATAGGGCTTCGTAATTCTCATTCTCAGATGAAGTTAAATAAGCTGGGGCACCTTGTTCCCCTGTACCAGTGCGATTAGCATCTTTCCTAATAGTATCATAATTATGCCAATCTATTTTCTCATTATATGATGATACAGACTTCTTTACTGATATTTTTCTTTGAAGTTCAGCCGGCTCGGAATCTTTAATATTAGGAATATTCTCAAGTGTCTTATAAATTACTACTGTACACACTACTGTTATGCCAGAAATTAGGGAATATTTAAATAAAGTCTTGATATTTCTCCTCATCTTTGTGGCTCTTGCTTTTCAATTTAATATTTCACTATTCATGGTAAAATTTTTCACGTTAACAAGTACTATCATTCGTGTGTACATTTTATCTGATAATTAAAACCTTGAATAAATTCAAATAAGTCGCTAACCTCAAAATACTAAAAAAACAACTCTTGAAATAAGTTTTTAAATACTTGATAACAGTTGGTAATCTTAGAAAACGTTGCCATATCAGACATATTTCGGCGAGATTTCTTACTTTTTGTTTGAAAAATATCTTAATATATTTGAAAACCTCCATTTTTTATAATAATATTTCTTAGTATTGTCACAGTATAGAAATTTCAGTATTAAATTAAATACAATTTTTGATTAACCATAAAAATAAATGAATATCAAAATATTTCAGTGAATATATTGACAAGAATTGACAATAGCGCAAAGGTATGAAGTACTGTAACTCAGTTGTACCAATCGATAATTCTTTTAAAATGAATAACCAGTACAAGATGACCTTTAAAATGCAATTAATGAGTTAAACAATGTTTAGAACACTCCTTAACAAATTATTCTGTTACACCTTTAAACGGCGATTATTAAAGAAAAAAAAGTAATTTATACAGAGTCACAGTACATTTTTAATCCGTTTATGTGAATATAATTACGCTATTTGTCATTTGATTATAGGTATCCATTCTCTTGCTGGATGTTATTTCCAGAAATTGTTTTGAATTAAAAATTATATTTTTTATTATTTACCTCAATGGGAGTCCTAGCAACATTGCGACTGGGAGATCTTGGATCCAGACTAGCTTTGGTAATATTATCTCTAAAAACTTTTGGAGTCAATATCGGTGTCGAAGGGATACTTGTTTTTTCATATATCTCCACATCCTTAATCTCTGGTAATTTACTTTTATTTGCACCCATAATTAACGAATGCTAAAATATACACTATTATTATTTAAGATGTAAAAATTGTTATTTTAAATGCTATTTCAAACTGACATTTTCCCATGGAAACCGTTAAATTATGACAAGTGACAAGAATGACAAGACAACAACGGTTTTTAATTAAACTCTTCTTTTTTATAACTGGCAAATTGCCCAAGATAAGTAAAATCAGATAAGATGAATATTAATTTAAAATCATATCCGAATAGCCCTGGCAGCTCAGGCCGAAAAATTAAAGTACTACTTAAAATCATATATAAAAGATATGATTAAGTAGTCACTTTATATTCCTGGAAAGTAAAAATGAGTTTTTTTAGTCGGAAGCCCGCAAGGGATGCCCGTAGTATTTTATTTTTTTCTGAAGTAAAATAAAAATTATTAATGGATCGCAAAGGCCTGGCAGTTGTGGCCGAAAATTGCTCAAGGATAAAGTAGAACCTAACCCCAGATTTAGATGTCAGAAATCGTACTGTGCTCTTTGATTTTATGATTTTGTGATTAGGATTTACGATTGTGATTATTTGTTGTTTTGGTACATTTGATATAGTAGGACGAATAATTTTGTTTGTGTGTAAAGATGTCGAAAGATACCCACATTGATAGGGATTTAGATTTATCTAATGCAAATCGAGGTGTTTGGTTGGTTAAAGTGCCAAAATATGTTGCTAATCGTTGGGAAAAAGCCCCTAATGACATGGAAGTTGGCAAGCTAAAGATAACAAAGTGATTTTTCCTAAATCTATATATTTTTACAGATTTGAACATTTTCTATTGTTTTAGGCAACAGGGACAAAAACCACAGGTTTCATTAACATTATCCTCTGCAATTTTGAGTATTAGTGATGCAGCAAATGAAAATATACCAAAGGATCATCGGTTAGATGTTTCTACTGTTACTCAACAAACATTGGGAGTTTTTTCTCATGTTATACGTAAGTAGAAAATTACTTCTTTGAACTTTGCATTTAGTTATAGCGGAGTTGAACTTTTAGCAACAAATACTGATTCTGTAGTACCAGAGACAGAAAAACTATATATGGAAGGCAAAATCGTTCAAAAGTTGGAATGTAGACCTTATGCTGATAATTGTTATATGAAGCTTAAGTTAGACTCTATTAGAAAGGCCTCTCTGCCTGCTAGAAAAGTGAAACAGTTAGATAGAGTTGTTCAATCTTACAAACCTGTCTCAGATCATAAAAACAATGTATGTATATTGAAACTATTATGAATGACTGTTATTTTAAATACTATTAAATTTTAGATTGAGTATATGGAACGTAAGAAGGCTGAAGGTAAAAAGGCTCGTGATGATAAAGATGCCGTGTTGGAGATGCTTTATGCTGCATTTGAAAAGCATCAGTATTATAATATTAAGGATTTAGTTAAGATCACTAAGCAGCCAATAACTTATTTAAAAGAAATTTTAAAGGAAGTTTGTAATTATAATTTAAAAAACCCTCACAAAAATATGTGGGAGCTTAAACCGGAATATAGACATTATAAACAACCAGAAAGCGAGGCGAAAAAAGAAGATTCAGATGATGACTAGAGATTGTCATTAAATTATTGAGACAATTATAAATTTGAAATATTTGTACTATAAAGAAATGTTTTATATTTATTTATAAGAAATATATCTAGGCTAGAAGGCAGATCACATGATATTTATATAAATAAATTATTCACCCTTTTTAAATTTATTTTAAATAAATAATCTAAATTATTCACTCTTGGTAAAACGTTGCTATATAGCATTAGATCTACAATGGCAGGTCCCCATTTTCAGGTCTTTTCAGACTACATATTATGGGTCATACGTGGTCATACACATGAAGAGCAAAGTTACTAACACTTTGTCCATTTTTTTAAATTTTCAGGCAACGGTGGCATTGCAAACTACATACACAGAGTTATAATATGATGCCAGAAACGACGTGTTAAATACATTACTATTTCCATTAGAATTAAATTGAGAAAACACCTTAGACTTTCTATGTGTTGTATGTCCATTGGCATGTAGTAGGTGTACTATTTTTATAATTTTTTCCCAATTTTGCAAGTATACTAGTTTTTCGGTAACTTTCTTGCAAAAAGCGTGGCTGTTTTTCTTTGTTTGGCAAAATTGGACAAAAGGCATCTAGAAAGTCTGCTCCTTACATGTTTAATATTTTTTTGTCAAAATTTCTTAATTTTTTAGAATGTGTGACATTCATATTAAAAATTTATTACTAAGAAGATTTTGAACCGAGAGAATCTATAAACTGTAATACTGTAATGTGTAATGTAACTTATATAAGTTGGCTAGAATCTGAAAAAAGTTGAAAGTTTTAAGTTTATATGTAAAATAAAATGAGCAAAATTTGCCTTTAAACAATTTTCTTTGGAACAAGGATACACAAATGCCAAAATTAATAGATCTTTCTATGTTTACGAAATATCAGAAGGAAATAGACCTGTGGAAAATATCTATTCTTTTGAGTGGAATATGATCATCTATGTTTATTATTTCTATAGTATGGCTATTTTTGAATAGGCAACCAAATATATACAAAATTAATTTAAAATGTTATATCATCATAAAATTGTTAACTTTTATGGATATTATTATTATCTTAAAAGTGCTATATTTTTTAAGATTAGAAATTATATAACTTTAGCGTTTTTGCTTTTCTATAAATTAAAGAATAATAAAATTACAATATGATTGAAATTTGAAATACCATAATAATGACATTTCCAACATCAGGCCCATTAGCTCAGTTGGTTAGAGCGTCGTGCTAATAACGCGAAGGTCGTGGGTTCGATCCCCCCATGGGCCATAACTTTTTAGTTTTTTTTTTGAAAAAATTATGACTTTTTTAAAAAAGATAAAAAATTATGACATTGTATGTAAAAAACTCCATGTAGTACAAGATCGAGAGCGATACAGAAAGATCGTGAACATGGCAGTCGTCCAACAGTCGTCGTCGTCAACGTTCGTTTAGGAACATATGACACTTGAAGAAGATAGAAATGTGAAATTTCGATAATTTTCAAATAAACATCCCGCAAATTTTCTGGTTTGCTCAAATCACCAAACTTGCTATCACCATACTTTATTGCTATCACCACCACTTGAGTTGCGGTCTGTGGTTGCGGTGACTGATTATTAATTGCAACTGCGTACTATCGCCGTGAATCACCCTATATACATATATGTACATATTATGTGTGTATGTATAATTTATATACATATAAGAATATTTTTTTATTTTTTTTTGCAAAATATTTTAATTTTGCTATTTATTTTTTTTATTCGCCATTTTGTCAAGTAACAATATAATGAACTATCATCTAAATTCTTATAAGTTAATAGAAGAGTGAAGGGTTAATAGTAATAACTTTAGAAATAAAACATATAAAAAAAAATTAATAAAATAAGTTAAAATTTATTCCTTTTCGGTGCACTCGTGGATGTGAATTATCATTCTTTGTTTTGTTATGATTACGTGCTGTTGATTATAAGTCTGTCCCTTTCTGTCCAACTATAGGGTTACCAGAGTTCTCTAGACGGAAAAGAGAACAAAAACATAACTAATTTTCTCATGCATTACTTTGCTAAAAGAAACTCTATAATAAAGTATATAGAAGCATACCTAAGTTCTTCAACAAAAATAAGGTATAGAAAATAACAAACTATAATTAAAACTAAAGTTGTCATATAGCATTGTGCTATAAATTATAATACTAGATAATAAAAAGAAAACAAAAATACTTAAAAGTACTAACACTAACATACAAAATTATTTTAAACATACAAAAATACTTTTAATTACATGAGGTAAACAAAATATAGTATCATTATTTAACAAGCTACATATTATAATGATGTCGAAGTAGAATGTGCCCTTGCTTCAATTTCAACCATTTCATGTTTTACCGATCCACTAAATTTTTTCAGTAAATCTTTTTTTGTTATCAAATAACCATAATATAACCGGTAAATTATTTTAAAATAAACTGTGTTTCCAATATCGCCTTAACAGACGATGCGGCGTGTTATAGAATGATCATTCGTTGCAGTGATTTATTGATATATCAGTAGATATATCACAATCACAATTGAAGGGTCCAGGGGAAACATTTGATAAGCGCCAATTTCTTAATATTGCGGGATTTTACAATATTTCAGTAGGTCTAACTGATCCCTACAAAATGTGTAAATATTGCAGAGCAATAACTTGTTAAATCCTATGATATATATGCCTAGTAAAAATATAGGGTATAGGATACACGGAGAGGACCTGAAAACTACCCTAACTAGCATTTATAGTGGCAGATATGTAACTGCTACAGCTACTATCAAAGCCACTACAAAGTGGACGGTGACCATCGGCGCCTACGTCGTATATTCGTAGCTGCTAAGTAACTGCGACCAAAATGGGGAAAGATTTTGAGTAGCCGGGTAGTGTCTTGGGTAGTTTTTGCCACTAAAAGAGTTACTATGAAGTGTTACTATAAAGTAGCCTACTGGTGAATGCGACTTATCTGTTACGAAGCTGCCTAGTCGCGGGTTCGTGGCAGTCAAGTGTTATCCACCGACATGTGGAACTTTCGTTAAACTGTTAAACTTTATTCGCAGCGACCTCTTCATGCAATTTCACATTTCATAAAAATAAATGTTATGATGGAAGTTATCAAATTTCCCCATAATTATGGAAGTCATTATTATTTTTTCGTTATTTACCGTGCGATTTTAACGCCTTTTTTAGGTAAATTCCAGAACGCAATCGACTTTACTGAATAAAATGTTTATATGACAACATTTTCGAGCGCCTCTCAAAATATTTCAAATTATTATATTATTTGGAATAGAAACTCATGTAGTAATTAAAAAATAATAATAATTTTCTTGAAACTTGGGTTAAACTTTAAAATATTAGTCCACCGTCAGAAATAAAAAAATAACTAAGGAAAAAAGCTTTAATCTATAATAAGTATATTTAGCTTGAAAACGCATAATATTTGAGCCATTTGGCTGTTCGTCTAAAAAGTCATGAAAAAAATTTAACCGTTTAATTCGAAAAATAATTTATAGTTCTATATATCAAAATAAAATTACACTAAATCACCACAATACACCAAAACACTTTTACTTTTACACTGGACGCGCGTTTCGCTAACCATGTTAGCATCATCAGCAGATGATTATAAACTGCTTTTTTTTTAAATTCAGTTTATAATCATCTGCCGATGATGCTAACATGGTTAGCGAAACGCGCGTCCAGTGTAAAAGTAAAAGTGTTTTGGTGTATTGTGGTGATTTAGGGTAATTTTATTTTGCTGTGGAACACCAAAGGTTCCAACCCTCAACTGTAAAGTTCTATATATGCTTCCACAGAATACCGGGAACAATAACATATTCTGTACAGGTATTCTTTGTTTAGACAAACTACATAAATAAATTCATAATTTATTTTTCGTCCAAAATCCGAATTCTGTTTGGATTCTACAAAGCCCATTTGTCCCGAATTTTCAAAAATTTGTATGGAAACCATACATTACGGATATTATACGGTATAAGTTGCATCACACTCACATGGATTTTTGTAAATGCAGTTGCGGCTGATCTGTGTGTTTTTCAGTTTGATTTGCTTAAGAGACTATTACGCTGTACCGTTCGCGTTGCTCTAATTGGTCGGGTAAAGAGGGTGTGTGGCCTAAGGAAATATATATTATATTGCAGAAATCTGCCTAGGCTTAGCCCGATCCTGTCGTGTTAAGCCACATCCAAAATTACAAACACACGTGCTTTGATTAAGGTTTGCAGAGCTTCAGTATTTGCCATAAAAGAGCGAGCAATTTGTTACAAAACCATATACATTATATATCACTGTATTCACAAAACGTCAATCTATTTCCGTATTGTAACGGAATTTTAAATTATGTCTTTATTTTCGAGAAAATTTAGTCCAAAGATAAGGAATATTTTGTTGATGTTTGACCATCAAAATCTTAAACATAAAGAAGTTGTCTAAAAATGTGCTTCAATACGCGGATATAATAATAATCCTCTATCTTTAATTTCCTTCTTCATTTGTGTAAAAATACCTAGCCAGTTTTACAAAAAACGATAAATGCCAAACGCTTATTTTGCTACTTTTTCGGACTAGTGAAATGCTGGACTCTTAAGGCAGATCCTTAGTGTTGTCGAAGCCGTGAAAAACTGTTTTAATTTTGTACAGGGCGAGTCAACGATAGAGTAAAGTCCATAATCTCATTTGCTTCGAGGTTTACAAAAAAAATTTGAAATATAATTGTAGGGAAGGTTAAGATACACATTTTAAAATTGTTATAGAGTATACAAAGTGCTTCAAAAAAGGGTGGCGGATATAACATATGTTTTTTTTTAAATGCAACACCCTATTTTTTATTTTATTTTTAGATTCTGCGTAAAATTCCATAACTTTTTTTATATATAATGTTATATACGTAAAATTAATAGTCTTTGTAATATTTCCATTTGTTTAAACAAATGTTAAATTGCAGTGTGCTAAAAAATTGTCAGTGGTGCCATTGTTTCTGAAGTTGGAGTACCAAAATTTGGTAGGAGAGTTTTATAGAGATGAAAAAAAAGATATATGTATATATATAAAGATATTTTAGTTAAATAATACAGAGAATACTTAAAATTAAAAAATCTCAAATATTTTAAATGGGACACCCTATATATTATTATTTTTTCTGATAGATTTTACAAAACTCTTCAACTTTTATTAAGTATATCATATACCTATTTTTAATAGTTTGCGTTTTATTTCAATTTTTTCTATTTTTACAAATATTTTTAATACAATAATACAATTACCCTATAAAAGCATAGTTGCCATGACAAAACAAACTATTTATTACTTATCTTTAATAAGTAGCTTAATAATTAGTTACAATTGCTGGTATTAGTTAAAATTAATTAACTTTACTGAAATAAACTAAAATCGCAGTCGTGAATTTCTTGGTGTATTTCCATATTATGAAAGAGGACACTTGGATTTTCCGTCGCGCGTCGGTGCCAATAGCCACAGATTAAGGGAATACTAGATTATCTAATTGTCGAAGACTACTAAATAAATTTTTTTTTCTACATACAGTAAAGTTTTTTTCTCGTAGTAATTCTGGTTTATAATTCATTTGGTAAAGCCAATATTACTACTGCCGTGAAACCGTCCTATTACACACTGAAGATATTTTCTAGAAAATCTACATCTATTCGTATACTACTTAGCAAAGCACTATATAATTATATAGTACTGAACCAAAAAATATGTTTTTCTTGGCTTGTTCGTGTTTATCGGTCACATTGACTAATTCATTTCAGGAAAATCTGTAACTATTATCTCTACAATTTATACTTATTACAACATATTAAATTAAAATTCAAATTTTGTTCTTAACTTGCTTAACAAACAAGAAATTTTGATAATTATTACTTTTTTCATGGTAACTATGATGTTATAGCGTAATTGTATTAAAAATATGGATAAAAATAGATAAAAATTGGAATAAATCGCAAACTATTAAAAATAGGTATATGACATACTTCACAAAAGTTGAAGAGTTTTGTAAAATCTATCAGAAAAAATGATAATATATAGCGTCTACCATTTAAAAAATTTGAAATTTCTTAATTTTAAGTAGTTGAAATTCATAAATATATTTTGAACACCCTGTAGCATCTTACTAAAATATCTTTACATAGGTCTTTTTCATATCTCTATTAAATTCTCCTACCAAATGTTGGTTCTCCAACTTCAGAAACAATGCCATTACTGACAATTTTTTATCACACTACAATCTAACATTTCTTTAAACAAATTTAAATATTACAGAAACTATTAATTTTAGGTATATAACATTAAATACAAAAAAGTTATGGAATTTTACGCAGAATCTAAAAATAAAATAAAAAATAGGGTATTCCATTTAAAAAAACATATGTTATATTCGCCACACTTTTTTGAAGCACCCTGTATACACTATAATAATTTTAAAATGTGTATCCTACCCGTCCCTATAACTTTTGTATTTAATATTTTTTTGTAAACCTCGAAACAAATGAGATAATGGACTTTACTCTATCGTTGACTCACCCTGTACAACTCTCCATTCTATTTTTTTTGTCACCGATTCCTTTATAGTGGGGAATGCAAATTGGCAAAGGAAGGTATTATTTGAAAACGTATCAGCAGTTCCTAAGAATTTTTATAACAGGAAATCATGATTGAGTTATCCTATTTAATTGAAGCAACCACCACGAAAATATATCAGCATCTCTTACTACTTATCAATAAAATATCTCTTACTCATATAAGCACGTGCCATTACTTTATTCGACCCTAAATTATTGTTCTACCTTAAAATTCAACAAAAAAAATCTTTTGTCATTTCTTTCAAAGCGAAAGGACCATCTTACCGTTAGATTTATAGAGAGGTCTTAATGTTCGACCAGCCAAATACGTTTTTTTGCCGCTAAAACGCCGGATAAGTCACATGTGGCCTTTTCAGCTCAATAATGGGCCTCGGACTAACCCTAAGTAGCCTTGTGCGACAGGACCAACACCTGCCCTTTAGAGCGAGCCGGTACTGACCACCGATCGCTAGGTAGGAAGCTCGGAAATTTATCTAAAGTGGACACAAAAGTTAGTCGCTGCCTCGCGTTAAAAAGATCGACCGTTTTGCTTTTGCCGTTGCGATACGGCTTTTTTCAGATTAATCATGTAGAACGCTGATTTATTGGAGAGATAAGAGGGGGTGTATCGTATACACGAAAATTATGGAATTAGAATACCTAGATGGGGGAGTTGGGTGTCGACTTTTATTGTCGACCTATTATTATATTATTATATTATTGTCGAAATATAACAGGAGCGGGTTTGAGGTTAGGTTTGTCATTAGACGAAGAGTTTCACCCTCTCCTGATTGATTAATTATTACTCATATGAAGAAAAATATTAAGATTAATTATTACTAGTGATGGGATCATTCGAGCAAAATTTCGCTCGAGTACTCGATTATTGAAATAACCGACATCGCTCGATTATGAACGAGTGATGCAAGTGACGAGTACCAATAAGCGACGAAAGCAAGCGAGCCTAGAATGAAATAAATTGAAATCCGATTTTAACGTGACATACTCGATAAAAAGCCGAGCGAATTTACTACATACATTGCAGGTAGCAAATTTATATGACGCCGTATATATGCAGGTTGAGTCTCCTACGATGTTCTCTATGGGTATCTCGGAAACTACTGAAGATAGAGAGTCGGTTAAATGGGGAAAGAATTGCAGTAGTTTTGTGGGGTCATAAATATGCGCTTTTCAGATTTTTGAAAAAGTTCATGGCTTACTAGATATTTCGAAAAAAACAAATTTCTGCTATTTTGAAAATTGTCTATAATTCTATTATAATCTATTTTAGACAAAAAGTTTTCAGATAAAAGTTGTAGATAATCATCACATCCCCACTGAGTTTGTGTTCTCCGATTTTTTCTAAAGCTTGTTATTTTTGACATATGACACAAACATATGTTTTTTTTTAAATGAAAACCATAGTTGGCCATGACTTTATAAAAAGCGCCATTTTTTATGCTTTTCAGCGATATAAACTATAATATGTTTTTTTCGAAAAATTACTGAGTTAAAAAATCTGAAAAGCGCATATTTATGACCCCATAAAACTGCTGCAATTCTTTCCCCATTTAACCGACTCACTATCTCCAGTAGTTTCCGAGATACCCATAGAGAACATCGTAGGAAACTCACCCTGTATATTTATCCGTTGCGTATCCGAGAGACAACATTTTACGCCCTACATCAACAATGCTTTGAAATAAACTAAATCAAGCGATCAAGTGCATCGCTCGCTGCGCGCCGCTTGCTACTTTGCCATTCATCACCTAAAGAATATGTGGAGTACTTAGAACAAGCGACGGGTGAAAAACCGTATTTTTAAATACGAGTGATATTTCGCTCGAGCAAACACTCGGTTATTCCAATCGTTCGAAACTCGAGTACTCGATTATTAAAATTAATCTGTTTTTCCCATCACTAATTATTACTCATAAGATTTTAAATTAATTGATGTGCAAGCAGTTGTGTGCATGCAATTGTGCGCAAACAATTGTATGCAAACAATTTATGGGACAATGCATAGAGCCATTAAAATTAAAGTGATCAGATTTTTGATGATAAATGTTATTTTTAATTTAAAATTCTACACCTAACAAGAAAATTATATACAGGATGATTCGTTTAAAAAAAAACGAAGTAAAATGATTAGAGATATTTAATTATTTTAGAAAGTTTGACGTAGACTTTTGTAAACGAAAAGTAATTACAGACGAACTACAGTAAATGCTTATTATAATTTTGATTTCAGAACATTCGGACTTCCATTGTATTTATTTTTTATTAGATTTACAACGTTTCGGTCAGAAGGATGACTGACTGTTAGAGCTGCAAGCTTACAGAAAACCTAAATCCTTTTTTGACTTAAATCATTTGATTTTAAGTCATATTTCGAAAGCTGACTTAAGACTTAAAATTTAAGTAATTTTCAAAATGACTTGTGATTTAAGGCTTTATTCCGAAATAGAAAAAGATTTAAGTCATTAAAAAAGATTTAAGTCTTTTAAAAATATTTAAGTCTTTTTAGAAAAGATATATAATATTTAAATCTTTTTTTAATGATTTAAGTCGTTTTACGAAAGACTTAAATATTTTAAAAAATTTAAGTCTTTTATGAGATTTCAGTCTTTTTAGAATAAATTTAAGTCTTTTTTTTCCATATGTTTTTAACAGCGGCATCAAATATATGTTTACCATCTTTAGTTTCATAAAAACGTAGCAACTGTGAAAACCATAGACTTAAAATAAAATATAGACTACACTATTTACATCTCAACGCGGACAGACAATATTTTTTGTACACATGTTTACTTCTGGGTACAGTCGGCCGAGCCTTCCTCATCCAGCCTATGTTGTCACGTCTTTAATATTATCAATATTTTTTTCTTGTTATACACATATATTGAGATATTAATACTACAGTTTAATAAAGTAGGTTTTAATATTCCAGAGATGTATTAAATAGTCCTTATACTACTAAATTATAAGTCGGATACTGTTTAAAAAGGATAAGTTCTTTACAATCTGACAACACCGATTAAAGGCTAGGGAGCCTATTCATTCATTTATTACCTTGTAGTACGTGTCGCACGTGTGCGGTAAAGCTTTGTTGCCGCTATCTCCCCGGCTGTATTAACGCATTTTCTTAGCTTGTACTGCTTAAGTGTTTATTTTATTGACTTTTTCTGTTCAAGAACTATAAAATATGGTTCGCCAGTGCCAAATTTGCAAGAAATGTGACTTATAATCCATTTAAGTCTTGAAACGACTTTTGACCGGTAGGCAACTCTCAATTTACCCATTGGGAGTCAGTGGCGTTGTTGTAGAAAGGCGCTTATTTAGATAATATTTTAGTAAAATGTAAAATCTGAATTTTTTCTCTTACCATTACATTATTTACTTACTTACATTGTAACAAAATCATAATTATAACCCTGTTAATAATTAATAATGTTTTTATTAAAAATATATTCCGGTTTATTCTAAAATTATCTTCAGAATCTAAAATAACATACAAGAATTTTAAAATGATATTACATTATGAAACAATATTTTTTAATATACCGGGTCGTCTCAAAAGTGGCTCACCCCCTATAACTTTTTTATTTTTTCAGATAAAAACAAACAGATTTGTATGTTAGTATGAATATGACATAAATTAGGATTTATTGACGTATTCAATTGTTTTTGGTCTCTTCCTGTTTCACCGAAATGATTACATCTTTTGATTTTTAAAGGCACCCTCGGTATATTGTTACTTTATTCGATAAAAAATGATACTCTGAATAGAATGACATATCATATGTCAACTTTTGACATTGTCGCTTAAAAACAAATCCTATTTTAAATTTCAATCCAGGGTGCCATGGTGTTGTTAAAAACACTAAGTTTTAATCAAGGAGCCTTGAAAAATAGTTTTGATCGTCTAATGGGTTTCTGTGTCTTGTCTAGGCTGGTTAAAAGATGTACAAATCGTATTTTTAATCATACATATGTCAATTTTTTTCAAATGGAACAAGGGAACAAGGGACTCATTAGCATATTTGGAAAAAGCATTTTTTATGAATATATTGATACCACACACTTGGTATTTCGAGTCAAATTGTCGTTATGAACCGCGTGTTACAATTACAATTAAACCATATGCGAGAATGTCAAAAGTTGACATATGATGTGTCATTCTATTCAGACTGTCATTTTCTATCGAATAAAGTAGAAATATACCAAGGGTGCCGTTTAAAAATTAAATGTTATAGTCATTTCCGGTGAAACAGGAAGTGACCAAAAACAATTGAATGCGTCAATCAATCCTAATTTATGTCATGTACTAACATACTAAATCTTGTTTTTTTATTTGAAAATATAAAAAAATTATGGGGATGAGCCACTTTTGGGACGCACCCGGTATAATAAAGACAGTACCGAGTTAAATAAATGTAGTTTTCATTTTATCCACTTCCTATCATCTTCCTTGCTTTAATGGAACAGATTTATGTTTTCTCTAATTTACATAAGATATCACTTAACCAGAAAAAAAAATTACAACAATCATATTTTTTTTTCTCTCCCTGTCGCCGATTCTATTATATCTGTGGAATAGATCCTGTTTTGATTAATATTAGGGGTTGTAAATGTTTGTACTAAAATTATTAATTTATTATTAATTTCAAAAATTACGTAATTTCGATTATAAAATTTCTTCTATAACGTGTATTTTATTATTTTTATCCTTTTTGGACTCTAAGACGTTTTTTCTAAACTTTTATTTAAAAAACCTGTCCTAAATCTTAATAAAATATAAAAAGTTTAAATACGATATATTTTTAATTTAATTATAGCTTCATTTAAATAAAAAAAATACCCGGCTATGATACGGAGAGTTCAGGTGTACTTGACAAACGAAAGACAGTGTTGTGTTTCTCGGCAGAGTCGTCAGGGAACGACCGTTACGACAGAGACAACCTATCTATCGCTCGTGTCGCACTCGTTATAACCTAAAACAATAACACAACAATAACAAGACAGTGTCTGACCGCATGTTCCAGCTATTTATGAATGAGATGCTCAGTCTATATTTTATTTTAAGTCTATGGTGAAAACCGTATCTTTGTACCGCTGCTTATAAACGAAAAACCCTGTAAAACACACAAAAATGGGACAACCTGTACAAAGTATCCCAAAATTTAATTTTATTTAAGTTATTGATGTTTTTATATGTGTGTTTTTATGTCTTTGATGCGTTTATTTTATTATTGTTTATTATAGTTGTTTATATTAACATTTAAGAAATAGGTTTTTAAATTGAATTCTGGTTGTCTTGACTTGGGGGAAATTATATTGATTTAAGTAATTTTACTGACTTAACTTGCAGATTATCGTGATTTAAGTAAAAAAAAACTTAAGTAAAAAACAGACTTAAATAATGTTATATTGGTTTAAGTCTTTACAAAAATGATTTTAGAAATGACTTAAGATTTAAGACTTAAGTCTTTTTAAAACTGACTTGTGGCAGCTGACCGTTATCAATTGTAAGATCAGTAACGGTCAGTGACCCTTCTGATCGAAACGTTGTGTTCTCGGTTGTTTTTCTAATAAAAAATAAATAAAGAAAATGGAAGTCCGAAATTCTTTTAGTTTCAATACTGAATCATTGTCTACCACATTCAAACCAATATTCAGGACATTTCTAGTATTTTAATATTTTTTTGTAAAAAAGGCCGAAAACTATTTTTTTTATATTACTAAATAGAATATTTTTGAAACCTGAGTTTCAAACTATAAAGTCATATTTAATAATATCTTAGGATTATGTAAAATGACCAGAGCCAAGCCAAAAATGCAATAATATACAGGGTACTCATATTTTTGAGCCACCCTGTAGAAGTTAAAATATTTTCCTGAAATAGATCCTAGTACATACTTTAGGTGTGTACATAATTCCTAAGATTTTTATTAGGAGCTACAGATGTTTTTTGGTCTCTATTATATTTCATGGCTAAATTGTTTATGGCTGTCAATGGTGATACGTTTAATTTTATTATATATTATTATATACCTAATATAGTTAGGGTATGAAATGTTTATTTTGGGCTGTTTTCTTTTTCAATTTATTTTGGTACTGTGTAGCATGTTTTGTTTACTTTAAATTGAGGATCATCCTTGAAGGAAACATGTAAATCTATTCTTATTATAATTTTTTAACATAATTAATTACTGATTTTAAATTACGTTTGATGAACTACAATTTTAATTTTATCTTATAGATATAATTTTTTCTCGCCTGTATATAGTTATATATATTATTTTGGCGACTTTGTGTATTTCTGCCTATTGTGGATTATTCTACAAGCGCCTTTAATTTCTCCCATTTCAATATACGTTCAATTTTTTCTTCTTTTGATTTGTTTGCGGAACATGTAATTGGCGAAAACTATGATGTTCTGGGACTCTCAGAGACGTGGCTGTCTGGTAACGTGACAGATGGGGCTGTTTTATTAAATGGTTATAACTTAATACGAAATGATCGAAATGGCCGAGGTGGTGGAGTGTGCTTCTATATTAAAAATTCACTAAAATACAAAGTTCTAACGGTTCCCTTAGATGACTCTACGTTGGAGCAGATCTGGGTGAGTGTGAGGGTGGGTAAGTTAAATTTTTGCCTGGGATCGGTGTATCGTCCTCCCGATTCTAATTTGTTGTGCTGTGTAAATGGTTTGGAGAATACTTTGATTGATGTGTTGCCTAAATTTGACTGCGTTTTATTCGGAGGAGATTTAAATGTCAATTATTTGAACAACGACAATAATATTTTACAAAAAATGTTCAACAAATATGGCTTAACACAAATGGTGGATTCGCCAACTAGAGTAACTAATGTTTCTCAGACGTTGCTAGATATTATTGTTTGTTCTCGTCCTAGTTTAATTAATGATGTAAATATTGTAGATATGGATCCAATATCGGATCACTCATTGGTTACTTGTACACTGAAAATTTTTACTAAAATTGACCAAATTAAATATCGTACATATCGTGATTATTCAAATTTTAATTATATCGACTTTATGAATGATTTAGAGATGCGCAATTGGGATCATATATATAGTCTGGACGAAGTTGATAAAATCGTAGAATACCTGAATATTAACATAAACTCAATTTTTGATGATCACGCTCCCATTAAATCATCTAAATTTACCAAAGCTCCTGCTCCGTGGCTTACAGAGAACTTAAAAATGATGATGAAGTTACGAAAGAAAGCCCTTTCAAAATATAAAAAACTTAAAACGGACGCATCCTGGAATTATTATAAAGATTTGCGTAATTTTGTTAGTATGGCAGTGAGAAACGAGAAAAAAGCTTATCTTGTCCATAAATTCAAATGTGATCCCAAGCAGTTCTGGAAGACAATAAGGTGGCTAAATATTAAATCGGTTGCCGACATAAAACCTGAAGAAATCCATAACGACCCTAATCAATTCAATAGGCATTTTACAGAGAATATTCCTGCCACTGATAGAAATGACAAGTTTTTAGACAAAAATTATGTAAATAAGACAATAACACTAAATACTAAAAAATTTACTTTTAAAAATGTAGATTGTACGCTTGTTTCGAAAATAATCTCTAAATTAACTTCTAGTGCTGTTGGCAGTGATGGTATAAACCTAAAAATGATATCTATTATAACGCCCTTTTTAACACCTCATATTGCATTTCTTATTAATAAATGTTTGTCGTTAAATGAATTTCCATCTGCTTGGAAGCAGTCTCAAATAATACCCATTCCCAAGATTTCAAAACCTACTTTAATTTCTCATTTTAGGCCCATCAGTATACTGCCTACACTTTCAAAAATATTAGAAAAAGTAGTCCATGAGCAACTTAGTCTGTTTTTAGCGAAAAACAATATACTTCCAAGTACGCAGTCCGGATTTCGCCCTCATCATGTACTAATACAGCTCTGCTAGATGTCACTGATAATATTTTCCGAGCATATGATAAACATGAAAACACTTGTTTGGTCTTGCTAGATTATAGCAAAGCATTCGACACTATAGACCATACTATTTTATGCAAAAAATTGTCATATTTTGGATTAGATAGTAGCACAGTTAATTTCTTTCAAAGTTATTTAGAGAATAGAGAGCAGAAAGTGAATTTTAGTAATGGTAAATCATCAGATACTGTATCAATTACTAGAGGTGTTCCACAGGGCAGTATTCTGGGACCACTATTATTTACAATTTACACTGCAGACTTTTGTAAATGCCTCGAATATTGTTCCTCCCATCAATACGCCGATGATTTTCAGTTGTATTTTTCTTTTGAGGAGGTTCGATCTAACAGTGCAGTGGCACTAATTAATTCAGATTTGGCGGAGATATACAAAATTTCTAGTGCACACGGTCTAGTTCTTAATGCAAAAAAAACTCAGATGGTACTGCTTCGGAGGAATAGGAAAAATATTATTGATAATACTAATTTTAAGATCAAAATTAATAATGATATTATAAACAGTACTGACTGCTCTCGTAATCTCGGTTTATATTTGGATGTTGGACTTAGATTTGAAACTCATATTTCTAGATTGCTTCAGTCAAGTTATGGTAAACTCAAACAACTGTATTTGCATAAAGACTATTTAAATTCAGATATTAAACTTAAATTGTGTGATGCGTTGATTCTTTCTTGTCAGTCCTATTGTGACACAGTGTATTGGCCAGCTTTGACTTCAAGTCAAAAATTAAGTCTGCAGAAGCTACAAAATTATTGTTTGAAATTCAGCTACGGTATTAGAAAGTACGACCATGTTACACCGCTCTTTGGCATGTCAGGTTGGCTTACTCTGGAGGAACGATATACTGCTCACTTGTCAACTTTGGTATTTAAGGTATTGAGTACCGGTCTTCCAACTTATCTTCGACAAAAGCTTATAAAGGGGTCTGAAGTTCACGGCATGCACAACCGCTATAATAATAAATTAGTAATACCAAAACACTCCACTGCATTATTCCAAAGGTCATTTAGCTACAACGGCGCTAAACTGTTCAATTCGTTACCAGACACTGTAACAAATTCGCCAAGTATAATTAGTTTTAAATATAAATTAAAGGAAGTACTATTTAAAAAATAAAATACATTCTTTTTAAGAAATGGGAGAATCTATTTGCATATAGATGGATAAATATTTTGTTTATATCATTATACATATTTCCTGCGACGGTTAGATGGAGTAGCTATGCTAGATCTCGCCGTCTAAAAATTTATGTAATCATTATTTGTTTTATAACTGACTTAAATAAAGACATTTATTATTATTATTAGATGCCTGATGCACTGTTGCAGGATTCTGTAGAGCCAGAAAAAATTAAAAACGAAATCTTCTGGGTTACGAAATTCCTATGCACTCTTATACTTGACATATTTTATATTTATTTATTGCAATAATTAGACGTACCATTAAATTATTATATTATGCCGGTTTGTTACAAGACATTAATGTCTTTTTTGATAAAAACAAATTGAACATAATATGTTTCTAATAATAATAGTTATTTCAATATAATAAGTTGTAAACAATTTCGTGATGAGAGAGAAAAAAATTATTATCTCACTTATCACACACAAAAAAAACTATTACTCACAAAACAAAAAATTACATGATTATAAAAAATACGTACCAGAAAAGTTTTCCATCAAATATCTTTATCCTTGACAATTAAAAATCGAGAAATTTACTAAATAAACAAGATATTTTTTGAATTTGCATAGCTACAGAGAGAAAAAATATTTTCAGATATTTAAATTAATTAATTTATTAAAGAAATATTTAATAATTTTATTAATGGAAAATAATAATATATGTATTAAAGGATTTTAAAACATTTTTTATATGATATGGTTAAAGTGCTTGCAAATGTACCTTGGCTGGGTTATGTAGTAAACCCTCCACTAACTGGAGGGTTTACGAATTAATCCATATGTGTCGCTACTATGGTCTGGCTATTTATATGGAAAATTATATTTCTTCTCAAATAGCTAGGATTGGCTGGTTTGTAGGTATATGACACATCTAATACTATAATGTTGATATAAATTTTAAGAATTAAATTATATGAAACCTTAATAAATTAAAAATTGTGTATTAGAAGGAAGACCAAAGAACATTTATCATAGCTACAGCGATTATAGCAATATATAATATGTGAAACTTAATATTTATTTCTTTGAATTTTTGAATAATCATTTTAATAATTTTGTTATTATTGCTGAAATATATTTTTTAGGCCCTAGTGCCAGTACTTATACTGATTAGAGAAAAAAAAACAGTTATTTATCGCTAAAGTTCAAACTACAGGAAAATTACACGAGTTAACTCGTCTTTTTGGCTTTTTAACAAAATAGCCGAGAGATTTGAATAAAATATGAACTTAATATTCCTATATATACACACAACCAAACTTATATGGAATCACTCTGTATTTTTGGCTAAATTTTTTGCAAGGATAAAAATTAGTATACAACTTTAAGATAAGGCTATTTGTTGTAAATAAGCATGATAATAAAGAATAAACGACTGCTGCGTTTTATTTTCTTTTGAATTTTGTGTTCAGTAGTAAAATCACGATTGTCCGGTAATTTTCATTCAATCCAAAAAAAAATAAAATGCCTTATGTTGGATTAACAGATGTACAGAGGAACTCACCGAACAAGGAATGTTCCAGAGAGACGTAGCAGAGATAGTAGGCGTTAGCCAGGGTGTTGTATCGAAAACATATGCAAGGTAGGTACTTGGAATTAGAAACACACAAGGATAGGCCCAGACAAAGTCGTCACAACTGAACAACAAGATCGCCTTGTGTACTAAATTGCTAGAATAAATCCCAATGTTTCTTATCCAGAGCTACAAAGAAAACTTCTGGCAGCTAGAAGTGTGAACGTTTCAGTTGAAACCATAAGAAAAAGGCTTCGTGCACGAGAATTTTACAGTAGGAGAGAGTTACGGATCTCACAGTTATATCGGCAAAATAAAATTTACCGGCTAAATTGATGCCTTCAACATCAAAACTGGACAACTGAGAATTGACAAAATGTTCTTTTTTCGGATGAGACCAGAATTGGCCTAAGATCAGATAACCATCGAATTCGGATTCCCAGAGCTTCAGGAAGACGAGCGAGACTTCAGGCTGCCAAATCTGTACCAAGATATAAAGGAGGAACTGTAATGTTCTGGGGAGGTATTACTCTGGGAGCAAAAACTCCATTGTTACCACTTCAACAAATTTTAACGGGTCGGAGATATGTTGATTTGGTGCTAGAACCAATCGTTAGTCTTTAGAGAGTTGCAATTGGGGATAATTTTAACTTCATGTACGATAGTGCACCTCCCCATACCAGCAGAGTGACTAGAGAATGTCTTGAAACGGAAGGTGTCATAGTTTTGGACTGGCCTGCCTATTTACCAGATCTAAGCCCTATCGAACACTTGTGAGACTAGCTCAAAAGAAGGGTTAGAGCTCGTCGAAACAATCGAGGAAATCTCGCACAGCTTATTGATGCAGCATTGGCAGAATGGGAAAACGTACCCCAAGACAACTGGTGGATAATTTAATAAGAAGCATGCCAGCGCGGATAGAAGCTTGCATAAGGGCTAGGGGTGGCAACAAGGAATATTAAAATTATCAATTTTCTTTTTGTTTATGCTTTTTGGCCATTAGAAATTTAAATCTTAAGTTCGTTTCAGAAACCAAAAAAATACCATTTTGTTTATTTTGGGAACTGATTTTTTTTATTGCTATATGGTTTATTTTTCATTAAAAGTCATTGGTAAGGACTGAGTTTTATTCATAAACATAAAATTTTCATACATCTCAAAAATTATGAAAAATAATAGACGATTCCATATAAGTTTGGTTGTGTGTATATATACATAATATATAAACGGGATTAGGTTTAAGTATTTAATATTCATTTCCAACTACAGCCTATTGCTGCCTTTCCGTTACCCTACGCCACACATCTCGATTTAGAGCGTCATCAGCTTCTAAGTTACGACCTTCCATTGCTTCCTTAACCGTTCCGTTCTAGGATTTTCTAGGTCTACCTCTCCTTCTTCTGCCTTGGGGAGGCCATTGAAAAATTTTTTTTGGCCACCTGTTCTCCGGCGTACACAGAACATGTCAAAACCACTTTAAGCTGGATTTTTCGATTCGATCTAGTACTGTTTTCTCGCATGCATTCATGATACGCCTGACCTTGATGTTTGTCTTTTTTTCCATCCTATATATACCTGCGCTTCTTCTAAGGTAATCCATTTCAACAACTTGGATTTTGCGCTTCGTATCTGCACTCAGAGTCCCATAGCTCTTAACCATAGCACATAACTGACTCCACCAATGTTCTTCCAAGTCTCTTTTTAGTTATTGCAGACAAGTTTCGGTCCCACCAGAGGCTATTAAGACATCCAGTAACTTGTTAGCTCTTCTGAATTCGGGTTTGTATTTCTTCTTTGCCCAAACCCTCCTTGTTGATAGTAGCACCCAGGTATTTAGATTTTTCTAGTTGTTGAATCTGGACGTTATAATTAATGAAGACTTCAAAACAAGCGCTGGAATTGACAGCAAAGTATTCCGTCTTTTTTAAACTGAAGTCCCCATTGTTGTATTCTTGATAAAGTTTCTTAGTTTTTTAAACTGAAGTCCCTATTTGTTGTATTCTTGATAAAGTCTCTTAGTTATGAACTCCAGATCGTATGAGTCCTGCGCAATCACGACCTGGATTGTCTGCAAAGCTCAGGGTAAATGGTGTATTGTTCCCAATGGATATTCACATGAGTGCAGATACCTTGACATTTCGTCTTCCATTCCCTAAGGGATACTTCGGTGTAAGCGTTGAGGATCAGCGGAGATAAGCTGCATCCAACTCTTTTGTGGTATTAATTGGATTGGATAGCCTGTGTCCTATCTTAACAACTTAATATTCCTAATAATACATAATAACCAATACATTGGGTAGTGTAAAGACTAACCAGATTACCTTTAGTTTTTTAAAATATATATTATAAACTAAAATTTGTCCAACCAGTCAGAGAAGATTTCGACAGACGATATTTAATAAATGACTGAAAATACAATTTACTTGTGAAATAAAATGAGAGACAACAACTTTCATTGTCATGTATTCTCTCGTTGGACAGACTTTATGTACATATTGCAGTTATTTATTTGAAATATAAACTTTTTATTTAGCTACCAGAAACACTGTATAGAAATTTTATAGAAATCTTTTATTTGTCTAATTTAAGCACTATCTAATAAATAGAAATGTAGTATTTTGCAGTTCAAAACAATATTTTAATATTTAAATCTGTTTTATAAGGCCAAAAATATTCCACAGTAATTTTCCGTATATGCATATTCGAGAGGCCAGTGGATATTTTTAAAGTTATCCGGTTTTTTATGTAACAGGAAAGCATAAAAAATTAATTAAAAAACATTTATCTTGTCTTATAATTATTCGATGTTTCTTAAATATCCAATATGGGGATCACTTATGAGAAATACCTTCAAAATTTTAATTTCTCTAAATTAAGGAAGTTTAAAATAAAACAAAAAATGATGTTAATTTAATTTCATTTTTTTACATAATATGTGGGCAAGGGTAACGCACATTTTGAAAATATTTTTGACGATATACGGGGCGATTCAAACATATTTTTAAACCAAAGTTGTATATTTTTAAATGGATTACTATTGAAGCGTCCAGGGGAAAAACTTGATAAGCGCCAATTTCTTAATTTTAAGATTTTACAATCTTATAGTAGGTCTAACTGGTGTCTACAAAATGTATTAACTCTGCAGGGCAGTAAATTGTTAAATCCTATGATATATGCTTAGTAAAAATGTAGAATACACGGCGAGAACCTGACTACCAGCGTCCAGTGTTCTCCAGTAAAACCAGTGAAATGGCGCTTATCATACGGTTTCCCCCGGGACCCTTCATATATTTTATTAACTCTGTGGATTTACCATTAAATTTCTATTCAAAAAATACAACAATGTCATAGACTATATGACATATATACCGGGTGCGTCTCAAAAGTAGCTCACCCTTATAACTTTTTTATTTTTTTAGTTAAAAAAACGAGATTTGGTTTGTTAGTATATGACA
Source organism: Sitophilus oryzae (assembly GCF_002938485.1). Taxonomy (NCBI): domain Eukaryota; kingdom Metazoa; phylum Arthropoda; class Insecta; order Coleoptera; family Curculionidae; genus Sitophilus; species Sitophilus oryzae. Next base: position 4,029,761 of record NW_022147434.1, on the reverse strand, counting down.
CAAATTAGGATTGATTGACTTATTCAATAATTGTTTTCGGTCACTTCCTGTTTCACCGGAAATGACTACAACTTTTGATTTTTAAATGGCACCCTCGGTATATTTTTACTTTATTCGATAGAAAACGACACTCTGATGACTCTGAATAGAATGACATATCATATGTCAACTTCTGACATTTCGCATATAGTTTATTTGAAATTATAACTTGCGGTTAGTAACGAAAATTTGACTCGAAATATCAAGTGTGTGGTATCAAATTATTCGTAAAAAATGCTTTTTCGAAATATGCTAATGATCGAGCCACCCTTGTTCTATTTGAAAAAATTGAGATATGATTAAAAATACGATTTGTGCATTTTCTAACCGGTCAGGACAAGACACTAAAAATATTAGACGATCAAATCTTTTTTTCCAAGGCTCCTTGATTAAGAATTAGTGTTTTTAACATAGCTGTGGAACTCTAGATTAAAATTTAAAATACAATTCTTTATTAAGCAAGAATGTCAAAAGTTGATATAATATGATATGTCCTTCTATTCAGAATGTCATTTTCTATCGAATAAAGTAAAAAAAAATACCAAGGGTGCCATTTAAAAAACAAAAGTTTTAGTCATTTCCGGTGAAACATGAAGTGACCAAAAAAAATTGAATACCGTCAATCAATCCTAATTTATCTCATATACTAACATTCCAAATCTCGTGTTTGTATCTGAAAAAATAAAAAAGTTATAGAGGTGAGCCACTTTTGAGACGCACCCGGTATGTTATGCTATACTATATATACCGTATGATCGAAAAAAAAACGGCGTCAGCGATGGCTATGAAATGAAGATCGCTGTCATTTTATATGTAAATTTATATAGAAAATGTCATCGATCGTCATTTCCCAGCCAACTGGACGCCGTTTTTTAGATCATACATCATAAGGTATAACCGTTTTACACCTAAAATTACTGTTTATATAAAGCCCTCTAAAAATTCTAAATTCGAAGAATTCTAATTTTTTCTAACAGGATGTATTGTATAGTAGATATTGCTTTAAAATTCGTTCTGCCATAATTTGCAGTCTTGTTTAATATATACAGGGCGAGTCAAAATTAAATGTTGTATTTTCCTCCACTATTTTAAATGGAACACCCTGTATTTTGTATCATAGTCGAATAACCTATACTTAAAGTCGATATTTAATGAGAATTTTTTTTTAAATATAAGACATGTTCTGACTTTCGATCTTTCGATGTGATATTTGATTTTCTTTCGATATTGATTCTTTCGATGATATATTTCAATGTTGTATATTCCTTCACCAGGATTGAATCAGGGATGCAAATATTCAATACAAAACACTTCAAATATCAGTAACCTAAATAGACTCTGTACTCTGTATAATACAATTGGCTTACAAGTTTTGTAGTAGTAATATAGATACTGTAACGGGATGGATTGTGGGGGTTTAATTAGAGATGGAAAATAATGTGTAGACGATCAGACTCAGCTTTATTCAGTCTAGTGCTTCAGGCTCGATCTAATACAAAAATTCCCTTAATTATGGTAACAGGTAATTTGCGATTAGCAAACAGAAAATCTCACCTTATACCGGGATACAGCTCACTAATATATTTATTATATTATTCACTAACACCCTCGTGGCTATTTGATCGGCTATCAAACTGCGAATATTCATACGGCAGTAAAAACCTACCTATCTTTTAATAGAATACCACATTTTTTGCGGGGTATAAACCTTAATGGGTTCCCTCGCACTTGCCCAGCGCATTCACCGTATTTAACAATAGTAAATAAAATAATAACAACAATAATACCAAATAATTCCCGTTACAATACTTGTAATAGAAAATAGTAGTTTAGTTTTACAAACTTATAAACTGCGCTGCAATTTATTAGATTACCATTTTTTTACTAATAATTATTTTATTTTGCCAATAATTCTTAATATACTAAACTGATAATTACAGCTAGTTTTAAGTAATTTTTTACGAATTAAATAAACCCTTTCTTATGTATTTGTCAAAAGTATTACGCTTATTAATATCCCCTTATACCCATTAATCTACACTTGTCACCCTATATAGAGAAAAAAAAAACATATCACGTTAAAAATTCTAAAAAAAATGTTCCAAAAAAACCCTCCCTATCACCAGTTGTTAATAACAGTATTAATATCCCCTTCTATCAATTAACCTACACTTGTCACAAAAGAAAAAAAACAAGTCAGGTAAAAAATTGTAAAAAAACGCTTGAAAAAACTCCCTAACCCTCCAAACGGGATGCTGGCACGCGACCCGCAAATGGAGGAAACAGTGTTTAAATTCAATCTTCCCATCTCGTACAATATTTCAGATTGAAGTTGCATACAGGAGGGTAAAAAACACCCTCCGACTTTTTTCCGCGTGCTAGCAGTTTATTGGTTTTCTCCCCTCACCCTATTTTTATGTGCATGGTGTACATAATATGGGGTTTTTAGAATTTTTAATAAGTCTTTTTGGGTAGTGACCATATTTTGAGAATATATTTTTCAAGAATAGTACTGACGAAATATGTATTTTTTACAAAAATAAAAATAAAAAATTTTAATTATCATCGAAAAAGAAATTATGGGCTTAACTTAAAATAAAATATAACAATTTTTTTAGTTAAAAGAAAAAGAAAAACTTAAAAATATACATGCCTAATTGAAACTTCTAAATATTCGGTCTGGCTTATATCAGACCTTGAACCGGCGCAAATTAGAATTAGTATGTGTCAATAGATTTACTCTCTTGCCATGGAACAACAGCACGACAGACTTTGCAGACGGTCACCCGTCCTTCCACTTGCATCGTCCAACGTCGCTTAACTTCGATTGTCTATCGGGAAGTGTATCAACGTAGATGGGCCATTGCTATCTTGCCTGTAGATAAGATAACAGTTTATATTTTTCTTTTTGTCAGTTCCTTGTTATCTACACTTGCTACGCCCAAAGAACAAGAACATGTATGTCAAATTAAAAATGCATAAAATCTTACTTAATCGATGTGAATGTACGTTAAACATAATTTATATCCCCTTATTAATCTACACTTGCCACCTTAAAGAAAAAAAAAAACGTGCCGGGCAAAAAATAATAAAAAAATATCCCAAAAAACTTCCCTACATTACTAATTATCGCTTATACACTACATACAGTATACATACCCCCCTATATAAATTAACCTACTCTTGTCACCCTAAAGAAAAAAATATGTTAGGTAAAAAGTTGTAAAAAAACGCTTGAAAAAACTCCCTAACGCTCCAACCGTGATATAGGCACGCGAACCTCAACAGGAAGAGATAGTGTGTAAATTCCATCATCCCATCCCGTACAATATTTCAGATTGAAGCTGCATACAGGAGGGTAAAAAACACCCCTCGATCGTTTCTCGCGTGCTCGCAGTTTATTGGTTTTCTCCCCTCACCCTATTTTTTATGTGCATGATGTACATAAGTCTTTTTGGTAAAGTGACCAAATTTTGAGAGTATATTTTCAGTATATTTAATTTTTAATCTTGAATAGCATAGACGAATTATGTATTTTTTATATACAACAAATCTGATTTTAAGTTATACATATTTTTTGGGTTGGTAAGGTTAATCTGGACAATAGCTTACCGATTTGACGAGTTTCTAAATCGCTTGTTACTCATGAGTCACGAGATTATCCTATCACCCGGCCACAAACCGCCGCGGCGAGGCGCGAATAAGCAGCGTGTGTTAATAGATTTTATCTACCGTCAGTGAGTTAAGAAGTTCTTAACTCACGCATATTAAGTGAGTTTAGAGATTCTTAACTTACGCATTTTTATTACCGCACTCCTTGTTTAGATAACTACCAAAGAGAAAAAAGTATTTTGTAAACCATTTATTTTGCACTAAATACAAATAATCTGTTCTATTGCTAATAATTATAAAAATATGAAAACTTATTTATTATAAATGTTAATGATACAGTTTGAACAATCTTTCAAGTAAATGCCTGATGAAGCAGCAGGGCCGGCGGAAGGCAAATATTGAGAGCGGGCGAGTACCCTATCTGGCGCCCCCCCCCCCTTATTATAATTCTCTTTTTCTTTCAATACTGTCCTTTAACTACAACTAAGCATATTTATGCTACTTTAACAATAAATTTTCACTTAAAGATACTTCAAAATTCTTCTCTTCTTTCAATCTTAGTCTGCGGTTTTAGTTTTTTGTATACCGGGTGCGTCTCGAAATTTACTTACCCCTATAACTTTTTTATTTTTTTACATAAAAACGAGATTTGGTATGTTACTATATGACATAAATTATTAGGATTGACTATTCAATTGTTTTTGATCATTTCCTGTTTCACCGGAAATGACTGAAAATTTCTGATTTTTAAATGGCACCTCGATATATTTCTACTTTATTCGATAAAAAATGACACTCTGAGTAGAATGACATATTTATCATATATCAACTTTTGACATTTTCGTTCAAAAAGCTTTATATTTTAAATTTCAATCTAGAGTGCCATGGCTGTGTTAAAAACACTAATTTTTAAACAAGGAGCCTAGGAAAAATAGATATAATCGTCTAATGTTTTTCATGTCTTGTCCTGGCCGGTCCAAAAGATGCCAAAATCATATTTTTAATCGAAAATATCAAAAGATGACATATGTTATAAAGTAGAAATATACCGAGGATGCTATCGAGGGTGCTATTTAAAAATCAAAAGTTGTAGGTAGTAATTTCCAGTGAAACAGGAAGTGGCCAAAAACAATTGAATACGCCAATTAATCCTAATTTATGTCGTATACTAACATACCAAATTTCGTTTTTCTGAAAAAATAAACAAGTTATAGGGGTGAGCCACTTTTGAGACGCACCCGGTATATATAGAGTTATGAGAAATAGAATTCCAACTTCGGCAGTCTCGTTCTGGTATGTGATCTTTGAAAATATTAGTAGTTAGTTTCAAGCAGTTGCGTTACTTTTCTATTAGAATTTAAGAAAATTTTCTTTTCTTTTTCACAATCAATTATTTCATGCAGAATCAGTTTATCATCAGATACAGTTTTGTATCTGATCATAAACTTCAAAATGAGGTTCAGCCAGTGTTTGAGACGCATTCCCTTGTCTTGCTCTAATGAGAAAATTCTACGATTCTGCTACCATTTTCCGTGTATTATTACACATTCAATTGGGAAAATCAAAATCATCAAAAATTGATATATATTTTCCCACTACTCTTAATAAATTAATTTAACTAATGACGCAAACTTATAAGCTTTTTTTTGGATAATAAGGATATCGAGCTTCTTGCAAATGAATATTTACCTCATATAATTTTAGGGTACATCAGCCATTAATAACAAATAAAATGGTAGTAGAAAAAGTGCTATTTTGAGCAGTCAGTCTAAAACTGTCAATTTTGCTGGCTCTTGACCCAAAACAGTTTGTTTAGAGAAAATTTATAAAAACACGAATTATAGAAAGAAAGGTTATTTACAAAAAGTTGATAGCTTTTGAATTATAAGTAAAATACCACCAACAAATCAGATTTATATTTTTTATTTTATTTTGTTTAAGATTTTTCCACGAAAATGAATTCGCCCAATCCCAGTTTCGAATAGAGCACCCGAAAAACATATAGAATGGAAGAAATTAAAACTATCCCAAAACTTTCGTGCAAAGGATTTTTTGAGCCTAATTTCAGTAAACTATAATAGGATACGTCTAGGATATAGTAATGTTTATCATTTTTAGTCAGCTATTCTTCCCTATGTGGTATGGTAATTGGTAATATTTTAATGTGGAAATTGATAGTACCGATTAATTATTATTGATCTGGTCATTCGTTACTCTTTTTCTAGATTACTGTTTTTAAATATTTTAGTTGCCGTCGTGGCGCCCCTCGTATACGGCGCCTCGGGCTTTTTATTTATTTTTTTTCATATATACAGATACTTTTTTTCAATATTAAACTGTTCAGTGTAAAGTTTGTCCAACGAATCAGAAAACATTTCGACTTTTTTAAATTTTTAGTTAAAAACATTTTTTAAATTTTTTTTGGACATGTTTTAAATTTTTAGTTAAAAAACATAATATGGCAACATAGTTAATAGATTAAACTTACAAGAAAGAAAACCCAGGAAAGTTCCAGTGGTTCTTCAAATTTAAACGAAAAATCATTTTTTTTAAATTTTCGAAGTAAAATATCTCGGTTCGGACTTATTTAAGACTCACCCTGTGTAATGAGTAATGACTGAATAACTCAAACCATACCAAGACCTGCTGAGAACTTCTATAAAACAACAGCAAACTGAAAGTATTTTTTCAAGACTTTTTGTAGATATTGAACTATTTTTTAAAATATATCTACAGTATAATATTAATGTTTTCATTACACACATTTATTTAAAGTAATGCGCGTTGTTATTTAAAGATTAGTTCATTAATTAAAATCTTCAGCCAAGTAGTATATTTTTATTACAGCCTTTACATTACAAATAAATAACATAAAAACACTATTAATTTAATCAGTTTAAAAAATGTATCTATATTTTTTAAAGCTCCAAACTAAAAAACATCGAAAATTCCCAAAAAAGTGATTTTTTTTACTACAAGACCTGAATTTTGTATATTTCTATAAATATTTTCATTAAAATATCGATTAAATAACCAAAAATCGTTAATCACATGTGTCTGTTCTAAGTTCATAACAACAATAAATTCCTCTATTGGTTGTCAGTCAATCCCAGCACACTCCAAATAACAACAATTTTGGCAGTGGTGAACAAGCAGCCGAGCATGAGTCCTGTCAAAAATATTTCGTTTCTTGTCGTCGAAATTTTTGTGAAAATACTTGCGTGTAGTGATTTTTTTCATAAAATTTTCTTTCTAGGAGTCTGTTATGGTCTATTGAAGGGGTAAGTTTATCGAAATATTCATTTATTTACGTTGTTTTGATTATTTTTTTGTTGAGTTTTTAACCTATACGCGTCAACGCGTCATTGTTTTTGTTTGGCGTCGGCAGAGAGTGTCAGGAATTTCATGGCAACGCGACAGAATTTTTGCTGGCAGCGACAGCCTCAATCCCTTATCGATGACATTTTATGTAATCTCGATGTTAATTTATTTTATGTTTTGCATTTGTAGAAGAGTTAATTCAATGGTTATTGAGGCGAAAAATGGCATCTAAGCTACAAGATGAGACTTTTCTTCATGAAAATATCAGGTAAATAAACAATATTTTTTGTATTTAGGAAAACAATTAAACTTAATAAATTATATAGTGTTTTATTTATCATGTTTAACCCAAAAACTGAATTTATTTATTTAATTTGTCTCTTTTATTTTTTGTAGGTTAGTGTAATTTTAATTTTAATGCCAAGGAGGGAATCCTGGAATCAAGTAAGTACTTAATAATGGTAATAAACTAAGTAACAGAGTAACTTTGCTAAAGCGGTATAAACAAAGGTAATAATATTAGTGCCATGATTTTTTTTCTTGATTACGTCTAAAATAATTGAAGACTTGAAGTAAATAATGTTCTAAGTGCCAAAAAATCGGTTTGTCATGTTTTTTATTTGTAAAATATCTTAAGATCCATAACCAACAACATATTTTTATCTCAGTACCACGGCTGTTAAATTGTATTGAAAAAATTCTTAATTGGTTATACAGGGTGAAGTCTTAAATAAGTGCAAATATTTTTAGGGGTAGTATATTTCGACCCCAGAATACGATTATGAGGTTTTTTTCGCGAAAAAAATTCGAAAATTTGGACTTTTTTAAAAGAAAAATTGAAATGTATTTAGTTTTTAGTTAATAACATAATTTCTTGATAATATGGCAACATAGGTAGTAGATTAAATTTACAAGCAAGAAAACGCAGAAAAGATCCAGTGGTTTCCAAAATTCAAACAATATATTTGTTTTTAATTTTCAAAGAAAAATAACTCGGTTATTTTGGACTTATTTAAAAGACGGCAAGGAGGAAATACATATTATGTTTCTTTTATGGAGATCTACCAACTGTACAGGGTGGCACCTCTCATACGCCGCTGAAGCTCCAAGGAGGACGGTAGTTTATATAGAAATGAAATTTTGGCAGCATGTGTAGGTTAACTGAAAGCATTTTATAAAAATATATAGAATTATACAGGGCGTCCCCAAAAAAAGTTATCAAAGTTGTGTTTTTTCTAATGAAACACCCTATATATTAATTGATTCGGATTCTATGAAAAAAATAATGTTGAGTTATATTAAAGAAGCATATATCTCAAATCTAAGGATTTTGACATATTTCACATTTTGTGAAAATGAAGAGTAAATTTTACATTTCCATACCAGCTATCAAAATTTTAGTTGACCTTGTATAGCCTGATATATAATTACAGTAACCATTGTATGTTAAACCAAATTGAAATTTGACCCGAAAAGTTATACAGGGTGAGAAAAAATTAATATGGAACATTAGTCCTTTAAAAGCAAGTTACTCTTTTATTTATATATCTTCAAAATATTATTAATGTTGCCTACCCCTCAGATAAACATTTTCCTAGATATTTTAATTTTTATGATTTTGCATCAGTTGATCTTTATTATTTGAAAAAATTTAGGGTGGCTGTGATATGCTTTTTGTTAATTTAACAAAAATTAAAGATTGTAGAGTAAAATACTCAACGGTACTAAAAAGATACACGTTTAAAACATATTTTAATTATTACAGAATTAAAACTAGATATTAACCTATAATTATATGACAAAAATTATCTAGAGAAAATCAAATGCTCAAAATGCTTCCTTTCCTGTTAACTGCATAAAATGATTGTCTTTTCAAAAGGAGCATTTAAGTATTCAATTCTCTCTGATGTAGGATAAGTTTGCATTTTCGGCAAATTTCTGAGATTTTTTTTGTTTTAACTGACACAAAACGATAATTAGTTGTTAAAGTTGGACTAATTAGACAGCTATGTTGAAATAATGTCAGACCATATCACTGCCACCTAGATTTTATCAAATAATAAAGATTTACTCAGATCAAATCATGTAAATGAAAATATCTAGGAAAATGTTTGTTTGAGGGGTAGGCAACCTTAATAGTTGTTTGAAGAGACATGAATTCTCCAATTAATATCGGAATAATATACTGGGTGTTCCATTTAAAACAAAAGAGTAAAATACTTTTGAAGGTGACCAATGTTCAATATTAATTTTGTCTCACCCTGTATAACTTTTCGGAACAAGTTTTAATTCGATTTAAAGTACAGTAGTTAATTTAACTACATATTAGGTTATACCGGGTAAATTCAAATTTAGGTAGCTTTTATTGTAATTTAAAAATCGTTCGTTATTTCTAGAAAATGTTAAATATGTCAAATACCTTAAATTTTAGTCATATACTTCTCTTATAAAACTCACTTTTCTTTTTCTCCCAGAATCCCAAAATCAATTAATATATAGGGTGTTCCATTACAAAAAACACAACTTTGATATGTAACTTTTTTTGGGGACACCCTGTAGAACTCTCCATATTTTTAAAAAGTGCTCTGAATTAACCTACATATGCTCACAAAATTTCATTTCAATACAAGCTGTCGTTCTCCTTGGAGCCTCCGCGGCGTATGAGAGGCGCCACCCTGTATAACAAAAAATGTTGTTTATTTCGAAATAATGGCACAATGGCACCGAGAACATTATTTACTTCAAATCTTCAATAATTGTATATTTTAAATAAAATATTTTTTTTTGATGTCCTCTATGGGTATCTCGGAAACTACTGAAGCTAGAGAGTCGGTTAAATAGAGAAAGAATTGCAGTTTTGTGAGGTCAAATTTATGCGCCTTTCGGATTTTTGAAAAAGTGTATGGCATACTAGAGAGAATAAAAAATATATTACAGAAAAAAATCGTATTTATGATTTAGTTGCGTCTTGATAAAATATTTTCGTTTGGATGTGACAGTTTGACATCTCTGATCAGCAACGACGATCGAAATTGTTTCCATGGCTAACTAAGTGAAATTGTTCAAAAAGATAATAATTGGCTCTAAGTAATTTTTTATAAAAGCATATTATAACATATATTGCTGGAAAGCCTATAAAATGGTCCTTTTTATGAAGTCATGGCGAACTATGGTTTCCATTTAAAAAACATAGGTGTGTGTCTTATGTAAAAAATGAATGAAATGAAAAACAGAGAACATAGTCTCATTAAGGATGAGATTATCAACAAATTTTATCTGAAAACTTTTTGTCTAAAATATATTATAATGGAATTAGGGCGCATTTTTAAAATAGGGGAAATTTGTTTTTTTGAAAATATCTAGTAGGTAAGCCATAAACTTTTTCAAAAATCCGAAAGGCTCATATAGTATGTGACCTCACAAAACTGCAATTCTTTCTCCCTTTGACCGACTTTCTAGCTTAAGTAGTTTCCGAGATACCCATAGAGAACATAGAATACTCACCCTGTATATGCATTCTTACAATGGTTAAAACATTTTCACCATTTTCTATCCCCTCTAAAATAGTAAGCATCGTAAGCATAAAGCGTGGTCCAACATGTTTTGAGGCAACCCTCTTTCATTACAAAAACGCGCATAAAAAGAATAATGAAAGCCACGGTAGCCATGGCGCGTGGATCAGATAGTAGGGAATGCAAATGTGTTGAGTTTTTTGGGGTTGGACGGTTTTTAGGGGAGAACGTGCCTCGTATCTATATAATGGTTTTTATTATTATTGATCGATCAGACCTTTTTTTGTACAAAAAGATGGTGCTTATGATTAATTCATTTTTCACATTGTGTATATACCGGGCGATTCATAATTGATTGTAGGTTAGACGTTTATAGGAACGAGTGATCTTACATAAACGCAGTGTTGTATTGATTCGTACGAAAAGATGTAAATGTTTACATGTGTATTACAGATGAAAAAATATATTTATTTCTCATAACTTTTCTAATATCTATATATTCTTGTGGTATGTATGGTTAGTTTTGGAGATAAAAATATAAAATATGGGTAGTGATTCACAAATTAATATATGTCTCAATTTTAAATAATATACACTATACCCCCGGATTGTCTTTACAAGAGGAAACACTTTTTTATTATTGACCTTTAGAATAAAATACATTCTTTATAAAAATTTGGTTTGTTCTAAAATGGTTAATCCCCTTTATACTTATCCAAATCTCCCCCTCCCCCATACCGTTTTAGAGAAAATTTAAAAAACCTGAAAATATCGTTGAATTTCTTTCTAAAAAAGTCCTAAAAATCAAAAGGCGTTTCTACGGTAATATCATTTCGATTTCATTTATTTGATAGCTAGTATTAATTTTGATTAACGTCATATTTTTTGCTGTTGTTAAAGTACCTATCACATTTTCTGAAAACTACTATCACCCTTTCCGTAGCATTGATCTAAATAAATTTTGTGCGTCTTTAACACTTTAAAACAACAACAAATATGACTTTAATTAAGATTCTATCAATAACAATCTATCAAAGAATGAAAACGAAATTATGTTATCATAGAAACGCGTTTTGATTTTTAGAATTTTGAAAAATTCAACGATATTTTTATGTTTTTTTTTTAAATTTTCTCTTAAACGATATGGAACTTTGGAAAAGTATAAACGGTTTAGAACAAGGCAAACATTTTTTATGAATAATAAAAAGGTTTTCCTCTTGTAAAGACAATGCGAGGACATACTGTAGGTATAGCAATTTTGTAGTTTTAATTTTACTAATTATTTTTTGTTTAATTCAAGGCCGTTGTAATACATGTGAAAACTGGTAGGGTCAATAATTATAATCAAGTACTAAAGATAACCCTCAATATTTATATAGATCAGCTGGGCATAGTTTGTTTAATTTACAGGGTGTTTCAAAAAACATGTGCCATCTCTCCTGGGGAGATTCCTCACGTAAAAATAATATTTATTTTTCATATCAACATAGGTCTGATTCTGCTTTGTTTCATAGCTACAGGGTGCAACAAGTCTTAATAATCTTTCGATTTATTATAATTTTCTTCCAGGTACTTTTAGTGATTCGAATGAAATTTTGAGGGTAAAAGTTACTATAAGTGCTACATATCGTCCCATTGCTGCCAAAAGTCACTAACTTACTTTTTATTACTTCCGAGAAAAACGCGTCTAAAGATGAATTGCATTGCATAAAGTTGTTGTTAGTAACTATTCGGAATTAAAATACAGCATAAATAGCCAGAAATCGTAGATAAAGGCTTTTTCAATCGATTCTCCGCTTCAAAATATAGTTAGTAATTGAATTTTCAGGTTATTCGGTAAAATGTTAGTGACTTTTAGCAGCAATAGGACGATATTTTAATGCTAAAAAAGTGTCGATAAATTCATCAGGGAATGCACGTTCCTGATATAGGTTATCACTGGAATATTTTTCAAAAAAAACATGTCCGCCACTGACTTTTTTTCTTTTGACATCAAAATCATGTAGGCCGTTTAATTCCAATTAAAGACGATCTCTTGATATTTTGATTAGAAACGCAATTTTATTAATCACAATTAATAAAATTAGTTAGCTTAGTTTGCTATTAGGTTTGGATCAAGGCTAATTAATAAAAGTGCGTTTATCTCATCAAGGAGGCCGAAATCAACAAAATATGAAAAGATAAATTTTAATCGGCATTAAACTGCTTACACTATTTCGCTAAGAAGAGAAAAAAAAAAGACAGCGGCGTACATGCATTTTTCAGAAAAATATTCCAGTGATAACCCATATGCATGTCCCTGGTGAATATGTCGACACTTTTTTAGCTTTAAAATATGTCGCATTTATATTTATAGTAACTTTTGCCCTCAAAATTTTATTCGAAACGCTTAAAGTACTTGGAAGAAAAATATAAAAAATTGAAAAAATATTAAGATTTTAACACCCTGTAGCTACGAAACAAAGCAGAATCGGACATATGTTGATATGAAGATTAAATCTTATTTTTACGTGAGATGGCACATTTTTTGAAACACCCTGTATAGTTTGTGGTTGATTCGTTAAAAAACTGCAATTCTAGTAACTAGAAATTTACCATTCCATTAAACTCGTCTCATCTATAATTTGTAATAGAATTTAAAAATAACATTTATTAAACATTTCAGGATTTTTAGAGAGATACACGAAAATTTTTTCTCGAGAATTCTCGTGCTTCGAGAAATAAAACAGGTCGAGAAAAAAGAAACCCTGATCGAAATGTACTCGCAAAACGCTTTTAAATAATATGATCGAACATGATTTTTTAATTATTTTAATTTAATTACCAATAATTTCTGTAGTAAGATGAATTATTATCGTCATTTGTTGACTATACGGGGTGCGTCTCAAAAGCGGCTCTCCCCTATAACTTTTGTATTTTTTCAAATAAAAAAATGAGGTTTCGTGTGTTAATATATGACATAAATTAGGATTGATTGACGTATTCAATTATTTTTCCGATGCTACTTCCTGTTTCATCGGAAATGACAACAACTATTGATTTTTAAATGGCACCCTCGGTACTTTTTTAATTAGTTTGATAGAAAATAACAGTCTGAGTAGAATGACATCAACTTTGACATTTTCTTATATGGTTTATCGAATTTTACTCGAAATACCAAGTTTGTGGTACCAAATTATTCGTAAAAAATGCTTTTTCCAAATATGCTAATGAGCTACCCTCGTTCCATTTGAAAAAAAATGAGATACGATTAAAAAATACGATTTGTACATCTTTTGACCGGCTAGAACAAGACACGAAAAACATTAGAAGATCAATACTATTTTTCCAAGGCTCCTTGATTAAAAATTAGTGTTTTTATTACAGCCATGGCACTCTAGATTGAAATTTAAAGAAGGTGTCCATTCTTCTCAAAGAGACCTGGTTTAAATTAAAAAAGAAGTAGAAAAAAGACTCAAAGTCTCGTCTCAACGTTTATACAATAATGTTAAACAGTGACACGTGTTTCGCTCATACGAGCATTATCAGACAAATACAATTAAAATTAATCCACAAACACGTTCACATTTTACATATTAAAACAACACTATGACAAAACAACACAGTGTTGTTTTAATATGTAAAATGTGAACGTGTTTGTGGATTAATTTTAATTGTATTTGTCTGATGATGATCGTATGAGCAAAACACGTGTCACTGTTTAACATCATATAAACGTTGAGACCGAAACTTTGAATCTTTTTTCTACTTCTTTTTTACCCTAGATTGAAATTTAAAATTTGATTTTTTTTTAAAACGAAAATGTCAAAAGTTGACATGTGATATGTCATTCTATTCAGAGGGACATTTTCTATCGAATGAAGTAAAAAAATACCCAGGGTGCCATTTAAAAATCAAAAGTTGTAGTCATTTCCGATGAAATAGAAAGTGACCAAAAAAATTTAAACGTCAATCAATCCTAATTTATGTCATATACTAACGCACCAAATGTCGTTTTTTTATCTGAAAAAATTAGGAAGTTATAGGGGTGAGCCACTTTTGAGACGCACCAGTAGATCTATTTTACCTACTCCTGACTACCTCAATTTTTTGTTAGGTAGTAGACCATTCGTTTCTGCGTCACCCTGAACAAATAAAAAAAGGCTCAATGCATATAAAACGAACGTCGCCAAAAAATCATTTACCAAAAACGTCCGAAATATATGATTGATACAAGGCCGTAATACGAATTGCGTGGTTTTAGGAGAAACATTCTTTTATGGCTGGTTTCATGCAAGTCACAGTTCGAGGACTGGCACAAAACCGCACGTCTCGAGGAATGTGCCTCTAAAAATGCTATTTAAAAAGCTTTTTGTGAAGGAGGAGAGCAAAACATTAACCGGCATATATTTCGAGTCCGCCTTTTGACGTTTTTTTTCTTCGATGTATGACTGATGATGTTCGATTTTTGCAGACAGTTTGTATAAACGCGTCAGAATTTGTGCAGATGTTATGTTGACTATTGTTAAGGATGTTCATATTTAAAAAAATATCAATTATTATAAAGGAAAATACTACTACAAAGCATTGAATCCTAAAGAGTAATTTTTCTATAATATACAGGGTGTAAAAGAATAGTGTAATAGTGTAGCATACTCTAGTGGATGATTATCTACATGAAATGCTAATGTTTATCTGTCTCGTCTCTACTGAAGTAACGACTTGCTCTAGAAAGCTTTCTAAGGGTATCTTTCACCAGTGGCGTATCCAGGATTCATGCCTGGGGGGTCAATAACAAAATTTTTACATTAACAAATAAGTACCTACCTAATTACAGCTAGGTACTATGGTAAATAGTAGGTATAAATAAATAAAAAATATTTTTTTTAGGAAAATGGTTTAATAAGTAACATTATATCACAAAACAACAAAAAATAATCATTAACACAAAAATTAACCAAAAATTAAAGAAACAAACAAAAGGCCAAGTGAATAAAGAATAAGCACAGACACAAATAAAATTAAATATCAATATCCAGCTTTCTGGTTTTTGCCTGTATTTCATTAAGTACCTCTTCTGTACTAACAGATATTTCTATTATTTAGTCTGTCCTCACTTACGGTGTTACGTAGGTAAGACTTTAACAATTTTAGGGTTGATGTTATGTTGGTTGATTTTAAGGATGATTTTACCTGTTTCTGCTTTTTTAACAAAATAAAAACACTAAATCACCACAATACACCAAAACACTTTTACTTTTACACTGGACGCGCGTTTCGCTAACCATGTTAGCATCATCAGCAGATGATTATAAACTAAAGTACAATCTACAAGGTGAGCGTTTATATACACGCTCAGTGGGCCCCGAGTGGGCGTGGCAAAATCTAGCCAACCGAGTCAGAGCCAACTGAGCGTAACAGTTAGATTTCCGCCACTAGAGTAGTAGGAACAAAGAACTTGAAGGAATTGGACCGTTGACTCTGTTCATACTATCTTTAAATTTATTAATTCTGATGCTTTCATATGCATCTAATTGCCTGTAATTTGAGACTTGTTTAATTAATTTTAAATTATTAAGATCTATACAATGTTCATTATCAACAATATGTTCGGCAACGCAAGATTTATCCGGTCTACCATATCTTATCTGAGTTAAATGTTCTTTAAATCTAGTTAGTTAATATTGATCTTCTAGTTTGCCCAACATATTTCTGATTACAATCTTTACAAGAAATTTCATAAATACCCGACCTTTCCAGTGGAGGTGTTTTATCTTTTGGATTACCTAATAATTGTTGTAATTTATTATTAGCACTATACACAAGTTTATAATTGACATTCTTAAAAATTCCTTTTAGACCACGGGATAACTCTCTATCAAACGGTATAGAAAAATATTTAGACGTATCTTTCTCCACTTGAAAAGTCGAATTTTCAGAAATCATTAACCTATATCTACGTTTTCTAATTAATTTATCAACTAGTGAAGGAGAATATCCATTACACTCAGCTACGTTCCTAATGTAATCTCTTTCTATTTTATATCTTTCGTTGGAAAGTGGGAAACTAAGTAATCTATGAACTAAGAAATTTAAACTAGCCATTTTATGTTCAACACTATGATGTGATTCATTAGGAATATATCTGCGTGTGGTCGTATTTTTCCTATAGATATCAAATTCCAGGCAATTATTAGTATTTCTAATAACTAAAAATCTGTCGTTGTTCTCAATTTCATGCGTAAATTTAATGGAAGGAAAACGATTATTTAACTTAGAAATAAAATTATCTATGGTGTGTATCAAAAACAGCAAAAATATCATCCACATACCTAAACCATACTCTTGGAAAATACTCAAACTGATTCTTAGCCTCCACTTCAAACCTGCTCATGAATAAATTAGCCAAAAATGGAGACAATGGATTTACAACAACAACTTTTTTAACGAAAAAATAGCTAATTGGCTCTTCTAAAAACTGTCGTCGCCGGATTTTTTGTTTTTCATTTAATTAAAAAAAAAAATAAAAAGTATTTTTTCCCTGATGTCGTGGCGGATGCGCCAGGCTTCAACTAGTAAAACAATAAATTTCTATGAACGTATGTCTAAGATGCTTCCTGATAAAAGTACAGATTATACAGATTATAAACTTATCGTCAAAAGCATTGTTTTTCGTGTTTCGAATTTTCGGAGTCGCGCACTAGTTAGGTTACTAGTTTGCGCACATAGCACGTCCATATATGGCCTCTAAAATTGTGCACTGCGTCTGACCGGCCTTATGACCGGCCCAGTTATTACGTTGTTTAAGCGCGAGTTTATTTTTGCGCACAGGAAATTTGACTCGTTTGCTCATCGTCATAAAAAACAATTTTCGTACCACGAATTAGAGATAAGATTTTTATCTGTATAGTTATAGGATACATAATATGTGATAAAAGTCGCTCATACACGCAAGGGATTTTTAAGCGATCAGTCCCACAGTCCAGATATGACATTCCATATCCGCTGACCCGGTCGTTCAGAGTACAGGTATTTTGGTCAATTTTGGTACTCACGAACGCGCATATCTGATCTTTCATCAGGCTTTTCATGACCGATATTTCTTCGCGGTAGTCCACTAACGCAGAGATATTAATGAGGGGTAAGGACTGCGGCGGAACAAATCTTTTAAAAATTCCTCGCGTGTATGGTCGGCTAAAGTTACAGCCTTCGAAAGGGTAAACAAAAAAAATATATTTTTATAGACATTGGTAAACCGTTCTCCTTGAAATTTGATATTTTTACAGACATTGTATTGTCAAAGCAAATGGCGTGTAAAAATCCATAACAGTTCTGGAAGGGTACTTTCTAGTAAAGGGTATAGTATTGGTGGTATGCATTTTATACTAATTGATACATTAATTTTAGCAAACGATATAAAAGGCCTTCAAAATATTTTCGTTTAAATGTTACGATGCGTCAATTTTTTCAAATTTTGTGCTTCTTCAACATTTTAATACAGTAAACAATATGGCATTAATGAAAATTATGTAATAGTAACCATCTATCTAAGAATGAAAACTCTGTTAATGCTATTACCACAGGTTAAAGAATATAAAATATATTTTATATTCTTTAAACTGTGCTATTACCTACCTAAAATGCTATTACCACAGAAGCGCGTTTTGATTTTTCAGACTTAAAAGAAGTTCAATGCAACTGATAGTATTTACAACCCTTAAAGCCCTTACTTGTAACGTTATTATTTTTTTTAATACTTATAAAGTATTAAAAAACTATTATATTAACATTATTATTACTTTTACCTGGTAAGCAGATTGTATATTGTATAATAGAGGGCAGTTAATCGCCGCGACTTTATTCAGATCTATTGTGTCCCCCCTTTCTTCAGTTATAACTCATTATACAGTCTCAGGGTTTTGACAAAAGCCAGTATCTGAGACGGATGGTTACTGAGTTGATCGCTCTTAAGGCTGCTTCCCTATCGGATCTTGTAAGTAACTACATTGTTAATTGTATTAATACACTCCATTCAAATTCGTACTAATTACTTATCAAAAATGTCTTTACACCTCAGGATTATAGTTCAATGTTACGGAGAGGGTGATACCTACTAGTTTTCGGAATGGGTGCTACTCTAAGAACACAGACTTTCTGTAAAATCTGTAAATAAAATATTGTATCAGACTTCATTTGGATGATATTACAGATAAAAATATAAGAAATAGGTCCTATGAACGTATGCAATGAAATGTCTCCTGGACTCCTGAGGAAGTTACATAACTATTTTAAAGGAAGCATTTTTTTTGAAAAAAAATGCATTTTTCTCAAAATGTTAAAAATAAAAAAGTATTTCCTCTTCTAAAGATAGTCAGGGGATATACTGTGTTTATAAAACGAGTTTAAATAGTTTACTACTAATTGTAAGTAAGACCTAAAATATATAGCAAAAACAAATACCTAAAATACTCATAAAAGTATAAAAAATTGTGTGTGCACTATGTGCGCATATTTGAAGTGAAACTTCTTTTTACTTTCGTCTGTCCGTCTGCCCGTCTGTCTTAGGACTCCATTCGGGTACCTCTATCCACGTGCCGAGTTTGGTTCCAATCGACCCATAATTAAGAAAAATCCTGATGATTTCGACTACTTACAGGCATCGGTTCGAAACGTCGAATTTTAACATTATTATGCCGAAGTCGATCCACGTTTGCTTCAATATCAATTCGTTAGTCCCACCCTGATGAAGATGTAAACAAAATGTCGTATCAAACTTTGCAGTGTGGGACCGTGTGCACCGTCGCACAAAGGAGTATTTTTTATATCTAACTGGCCAAAAGCGATTTCCGAAAATCACGCGTAGATAAAAAGATACGGTTCTCAAGCAATGCCAGAGAGACTCCCCGCTCCGAACCTAGTGTTTATGGTGTCCCACTCCACCATAAAATGGAATGCATCAATCGGTTTTTGGACGTTAAAAAGCAGCAATTGTTTCGAACTGTTTTCTGTGTGAAAAATGTGACTTTTAGAAGTGTTGTATTTTTTTGGTGTATTCTCAAGACTAAAATCTCATGGATTCTGAAGTGGTAGGTAATTTTACCTTTATTTCCATATTAGAGTTTTTGTTTATTATCGGTTTCTTATGCGTTTATTCCTTTATGTTAAAAAATCCTGTACTTTTGTCTGTGTTATGAAAAGATATTATAACTGAAAGTGTTTTGTTGTACTTCAGGGTTCGTCCCGGTAATGATTTTTGTAGAGATGATAAAGGAACAGTATTCCCTTCCTAAAAATCATATATGTAATGATTCATTCGAAGATTCGAGAACAAATGAGTTCCACTGGAATGGAGTAGTACATACGAGAACAATCGAAACCTTCTCTATGCACCTAACGATCTATGGACTATTCTAGAGTTCTTTTAGCTGTAGGTATAAAAGCCAGCGGCTGTTGCCTAGAGAGGGCAGTTATAAATAGACAAGTACAGTTGACGCGCTAAAATTCAAAAATAAATTCTTAGTAATAAATCGTTTGTAAATAGTTCTTTAAGTCTTTTATCGTTATTGTTTTTGTTAATTAGTGTTAAATAAATAGTGTTCTCAAATAAATTGTGACTTTCTATCCACACGGAACCGACGAAAAACGTAACAATTGGTGTCAAGTGTGGCGTGTGTGACTAGAGAAATAAAAAGACTGACGATGGCTCCGAAAAAATTATTGAAAGACCTGAAAGTGTCGGAATTAAAATGCATACTGGAAGAGAGGGAATGCGAGACAGATGGAAAGAAAAGCATTTTGCAAGCCAGACTGAGAGACGTTTTGATTGAGGAAGGTGAGGATCCTGACACATTTTGCTTTGAGTTGGAAGGTGACCTTGACTCGTCCTTACAAAAATTAGAAGACAATTTGAATAGTAAAATAATTGACTTGGAAGTTAATTTAGAAGAGAAAATCAGTGATAAAATTAATATTTTAGAAGATAAGATCGCAGAAAATTCTAAAGACATACAGGCCAGCTTTAATAATAAAATAATTAATTTAGAAGAAAAGATAACAGAAATTATAGAGAATTCTACGGAACTACAAGACAAAATAACACAAATTGAAGATGATGTAAACAGAAAAATCGAAATTTTACGGGAAGAAATAACGAAGTCAAATTCACCAAAATGTCAAGAAACATCGGAGTCGAAAATAGGTATACCTCAAAATCAGTTATGAAACCTCCGCAGTTTGACGGAAAAACCGTTTGGGTCAACTACTTTTGCCAATTTGAAGCCGCTGCGAGAGCAAACGGCTGGACAATCGCTGAAAAAGCTACCGCTTTGACTATCGCACTGAGGGGAGATGCGACTGATATCCTGCAAACACTGTCACCATCGGAACAGGGAGATTATCAGCAATTGGTACGACATTTAGAAATGAGATACGGCCAAGCTCATTTGGAACATGTCTATCATTCCCAAATAAAAAATCGCATTCAAAAGGCAAATGACTCTCTGCAGGAGTTTGAAGCCGACGTAGCCCGCCTCGTTCGCCTTGCGTACCCTGCTACACCCGAGAATGTTATGGAGCGGTTGGCTCCATACAGGTACAGGCATTCTCCGACGGCTTACGTGACAACGAGACAAGACAAGCACTTCTCTTAGCCCACCCAACGCACTTGGTGGATGCTTTAGCACGTGCCCTAGAATTTGAGGCCGCGAAACAAAGTTCTCGGTCTTTAGGAAGAGTACGGGCCATCGACGAAAGTTCCGACGAATCCGTGGAAGGGATTGTTCGGAAGGTAATGGACCAGTACATGGGCAAGAAGGGACCGATTCGTTGCTGGAACTGCGGACAGGTGGGACACGTGCGAAGCCGTTGTAAGGAGAAGAACGAAGAACCGGCTTCGTCGAGGTCGGAAAACTACTAAGGGTCGAAATGAAGGGGCACACGTCGACCTGTACTCAACATGCCTCAACGAAAACTGCTCAAGTCGCCTCGCTACAACACAAATTCAACAGCATTTTTGTGGATGGTTTTGTTGATGGAGAGTTCCAGACCATGCTGTTGGATACAGGTGCGACGAAAACTATCATCAGACCGGACATTCTTAAAACATCGAAGAAGGTTAAAACAACACAATGGCGACTACGTACAGCTACAGGAAGCTCCGCTCTCATCCATGGAGAGGTAGATCTTAATTTTGTTATCGGAAGCACCTGTTTTAATCATCGAGTGTTAGTAGCAGACATCGAAGATGAACTTATTCTCGGAATGGACATCATGACCACTAGAGGTTTTCAGCTAAACCTCAAACAAGGAATTTTGAAAATAAATGAAGAAGAAGTGGTTCTGCATCGAAAATGTGAGGAGACGCTTCGTATGGTGGTAGCAGAAGATGTTTCGATCCCTGAGCGCTGTGAGACATTTTTGGATGGTTGCCTGGAAGGTAAAATGAATAATGGGAGTATTATTCTGTTGGAGCCAAGGAATCATGACAGCGAAATAGGACGAGGGGTCGCTGTTGGAAAAGCCCTGCTACGAGCGAAGAAGACTGTACCGGTGAGAGTAATGAACACGAATTATTATTCTGTATCCTTGAAGAAGGGAACCCCGTTAGGGTACTGTTGTTCGGTCTCCTCAGTCATTCGAAGCGTGGAGGCCTCCAAAGTTTCGACTTCAAAAATTCCGGACAAAATGGTGAAGGAGTTAGTAAACGTTAAGGGATTATTTCCTGAAAATAGTAGAAAATTGAGAAACCTGATAATCAAGTATCAAGATGTGTTTGATAAAGGAGAAGCAGGACAGAGAGGTCGTACCAATTTAGTACAACACAAAATTGATACCGGAGATGCACAACCAATCAAACAAAATCCGAGAAGACTTCCGCTCGCCAAACGTGAAGAAGCTGATAAAATCCTTCGAGAAATGAAAGAAGACGGTGTCATCGAACCATCTAACAGCCCGTGGACATCGCCGGTAGTACTAGTAAAGAAGAAAGACGGTACCACCAGGTTCTGTATTGATTATCGGCAGCTCAATAATGTTACCAAGAAGGATAGTTATCCCCTGCCGAGGATAGACGATACTCTAGACACGCTGGCGGGGTCAACGATATTCTCTAAGTTAGATCTGAAGAGTGGATATTGGCAAGTCGACATGGCGCCGAAAGACAGAGAGAAGACAGCGTTCTCGGTGGGCTCCGGACTGTGGCAATTTACCGTCATGCCTTTTGGATTGTGCAACGCGCCAGCTACCTTTGAGAGATTAATGGAGTCTGTGTTAAGGGACTATCCTGGACTACCTGTTTAGTGTACCTGGATGACATCATAGTGGTTGGGAAATCCTTTGACGATCATCTGAAGAATTTGGAAGAAATTTTCAAGCGACTAGGGAGCTCTGGTTTGAAACTTAGCCCCAAGAAATGTCATCTGTGTCAAGAAAAGGTACACTACTTGGGCCATGTAGTCTCCTTCCAAGGAGTTGCGGTAGATCCACAGAAGACCAAGACAGTGGAAGAGTGGCCAATACCTAAAGATAAGCGTGAACTACGAAGCTTTTTGGGACTATGCACATACTGTCGCCGCTATGTACAGGGTTTCGCCACCATCGCAAAACCATAGACCAGACTTACCGAAGGCGAGAGGCGTTTCTCTTGGGTCTCAGATTCTGACCAAGCATTCCGAAAATTGAAGAAGGCCCTGACTAGTGCGCCCATACTTAGCTACCCTCTTGGCAACGGAAACTTTATATTGGATACCGACGCTAGCAATGTTGCGTTAGGCGCTGTTCTGTCTCAGATCCAGGATGGTCAAGAAAAAGTCATTGGTTATTTTAGTAAGACCTTGTCAAAACCGGAAAGGAACTACTGTGTAACCAGACGAGAATTACTAGCAGTAGTTAAAGCAGTGGAACACTTCTACAAGTATCTCTATGGAAGAAACTTCTTGTTAAGAACAGACCATGCTGCTTTGAAATGGCTGTTGCAGTTTAAGAATTCTGAAGGGCAGGTAGCTAGATGGATTGAACGATTACAAGAATTTGACTTCGACACAGAACATCGAGCTGGGGCAATCCATCGGAATGCTGACGCACTTTCCAGAAGACCTTGCGCTAAGGACTGTAAGCATTGTTCCCGAGCAGAAGAGAAAGAAGTGAAACTCCTAAGAACAACTGTGATTAATGATAGTTGGCAACCCGAAGATCTTGCAAATGACCAAACCACTGACCCAGAATTAGGTTTAGTAATTAACTGGAAAAACGCAGGCCAAAGACCAACGTGAGAAGAAGTTTGCAGATATTCGCCGAACGTAAAGTCGTACTGGGCCCAGTGGAATTCCTTGGTAATAGATAACGGACTACTTCGCCGTATGATCGAGAGACCGGAGGGACAAGAAGAGAGAAGGCAGATCGTCATTCCAAAGAAGAGGGTCCCAGAAGTCTTGGAGGAAGTTTACAATGGAACCAGCGGTGAACATCTGGGTGTTACCAAGACACTTGGCAAGCTGCGTGAACGGTTCTACTGGGTGAACTGCAAAGAAGATGTGCAGATGCAAGATGCCTGGTGTAAGAAATGTGACATTTGCGCAGCCATCAATGGGCCATAAAAGCGTGGTAAAGCCCCTATGCGCCAGTACAATGTTGGCAGTCCCTTCGAACGAATAGCAATCGACGTGGCTGGTCCTTTCCCGGAGACGAACGATGGCAACAAATACATTGTGGTAGTAATGGATTACTTCAGCAAATGGGTCGAGGCCTACGCGTTGCCAAATCAAGAAGCGTCCACGATTGCTGATGCCCTTGTTAAAGAATGGATCTGCAGGTTTGGTGTTCCCATGGAGCTTCATTCAGATCAGGGAAGAAACTTTGAGTCCAATCTGTTCCAAGGCGTCTGTGAAGTCCTGAACATCCGCAAGACCAGGACGACTGCTCTACATCCACAATCCGATGGGATGGTTGAACGCATGAACAGAACTATCAACCGTTATCTGGCCAAAGTAGTCTCTGACCACCAAAGAGACTGGGACAAATTTCTTCACCTGTTCCTGTTGGCCTACCGTTCATCCGTCCAAGAATCTACAGGGCAAACTCCAGCCAGCATCGTTATGGGACGGGAAGTGCGCCTACCCTGTGATCTGAAATTTGGTTGCCGACCGGGAGAAGAAGTCGCCGGAGAAGATTATGTCCACACACTACGTCAAAGGATGGACGACATTCATCAGAGAGTCCGCCTAAATATTCAAAGTGCTAGTGACCGAATGAAGGAACACTACGACATTCAAGCTGAGCATGGAGGATACCAACCAGGGAAGTTGGTGTGGCTATATAACCCGCAGAGACGTCGTGGGTTATCTCCGAAGCTACAATCCTCGTGGGAAGGGCCATACGAAGTCATGGATAGAATTAATGACGTCGTATACCGTATCAGAAAATTGCCAAAAGGAAAACCGAGGGTAGTCCATTTCAACCGTTTGAGCCCCTACCAAGGCGAAATAGAAGATCGTGCTGGGACCGTGAGAACCTGCAGCTTTGATCCCCCTGATTCGGAGATGTCCTTTGACGATTTCATGGCCCGATACAACAGCAGTGAGAAGGCTCGCTATGGTGTAACCAAAGAAGATCAACGAGACCTCTTTTCCGTGCCTCCTGATTATTCGCTCGCTCATTGTGTGGCTCGAGATTTGCGGATGTCCAGAGGAATCGCTGCGACGTTCAATGAGAAGTTTGGGCGTGTCGGAGAACTACGCCGACAGGATCCAGAGGTTGGAAGCGTCTTGAGGCTAACCGACAATGCACATGGTCAAGCAAGGCACATCTTCTACCTGGTCACCAAGGAATGGTCCCCGAGTAAGCCGACTTATCTCAATCTATGGAAGACCCTGATTGAACTGAGAGAAGCCCTGCTAAACAACAACATTGCACGATTAGCCATTCCGAAGCTGGCGTGTGGACTCGATGGTTTGAGTTGGCGTACAATCCGGAACATGATTGAAGTCTTGTTCAGATTTACGGGAATCGAGATCCTTGTTTGCTGCTACAACCCAAAGCTGAGATCGGGAGAGAAAACTGTAGACTGCTATTTCTACCAGACTTCGCAATGTACAAGGGTCCAGCTTTGCAAATACCTTCATTCACCGTGTACATCTCGGGACGAGCATGTACCTAAGAAGGGGGCAGTGTTGCGGACCGGTGTGGACTCGACCTAACCTAACTATATAGCCCGCCCTCGGATGATCTTAACATCGCATTAAAGAATAGACACCGTAATGATTCATTCGAAGATTCGAGAAGAAAGGAGTTCCACTGGAATGGAGTAGTACATACGAGAACAATCGAAACCTTCTCTATGCACCTAACGATCTATGGACTATTCTAGAGTTCTTGTAGCTGTAGGTATAAAAGCCGGCGGCTGTGGCCTAGAGAGGGCAGTTATAAATAGACAAGTACAGTTGACGCGCTAAAATTCAAAAATAAATTCTTAGTTATAAATCGTTTGTAAATAGTTCTTTAAGTCTTTTATCGTTATTGTTTTTGTTAATTAGTGTTAAATAAATAGTGTTCTCAAATAAATTGTGACTTTCTATCCACACGGAACCGACGAAAAACGTAACAATATAATGAAAAGATGGGGCTCGAAGAACGATCCACATTCCGAGTTTCAGCCACCTAGCTCACATAGGGCCCGAGTTACGACGCGACGCTCCGTCTTAACTAGTGATGGGATAAACCGATTAATTTCAATAATCGAGTACTCGAGTTTCAAGCGACTGCAATAATCGAGCGACCGCTCGAGTGAAATATCGCTCGTATTTAAAAATTACGTTTTTTCGCCCGTCGCTTGTTGTAAGTACTCGTTAACGCCAAGCGCCAAGCAATAAGTTGCATGCGCAGGGCACATATTCTTTCGGTGATGAATGGCAAGTAGCAAGCGACGAGCAATTCGCTTGATCGCTTGATTTAGTTTATTTCAAAGCATTGTCAATGTAGGTCGTAAAATTTTGTCCCTCAGATACGCAACGTATAACGTATAAATGTAATACCTGCAATGTATGTAGAAAATTCGCTCGGCTTTTTATTGAGTATGTCACATTAAAATCGGATTTCAATTTATTTCATTCTAGGATCGCTTGCGTTCGTCGCTCGTAACTCGTCACTTGCATCGCTCGTTCATAATCGAGCGATGTCGGTTATTTCAATAATCGAGTACTCGAGCGAATTTTCGCTCGATTTATCCCATCACTAGTCTTAACAAGGTAACCACCGATCGTTGCCACTTTTCCTGACGCCTCTCGTGTGTCACGGCTCATGGCCTTGAATTTTTACTCCCATCGCGCGTAAAGAAGTTTTACTTCAAAAAAGATTTTACTTGATATTAATTAGTGGATCTAAAAGACTTGAAACTCAAATTGTATGGGTATAAAAAATAAGATAGAGAATTAAAATTATTAAAGACTAAACCTATAAAAGTTCTATTAAAATTAAATTTTATTCAAATTATTTTTAGATTCTTTAAAAATGCTGATACAAATAAATTTATAATAATTACTGTATTGTAAAATCATTTTTAATATTGTAAAGTTATTTAATTATTAGTGAATTATATTTTAATTTAATAAAACTTCCTCGTTAATGGTGCAAAAAAACCCAACAAAAAAAATCTGCCTAGCGCCACCTGTGCGGTTTCCCCTACACTTGCCATTAGAGAAACACACGACCACATAAAAAACACCATCATCTCTTTTTTGCCCCTCGTATATATAGATATATAAGTAGATAGGCTCCACGTGGCAAAAAATAGATAAAAAGATTGTACCCCATCCGAACCTAACCGCCTAAAAACTAGCAAAATGCCTAAATTTGAGATTTCTCTTTCCCTTCCCCCATTTCTATTTCCGGCTGACGATGCATTCATTCATTCCGACCCTCCGAGGGTAAAAAATCAACCCCAGAATCGCGTGCTACAGGAGGGATTAGGTTTCTTGCAACGACGTCTTCCAAAAATCCAATATTGCTATATTACGTTTTAACGCTTTTCGTCGATATACAAAAAATTATGTTTTTTTTTGTATATGACAAAGTTGTTAATACGACACGTTTATTAAACATTTTCTTAAAATATGAGAATTACTAGATATATGTTTTTTATTTTGAGTTTTTATGGTATATTTTTCTTCTTAAATTATTTTCCACTTGCTTGATTCTATTTCAAATAATATTTTTTCTTTTAAAATAATATTTTTTTGTTCTACACAGGGTGAGTCTTAAAAAAGTGGAAATATTTTCAGGGGTAGTATATTTCGACCCCAGAATCGCGTCTATGAGTTTTTTCCGCAAAAAAAATTAGAAAATTTGGAATTTTTTGAAAAATTTTTTGGATTTTTTTTTAATTTTTAGCTAAAAAACATAATGTCTTCATAATATGGCAACATAGGTAGTATTACATTTACAAGAAAGAAAACCTAGAAATAGAAAAACTTTTTTTTTATTTTCAAAATAAAATATCTCGGTTATTTTGGACTTGTTTGAAAAATTGTAAAGAGAAAATATGTTTCTTTTACGAGATCTACCAACCCTGAAAAATATTTGCACTTATTTAAAACTCACCCGGTATATTTGTCTGGATGTCTTTTGGATTCCTTAAAATCCTAAATATATTTTGTGTATAGTCTGTCCAATGAGTCAGGGAATATTTCGACAGACGACATCCAAAATTGACAAAAAATATAATTTAGTACTGTAATTAAAACAGCTCAACTGTCATTATAGATCTTAGAGATGAGTATTTGTGATACTAACGTAAAATTCGATATTTTCGCTAACTAAATTATTAGAGCATAATAGATTTTATTTCTTGAGTGACATAATATATATCTATAAGATCTTTTATCATACAGTCTCAGGACAAAAACCAGCATCTAAGACGGTTTTATAGAGGTTAATTCTTTATCTCCAATATCAGTCGTATATCAAAGTTTATGGCATCATTGAGGAAACAGTGTTTTGTTAAAAATCAAGGAGAATCTTTAATTTTTTTCGGTTGTAAATTCTGAGAAATTTTTTCGTGAGTTTTAGACCCTTTGAGGATTCCTATTCCAGGTTCTTGAGTTTTGCTTTAAGTTGGTTTCCACTTGGAAAGGAGAACGGTTCTGGTTAGTGGAGTGATCCATTTCTAGCTATATCGTTTGCTTTTTCATATCTCTTGGTGGGCTGTCATCCAGAGTAGGAGGACTTTATTTTCTTTGCCCTTTAGTTACTTTATTTTATTTTTTACCCTAATTAGTTCAACTTCTCTAGATATTCTTTGACCAACCTCGAATTGATGGTTACTGAGTTAAACGCTTTTAAGGCTCTTTACTAACGGATAAGATTGCTATGTCTTGTATCTGATAGTTCCTTTCTAAGATAAGTTGTACGCATCTTTCGATAAGAAGGATGCTGAGGTAGGGGTCCATATTGGTTTGGTAGTGTTTTCCAATTTTATTTGCAAAATAGAGGAGTAATTAAACTATTTTCGGCAAAATTTATTATTTACAACTTTATGTTTTAGAAAAAAATTATGAATGTACTATTTTTTTATTTGCAATACGTATTTTTTTATAGAAAACTATTAAGGGTAGTCATAGAAATATGACAAACATTCTTGTTCTATTTAATTCTAGGTCTTGGTCTTGGTCTTGTTGCAAGACTCTTACAAGTTTTGCACTTTTTTAATAGATTTTTACTAAAGGCACTTTCTACTTAGGAATACTGTAAATGAATTATATTGCAATATAGTATTATACAGGGTGTCCCAATATTCCGTGGACATAGAACTACTACGTATTTTTGGAATCAAAATAAGTTCAATGGACACAATTTATCTCTATGTAAAAGTGCTTTGTTTGTCCGCTAGAGGGCATCAAACTTTAAAAAAATAAACACATTTTTTTCAGATATTTTAAGAACGGTTAGGTTAGAATTTGAATGAGATTTTAGGTGTCTAATGTTTTGCTAAGTGCTTTAACATTTGGCTTTCACAAAAATGAAGAAAAAGTATGGGAAGGCTGAAAACTACCCCTACCCCTACATAAATTTTAGTATAAATATTTTCCAATTCCAACAGATTTTCTTTTCGTAAAATGGCCCCTCTAGTATTTACTACATTTTTTGTCTCTTTTAAAAAAAAGTCACATCGCATAATTTTTGAGAAAAAAATGTTTGGAGAATTTGTTTTTCCAAAGCAGACCTACAAAATATCCAGGGAGTTCCAATATTCCGTGGACATAGGACAACCACGTATATTTTGGATCAAAATAAGTTAATTGCACATAATTTACCTTTATAGAAAAGTGCTCCGTTTGTCCGTTAGGGGGCATCAATCAAAAATAAACCCGAACGTTAATTAATTTAAAATTTATTAATTTTTAAGCTTTTTTTGAAGCTTATACGTAACTAACGTAAAATTCGATATTTTCGCCAACTAGATTATTAGAGCATAATAGATTTCATACGCCTCGGTATCTTGATATTGACAAAAATATTTTTTTGGTCAGCTTTGGAAATATTTTTTCCCTCAAAAAGTATGCGTGGTGGCGTTTTTTTACAAGAGACAAAATATGTAGTAAAGACTAGAAGAACTATTTTACTTAAAAAAAGTCTGTCGTCGGAGAAAATATTTATACTAAAATTTATGTAGGGGTGAGGGTAGTTTTCACCCATCCCGTACTTTTTCTAGATTTTTGTGAAAGTCAAATGTTAGAGCACTTAGCAAAACATAGACACCCAAAATCTCATTCAAATCGGAATAACGGTTGTTAAAATATCTGAAAAATGTGTTTATTTTTTTAAAGTTTGATGCTCTCTAGCCGATAATCGAAGCACTTTTGTATAGAGGTAAATTATGTTCAATGAACTTATTTTGATTCCAAAAATATGTAGTAGTTCTATGTCCACGGAATATTGGGACACCCTGTAATAAAGTATGTCCCCGGACTTTCTTTACAAGAGGAAACGTTTTTTTATTATTATCATTTTGAGCATGCATTCTTCATAAACATTTTTGCTTGTATAAACATAGTAATTTAATGCAAATGAACCTTGTTGAAAAATGTTTCGACAAAAAATACATATTAATATGGCTTATTGTTGAGGGCTACCATATATTTCATACTCTCTGGCAATAGTTTTGGAGAAACTTTTTTTAATATTTTTTATTTGAAAAATGATAGGGGTAAGTAAATAAAAATTTCTGTATTTTTAAAAATCATTATCTATGAAAAATGAGCAGTAAATAAAAAAAATGTAATAAAATGCAAGACCGAGAGTGTCTTGCTTGCTGGTCTTGGTCTTACGTCAGTCTTGCACGGTCGGTCTTGGTCTTGCTTTTTGTGCAAGACCTGTGCTTGTTTGTTAGTTTTTGGAAATATTTGTTTTTATTAATTTATTTTTGATTTTGCGTAGAAGTAATATCTACATATATATATATAAAATGCTAATGTTTAACTGTGTCGTCTCTACTGAAGTAACGACTTGCTCTAGAAAGTTGCTTTTTTTTACTAAAAGATCGCTAATTGGGTCTTCTAAAAACTGTCGTCGCCGGATTTTTCGTTTTTCATTTAATTAAAAAAAAATAAAAAGTATTTTTTCTTGATGTCATGGTGGATGCGCCAGGCTTCAATTAGTATTATGATATTTTATTAATTGTCTTATGTTTAGTTCTTTTGTTTTTCGGTATACTTCTTCTGTTAGTGTTAGTTTATCTAGGTTAAATATTATTTATTATTTTTAGTATTTTATTTTGTTGTTTTTGTAGCATGTTTAAGTTTTTTTCTGTTGTATTACTTCACGTATTATTTAAATATATATTTCTTGATGAAAATAATGCATTATATATTGGTTTCTACATATTTGGTGCTATTATGTTTTTAAGTCTTGTTGAAGCAATTGTTCTGGTGTTTTCTTTTTTTAGACTATTTATAGAAATATTTAAAATGTAATGCGTAACGCTACTGACTCACAACCTCCCCTAATTAACTAAAAATAAAAAACTTGTCACACAAACCATAAACCGTCAATTAATAAAACCGTTAGGGTTCGTGCCCACCACGACCACCATTTTTCTTCCCAAATCTAAAACAGTCCCGCGCCAACGCGCGCGCTTTGGGGTGAGTTATTTTCGTCGGTAGTCAGTCGATAGGATGCGCCCCGCAAGCGTGCCTATGTATCGGCCGTATATAAGGGCGCAAAGACGCTGCAAAAATGTCGAAACTCTATATATCCGAACGTACATAAAAAATATAGGGTGAGGGGAGAAAACGAATATAGCTGCGAGCACGCGAGAAACGATCGGAGGGGTGTTTTTTACCCTCCTGTCTGTGTGCAGCTTGATGCGGAAATATCGTCTCAGATGGGGAGATTTTTTTTGTATGGTCCTTTTTAAATGTATGCACTGTTCGTTCTGTCAACGGTGCGCGTGTCCTTAGAAAGATTGGAGGTTTAGAGAGGTTTTTTGACAATTTTTTGCATGACATTTTTTCTCTAGGTAGGACAAGTGTCGGTTAATTGATAAGGAGGGGAGATAATTTTTTTATACAGGTTTTATTAAGGACATTTTAGGAATACCTTTGTTAGCATGCAACGATTTATTATATTAGTTTTTTTTTGCTTGACGTATTTTTTAGGGGCGACAAATCTTAGATAAATGATAAGAGGGGGTGATAATATTTCATTTATTTTTTTTTTAATTAGGAACAGTTATCAGAAATTGGTAACATTGTTTTTAAGACATACTATTGACTTTAAAGAAAAAAAATGGTAGTCTAAAATTCGAGAAGAATAATTTTTTGGAAATAGATTTGTGTGTCTGGAAACGTCCTATTCAATTTCAATCTTTCTATAATTAGTGTGTATTTTTGACAAGTTTGATGTCAATTTTTAGAAAATGATGCCTAGAAAAATGACCTCGCCAAAATTAACATCGAATATCCTTCCCCACCGTCTTTAACGACCTTTTTTTCGATCATACGATATACCGGGTGCGTCTCAAAAGTGACTCACCCCTATAACTTTTTTATTTTCCCAGTTAAAAAAACGAGATTTGGTAGGTTAGTATATGACATAAATTAGGATTGATTGACGTATTCAATTGTTTTCGGTTACTTCCTGTTTCACCGGAAATGACTACAACTTTTGATTTGTAAATGGCACCCTAGGTATTTATTTACTTTATTCAATAGAAAATAACACTCTGAATAGAATGACATATCATATGTCAACTTTTGACATTTCGCATATGGTTTATTTGAAATTATAACTTGCGGTTCGTAACGAAAATTTGACTCGAAATACCAAGTGTGTGGTATCAAATTATTGGCAAAAAAATGCTTTTTCGATATACGCTAATGAGCCACCCTCGTTCCATTTGAAAAAATTGAGATATGATTAAAAATACGATTTGTGCATTTTCTAACTGGTCAGGACAAGACACTAAAAGCATTAGACGATCAAATCTATTTTTCCAAGGTTCCTTGGTTAAGAATTAGTGTTTTTAACATGGAACTCTCTAGATTGAATTTTAAAATACCATTTTTTATAAAGCGAGAATATCAAAAGTTGACATATGATATGTCATTCTATTCAAAATGTCATTTTCTATCGAATAAACTAAAAAAATACCGAGGGTGCCATTTAAAAATCAAAAGTTGTAGTAAATTCCGGTGAAACAGGAAGTGACCAAAAACAATTGAATGCGTCAATCAATCATAATTTATGTCATATACTAACATACCACATCTCGTTTTTGTATCTGAAAAAATAAAAAAGTTATAGGGGTGAGCCACTTTTGAGACGCACCGGGTATAGTATTGTTATAATATTATAATGTTTTGACAACTGTTAAAAAAATAGTGAACTTTTTTTGCATATGTATGTTTGAGTAGAATATTTGACAGATTTTGTGTGGGTATTTTAAAAATGGATAAATTGTATTACTATGTTGACGCAGTTTTGATATACAGTATGTACCCAGATTGTCTTGATAAGAGAACATTTTTTTTATTATTGACATTTTGAGAAAAATGTATACTTCATAAAAAATATTTTACTTGTTCTGGATAATAATAATGGATAATCGCTATACCTTCGAAATTTCCATACAGTTTTAGAGAAAATTGAAAAAAACATGAACATATGATTGAATTTTTTAAGTCCTAAATATCAAAACGCGTTTCTATTTGAGATGGGTAGATCCGGTATTTTAAAAGAGTCGGATCCGGAGCTTCATGGACTTGCATCCAGTCCGCCGATTTTATATCATTCTAACCTTTAATTTTAATTTATCTTAATTTTGTTTTGCATGAAGCAATCCGCGTTCAGAAGTTTTGTAGTCCGTTAGGGAAATATGTATGATGTTTGCATTTTGCCAAATCCTTATCACCTGACAAGTTTATGACTATGTGGCAAAACATTACGAACTTTATATATTACTAAAAAAGATAGTCGAGACTGCCGCATAGAGATTGCTTCATGCAAGAAGCAAAATGATCAGCATTTAACATTAAAAAATGACGACAGGCATTAACTGTCGGCAGACAATAATGCCAATCATCAAGATAATATTTTTAAGAAACAAAACGGCTTTTTCACAAAAAAAAAAACTAAAACTAAAGTTGACCGTAGTCCTCGTCAGCTGATTGATTTGACAAACCCTGTACGATCATAACATATTCTATAATTTCTTGAATTTACCAATAAAGTAACTACACTACACAACATACATTTCAAATAATACAAAATCATTTCGAATACGGTTACGATTTCACGAAAGTAAACTTAAATAACAGTAAATACAACTAAGCAGCAGTTACAATTCCTTCTTTATTCCCAATAGGTACTCTCCAATACTGATTTATTTCGCTGCATCATTATCTCTGCTGATGACGTGGCCGGTTGGCTGTCAACAATGTAGTTCCGCCGATAGGGGTCGATAGTCGATATTATCATATAGCATATATATGGATATAGCATCCACAGTACCGGCACCGGAGAGAGGTGCGTGGATGCATATCCATCCGGACCTACCCGTCTCTAGTTTCTATGGTAATGTAATTACCCTGGTAGGTTCATTCACGTCGGTTAGAGCTTGGTTAAAGGCTGGATGAAATCGGATACATCGTAAGAGTTGATTTAAGACACTCGATGAATCGGTAGGCCAATGACAATGATATGGCCGAGAACCGCGGTTCGGATTCAGCGTAAACAAAGTAGATCATTAGATTAAGAATAAAAAAGTAGACCCCGTCCATATTAGCCCTAGCAACAAAAAGAGGAGGCGTTAACCTCAACTTTAAACTTAAAGTTGAATATGGATCTTCGATTCTACAATATAAAATAAGAAATTAAAATATATTTTCTTAGTTTTTCTAAATTATTTTTCTATTTACTAATACATTTGGTATATTCGTATTTACCAACGACAACACAAAAGAAAGCCCAAAGATTACCGATAATATTTTCGAAAAATAATCCGTCTTCAAACTAACTGGAACTTAGGTAGAAACTGTTATTTAAAAAAAGTTACTATTCATCTTGAGCCATTCTAATCCTCGTATGCGTAGGTACTTAGGGCATGAATGAAAAAAACTTTTGACCGCTGAAGTAGGCGATGCACATTTTTGCGAGCCAAAAAACCGAAATGCTCTTGGTCAATAGGTAGAGGTCTTCTTTCTTTACCTAGAAAGCGGGGCTTTGTGGCATCCGAAAAAATTGAAAGAATCCTTCTTCGGTTTTTCGACGTTTTCTGATTGAACTATTTGAATTTATGTTGGACAATGTGTTTAGGTGTTTCGAAGAAACGAAAAATGGTGAAAAATCATGCATTTGTATATTATTGTGAATCCCACTATTGTTGTATCCCATTAAAATATACAGAGTTTTTCACATAACCCATATATTACAAAAATACTAATTTGGATACTAATGTAAGTAATGAATCTTTTGAAGTGTGTACTTTATATTTAAAATAATTTTAGACTTCTGTGCATTTCGGGTTTAACCGAAATTGCACAGACAGATCCTATACAGGGAGTTTCAAAAGACATGTCCCAACAAGCAAAATTTATTGCTGGAACATTGCCAAAACTTCGCAAAGCAAGGTGTAATATTGCTTTTTTCATTGTAGGGAGGTTTATGCAAGGTGGCAGGGTAGCTTAATCTTACGCCAAATTACATTGCAGTGCAAGGTTGAAAAACACAATATTATTGAAACGTTGCTAATGTAACTTTCAGGAAAGTACTAATTTGAGATGTATTAGTAATATTGTTAATTTTACGTCAATACAATATTGGTAAAATTATATTGTACCTATGTTTCAAAACTTATTATCCATTAAACTTTCTATTTTGTTATAACTTATTAACTGACTTATTGCTAAAATAATATAGCAAAAAATAGATAATGTTTGCAATAAAAAACCATTTCATTAACAACATTAGCAATTTTATGTTAACAATAATACATCAGTAATAGGTTATAATCAACAGAAACATTAATGGGTATTAATTGTAGACTTTCAGATAGGTATAATATACCTACTTTTACTAATATTGTATTGATGAAAAACATAAACAATATTGATAAAAATATGCATATCTCCATATCCATTGACTTGTGAAAAAATCTCCATATCCATTGACAAATTGAAAAAAAAAACAAATAAAAACTAGAAATTTATCACTTACTTGTTTCAAAAATATCAAAAATACTGTTAAGTACTGAGTACTGAGAACTTAGTGATCTTTTCGGCTGCTCATTAAATAAGGAATTACTCAACTCTGACCTCTTGAATCGAATTTCTAAAAAAAATCTTAAAGTTGAAGGTCTGAAATAATACAAAATATATATAGGTACAGTATAAACATTATTGTATATTTCTTATTCAAAAATACAAAAGGAAAGTATAACATTAAATATATGTACAAGGAAAAGCAAACTTATATTTTAATTGAGTTTTTGGATCTTTCATATTTTGTCTTCGCATGTTGAATTGTCTTATTCATGGTTTCAAATTCCTCTTCGGTAAAGTTTTGAAATCTATATCCAATCATTTCTAAAGTAGTAAAAATAAAAACAATCAGTTCTAATAAATAAAAAAAACCGACAAAATATCAAGAGAACACTTTTAATCGACATTGAAATGTTTACTACACTATTTCGCTAACAGGAGAAAACAAATCAGTAGCGTACATGTTTTTTTTAGAAAAATATTCCAGTGATAACCCATCCCTGGTAAATAGGCCGACACTTTCTTAGCTTTAAAATATGTCGTATTTATAGTAACTTTTACCCTCAAAATTTCATTTGAAACGGTAAAGGTACTTTGAAGAAAATTATAATAAATCGAAAAAATATTAAGACTTCAACACCCTGTAGCTACGAGACAAAGCAGAATTGGACCTATGTTGATGTGAAAAATCAATCTTATTTTTACGTGAAGTATCTCCCCACGACAGATGGCACATGTTTTTTGATACACCCGGTCAAGTTTCCGAACAAACGCTTAAACACGTATATTTTATTTTGTTTTTTTACATATTTTAAAATTTTTTAAAAATGTATACAGGGTGTTTAAAAAAATCTGGTCATTGATTAATCACGATCCTGCTTAAAGCGCTTGACGTAAAATGCTGATTTTTGGAAAACAGATTGACTTTAGGGTGTAGAGGTTCGATAAGAAGGGATTTTTTGAAACTCGAATTCTAAGGGGGCGAAACTATCCCTCAAATATTAAAATATTTTTTATTTAAAAACCGGTGAGTTTTTCGGAAAAACTCTTAAACACGTATATTTTATTTTATTGTTTTACCTATTTTAAGATTTTTTATAAATTTATACAGGGTGTTTCATAAAATATGACCATTGAGTAATCACCATTCTGCTTAAACTGCTTGACGCTTAAAGCTGATTTTTGGCAAACGGATTGACTGTGAGGTGTTGAGGTTCCATAAGGAGGGGTTTCTCGAATATTACAATATATAAATATTACAATATTTGTTATTTAAAAAACGGTTATTCTTTCGGGAAAACGCTTGGACAAGCATAATTTAATTGTTTTTTTTGCATATTTTATTTTTTTTTTAAAAAATCATACAGGGTGTTCCAAAAAGTTGGGTAATTGATTAACCACGATTCTGCTTAAACTGCTTGACGTAAAAAGCTTATTTTTGGCAAACGGATTTTTCGAAAGTCAAATTCCAACGAGATGAAACTACCCCTCAAACATTACCAAGTTATATAATAATATCGGCATATTGTTTTTTCTCATGCTGACATAAATGTGAGAAAATTTTATCCAGTTTGTATGTCAATGGAAATTCTTGCTTTGGTTTATCATCACCATTACAAATGATTAATTCGACGCGAACGAAGTCGTTGGTACACGCTAGTTAGCAAATAAACTTCTAGTCGTGATTAAGCTTGACCGGCACAGCGTTACCGACTTTATATATTATTTTCTTTTAATTAAAATATTCTAGGAAACAAAAATGAATTAATTATAAACATATCATCATTCTTAGCTTATTTAATCATTTCCAATTATGCTGTAGCCTCCCTCACATATTTAGATACTCTTTTTTTAGTTGGACCCATTGCTGTCTATCGTTGGCTATGCGGGCCCAAGTTATCCCTTCTTATTTCCTAATATCCTGGTATCATCTTAGCTTTGGTCTTCCTCTAGGTCTCTTAATTCCTCATGCTGTAATTTTTGTGGTCCATCTGTTATCCGTCCTTCTTGCCAGGTGTCCTGTCCATTGTCAATGGGCTCTTTCACTATATTAAGCAATTAATTCTAGAATTTTCTGCTATCTCACTTTCGAAAAATTTGAAGTCGTTCTTAAGTAAATAAATAAAAACAAAAAAGCCCAGAATAAAAATCCGCACTTTATTTTTAATACGTCACACCGGGCATGTTGAAAAGCGGCAACACGGCCTCCACACAAGGCTATTCAAGCTTTTCCAATATGACGGAGATAGAAGTGCTTTATTTGGCGCGTATTTTAAAACCTGTTTTTTTTTCAAATAGACATTTTTCACACAAATGTCGGGAGTCTAAAGTTCTCCACATAAGTATGGCATTTTTTGTATTATTACTCTTATGAAACCATCAGTTAGTTACTTTTTATAAAAAGGTCTCCTTTCTCAGAAAATAGGTAGTGTTAAAATATTCAAACTTGAGGTAGCATATACAGGGTGTTCAAAATCATCGGAAAAAGAGATAACCAGAAATAATTATAATAACCTAAATATTCAATTGCAAACACTTACCTACCATAGTTTGGAATTTACTGAACGTTTGATAAATATATACTATTATGGACAGTATAGGAAGTTACTTGTCTTAAAGCCTTGGTAAATGCTCTTGGAATTATAAACTACACTGGCTTGGGTCAAAAAATATGGAATATTATTTCTATGTGTTGCAGCATTACACAAATGGGAATAAATTTAAAAGGCGAGGATAAATAAAAAATATAATATGTGTTTCAAGATTTTATATAGAAAAAAAAACTAAATACCTTTTTGGGGGTTCGTAAGTAAAACTTAGTAAAACTTAGCTTAGTTTTCTTTACTCTTTCTCTTTACATAGGGCATTGTATTTGTAGTACAGACGTAATTCCTTTTTTTTGCATAGTTCTTCAATAAAATATTGGATATTCTGAACAAGATGGATTTAATAATAAATTCTGACGTATGTAAGGGACAAGGGGTATGTTGGGGGGCCTTTGGCCTTTTTGAGGCATATTTAATGCACTTCTTACCCGAGAACTACTAGTAGGAGTGAAACTATCTCTTTTACTATAATTTTTTACCATTTTTTACGAAGCTCGTCATTTTTGGGGAATATAAAAACAGAAATCTTGGGACCCCCTCTATAATTTCGGTGACAATTTGGAACAAAGCATGTAAAAGGCATGCTACAATAAAATGTTAATACCTACCCTTTAATACCTATCTTTTGATTATTGTAAGTAACCATTATAAAGTACTATGCAGACTGGCGGTGAAGGCTTTTTACTCATTTAGGTGTACTTCTAGTAGAACTAGTACTTCTAGTTCTTACCTTAAAATAATTAATAATAGAGGAGTACAACAAGCACAACAGTTTGAAGTTCCCTATGTAGATTGTCTGGTTTGGATTTTTATTACACTGTTATCACAATTTTCTGATCACACCATGCACTGAACACTAAGAACTAAACAAACGTGTTGCAGAAGCACAACAAACTAGAGATAATTAATTATTTCTGCTATGCAATCGGAACGAGAAACCACTACCGGCTTTTCAGGTTAAAGGTAAACAATTTAATAATGCGCTGCCTTCGCCGCCATATTTGCCTTGCCCATATCATGTTGATTGGCCTTGAGTTGAGGTGGTGCTGGTCAAATCAAATGGCAATGTTGCCAGTTTTTGACTGGCGCACCAGCACGGTTCTGCAATGTGATTGGGCGTATTTTTCATACGTCATCAATTGGCACTTTAAAATTATTTCAAATTAAAGCAATTTTGAGAGCCTATAAAAAAATTATTCAATGTCATGGAACTATTTTTTTTGGATAAATATACTGAAAATAGTCTTCTATTTCAGATTTTGGCCTTGAATAGGGTATTTTATTTTTTGTGGAAGAGCCCATTGAGGGATTTGATTCTGTGGATGGACATCTATTACTTGTAGGTCTTTTCTCGTATCCACCCTATTCTTTTACAGTTTTTCTTGATTATTTCCATCATATTTTGTTCCATTGAGCGTTGTACGACCTGCAATTTCCTTTATAGTGTCCAGGTTTGGCATGCATAAGTCATGACTGGTAGTACATTGGTCGAATGTTTTTTCTTTAGATAACGTGGCGTTATAGATTTGAATATGATTGCGTTTCTTCCATAAGTACTCCATGCTAACTTAATTCTTCGGTTGATTTCTGGTAGTAGAGATCTCGAGCTGCGTATTAATTTACACAACTATGTGTTACTATTTACATCAACAAGAACTCACCTCCATAACAGTACTTGTGGGACATCAAGGGCCATTATTAGCGTTTTCCCTTTCAAAATTTTCTAATAAGGTTGCGATGAGTTTTTTTACAACGGCTGTTAAGCTGCTTCGGCATCTTGGACACTTCGCACTACAAGCGGTTCTAAAAAGAACAATTGTCGATTTCGATTGCTAGTAAAAGGTCTGCTAGTAAAAAAAATTAAGCTTAACCTGTTACAACACAATTCAGGTAAACCAAAAACTCGTAATATAAAACTGTGTTGTGTGTGTGTGACAAAAATGAATTGAGTTGTGTGAGTGACAAAATGTCAGGAAGTAAATAAATAAATGTGACAATTTGACATTTTTGACAGCAGAGCTACCACCTGAATCCACAGCGGGAAATTTAAATTCTAGTTAGTCAGCCAGGCGCTAAATATCTCCATGATTGGCAACAATGAATTTAATAATCGCGCCTTCGATGACGTAACTAAAAGTTAATTTGTTATTGATTATATATATGATTTTTGTTTGACTCATGGTTTTTCAACTATACAAACTATTAAGTATGACATAAAAAATTACTTATTGGTTCGGTTGTCATCGGCTCATAAAATTGGAATTTTAATTGTTTTACAGTTTTACACATCCAGGTAAAAGAGATAACATATTATATACAATATAATCAAAAAGTTTTAAGATAAAACGTGCTTTGTATGCTGAGAGAAGTCAAATTCAAAGTAAAGCCCGCTCGAACAATAAACTTCTTGATGATACGGTATATAGAATTTAAAACAATTATTTTTTTAGAATTCTTCTGTATATAGATATTTTTATGATGGCGTTTTAACAGGGCTTTTTAAAATTTTTAGACCTATACCACCCTAGTAGGTAGTGAAATAAACACAACTGCCTTGTAAATATTCTTCATTTATTGACCACAAAAAATTAGGACCCTTTTTTGTTAGTTGCGCAACAGCCTTTTATGGTGCCGACAAATTTAAAAAAAGGGTTAGAAAGGATTCGGTTTAATTGCATGTAATTTAACAGTATTTTTTTTTGTTTTCGATGTTATACTATTTTATGGCAGCTAATTTTTTTGTCGACGTCTTTTATTTAGAGAACACCGGAGAAGAACTATGAAAAACATAGCTTTTTCCTTTTTTTTCAGCTGAAATTTTGAATAGGATGAAGGATATTTCTGCAACGGAAGAGCGAAGTAGGAAATGATGTCAGGCAAAACATTATGAAACAAATAAAAATCATTCATAAAAAAGAAAAAGAAATCTTAAAAAACTTAAGAAAAACGGTTCGAGTGTAGTCAACGGCACCCACGATAGAGAAGAAAAAATAACTGAGTGAAAAAATTCAAAAAACAATTAATTTAAGTTGCAAAAATTGACTTTGAAATGATGCGAGATGTGAATATTTCTCGAGATGATACATCTATCTTATAGTGTTCTTTTTTTCAAAATACTCAATATAAAATTATATTTTTTTTAAAAACATGTGTCTAAACAACAATATTGTAAAAAGCGTTATAGCTTATAGCAGTAAAGAATGGCAACTGGCAACTAAAGCAGAAAACAGGAAAGCTGATGAAAGCAACAGAAACGATTTGATTTTTGATTTTTAAATGACACCCTTGGTATTTTTTTACTTAATATATGAAAATAACATATGACTCGATATACAAAGTGTGTGGTACCAAAGTATTCTTAAAAAAATATTTTTTCAAATATGCTAATGAGCTAATAATTTGATTGAAAATACATTTGAGCATCTTTTAACCGGCCAGGATAAGACACGAAAAACATTAGACGATCAAATCTATTTTTCCAAGACTGCTTGATTAAAAATTAGGGTTTTTAAAACAGCCCCTAGATAGCACTCTAGATAGAAATTTAAAATATGACTTTTTTAAGCGAGAATGTCAAAAATTGACATATAATGTGTCATTCTATTTCAGAGTGTTATTTTCTATCGAATGAAGTAAAAAAATATGGAGGGTGCCATTTAAAAATCAAAAGTTGTAGTCATTTCCTATGAAGGCTGTGAAACAGGTACCGAGGACAATTGAATACGACAATCAATTCTAATTTATATCATATACTAACATACTAAATCTCGTTTTTTATCTGAAAAAAATGAAAAAGTTATAGGGGTGAGCCACTTTTGAGACGCATCCGGTATATTAAAAATATATGTTAGCCCAGCTATAGAGTGGAAAATTATTTAAATCCGTTAATAAAAATTCCGAGTATTTTAGGAGATATTCCCGAAAAACTGAAAATTGCCTGATTTCGATTTAATTTTTTTCTCACTGTTATTTGACAAGATATTTCAAAACTAAAAGAACATTTTTATTGCCACGTTTTTCCAGCTACATAACATTGTCATCCGATGTTTGGTCTTTCGACCACCATAATCGACTTTAAGTTTTCTTCTAGCCGTCATATTAGATTTTTACACATCTAAATAGATAAGTTTATTGCGATTTTAACGGTTTACAACAAGTTATGTTTAGTGATTTGGTCAATAATTTGTAAAAATCGATTTTTTCAAGACGGCAGTGGTTGTTTGAAAAAAAAAACGAATTTATAAAAAGTAGCTATAACTAGCTTAAATGAGACAAAATCACTATAAGTTTTTAATAAAAAATTATACATAATTATTATTACTTAGAT
Source organism: Sitophilus oryzae (assembly GCF_002938485.1). Taxonomy (NCBI): domain Eukaryota; kingdom Metazoa; phylum Arthropoda; class Insecta; order Coleoptera; family Curculionidae; genus Sitophilus; species Sitophilus oryzae. Next base: position 3,986,620 of record NW_022147434.1, on the reverse strand, counting down.
AAAAAATTTTAGGAACTTGGAAACTTTATGTCAAATGAGTACCCGTAAAAAATACTACTTCAAAAAAAAAATAGAAAAACCTTTCTAAGAAAAAATCTTGACAGAATAGAACTTGAGGTAAAAGCTGGCCCATTTATATTTCGCCTCCATACGTGCCACACTATATCAATGAAAAGAACTAAGTGGCGGGAACTAATCTCAATTCAATATTCATTTTTTTCAATAAAAAGGCCCACCAAAGCTGTTCCGGGCGCAATCAAAACATATTTCTGTCACCGTATCACAGCTGTCACTCATACAATTTTTTACTAAATGGACGTCCATTGACAGCGGCTTACGGTTTTCGATTTGAATTTTTTTCTTGTTATTTGCCAAATTTCGGTCCTTCCGTTTAAGGAAGCAAGACGGTTTATCGAATCACCTTTAGAATGCAGCGAAGTTGTGTTAGGAATAATAGTTAGGATATGGGTGGGTGAAGGGATATTCTATTGTGGTACGAGATATGTATCGGACCGTCAAAGAAACGTCCGCCCCAACTGACGAAGGAATAATTATTTTGGTAGGTAAAAAAATCGTTGAAGTAGGCGAGGAATTGTAGGTACCCAGTAGTGGTTAAAGTTTAGCTTTTTGTTGGTTATCGTTTCAATGTTTTTAGTGTTAAACAAGGTTTATCATTAGAATGGTGAGCAGTTACGCTTTGTTGCATTAATGCATTTTTTAATTGAATAAAAAGAGTAAGGAGGAAGTATAACTTACCCAAATCTAACCTAACCTAGCAACAAAATTGGTGACTTCGAAGAAGTTTTAATATTGATGATTTGAATTCCGTTTTATCAGGTTTGTTCGAATGTTTAAGGCAATAAAATATAGTAAAGTACAAGTAAATGTTGACTTCTCCTTTATGCTGTTAAGGCTAATCTGGATAGGGCCGACTTTGTGTACGCAGAATTCGAACCGCGATCAACGGCCTACCGACTTTTGGCGAGTGTTTAAATCAACTCTTACTCACGAGATATCCGACCTCATCCGGCCTCGAAAAGGCGTGAATGAGCAGTGTGTGTCAATATATATTACATTCTTGCTGCGGAACAACAGAACGACATAATTTCCAGACGGCCACCCGTCCATCCACTCGTATCGTCGAACGACGTTTAACTTCGGTGATCTATCGAGAACCGGTGTTTCGGCGTATTATTTATAAAGTCGACCTAAAAAGAGGATACATAAAAGTGACAGTTGTGTCTCTGTCGAAATCTTTCCTACGTCGTTGTACAGATTTTACTCGACTGGAAAAATTAAGTAAAATTTATAAAGCACACATCATTTTTATTTTTAAGTGTGAAGCGTTAATAAATCCGAGCATATAAACATTATTAATTAAGTTGAAACGCTTTTTTTTCTTAAAACGCAAATTTCTTCATAAATTAGTTTATTACTCGTAAGATGGGTAGTAAAAATTTGTTTAAGTATTTTTAATTTGGGAATTATCTTGCCAACACTAACTATAATTTAATTGTAATTAATCCTCATACAACGTCTCTCCAGATTTATATAGTTTACATAAAATAATTTGTAAAATTAACAGATTAATATAAATGACCATAGAAAAAGGGCAACAACAAACACACAAAAATTCAAATTTGATGAGAGAAAAGTCAATCAAAATTGACAAAAAGGTGTTTCAACATGATTACAATAATGTAAGATAGTATTCCTTCCTTATTCTTGTTGTTCTATGTTTCTAACATAGTATGTCATAGTTGTCTAATTTTTGCTTGGTTTTACTTGTAGAATATAAAATGATTGGAAGGGGGGTTAATCACCGCGACCTTAAAGATCTATGGTGTCCCGCTTTCTTGAGATATAACTCATCAGAGAGTGCTTTAGTTTTATTAAGAATTATTTTTATGTAATTATGTCCTGCCAAGTCTGACAGTTGTTGTCGACCTGCAGGTTAAGTGGAATAGCATCTCTGCTAGATTTCGCCTGCTGTCGAACGGCAATTGTTGGGAAATGTTATCGATTTTTTTTTATTACTTATGTATTTCTTCTTTTCTACCAGAACAAAGTCCTTTATTATTATTATTATTTATATCGTTTTATCTCAACTACATCCGTTGGTTTCTCGAGGTTGGAGGAGTGACTCGTCTCAACCATGATGGTGATAACTTTTCTGACTTAGAAACGTTCCCGGTTAAGTTACATGTATAGAAATCGCCTTGCTGTATGGCAGGTGTTAAGGATTACAGATTTTTGCATAAGTTGGTACTGGTATGTTTCTAAGTCTATTGCCTTTAGCGATTCAATTAGTGTTTTTGGTATCACACCCATATTCGATAGTACTAAAGGGATGACCCGGACTCGATCGTATTTCCACATATCCTTAATTTCAAAGCATAAATCAATATATTTGGTAATCTTCTCTCTGTATGTTTGTGTTAGGTTATTTTTGTTTGTCACCGCAAAATCTATGAGCAACACTTCATTTTCTTTTTTCTTCTTCACTACTATGTCTGGTCTATTGTGTTCTAGTCTTTTATCTGTTATTATAGTTCTGTCCCAGTACATTTCATGTTCATTGTTTTCAAGGATTATAGCAGGTTCGTACTGATAATAGTTAACTTTATGCTCTATGAGTTTATACTTCAATGCTAGTTCTTGGTGTATGATATTTCCCACTTGGTCGTGTCTAAATTTGTAGTCACTCTGTGCTATAGCTTGGCATCCTCCTATGACGTGATGTATTGTCTCACTTGCTTTCTTACACCTTCGGCATAAGTCAGACTCAATTCCGTCCTTTAATATGTATCTTCGGTAGTTATTGGTCTTAATCACTTGATCTTGGATGGCTATAAAAAACCCTTCAGTTTCCGGTTGTAGCTCTCCACGTTTTAACCAATTGTACGACGCTTATTTGTCGACAGTGTCTTGGTCTACGTCATGGGGAAACCTTCCGTGTAGAGCTTTTTCTTTCCAGCGGGTAAGCTTGTCTGCGTCTTCTACTATGGACCAAGTTTTTTCTTCATCACTTAGTATTAGTGGGGTGTGTTTATCTGCTTTTACAATAGCTCTATAGTATGGAGATTCTGCTTGTTTTGAGTAGAAGTATTTCCTTAGGTTTATTATACTCTTATTGTGCAGGTTAGATAGATCTATAAGTCCCCACCACCATCTTTCCGTTTGAGTGTAGTTCTTTCTACTGCCGCTTTTGGATGGTGGCATCTATGTTTCGTCATGGCGACATTTGTTTTTGTTTGGATGTCTTTCATTTCTGTTTGTGTCCACTTAACGATTCCAAATGTATATGTTAGTAGTGGAATAGCGTATGTATTTATAGCTTTAATCTGATTTTTAGCGTTGAGTTTAGATTTAAGGATCATATTGATGCGTTTGAAATATTTTTCTTTTATTGTTTCTTTTATATATTTGTGTTAAGTGCATTGTTTTTGATGCATTCCTAAGTATTTGTACATTTCATCTTCATACATTGGTTCGATTTTTGGCATGTTGTTTCCCTGTACCCTTTCTACTACTTGTTTCCCTTTCTTTATCGTCTGTGTTCTGTATTTGTCCAGTCCAAATTCCATTTTAATATCATTCGAAAAATTGTATGTCATTTTTACTAGGTGTTTAAGCTGCATTTCTGTGGGTGCGTAGATCTTTATATCATCCATATAGAGAAGGTGTGACAATGTATAAATTACTTCTTTGTTCTGTTTAATCTGTACGCCTGTGTCTTCCCTCTTTAAGATGTTAGAAAGCGGGTTTAGTGCCAGGCAGAACCAAAGCGGGCTCAACGAGTCGCCTTGAAAGATACCTCTATTTATTTGGATATATTTAGTTTCTATTTTTCCTATTTCGGTATTAAGTATTATTTTTGTTTTCCATTTGTTCATTACAGTTTTGAGGCATTCCGTTATTATTGGGTGTACCTTATATATGTCCAGAACTTTCTGGAGCCAGCTATGGGGAACTGAATTATATGCTTTCTTGAAGTCAATATATGATGAATATAGGTTCCTCTTTTGTTTTCTTATTTGCTCTGTCACTATCATGTCTATAATGAGTTGTTCCTTGCATCCTTTTGATTGTTTAATACACCCTTTTTGTTCCATTGCTAGGATACTATTTTGACTACAGTGGTCGTACAGTCTATTTGCGATGATTGAAGTGAATATTTTGTAGATTGTGGGAAGGCATGTTATTGGTCTGTATTTGGTTACATTTCTAGTGTCTTCATCTTTTGACTTAAGGTATGTTACTCCAGTTGACATAAACTCGGGCATGGTTTTAGGGTTATCCAGTATCTTATTATCCAGTATTAAAATTACGTGCTAGTTGGTTGTGTGTACATGTAAAATACTTGTAGTAATAATTGTGAATGTTGTCGATTCCTGTTGCTTTCCAATTGTGTGTTTTCTTTACTGTTTCGCCTATTTCATCAATGGTTTTCTGTTTATATTCCATTCTAGTAATGCTTTGATTGGCCTCTTTTTCCCTTTCTATCCATTGTGTTTCCTTATTGTGATTTACTTTTTCAGACCATAGTTTTGTCCAATATTTTTCTGTCATCCTTAGTTGGTGCTCCATTGCTATTTGTTTTGTTCAGATTATTGTAGAATTGTTTCTCGTTGTTTGTAAACTGTTTGTTCTGTGTTTTTCTCAATGTTGTATCTCGATATCTTCTGAGTCTCTTATTCAATGCTGCCAATTTTTGTTTGATTGTGTTGTTAGCTTCATTTATGTTTTCATTGTTTTTATCATGTTTTGCATGTATCTTATACTTCTCTAGAATTCTTTTAACACTGTTGCTTAATCTACGTGATCCTATGATCCGTGAGCCTATGATCCTATTCAGGTCTGCTCTTAAATTTTTAATTCGCTTCTCTAGTCTCATCATCCACCCTGGTTTATTATTTTTTATTTTCGTTGCGCTTTCACTCTGTATAATAATTTTACCACCTATCGCTCTTGTTATTGTTAGTGTTCCGTAGTATATTATTGCGTGCAATTCTTCTATTTTTATGTCATTTCTGAGATATTGTGGTAGTATTACTTCATTCATTATTTTGGTAGTGTTGGTCAGTTTCTTGGATGAATGATGCTTTGGCAAGATTGGTCTCAAAGTTTGGGATCAGTTTGTTTCTCCTTCGTTTCATCTTCTTCTTGTATTGTGCATTGTGGGTGTTGTATTTCGCTCGTAATATTATTATGAAGCTCTTTTTCTACTGCTTTCTTGGTGTCTTCTATTATCTCTTCTGATATATATTTGTTCTTCATGACTGACCTTAATTGTCCTGCTACTTTCTGTTCAGTGAAAATATGTTCCGGGTATTTCCCTTTGAATTTGTTGTGTAGTTTTTTCCTAAAGCCAGATTTGTTTTTCTCCAATTCTGTCACTAAGTAATATGCGTGTACAACGTATCTGTTCATTTCATCTGTCCATTTTTACGCTTGTTAGTCAGTGGGTCAGCTATAGCAGCGCCACTAAGTTGTGCCGCGGCATTACTTCTGACTCGAGTCTGTCGTTCTGGTGTAGACTCTCGTGAACTAGCAGGGGATGTCGCTTCTGACTGCCTACGAATCCCTCTTCCTTTGCCCTCACAGCCGCTGCTATCCCCAACTCCAGGGGTAGACTGCAATCTTATTCCACCAGGATTATTATTATTATTATTATTATCATACATGGCGATCTTTCTGTCGGGACAGGGTATTTCCCATCCTCCTCTGACAACTGTTACATACAACATCTACCTCCTACGAGGAGGACCTACATCCTTCCACGGTTGAGGTTTAGCCCTCCGTGCCCTTCACAGTTGAGGAGCCAGCTCAGGTATCCTTGAGGTGGAGGCTGGAGGATCTGTCTCCATTTTCTCCACCTCTTTAACTTGGTCTCTCCTTTTCCTTCTACCGGTGTAGTCCCGGATCTATAATAGAGGACATATCTCTCTTTCTCTATTGCCTCCTTGGATTTGAGGTCAAAAAACACCCCCTTACTCTCCACGCTCTTTGCCCTTGATACATGACCACAGACGGTAGAGGGTGCCTGGTATGATGGACAGGGTGGTCCCATCAGGCATCGTTATACGCCTTAGTGCAATTCCCTGGCCACAATACTACATCCAGAGACAAGACAATGAGATGCTCCTTAGATCTAGCCAAACTATCAGAGGGGATTTCTCCCAGCATCTGACTACGAGCTTCCCCATCAACGACATCAGGTCTCGCATCTCCCAGAGGAATTTGGTTGTACTTAAAACCATTTCATATCAGAGTATGACTTAATATAAATTGAATACGATCGAAAAATGGCATTGGAGATGGCTTGGAAATGAAGAACGCTGTTATTTTGTATGTAAAATTACATGGGGAATATCACCGATCATTATTTCCAAGCTAAATGGACGCCGTTATTTTTTCAATCATACGGTACTTAACAGCTATGTTCAAGTTCCACTTAGAATTTACTAAACTAATTCGTTGACAATTGACGAATTGACAACCTAGTGAAAATTTACGGTAAATTTGTTTGTCATTTACTTATTTATGAATTATAAATTACTTATATGATACAAACTACTTTATGCCTATCACAATATTTAAATGTTTCAAGTACTTATTACATATCAGCTAATATTTTTATTTTATTTCTAAGTAGCTATTCTTACAAAATCACCGTTAAATGTACCGTTACACCTCGTTAAAAATCCATCTGATAGAAACATCAACCATGCCATTTTTACATGGAGCAAACTGTAATCTCTTCCTTTCTTAATCGCTTCAAAAAATAGAGACCGTATCTGCAACCCCCATAATCCGCAATAAGCACGGTAGCGTAAAACGTCTATATTATTTAGTTACCGACACACACTAGAAATGCTTAGGGACAACCACAACAGGTAAAAAACACTAAAAAGAATATTTCTCAAATAATGTTGCAGAGAAGGAAAATATCAGTTGGCAGGAATAAATAATAACTAGAATTAATTAACTAGCAAAAATATCTGTTTGATTTAAGTTCATATTGGATTATTTTCTTTATTCTTAATTTTATACAGGGTGTTTCAAAAAACATGTACCATCTCTCGTGGAGGGATTCCTCATGATGTAAAAATAAGATTCATTTTTTATATCAACATAGGTCGATTCTGCTTCGTTTCGTAACTACAGAGAGTTAAAGTCTTCATTTTTTTCGATTTATTATAATTTTCTTCCAAATTATTTTTTAAGCGAGTGTCACGTAAAATGAAGTTTTACGGATCTATTAACGTCCCTAAAGTGTATCTTTTTTGGCCGTTTTTTTACTTTACGGCCGCTCTTTTACTTTATGGCCGCTTTTGCAAACAAAGTCATTATGAGGGCAGCCTACTAGACACATTTAATTTTATTTGAGTTATTTCCACGTCCGATATTAAGATTGTCAAATTATAAAGGCGGCCTACTAGACACACTTAATTTGCATGTTTGGATTATTTACCCATAAAACAAAAGAAAAGGTTCCGTTGCTAGGCTAATTATTTACAAGCTTTCGGTTTCGATCAGTGAAATGAAATTTAAAATAAATAACTAACAAATAATAAAAACCATGTTATAGGGATATACTGTGATAAAAAACAGTTAAAAAGAAAATATGAGTGACAGTGATAGTGACAATCCAGCTAAAATTTATGAAGCCGCCAATGCAGCCACTCTAAATTTATTACCTGAAAAATCCAAGCAAATTTACTTAAAACAGTATGACATTTTTATGAAATGGTGTAACATACATATTATTAAAAAATTAAAAGAAGAAGTACTTCTCGCATTTTTTCTGGAAAAGACCAAGGTTTCAAAATCATCATTATGGTCTGTATACTCGATGATAAAATCAACAATTATGGTCAAAAATAACATTTTTTGAAAAAGCAAAATGTAGGTTACAAAGCGAAAAAGTCGGCAGTTTTTACAAGAGAGGATATCAATAAATTCTTAACAGAAGCTCCAGATAAGAACTACTTAATGTGGAAGGTAATAATAATGATATTTTCAGGTTTGCTTGATAATTGGATTTTACCTTAATTCAAGTCTAAAAGCAACCTTTAAAAATTTTTAATGTCATTACCTAACCAAAGAGTTAAATAAGTACTAATTAATTCCTCATAAAAAAATAAGAAAACAGTTCCTATAAACATGGGTGCGATAATGCATAGTTTTAAAGTTACAACTTGAAACTTTTAAAAAATCGGTATTTTGTAATTATTTTAAATATCATTATTTTTTTTTAATTTGATGTAGATAGCACTGAACATTAGTGTTATAAAATTTAATTAAATAAACTAATTTTAATTGATAAGTATTTCAAGTTGTAACTTAATTAAACTTTGTGGCGCGTTCGTTTCTTGAAAAATGCCTAATTAATTAATATTACATTTCTGGTTCTAAAAAAATCATCGATTTTGCACCTGATGAAAGTACTCTGATGTACTGATGAAAGTACATGATACTCCTATGTATTAAAGGTACCTGAATGTGATTTGGGTTAGGTTTGGAATAATATTATTGTTAATTGAGAAAGTTTTAAGGTAAAAAAGTTGTTTTAGAGTGTTTAAGTCTCAATTAGACAGTTACAGTTTTTATTTTACACGGTTGGTCATAAAGTTACTCTCTATTATTCATGTTGTTTGATTTTATATTAGAAGAAATTTCTTGAGCTTCATTCTTGTTCTCTATTTCTGTCTTTTCCTCCATACTGTTTGACGTTAGAATAGAAGATATTTCATGATATTCATTTTTATCGATTTTAATATCCGATACTATAGAATGGAAGATGGACAAAAATATGACTACCTGAAATTAAGCGTAAATTACCCGTCATGCATAATATGTAAAATAGAGAGTTAATTATCTTATCAAATCTACAGCCGGTATATTAAGATGAATAGATCCATTTCCAACGTTCTTTAATTTTGTTTAAATTTTGGACGTTTATAGAAGTTTAATATTGCAAATTAAGTTTGTTTAAATTAGGATGCCAAAAAGAATAGATCTTCCTATTCTTGGTCCCGTCTTTCACTTAGCCCTGGTATTGCTGCAAGAGTCTTGCAGGTCTTGCACGTTTTTAAAAGATTTTTACTAGAGGTATTTTCTACATAGAAAATAAATAGTATTTTAATTTAATGTAAGTGAAACTTTTTGACGAAATACATATTTGTCCGATGAAAATTTTTGTTTTTCAATATTAAATCAGCATTGCTTTTTTTATTTTTTTTTGTAAGTCGTGAAAACACTATTTGCAATAAATTAAAACAATACTTTTTTGAATCAAGAACTAACTCATATTTGTTTTGACCAAAAAGCTAATATTTATACGAATATGACTTATTGTTAAGGGCTACCATAAATTTCATATTCTCTGGCAATTATTATTTAAAAAACAATGACCGATTTTATTTAAAAACATTATAAGGGTGAGGGATAAGTAAATAAAAATTTCGTTATTTTTTTTTAATTACTATATATGAAAAATGAAATGTTAATAAAAAACGTGAAAAAAAGCAGAACAGCAAGAGTTTGACGTGCTGGGTCTTGGCCGTGGTTTTGCGTAAGTTTTGCACTGGTCGGTCTTTGTCTTAGTCAGTCTTTTTGGGCAAGACCAAGATCAAGACCAGTCTCGCTCAAACCAAACCAAACTAAACGCAACCAACACGTAAAACAAGGAACTCTTGTATATGTTTTGAAGTTTTGTACTGATTTGAATCCTTATATTACAAAAAAAAAGTATTTCCAATCTTAAAAAACAAATAATAATGCATGAAAATCGTACCAATTTCCGTTATAATAACCATCAGCCTATTATTGCTCTAAAACTTTTTTCGTCTGCGAAATGCTCTAGTACTGTCTGCGGTGAAAACTGAGATTTGACTGGGCGCCCTAAAATTCAATCTGAAATTTTGACCAAAAACCGCGCGTGTATGGGGTGGCCCTTAGCACCTGGTGCAAGCTGCACATGTGTGCGGAACAAAGGGCCAAAAATCAGGACTGACCCGACGAATTGTCACTGATATGTTATTTATTGGCTGCCACGAGCGGACACTTTTATATTTTACGTTTTTTCCTTCTATATTTACCGGTATTTTGTGAAAAAGAAGGAATTGATCATTGGTGATAATTTTAGGTTTTAGACATTGCAAAATACACTCAGGTAGCGAAATAAAAAAAAAATACAAAACGGAAAAAAAATACAATACGGGATAGAAAATATAAGGTTATATTACAATATATATTGGAGATTGAACTTATTTATAACTCATTGAAAACTTTATTAATTTGAAAGAGGCATAAAAAAACGACATCTTAAAGTTTTCATTATACCGTTCTGCGGTATGCTTTTTTTTAAATAGAAATACTTCTTATTTTGAAAAATTTTATGTGTTATATATAAACATTATTCAACATTTTTGTAAAACATTATTGTAAACTATATTCTATTGCAGGCAGAAATAAACATTTTAATATAGGACATGTTAGATGCAAAATAAGAAAGCAACGAACACTAAACTAATCACCTAATCGAAATGCAAAAACAAAAGTTATGTTTTCATTTCGACATGACTTCGACAGAAGCACCTAGCCGCTATCAGTAACGGTCATAGGAGACTAGCCTCCACTGGTCCCACCCTTGGGACACCAGGGGGCAACCCATATTGTATTCTCGTCTCTTTTACATGCAGCGCTCTGTAGAAGTTGACGGATTAACACTTGGGCGTGTAGTTGATCTCAAATCCAAGGAGGCTATAGAGAAATAGGGATATATTTTCTATTATAGATTTGAGACAACACCGGTATCAGGTCTAAGGAGCGATCAAGTTAAAAATGTGGAGAAAATGGAGACAATTCCCCCAGTCTCCACCTCACGGGTATCTCAGCCGGAGACAAGCTCCTCGACTGTGAAGGACATGGAGGGCTAAACCCCAACGGTGGAAGGAGGTATACACCCTCGTAGGAGATAGAGCTCACTCTTCGGAGGATGAACATCTGCTGTCAGAGGAGGATGGGAAAATACCCTGTCCCCATTACAACAGGGAGATCCCAAGGACTGTATGATGAGCTATTCTTTAAAAAAGGGACAAACAATAGATCTTTAAGGTCGCGGTGATTAGCTACGCCCCCTCTTACTCATTCTACATTAAAACTAAAAGAAGTTCGGGCTTCCATTTTCTTTATTTATTTTGCTTATGCAACGTTTCGGTCAGAAGCATCAACAGGGTCTATTTTTCATCTGGTCGGGCCCTAAAGCGCAAGCAAAAATTCGGGCCCTCTTTTCCAATAAAATTCAAAAATTCAAGAAATTATGAATATTTTACAACTTTTAACGGGCCCCCCAGACCACCGGGCCCATTGGGCCCGGGCCTTATGGGCCTTATGGTAAAATGGGCCCTGAGTATCAATGACCTTTATCGAGTGTGAACTAAACTAAATCCTAAAACTACTGAGTTTATATACCAGAGCCCCGTGAATTAGTTGTATGCAGCGAAGCATAAGGTTCTACACTAGAATACCTGCATATTGTTGAAATTTCTATTTTTATTATTATTGGAAATGAATACGGCCTCTTTAAATTTGCTCTTTTTCCGATGGGTTTTTTTTTGTGGACAACCCGGCCTTCCGATCATTTTATGTTGTGATACTTGGACCACACCATGAGCTGCATTGCCCGACTTTATTGTTTCAGCTTTTTGCGTATGTTTATTAAGTTTATCAAGTCGTACATGTAGAGGAGGTTTTGTCTCCTAGTACTAATGGCATTGGTCTCGAATCATTCCATGTATACAGGGTATTCATTAATGACATGCTAATATTTAAGGGGGCGATTCTTGGACCTAGTCTAAGAGAAAAACTTCATATGCATAGATATATGTATGTCCTAAACATCTTAATGAAAAATCGGGATTCAAAATTATTAATTCCCGGGTCTTAACAAAAATTATTTTTTGTTACATACGATAGGCCATCATGATACAAAGAAAATAAGGTATGATATTGCTAGGTTGGTCGCTACGTCACAGGTGATAACGGCACCATTGGTTGGCACTTTCCGCGCGCCAATTTCAATTGACGATTTTAACTGATGACACATAATAAATGTGAAAATTACTTTTCAAATGTCAAGCTCAATGATTTGACATAACTTTAGAGGTTATGGCGTCATTCTTACCTAATTTAGGTCATTTTTACTAGTGGCAATTGCACAATATGGATTTTTTTGTGTGGCTTAGTGACGTCACAGGTAATATGCGCAAACTGAACGAAATTGGAGCCGTTATCGATCATACCTTGTTTTCCTTGTATCATGATAGGCCATTGATACTTTCTAGCGGTCGAAATCAAACAAAATAAACTTCTAATTAAGTAGTGATGCTATATTATTGTTCTTACCTCTTAGGTTCTTTTGATTTCAAAAGAACCTAAGAGGAGTTCCTATAATGTTCCTGTAATGTTATGAGTTCCTATAATGTTTATTAGCAATTATTGAAGTTTAAATATATTATTTTATTATTTAATATACCCAATGTTACTAAATGTATTAGTTATATTTATGTTATGTTTTTAAAAGAATTTGCATTTTTAGTCGAAGTAAATGTAAGTTATTTAAGTACCGCAAAGGGGGGGGGGGGCAGCATACTTTTATGTTAAAATTGCTCTAAAGTAGTCTTATCTATGGTGACGGCAATAACTTTTCGACTACCCCGTTGAAACACCATGTAATGCAATGGAAATAAAATACGGAATGTAACTAAAAGATTAATTAACATAAGTTACAAGAAGTTGATGATGAATTGAAAAATTAAATTAAATTATCAAAATTTGTCTCATTAATTGGATCATTAATTGGTTAAGTGTGTTCAAACTGTAAAAATGCATATATTAAATATTTTAGAGACTTTTCAGAAACACTAGTTTTGGTTTTTTTGATGCCCATTTAATGGTTTATAGACAATATGCGATTTTATGTTTTAAAACGGCAAGCAATCTGTAATCTAATTTTTTAACGATGAGGGTAATTAAATATACCCACTCTAGTATTTTTTACATATAATATTAGATATTACCAACCAAGGATACTAAACAATTTTTATTTAATTTGGAAAGGTCGATGACTTAATTTACCACAAAATATATTATTAAGTATTTTTCCATTTATTGCGAAAAAATGTAAAATTTTAGGACCTTGATCATTTTTTTATTAATCAGCTAGTAAAAAAATAAATTATTAAATATAAAATTGTTTATGTAACCTGAAACCAAAGTCCTGAAACTAACAATTATTAATGGAATTGTGGTTAAAATTATGTTCATAAAATATAAGTGTAGATATGTTGATGGTTTTGTTTAAAAGGTAATTTATTCACCCTCCTTAAATAATGCATATATACTTTTAGCCTCGTTTCTGAGAAAAATTGGCATCTAAACTAAAAAACCTAACTAAAATATAAGAAAATTATTGTTTTTTTACTTGTATAATTTTTCTAATCAACAAAAAAAAACGTATGAACGTTTCATACGTCTGGATTTAAGGTGTTCGGGGTGGTCGAATGACAGTGACTTCTAATTCACAAGTAAAATGTATTTTCGTCATATTTTGAATGCCATATGTTAAATTCTTCCCTGATTCGTTGGATAGTCTTTATGTTTAAGTGCTTATGCTAAGTGTTTATGCTAAGTGTTTATGCAAGTGTTTATGTTTGGAAGTATGGATATATAACGTGCAATATTTAATTTTACCAATAAAGTTAAGCAATTAATAATGCCAAAACGAAAGTGTGATATAGTAATCAATGAAAAGCTCAAAGTTTTATCTTCTATTAAAAAGGGATAATAGAATTCTGATCTCATTTGTAACGTATACAGTACAAGTTTTAGTGGTACTGCTCGCAAAGCAAAAGGGTATATTACGTACTGTACTTAAGAGTCTATTACCACAGTTTAAAGAATATAAATATATATATATATATATATATATATATATATATATATATATATATATATATATATATATATATATATATATATATATATATATATATATATATATATATATATATATATATATATATATATATATATATATATATATATATATATATATATATATATATATATATATATATATATATATATATATATATATATATATATATATATATATATATATATATATATATATATATATATATATATATATATATGTACGCTGTACTGTTCGGATCGCTCTCAGGGGTCGGGTAAAGCGGGTGTGTGGCCGAAGGAAATATATATTATATTTCAGAAATATGCCTAAGGCTTAGCCCGATCCTGTCGTGGTAAGCCACACCTAAAATTCCAAACACTCATGCTTTGATTAAGGCTTGATTGAGGATTGAGGTTTGCAGAGTTTCAGCGTTTGCCATAAAATAGGGAGCAATTTCTTACAAAACCATATAAATTATATATCACTGTAATCACAAAACTTCAATCTATTTCCGTACTGTAACGGAATTTTAAAATATGTCTTTATTTTCGAGAAAATTTGATCCAAACATAAGGACTATTTTGTTGATGTTTTTTGTTGTTGATGATTTGTGTAAAAATACCTAGCCTTTTTTGTATAACTAGCCATTTTTGAGATATGGAAGTAGTTTCGAAAAATATACCGGGTGTTTCATTTAAAATGCTGAAAATAATTTAGACAGACGGGGTCTGCCTTTATGCGCATATATATGTCGATATACCTTTCTGCAAAAATCCAAATTTTCCAAAAAATCCTATTGCCGGTTATCCATAAACGTCTAACGTGCCATGGCCGTGAATCACCCTGTATAGAAGCCTCCCAAAACACAAAATCATATAAAATTATCTGCGGAAATGCCTCATTGTCTATTTAGGTATATTGTATATTTTCCTTTTTAGACTTTCATCATCATCATCATTTAGCTTACACCGTCCACTGCTGAACAAAAGCCTCCCTTAACTCTAGCCATTTCCTTCTATTTTGTGCCACTTGAATCCAGTTTCCAGCCACCCTCTTAATGTCATCTGTCCATCGACTAGGAGGTCGTCCTCTGCTTCTATAGGCCTCTTTTCTCGGTCTCCATTCCACAAGTCTCTTTGTCCACCGTCCATCTGTCATCCTAGCCACATGTCCTGCCCAATTCCATTTAAGATGTAAGACAGATATCACCGCATCTCTTACTCCTGTTCGATTTCGTATTGTATGATTGGGTATTTTATCTCTGAGTGTAACTCCCAACATAGACCTTTCCATTTTCCGTTGCATGACCTGTATTCTATGTATGTTCTTTTTTGTCAAAGTAAGCGTTTCAGCTCCATACGTGAGGACAGGCAAGACACACTGGTTAAAGATCTTTCTTCTTAAACATATGGGAATATCAGATCTCAGTATATGCCTTAGTTTGCCAAATGCCGCCCACGACAAACCTATTCTTCGTAGAATTTCGTGGGTCTGATTATCCCTTCTAATACCGATCTCATGCCCTAAGTATTTATATATATGCACTTGTTCCAAAGGTATGTTATTAATGTTTAAATTTCCACTTAGTACTAGGTTTGTCATGTATTGTGTCTTTGACAAGTTAATTTTCAAACCGACTTTTTCCGAAGCATCATTCAGCATATCCAGCATATTCTGTGCCTCCTGTATGTTGTCTGTTATTAAAATAATGTCATCTGCAAAACAGAGATGATTTATCAATTTGCCATCGATGTTAATTCCTGTTGAATCCCAGTTTATCATTTTTAGCATACTTTCTAGCACAGCAACGAATAGTTTAGGGGACAGTGTGTCGCCTTGTCTTACCCCTCGATCGATATTGAATTTATCTGTGCATTGATTTGTCGATATTCTGACGTTTGCCGTGGCATTATCATATATATGTCTTATGATTGAGGAGTATCGATGATCGATGCGACTCTCACTTAGTGTCTCTAGAAGCTTCCGCTGGTCTACCGAATCGAAGGCCTTCTCGAAATCCACGAAGACAAGCATTAGTGGTCTATTATACTCAATGCATTTCTCGATAAGGACCTTGACTGTTAGAAGATGGTCATTTGTTCCGTAACCTGATCGGAAACCTGCTTGTTCGCTCGAAAGAAAAAAGTCTATTTTATTTGTCAAACGCTTGGTGAGTATTTTAGTAAATAATTTGTATACGTGGCTAAGAAGGCTGATGGGCCTATAGTTTTTAAGGTCTGTAACGTCACCTTTCTTGTGTACAATAATGATGGTTGCGTTGTTCCACTGTGATGGGGTTATTTCTTCTTCAATGCATTTATTAAATAGGACATTTAAAGCTTTGATGATTTCTGGTCCTCCTTCTTGGATTGACTCTATTACCAGTCCATCGTCGCCGGCAGCTCTATTGTTTTTCATATCTCTAAGGGCACTGATAATTTCTTCCTCGGTTATTTCTGGAATTTCTTCCGACCCCTGATTTATTACCTTTCGGATGTCGGTTCTGATCCCCTGCTGTTTTGATGTGTAAAGTTCTTGATAGAAAAGTTTAATAGAGTGTAGGATTTCCTGTTTGTGTGTTACTATGTTGCCGTGCATATCCTTGATCTTTTGTATTTCTTTTCTTCCCATTGTACTATTTCTCAATATCTTCAAACTTTGATTCTTCTCTATGACTTTCCTAATTTTTTCCGTATTCTGTTGCCTCCTATGCTTTCTGATTTCTTTGGATATCTCTCTGTTTAAAGTTCTATATTCTTGTGTACTCTTGTCCTCCATATCTCTTCTCTGTTTCATTAAAAGTTTTGTTCTTTGATTCAGTTTTTGTTCTTTTACATTTTTGGGACAACATTTTTCGATAGCCGTTTTCAGTGGCCCCTTTGATGTTTTCGTATATTTCGTCTATCGTAGTAGTATTTTCATAATTTAGATTTGAGGCTATACATTCCTTATAAGAATCTTTATTTTCAGGGGCTACCCATTTCTTGTGGTTTTTCTTGAGTATCATGTTAGTTCTTTCCTGCTTTATATTTATTTTTATCTCGGCTCTTACAATGCGGTGATCGCTTCCTATCGAAAATCTGTTTAATACACTTACGTCTTTGATTACATCTTTTCTATTGCTGATTATGAAATCTATTGCGTTTTTGGTTTTGCTATCTGGACTGGTCCATGTCCACTTTTGCTGTTTCTTTTCTTGAAGAAGGTGTTCATTATATATAATTTGTTGTGGTGTGCGAAATCTATCAGTGTATCACCTCTTTCGTTTCGGCTTCCCAATCCATGATAGCTGACTGAAGTTTCCGCTTCATCTTGTTTGCTACCAACTTTGGCATTAAAATCTCCAATTAACATTGTATAGTGTGTTTTTCCATTTTGTAGAGCAGTGGATACATCTTCGTAAAGTTCTCCAATTCGTCATCTGTACTTTCGGTAGTTGGTGCATATGCCTGAATAACCTTTACAGAGTATTTTTTATTTAATTTGATTGTTAAACATATGACTCGTGGGCTTATGTTTTTGACATCTACAATCATATCTTTGTGTTTTTTGTGGACTAGGATTCCAACGCCTCTTATGGCAGTTTCTTCACCTGAGTAGCATAATGTATTTCCGGACTTCAAAATAACCTGTCCCTCTCCTATTCTGCGGGCTTCACTTATACCCAGTATGTCCCATTTTATATTCTTAAGTTCTTCTTCCAGTTCTAGAAGTTTTTCGTCCGATGACAGTGTTCTGGCATTGTATGTTGCAATATATAGTGAGTGTGGTCTTTGGCAGCTTCTCTTTATTTTTGTTTTGGTGAAAGCGAATTTTTGCCTCCCCCAGAATCCTCGAGGCAGACCTTTTTCAAGGTGTGGGAGTTGACATTCGTTCTACCCTTTCAGACTTTAGAATAACTGAAATCAGTTACATAAAAACAAGTTTCTGCTATAACATTCTAAACACTTTTCCTGTGTAGGTATGAACTTAACCTAGTAATACTGTAATTAAGACATCAATACCGTACCGAGAAAAAACGAAACTAAACAAGAACGAAACAACAAATCAAACCACAGCCATCAAAACACGCAGTAAGCTAAACCGCGCGTGTTTTTGAATTCCAATTGCCGAGGGCTTTTTAAATCTGGCTATATTTTACAATATTTCATCAATAAATGAAAATAGTACACTACGGCAAGAAGTTTTTTGCGTGTCTATGTTTAGAAAAATTTCTAGAATGAAAAACAGGAACGTGTTTTCATGTAACTGGCGTCAGCTGTTCTAAAGTTGAAAAACTGAAAATTATGTAATATATTATATTTCTGCAGAAAAATTTTTTGGACTAGTGAAATGGACTCTTAACGCTTTTTAAATTAACTTCCTTTAATTTCCCCTTTAAAATAAAGTCTGTCCACCGAGTTAGGGAAGAATATCGTCAGACGACATCCCAACAATGACAGAAAAAACTATTTATCTGTGAATTATACTGTGCATGTGAGTTTCGTTATTTAGCGTAGACCAGCATATTACACCGTTTATGTTCATTACTGACTGCCATTACATAAAATTTCATTTTAAATCAACATTTATACAAATGACAGTTAGGGACAAAACACTTGGACAAAACACTTTAAAGTGTTTTTTACTGTGATTTTTGTAATGTGGTAAATCTAAAATCAATTAAATATTCGTTCAACGGATAGCAGTTATTATTAGTATAGCTAAATGGCAGCTAATAGCAGTATATTTAAATGGGTGAATAATATTGAAATATCAAAAAATTAAACTGAATTAATTTCATAGAAACTGAAGCTAATATAATTCGTAATTTTGAATGGATCTCCTAAATATAAAAGCAAAAAGAACAATGATCTGTTAATTTATATTTGGTATAACAAAATATTTTGTTTAAAAATATATCAATCATTTTATCACAGTACCTACTGTACATTACTACCACATTATATCGATATATAAGTCGGAGCAAATTACAATCTGACAACTCAATAAGCCAGGTGATGTGGCCGATATCCAAAAATAAGCCAACTGACAGCTTAATAATAGAAATCAGCTCGTGCTGAAACTTGATATGAAAAAAACAACTCCATTGTGTTGTCGGGTCATTCATAAGAAGAATCTTTCCTCTTATAATGTAGATGATGACCGTATAATAATTGAGACCTTAGACTATTGAGACCTCTATCTATTTTTGTTATATAAATTATATTAGATAATAATATAAATATCATTATCTAATATAACTTTTGTAATAATTATTACTAAATTGTTTACATTTTTAATTGTTTGGTAAAGCTATATTTACTGTGTGTGTAAATTGTACATTTTTGTCCCGTTTGGCATAGGGATTGTAAGAAAAAAAGGCTTTAACAAACCTCTTTATTTCAGTTTTATTTATTTACGGTAGTGCAATTTACCTTCATTTAAGGATTAGAATTTCCAGTAATTTAATACTCTTTTATTACTAGCTGTTTAATGTAAAGAATATAATTAATTTTTACCTGGTTTATTCAAAGCGGCCTAAGAATTACCTGGTACAATTTGGAAATTCCAAAGCCTATTGTAGCTGAAACATTTTATATACTTAGATTGTAAAGTTTGAAATATTTTATTTCTTCAATACTAAAATTAAAATATTTATACAGTGGTATAATTTTATACAGTGGTATAATTAATAAAAATAAATTGAAATATTCATAACAACGTAACTTTGTAAAACGACTGTCAGCTAATGAAGGAGGATAACCATTACATTTAGCTGCATTCTCAATGTAGTTTCTTTCTATTTCATATTTTTCATTGGTAAGTGGAAAACTAAGTAGTCTAGCAATAAAACTTTTAAACTAGCCATCTTATAGCCAGCAAATAATTTGTTATTATTAGGAATATATCTAAATCTAGTAGTATTTTTTCTACAGTAAATTATTATTTAGAATGTATATAAATTTCAAACAAATTATTGACATAATATCCATAAAGTATTGATGAATTTTTTGCAAGCTGTACAGGGTGCTACAAATTCGAGGTACGAGCATTGGTAACTTGGTAATCGTAATAGATACTAACATGGTTAAATTGGGGCAAAGTTGCGCTTTGGGATGTTCACCAAGATGCCATTAAAAAAGTTATAAAAATTTCAAGGATTGCTGAGTTTTTTGGAAAAAGCGGATTTTTGAAAATCAATTTTATTTTTTCCTGTCGATACTTTTTAGAAAATTAAAAAACTAATTGCACATTCTCATAGCCACTTTATTAGGGCTATCTGATATTATTTTTAGATTTTCAAATCAGCTGTTAATTTGTGAGATTCAGAGGCCAACTTAATTTTTTTAAATACGGACCTCCATTTTTTAATTAAGCTTTTGAAAGAACTCGCTCTTCTGAGTACAATGATATGCCACACTTAATACTTTTTTTTGTTTTGGAAATTTGGACACAATTTGTTTAAACTAATTTCAAGTCCGGCTCTGTTTTTTTTAATATTTAATATATTCATCGATACAATATTGATAAGCTTTCAAACTTAACAGTGACGTAGGTTGAATACGGAAAATCACATGCAAACTAATAAAAAATAATATAAATAAAATGTAATATAAACAATCAAATCATTTCCCCGGAAGATGGATTAGAAATGGTAGAGCAATATAAGGGCCAGCGAGGTACCTGGACCGTCTGATGACGTCAAGTAATTCGACAGGTCCAACTTTTACAAAAAATTGAAACCAACACATCTCGGTAGTTACAATAAAGAGTACAAAGTGCATTCGAAAGTATAAGATCTATTCAAAAGCTATAAATAAAATTGAACGAAAAATAAATTTGTGCAATAGGGAGGGTGGTAACCCTTTTGAACATGTAGACAATGTACAGCTTTAGAAACTAATTTATAGAAGTTAATTTATTCATAAAAACTACGATTAATATTATGCAAATTATGAGATCGTACACTGACAATTTCAAATTCACAATAAGAAAGTTAAAAATAATATCTTTAAATTGCTGATCTGGTTATTATTTATTTGAATCTTTCAATTGGCTCAATTTTCCTTATTTAATGTTAATTGGCACTGATCACAATATTGTTGCGATGAATATAATTAGATTAAATAATTTAAAAAACAGAGTCGGACTTGACATTTTTTAAATAATAATTAAATAGTTTTGTTGCTGTTAAGGAACCCAAAACAAAAAAAAGTATAAAGTGTGGCATATAATTTTACTCAGGAGACTGAGTTCTTTCAAAATCTGAAATAAAAAATGCAGGTCCGTATTTAAAAAAAATAAGTTGGCCTCTGTATCTCACAAATTATCAGCTAATTTGTAAATCTAAAAATACTATAAGAGAGCCCTATTAAAGTGGCCATGAAAATGTGCAATTAATCCGTTTTTTCCAAAAAACTCAGCAATCCTTGAAATTTTTAAAACTTTTTTGATGGCATTTTGGTGAACAGCCCAAGGCGCAACTTTACCCCAATTTAACTTTTTTCGTATCTATTATGGTTTCCGAGATACCAATGCTCGTACCTCGAATTTGAAGCACCCTGTATATAATAATATCAACTTTAATTCGTAAACTCAGTTTTTTATAAACTGTAGTATTTGGCATATTATACAGGGTTAAACGAGGGGTTGTTTTTTACCTTAATTTTAAAACAGCCTGTGCAATAATTTCGTGTTTAAATTTTCCTAAAAATATATTTATGGTGAGAACCATGTGTCCTGAGCATTTTGTTTTTTGGATCATGTCAATACATCATGCCTTGGTTAATTTTTAAGAGCGAAATGAACTTGCCACCAACAATTTGCATTTTTTTTATCATTTCTTAAGTTATTTTTCAATATAAGGCGGCTTTGGTGATTATTGTGAACTCTATACCTAGTACTATGAACTGATCATCGTGTTCGACGTTTGGAAAATGTTGTTTGAAAAAAAAATATTAACCCTCTATAATATGCCAAATACTAAAGTTTATAAAAAACTTAGTTTACGAATTAAAGTTGATAAAATTATATACAGTTTGCTAAAAAAATCATGAAAATAGGGCTAAAAATAACAAAAATATAACCAATTACCAAACCTTTGACCAATATGAAATTGAAATTTGATCAACATATTTTCCGTAGCGTTTTTTTGCATCTGGGTGTAGTAATCTATCGTTGATCTCATTTTCATATGTAAATTCACATAGTCGACTCAAATACAAATAATGTATCTGAGGGTTCAAATATAAAATTGTATCCTACATTATAAATTTTATTAGGTACACTGAGAGAAAAAACGTTGTAAAATCAAAAATAATGCTAACGAATCAAATAAAATCAAACATGTTTTGGCCTCATTAATGGTCATAATTGAATTAATGAGATATCTATTGATTTTATGCATATACTCGTATATAAAACATACGTAATCATTGTCATTGTTAGTGGTATATCAGATTTAGAATAAAAATGCTGCCTATTTAATTTAAAGAAATATATATTTGTTATTAGTGTTTTCCTTTTGTTTTTCAAATACATTCCTTTAATTTCAAGCTTTTCTATTTATATTTTCAAATGCAATGCATAATGATTTATTAATATGTCACTTTGTTTAAAGCTTGAGTTGATTTTAATCGAATAGGATCAGTACTAACAATTTAAATGAAATAAATATCAAATTTATTAGGAAAATAACTTTATTTCGGAATTAATCTTTTGGTAAATACAATGTATTGAATGTCTCCCAAAATAAATAAAAAATAGATATAAGGGTATCCTGGTGAATTTTGTCTAGTGACGAATGGTTTTTGTAATGTCCTGGAATTGATCTGTCTTTATTAGATTCCTTCAAAGGCCACAGAGATTCTAAAAAAGAAAGCAACGTTTAGTTAAATATATGATATACTTTTCTCCATCTTAAAACTGGAGTTAACCTGAAACAAATTTTTCTATACAGGGTATACAGGATTTGCAGGTTTTCTCAATCGTATAATTGCAAAAAACAGTATTTTTTAGGTTCCTAACGCCACTATAGATGAGAAAACCGCGCTATGTTGAATTTAAAAATGTGGGGTTCTTAAATTTCTTGAAAAACTCGAAAGTCAATCACTGATTCTTTCGCGAAAAAATATTGTAGTTGGGTAATACATTAAATTTTCCACCCTGTACAAATTTCTGTTCTGTACAGGATGAGTTAACGATAGAGTAAAGTCCATTATCTCAATAATTGTTTGGAGGTTTACAAATAAATGTTAAATACAATAGTTATAGGGAAGGTTAAGATACACGTTTTAAATTATTGTAGAGTATACTGGGTGCTTCATAAAAAAAGGTCGAAAAAATATATTTTTTATTTATTTATTAATATCTCTGATATTATCGAAATATATTTACTCATATATAATATATTTACTCATATATAATATATTATGTAAAGTGGTCCAAAAAAAAGCCAAAAATGCAATAATATAAAGGGTCTTCCATTTAAAAAAAAACATACCGATCGCATTTTTGAGCCACCCTATAAAAGTTGAAATATTTTCTTGAAATACATCCTAGTACATACTTTAGGTTTGCACTTAAACAAAATTGTGAAGTTTATTATTCTAGGAGCTACAGATGGCCCGACGCACTACTGCCGGACCCTGTATATTATAAAAAAAATATTATTAGATAAAAAAAGTTGTAGAATTTTATGTAGAATTTAAAAAATAAAATAAAAAATAGGGTGTTGCATTTAAAAAAAAACATGTTATATCCGCAACACTTTTTTGAAGCACTCTGTATATTCTACAATAATTTTAAAATGTGTATCTTAACCCTCCCTATAACTTTCATATTTAACATTTTTTTGTAAATCTCAAAACAAAGGAGATACTGACCTTACTCTATCGGTGACTCACCTTGTACATTCTGTAATGTTCATCAATATATTTTTTTTACCTTTTATACTGGTACGAGCTGTAGTAAGTTCCACCTTTTTAACAATTTTGCTAGCTTGACTTCGTATTCCTATACATCTGAATTCTCAACATCTAGCGAAATATTACATACTTTGCAAATTTGAATTGTTGAATTCGTTCAGCGTTAAATTCAAAATCACAATGCATCATTTCGGCCGGCGTCGTTTCCATCACTCCTCAAGAAAAATGTTGGCCGCCATAATGCTACTGAAATAATATTAACCTTTGATCATTCTCAACAACTAATTAAACAACACATTACCTGTAAACGATACAATTCTCCTTTTTGTCACTAACAACTGTCATATACTATAAATATCATTGTACTATCCAAAATAATGGACCGCGACAAAAATCATACAACAACGTGTGGCTGATCGGGCTTATCCCGTCAATACCGCCAAACACCATCTTTCGATGTCCACCTCAAATGCAAAACTTTCTATTGGAAAATATTAATCACGTGACAAAAGCCTAACAGAAATGTTAGCAATTCTTATAGAAATAAAATCCCTCGTGCTTAAAATAAATTTATTATAAGGACGTCTTATTGGAATAAATAGACAAGCAACACTTTTCAAAAATAATAAGGTAATGCCAGTTTATTTTAAACGTGGTTCTTTTGAATCATATAGAGTAATAATTACTTTAAAAGGACTAAATATTAGATATCCGATAAAACAGTATTCACTTTATTTTGAATGCTTTAATTTTTATTATGTATATAAAACAATATTATATTATCAGTAATCGTTTATGAAACAAATAATTAGGTAAATCGAATTCCATAGAACGAGTTAATTAATTTAGCGTGATTTATTGTGCATTTTACAATGCATTTTTTTTCTGAGTGTAAATATAACGCATTTAAAATAGTATATTATTCAACGAGCATATAATGGTGTATAATGGTGAATAACAGCCATTATATGCGAATAGAATACTATACTTTATCCAGAGCTATCAAAAAAATTTAGATAATATTAATATAAGTTTTTATTTTTAATTCGCATTCCAAGCCGGTTTGGATCGAGCACAGCTCTTGTTTGAAGTTTGGATCGAGATATCCGTGGAAGCGATGAAACCATTATTCACTAGTGAATAATGAATATTATTATTATTTCATAAACTCATGTATAATAACCAAATTATAGACGAGTCGTGGATAATAATATATTATTCAACGAGCATATAATGGTGGCTTTTAACATCCTAGTGAATAACAGCCATTATATGCGAGTAGAATACTATACTTTATCCAGGACTATCAAAAAAATCAAATAATATTAATATAAGCTTTTATTTTTAATGTCAAAAAATATTGAACGGGTATAACGAGTAAGTAACATGGAAACAAAACATTGAAATTTTCTTTAACTAGGTAGCTAACTAATTTATCTTTAACTAATTAAAACAAAAATTATTTATTGACATTAATGGTAATGTTTGACAGCTCTTGTTTGGAGTTTGGATCGAGATATCCGTGGAAGCAGTGAATAATGAAACCATTATTCACTAGTGAATCATGAATATTATTATTACTTTATAAACTCATGTATAATAATCAAATTATAGACGAGTGGATAAAAATAATTATAAAACTTATTGTGTTTTTAATTAAGAATCTAAGTACTTAGAATCAAAAAAGTACACAAAAAAATGAGCCGTTATGCCCAACAAACCCTAGAGAACATTAACCCTTGCAACCCGTTATTTCTTCTTTTAACTACCTTTCCTATTTTTTATTCATCCTTCTTTACCGTTATGGTGCCGTTATGATCAAACGGGGTCCCTTTAAAAAAGGGCCGTTCCGTTACGACCAGAAAAAAAAACTATTAACGGCTGTTTGAAAGGATAATAATCACAATAAATAGCGCCCCAATGCTTATTAAAAAAGTGTTCAATATTTTAAGGTAATTGCTGATAAATAATTTTAAAACTTTAATTTATAATGTAATGATTTTCGTTTAATTCAGTATCAAAATGTTTAATTTTAAATTTATGTAATACTATAGCCTAATACCCTAACCTAACCATTAATTTGAAGTTGGTAAACGAGCCAAGAGAAACTGAACAAATTAGGCAAAGATAATATAAGTCCTCCTACTCTGAGTGCAAGCCCACCAAGGGATAGAAGGCAATTGAAAAGCAAACGATCTGGTCAGAAAACGTGCGAACACTCCACACCAGAACCGTTCTGCTTCCCAAGTAGAAACTTAAAGCACAACTCAAGAACCTCGAAGACTCGATCCGTAACCTGGAATGGGAATCCTCCAAAGGTCTAAGACATTCGAAGAAATTTCCCAGAACTTACGACCGAGAAAAATCAAAGATTTTCATTGATTTAAGTAAGAACAAGCTTCGAATTGTCACAGGGGTTTTTACAAGATACTGTCTCTTCAACGAACACCTCAGTACATACATTGAAACTAAGAAACATCTCAGCACTGAGTGTGCCGACACGACAACCATTTGTGCCATGAAGGTTGGTGCGACTGATATCGGACTTGGAGAACTAACCTCTGGAAACCCGTCTCAGATACTGTTATAACTCGTCATAACTTAAGAAAGGGGGACACACAATAGATCTGTAAGTTCGCGGTGCTTAGCCCCCCTCCCAAACATTCTACATTCATACATCAGCAAAATGAAATACTAATTAACCATAATACATCAAAAAACTATAGAATATAGCGTGTTTTGGTAACAAGGTCGCGTCCAGTGTTAAAAAAAATGTTTTAGTGTATTGTGGAATTGAGGTGAATTACTGTTTTATTGCGCTGTTGTTACTGCACCAAAGATTCGCCCCTCAACACTATTGTTACATGTTCTGGGATACGGAATCTCGTTAATCATTTTTATTTATTATTTTTTTAACATCTATACAATGATCTCTAGAGTATGTCCCCGGATTGCCTTTACAAGAGGAAAAACTTTTTTGTTATTGACATTTTGAGAAAAATGCGTTCTTCATAAAAAATTTTGCTTGTTATATAATGGTTAATCCCATTTATACTTTTCCAAGTTTCCATACTGTTTTAAAGAAAATTAAAAAAACATGAAAATATTTTTGAATTTTAGTCCTAAAAATCCTATGGTAATATCACTTCGATTTAATTTTTTGATAGATTGATATTGATAGAATTTTAATTAACGTCATATTTTTTGTTATTTTAAAATGTTAAAAAAGCATAAATTTTATTTAGTTCAATGCTACAGAAGAGAGGATAATAGTTATCGGAAAATGTGATATTTTAACAACAGCAGAAAAATTACGTTAATCAAAATTAATAATGACCATCCATCAAAGAACGAAATGGAAATGATATTACCATAGAAATGGATTTTGATTCTTAGGACCTAATAAAATTCTTATGACTTAAAAAAACAATATTCTCATGTTTTTTTAATTTTCTCCAAAACGGTATGGAAATTTGGAAATTTTTATGAAGAACGCATTTTTCTCAAAATGTCAATAAGTACAAAGTTTTTCCTCTTGTAAAGACAATCCGGGAACGGTATAAAAATATGTTGAGCAACACACAATGCCTTAGAAACCGATTAGCAGAACATTTTAAAAGATGTTTAAAAATAAATAATAACTAGCTTTTTCCCGCGACAATATGTACGTCCGCGTTATACCTCGAATCTTTCATGCATTGATTTAAATGATTGTTTAACTCTTTATAGATAGAGCTAGTGAACCTTACAAATGCACTATTTAAACTATGTTTTTAAGAGTTTTAGAGCTACTCGTATTTCATATGAAAGTTAGCAATTGTCGATTGTCTGGGTATTATACAGGGCGAGTCTTGTGCAACTATTTTCAGGGCTGGTAGATCTCGATAAAAGAAACATATTTTCTCTTCACCGTTTTTCAAATAACTCCAAACTAACCGAGTTATTTTACTGTAAACATTAAAAAAAAATTGCATTAATTTTGTCTGGAGCTTTTCGTCTTTTTCTGTCTAGTAAATTTATTTTACTATCTATGTTGCCCTATTATCAAGTAATTATGGTTTTTAACTAAAAACTGAAAAAAAAAATTCAAAAAATTCTAAATTTTCCAAAAAAATTTGGCGAATTTCTACTCCCTAAGAGTATGCATTTCATAAATTCGCTTTGTCCAAATAATTAACTCATGTCTTTTAAATGATCCTTTGTGCAAATTTTTATGTGTATAATCCAGAGACCACGAAGGTTTATATACATTTTTATTAACTTTACCCACTTGGTTGATGAATTTCAAGAGTCTTTTCTAATTCTTTCTGTAGAATTTCATTCTTCTAGACCAGATAGTAAGGAATTTTCATACAACAAATTGTTCGACATAATGTTACACTCTAAGAGGATACATTTCCTAAAATCGCTTACGTAGCTAATTCACTACCTAATCACTAATGCCATTTAAACGAACCTTTATGCTAATATTTATGTATCTAAAGCTGGCAGAAAAATGACCCCTAAAATATCTTTTTTTTTTGTGGGGGAAAAATGAAGAAATCTGCACATCAGAGACCGTAAATGGTACCTTGGGGTCATCATCATCATCATCATCATTTAGCTTATACCGTCCACTGCTGAACAAAAGCCTCCCTTAACTCTAGCCATTTCCTTTTATTTTGTGCCACTTGAATCCAGTTTCCAGCCACCCTCTTAATGTCATCTGTCCATCGACTAGGAGGTCGTCCTCTGCTTCTATAGGCCTCGTGTCTCGGTCTCCATTCCACAAGTCTCTTTGTCCACCGTCCATCTGTCATCGTAGCCACATGTCCTGCCCAATTCCATTTAAGATGTAAGACAGATATCACCGCATCTCTTACTCCTGTTCGATTTCGTATTGTATGATTGGGTATTTTATCTCTGAGTGTAACTCCCAACATAGACCTTTCCATTTTCCGTTGCATGACCTGTATTCTATGTATGTTCTTTTTTGTCAAAGTAAGCGTTTCAGCTCCATACGTGAGGACAGGCAAGACACACTGGTTAAAGATCTTTCTTCTTAAACATATGGGAATATCAGATCTCAGTATATGCCTTAGTTTGCCAAATGCCGCCCACGACAAACCTATTCTTCGTAGAATTTCGTGGGTCTGATTATCCCTTCTAATACCGATCTCATGCCCTAAGTATTTATATATATATGCACTTGTTCCAAAGGTATGTTATTAATGTTTAAATTTCCACTTAGTACTAACTACTTAGACCTTGGGGTACAATGGGGTAAATGGGTGGTACCGTGATGTTGCAGGTAATTGAGCACTTCAGTCAAAGTTGGACACTAGCGAGTGTGGTAAGTACAAAGCAGTACTAGAGCAGTATGTTAAGTACATTCAAATTATTTTTCTTTTTTTTTACTTTCCAAACCTTTTGGCTTCGTTTTCCTTTGCAGATATCAGCGCCTCCATATATTCCCGGACTGCTTTCCAGTTTTCATTTGACTTAAGCATCGTTGGAACCAAGTTAGTGTAAGTTAGTTTCTCTCTATTTAGACTCTCCATTAATTTATTTCTTTCATAGGTCCACCTTCTGCACTCCAGGATTGTGTGCTCTGCTGTGTCGTTATCGTGGTCACCGTAGATGCATTTTGGACTATCGGTAAGTTTCATTTTATATAAATAATTCTTGAAGCACCCGTGTCCTGATAAACATTGTGTCATAGCGTAGGTAACTTCTCCATGGCTCCGATCTATCCAGTTTCTTATATGTGGTATAAGTTGTCTTGTCCACTGCGCTTTCCCGTCTATATTGTGTTTCCATCTGTCGCTCCATGTGTTCAGTATTTTTTCCCGGTTATACTCTCGCGATCTATCCGGACACGCCTTTCTCTTCATCCTCTCTTGTATTAGAAGATCTATCGGTATCATGCAACTAATTACTTCTGCCGCATCTGCTGATATAGTGCGGTACCCTCGACATATTCGCAGCGCCAATCGCCTTTGAACTGCCCTTAACCTGTCCCTATTCTTCTTCACTTCAACGGCCTTTCCCCAGACCTCGGAAGCATACAGAATGGTAGACGTCTGAACGGCGGCCAATATTCTGCGCTTGGTTTCCCCCATAATGGACCAGTTCGGCACAAGTTTTGAGCAGTATACATTGCCTCTCTGCCTTCGCTGCAACCGTGCGTATGTGCTGAGTAAAGTTACCTCCAGCCTGAAACGTCACTCCCAGGTATTTTACTGTGCTTTTAAGTACAATGACATTGTCCTTTACTAAAATGCCTCGGACTGACAATTTGCGGCCTCCTACGAGTGCAACACATTCTGTTTTTTGCTCGGTTTTTTGAGGGTCAATTTCCAATCCCACCTCCTCCATTCAGGAACATACCTGGGATGTTGCCTGTTCGGCTATCGCAATTATTTCCTCTGTGCTTCTAGCCCTAAAATATCTAAAAACTTGATATATATATATATATATATATATATATATATATATATATATATATATATATATATAATCTAACTGACACACCACTGACAATATCAAATAATTTATTTCTGGAGGTATTGTGTGTAGGTGTTTTTCAGGTATGTTTTAATATTTATTCGTTTTACATAAACAAATAGCGATTAAACAATATAAAAATACTTCATAACAAATCTAGACATATATACCTTTCATTTAAAAAAAGAATCATCAAGATTGGTGAAGCGGTTTCGGCAGGATGGATGTAACAAAAAAACCCTTTGAGTTTTTATATATGTATGGATGGATATGGATGGATTTATCTTGTGTTGTTAAACTAATTTGGCCATAGGTATGCTCTTTAAATTTAGATATTATTGACGTTCTATATTGTCCGACATATTCTTGATTACAATGATAACATAATTTTTATAAATATCCAACCTTTCTAGGGTTTTTCTAGCTTTATTACATTGTTACATTAAAGATCAGAATAAGTATAACAAACTTATATCTTCCATTAATTTCAAGACCCATCTTCCATTAATTTCAAGGCTCATTACAGACTTACTCGTTCCGCAACCAAATCTCCTACTTAATAAAACGTACGTGTTCACGTTCTCTTCTTTTTCTCCTCCCTTTCTCAAACCATCCTCTATATTACACCCCATAAAAAACGCCATTAACCTGCCACTCACCTTACATCCCTATAAAAAAGCGGCACGTGACTTAATCGCCCCTCATCGAGACACCCCGGGTTGTTTTTTTACAAATTAGCCGATCGGGATTTAAGGGCGAACTTTTTTCTTGATCTACCTGTTTAGAGGGGTGTGTTTTTTTATTAGCAGGGATGTAGGGAGATTATCACGTATAGGTATTTTAAGAGGGGTAAAAAATAATTGAATTGTAGAGAGTTTTACAGTTGCGGCCAACGGCTTTAAAAATAATTAATTATATTATTATTTTACGATTTTTTAAGATCTTGCCACTATAAATCTTTCCTAGTTATGAAATAACATATCTAATTGAACTGGACATTCTTTTTTGTGTTTAAATTTTACACAATATTTTGACTTTTAGGTATTTACACCATGTCATTATCAACTAAAAACTAAATTAACGTCACTAGAGTTATTTAATTACCACCACATATTAATTTAACACCACATGATAGTTAGATTGTCATACGACAGCGTCATATGATAACTCTTTCAGATCGTTGATGAGGGACTTCTACACATTTCTGATGTCAATTTGGGCCATTGATGAGCAAATGCAAGACTAAAACTAAGAATTGTTTAGTTTTGGTAGGTACTGCAGTCTTGTAGTCCAGTCTTGGTCTTGGTCTTGTAGCAAGACTTATTATTTATTATTTATTGTTAACCCAGATTAACAATCAAAAACAAACAAACAATCACGGCGCGTCTCGATCAATTTCAGGAAACGTGGAAACTAATTTTTAAAACACAATTAAATATTCTTATAACAAGGTCAAACGTTGTTTTGGTTTCAGAAAAATAAGTAAACATGGAAAACTGATATGAAAACAGTTACCGATGGTAAATTAAATTGGCTAATCATCGAAGTTTACACAAGAATATTTAGTTTTAACCATTGTCTAATATTATTAATTACAATATAGTAATTATTATAATATAATATTATAATCCACGGTATTGTGCCTCATGAACAAAATATACACAAAATTATTTAAAAAATCGTCTAAATATTTATTATTTCTAGTAACAGTTAAGTAAGTATCATTTAAACTATAGTCTGTTGCTAAGTTTAGTTTACTACTTTGGTCTTGTTTTTCTAGTTTTAATTGTCTAAATCCCTGCATAATCAATACTAGTTGAATGGATGTATATCAAACCATGCTGGGTGCTAACAAAAGTATTGTTTACAGATTTCGCTTAAGAACAATAAAAGAACATTGCTTTTAAATAATGTGCGTGGACCATACTTTTGTTGACATCGGGTCAAATAATAATTTTCTCAAGCGGATATATTGATAATGTTACCAATATTACTCATCAAGCAATACTCATCATGATGAGTAAGTAGGTACATT
The DNA here is from genome assembly GCF_002938485.1 of Sitophilus oryzae. Taxonomy (NCBI): domain Eukaryota; kingdom Metazoa; phylum Arthropoda; class Insecta; order Coleoptera; family Curculionidae; genus Sitophilus; species Sitophilus oryzae. The sequence continues at coordinate 3,954,204 of NW_022147434.1, read as the reverse complement.
ATTGAGTACCAGTATTACTCATCAAACAATACTATTCTTATATTAATCAATTAAGGTCGTAACCAAACATATCATATACAATTGTATATACAAATTAATTATAATAAAATTAAATCATAAAAATATCGTAATTCTATATCTGCAGTTTAAGTGAAAAGTTTTGTTCCTATATATCTACTATACATATAAAAAACGCGTGTTGAAATATTAATTCTGTGGAATGTGGAATATATATCAATATAACATAAAACAAGATATAATTAACGAAATATCATCGTAACAACAGCTATTTTAGAAACGTCTAGGTTTACTTATTTCACTGAGATTTATGAAAAAAAATCCTTTGCCTCCGATACAGATACCGCCACGTTTTGGAAATAGCTCAATTGAACGAGGCGACAAAAAACGCCAAAGAAATCCCCCCTCGCTCTCCTCATGAGTAGTTTTCAGGTGCTTTTAAGAATCGAAAGTAGGTCGAGGCAAAGCGAAGTGGGCCAAGACAACTGGAAATAAATCGAAATGCTTACAAATTTGGGCGACGAAATGCGATCTTCATATGTTTTGGGTTGTTTCTAGCTTAGTGTGTACGCCTGTACGCTCTTTTGCAGTGGTTCAGAATTCATGTAAACAAAGTAATATTAGAGTAAAATGAACACATAAACTTAAATCTTAAATAGAATATTGTTTGACATTACAAGCGAGGCACATCATAGATAAGTAATTATATGTATATCGAGAAACTATGGTTACGGCTCATTGAATTTGTCACTTTATGTCAGTTTATTAATATACTTTCGTACTTTTATCACAGTTTAAAGAATATAAATATGTTTATATTCTTTAAACTGTGCTTTATGCTTATAGGCGTAAAAGTGCTTTACTTTTATGCCCAGGCGTTAAAATTAGTTTTTTATATAGTCAATTACGTCGCAAAAACTAATACTTTTGTGACGTTTGAAAAAAAAAACACTTTTACTCTAGTATAATTTTATTGAAACCCAACCCATCCCTACGGCCCCCTATATATTTTTATTGGGCAGTACCTGCGAGAGGTTTTTTACGCATTGGCTTAAATAACCTGGGGTGGGCCCCGAAGTTCCCTCGTCAAGCTAGGGTTAAAGATAAACGGCGGAGAGCTTTTTTATGTTTTTTAGCCCCGCCCAATCGGCCCTATAAAATGGAAGCAGCGAGCGCCGCGCCGTAAACGCGGAGATAGAGCGTTTTTTTTTTCGTGGGGGTTTCTAATGCGAAAGGAATGGGCTTGGGGGAATTATCTTTAGACATGGATGAAGGGTTTCGACTAAGCTATTAACGCGAGGCTTATTTTAATGGAGGTTTATATTTACGACTACGGTAGACTGACGATGGAATAATATTGGAGTTTGGTGTCTTAAAAGTAGCGGTGACTTTATTGATTTTATACGTTATGGTTTTAAAGTGGCTGTATTAGGACAATGGCATTTTTCAATAATAACATTGAAAATTAAAAAAAACAATGGTTTTAATAGTTTTGTTCTGTACCTACATTTTGTAGAATGACAATTCCAAAACCAGCGATTGGGAAAGTAATTGTTAGAGGAAATGAGGGTAATTCGGAATACTGTTGGTAATTTGGAATACTCATTTATTGGAGTTATGCGTGGCGCTATCTGTTTAAATATGGTATAAACTACTAGTTCCGCTTGTATTTAGTGGACAACATACCTATTTTGTAGTTATTTAAAGGGTATAGCCGGATTAATATGGGAAATCTGCCCCGCGGCTTTTTTGACTCGCACTCAGGGGATCGATTTCGTGTCGAATCAAAAATTTTTACCTAAATTTTTAGCTCTTTAACTTAAACGGTCTTCCATCAGATTTTCAAAAAAAAACTGTTTTTTCAATTTTATTTTTATTTTTATAGTAAAATTCAAAATTAGTTAATGATGATTTTTTTTATAATTCTTAGAAGCCTAAGACATGAAAAAGAATATGATCATGATTCTTAAACGAAAAGCCGATTTTTAGCGGAGGAAAGAAAATTAAAATCTTCATTTTTTAACCTTTCTGAAATATGTCACTCACTAAAAATCGTTAGAAAATGTCCTTTATACTCCTTTACACTCACGAATTTTTCAGAATTTTTGTGTGAAATTTTGTGTTTGAAGTGGTGGAACCATAGACTTAAAATAAAATATAGACTGAGCATCTCATTCATAAATAGCTGGAACATGCGGTCAGACACTGTCTTGTTATTGTTGTGTTATTGTTTTAGATTGTAACGAGTGCGACACGAGCGATAGATAGGTTGTCTCTGTCGTAACGGTCGTTCCCTGACGACTCTGCCGAGAAACACAACACTGTCTTTCGTTTCTCAAGTACACCTGAACTCTCCGTATCATAGCCGGGCAATTTTTTTATTTTAATGAAGCTATAATTAAATTAAAAATATATCGTATTTAAACTTTTTTATATTTTATTATGATTTAGGACAGGTTTTTTAAATAAAAGTTTAGAAAAAACAATTTAGAGTACAAAAAGGATAAAAATAATAAAATACACGTTATAGAAGAAATTTTATAATCGAAATTAGGTAATTTTTGAAATTAATAATAAATTATTAATTTTAGTCAAACATTTACAACCCCTAATATTAATCAAAACAGGATCTATTCCACAGATATAATAGAATCGGCGACAGGGAGAGAAAAAAAAATATGATTGTTGTAATTTTTTTTCTGGTTAAGTGATGTCTTATTATGTAAATTAGAGAAAACATAATATCTGTTCCATTAAAGCAAGGAAGGTGATAGGAAGTCGATAAAATAAAAACTACATTTATTTAACTCTGTACTGTCTTTATTATACCGGGTGCGTCTCAAAAGTGGCTCATCCCCCCATAATTTTTTTATATTTTCAAATAAAAAAACAAGATTTAGTATGTTAGTATATGAAATAAATTAGGATTGATTGACGCATTCAATTGTTTTTGGTCACTTCCTGTTTCACCGGAAATGACTATAACTTTAATTTTTAAACGGCACCCTCGGTATATTTCTACTTTATTCGATAGAAAATGACACTCTGAATAGAATGACATACCATATGTCAACTTTTGACATTTTCGCATATGGTTTAATTGTAATTGTAACACGCGGTTCATAACGACAATTTGACTCGAAATACCAAGTGTGTGGTATCAATATATTCATAAAAAAATGCTATTTCCAAATATGCTAATGAGTCACCCTTGTTCCATTTGAAAAAATTGACAGATGTATGATTAAAAATACTATTTGTCCATCTTTTAACCGGCCTAGCCAAGACACGAAACCTATTAGACGATCAAAACTATTTTTCCAAGGCTCCTTGATTAAAACTTAGTGAATTGAAAAAAACTGGATTGAAATTTAAAATAGGATATGTTTTTAAGCGACAATGTCAAAAGGTGACATATGATATGTCATTCTATTCAGAGTGTCATTTTTTATCGAATAAAGTAGCAATATACCGAGGGTGCCTTTAAAAATCAAAAGATGTAATCATTTCGGTGAAACAGGAAGAGACCAAAAACAATTGAATACGTCAATAAATCCTAATTTATGTCATATACCTACTAACATACAAATCTGTTTTTTTATCTGAAAAAATAAAAAAAAAAGTTATAGGGGTGAGCCACTTTTTGAGACGACCGGTATATTAAAAAATATTGTTTCATAATGTAATATCATTTTAAAATTCTTGTATGTTATTTTAGATTCTGAAGATAATTTTAGAATAAACCGGAATATATTTTTAATAAAAACATTATTAATTATTAACAGGGTTATAATTATGATTTTGTTACAATGTAAGTAAGTAAATAATGTAATGTAAGAGAAAAAATTCAGATTTTACATTTTACTAAAATATTATCTAAATAAGCGCCTTTCTACAACAACGCCACTGACTCCCAATGGGTAAATTGAGAGTTGCCTACCGGTCAAAAGTCGTTTCAAGACTTAAATGGATTATTTAAGTCAAATTTCTTGCAAATTTGGCACTGGCGAACCATATTTTATAGTTCTTGAACAGAAAAAGTCAATAAAATAAACACTTAAGCACTACAAGCTAAGAAAATGCGTTAATACAGCCGGGGAGATAGCGGCAACAAAGCTTTACCGCACACGTGCGACACGTACTACAAGGTAATAAATGAATGAATAGGCTCCCTCGCCTCTAATCGGTGTTGTCATATTGTAAAGAACTTATCCTTTTTAAACAGTATCCGACTTATAATTTAGTAGTATAAGGACTATTTAATACATCTCTGGAATATAATACCTACTTTATTAAACTGTAGTATTAATATCTCAATATATGTGTATAACAAGAAAAAAAATATTGATAATATTAAAGACGTGACAACATAGGCTGGATGAGGAAGGCTCGGTCGACTGTACCCAGAAGTAAACATGTGTACAAAAAAGGTTGTTTGTCCGCGTTGAGATGTAAATAGTGTAGTCTATATTTTATTTTAAGTCTATGGGTGGAACAATATGAAAAAAATTAAAAACTCGTTTTTTTTCTAAAATATTCTGTTTTAACTATCTTATTTTTCTTTGTTTAAAAAAGTACGTAGAAAATATTTTTTTACTTCAAATTCACAATGATATCGCTTATTACACATTTTCAATCATATTGCTATGCAATGATTACGTAAAGACTGAGTTTTTGAAAAATTCGCGTCAAGCTGAATAAATAATAATATATCTTTATTTTTTTATAATGATCTTTATGTTTATTTCTGGCAAGGACGTATTTTTAATGAAAAAAATATTTTCTACGCACTTTTTAAACTAAACAAAAATATAATTTAGTTATTAAAGCAGAAGATTTTAGAGAAAAAATGAGTTTGTAATTTTTTTTATATTGTTCAACCACTTCAAAAAACTCTAAAAAATTACGATTTTTAGTGAGTGGCATATTTCACACAGGCTAAAAAAATGAAGATTTTAATTTTCTTTCCTCCACTAAAAATCGGCTTTTCGTTTAAGAATCATGATCATATTATTTTTTCATGTCTTAGACTTCTAAGAATTAGAAAAAAAATCATCATTAATTAATTTTGAATTTTAATATAAAAATAAAAATAAAACAGATTTTTTTGAAAATCTGGAAAACCGTTTGAGTTAAAAAGCTAAAAATCTAGGTGAATTATTTTGATTCGGCACCAAATCGATCCCCTGAGTGCGAGTGTTAATATGAGAAAACGCCGCGGGGGCAGATTTCCCATATTAATCCGGCTATACCTTTATACCCTTTATAGTACAGAGCAAAGATATTTAAAGAAATAATTGTGACGTGACAAAAACTTTTTTAGTGGAAATTAAATCGGTAATCATTGCCCTGATTTTTGATTTAAATTAATTTTGATTGGGTCCCCAAGTAAGCATTGGTTTATATTTTAATTTATTAAATGTATTTTTTCGATATGTTAATGCATCTATATTTTTTACGGATTATGGCGTAGGTCTTCATGTTGTTAATTTGGAACACTATAACTGATGCAAATTTGGAATAGCCTAAATTATGTTTATCTTGCTGCTTTTCAATTCTATAATATATGAAAACTTCTTCGGCACGCACTGTAGCTCAACCTACCTGATAGATTTTAACATATAAGGTGTTCGGTGTCGATAGATTTGTCTGAATCTGATCTTAATTGTAGGAGAGGCTAACAGGAGCAAAAATCAGAAGACAAGAACAAATAGTGAATCTAATGCAAGCTGAATTATTTCGATCTCCTCAGAACTCGCTCCAGAATTTGATTTAAATAGTCAGAAGAGACTGTAGCTTTGTTCGGGTTCTTGTTATTTCCGATTCTGAACCGTCCTAGAACTCTGCAGCGCGTGCCCAAATGAAATACTATTTTCATATTTCCTTCTGCGCTTGCGTATCACAGTTATAGGACTGTTCAGAATCAGTAAAGTCAGTAATAAGAAAAACTCAAAATAAGCTATTATATTTTGTTTTCAGCAAAGGAAAGGTACAAGGTGGGAATAGTGGGATCAGTCCCTCACATGAGAATCGTGTCTTAATTTTCTAGTCTTAAAATTATTACATTATAATATATAATATGATATAATACTAGGTCCGGCAATAGTGCGTCGGGCATTTGTAGTTCCTAGAATAAAAAACTAGAGAATTTTGTTTAAGTGCTAACCTAAAATATGTACCACGATGTATTTCAGGAAAATATTTTAACTTCTATAGGGTGGCTCAAAAAAGTGTGAGTGGATCTGGATGATTTTTTTTTAAATCAAACACCTTGTATATTATTGCATTTTGCCTTCCTTTCAGATCACTACACAATCCTGAGATATGAGTATATTTCGATAGTTTTAGAGATATTAAAAAATAAATCAAAAATATGTATTTTTCAGCCCTTTTTAAAAAAATTATTAAAAATACAAGAACTGTTCTGAAATCAAAACTATATTAGGTTGTGATTTATTAGATGGAGAGTTAAAAAATGAACATTTTTTGTATTTAAAATATTTCAAAATTTTTAATAGTTTTGAAGATAGACGCAGTGTTATTTCATATGGCGTTTTCAACGGTAAAATACGAGAGAAAATCATTGGGTGGCTTTGATAAAAATTTACTGTGGAAAATGCCATATGAAATATAAAACCGGGAATATCTGCGAAACCGTTAAAAATTTTGAAATACTCTAAATACAAAAAAAAAAATACGAAAAATTATTTTATATTTTAGAAAGTTTGGCGTACAATACTGAACATCCTGTATGATTTACGATTTCCATATTTATAGCAAAGTTAGCACAGACCATCCGAAGTAAATGCCTAATATAATTTTGATTTCAGGACAGTTCTTGTATTACTAATAATTTTTTAAGAAAGGTTGAAAAATATATAATTTTTATTTATTTATTAATATCTCTCATGTCTTGGGATTATCTAAAGTGATCTGAAAGGAAATGCAATAATATACAAGGTGTTCCACTCGATGTTCCATTAAAAAAATCATCCCGATCTACTCACACTTCTTTGAGCCATTCTATAGAAGTTAAAATATTTTCCTGAAATACATCCTAGTACATACTTTAGGTTTGCACTTAAACAAAATTCCCAAGTTTTTTATTCTAGGAGCTACAGATGCCCGACGCACTATTGCCGGACCCTGTATACACACATTCGATTTACAATGTTTTATACGATGTTTTCCGATTCCTAACCGCCACTCTTCTCTATCTTGCCACATGTTATCTCATCAAGCTGTCTTTGATCCATTTCCTTCCTTATTCCTTCTCTCCAGCTTGTTCTTGTTTTTGGAAGTCTGTCGTCTGACATCCTTTGTACATGCCCGTACCATATCAACTGTTTGGTTTTGATATCATCAACAATCGTAGATTTAGCTCCCATTATTTCCCGTATTCTTTCGTTCTTTGCCATATCTCTTCTTGATTTTGCAGCGGCTCTTCTCCAGTACTCCGTTTCTGTTGTTAACATAATTTTTTCGGTGGTCTGTTTTATAGGCCATACTTCGCTACTATATATAACTGTTACTGTAAATGTCCGAAATGCGGTAAAACCTAGGATAAGCGCGGTAAAACCTAGGATAAGCGCGGTAAACCTAGGATTTACCAATGAATTAACACCCTCCAAATAACCACGCTAACCAACTCGAAATGCGGTAAAACCTAGGTTTTACCGTATTTCGGACATTTACAGTGTGACATAACTATAAATTTTACTATAATACCAGCGTGTACCAGCGACTTCGTTCGCGTCGAATTAATCATTTAATGTAATGGCGATGATAAAGCAAAGCAAGAATTTCCATTAACATACAAACTGGATAAAATTTTCTCACATTTATGTCAGCATGAAAAAAAAAACAATATGGCGATATTATTATATAACTTGGTAATATTTGAGGTGAGGTATAGTTTCATCTCGTTGGAATTTGACAGTCGAAAAATCCGTTTGCCAAAAATAAGTTTTTTACGTCAAGCAGTTTAAGCAGAATCGTGGTTAAGAAATTACCCAACTTTTTGGAACACCCTGTATGATTTTTTAAAAAATTTCAAAATATGTAAAAAAAACCAAATAAATTATGCTTGTCCAAGCGTTTTCCCGAAAGACTAACCGTTTTTTAAATAACAAATATTGTAATATTTGAGGGGCGTTTTCACCCTCTTGGAATTTGACATTCAAGAAACAATTATCGAACCTCTACACCCCACAGTCAATCCGTTTGCCAAAAATCAGCTTTAAACGTCAAGCAGTTTAAGCAGAATCGTGATTATTCAATGGTCATATTTTATGAAACACCCTGTATAAATTTATAAGAAATTTAAAATATGTAAAACAACAAAATAAAATATACGTGTTTAAGAGTTTTTCCGAAAAACTCACATGTTTTTAAATAAAAAATATTTTAATATTTGAGGGATAGTTTCACCCCCTTAGAATTCGAGTTTCGAAAAATCCCTTCTTATCGAACCTCTACACCCTAAAGTCAATCTGTTTTCCAAAAATCAGCTTTTTACGTCAAGCGCTTTAAGCAGGATCGTGATTAATCAATGACCAGATTTTTCGAAACTCTAAAAAAAAATTTCGAAATTTTAAAAAATCTTAAAATATGTAAAAAAACAAAATAAAATATACGTGTTTAAGCGTTTTTTCGGAAACTCGACCATTTTTTAAATAAAAAATATTGTAATATTTGAGGGGTGGTTTCACCCCCTTGGAACTGGAATTTCGAAAAATCCCTTCTTATCGAACCTCTACACCCTAGAATCAACCTGTATGCCAAAATTGAGCTTCTTACATTGAGTGGTTTGAGCAAGATCGTGATTAATCAGTATGTCAGTCACTTAAGGATTTTATACCTATATTAGTATAGATTATAGTATAGTCTTTTATTTGACTTAAATAAGTATATTTCGTTCCTCTAGAATTCCGTTTATCATGAATATAGCTTTTCTACCTTGTGAATTTCAATCTTTGATTGCTCCTATGTATTCTATATTCTCAAAATTATTGGAATTCAAAAAGAATCTAAATGTTTTTGATTCTCAAAAGTATTCGGATTTGAAGGAATTCGAAATGTATTCCATTCTAGAAAGTATTCGAATTCGAAAAGATTTGATATGTATTCTATTCTCAAAACTATTTGAATTAAAAAAAATCGATATGTTTTTGAATCTCAAAGGTATTCGAATTTTATTCTCGAAACAGTTCGAATTCAAAAAGATTCCAAATTTTTTCGATTGTCACAAGTATTCGAATACAAGGTATTCGATTCTAAAAACGATCGGATTCTCCCTTCATTAATCTCACCTACTTTTTGGAAATCTGAAGGTGCCGCAAACAAAATAATTATTATGACCTTTTTAGTACAGGGTAATTTTGAAAATGTTGCAATTTTAACCACCTCTGGCATATCATCTATCAAACAAACCTTGTAGAACTTCAATCCTTTTAAAACATTTCATATTTTTATTCATTGATCAATGCTTATTTTTTTAAAGTGGTACACCCTGTATATTTGTATACGCTTTCCAAAATATATGTATCTAGGAGTTTAGTTTAATAAACGATGACAAAAATTTTATATTACGTTTTCAAAATTTTGCAGTATCATTCAAAATAATCGTTTATCATATTATAGTCTAATAGCTGGCTACATAAAAAAAATCTTATCATCGTTACATGCCTAATTTTTCTTGTGAAGTATCCTTTTTTAAAGCCATTACGAAATAGTCATGTCTACCAACGCGAACCCGTTGCTTAAAGCGGGGGCAGCTAATAGAAAGGGTGAAATTTTGACACTAAAAAATATTATAAGGTAAACGAGTTATAACCTCGAAAATAGCTTTTATTTAATATTAAGAAACGTGGAAAATTGTTGGCAGACATTTTTCTCGTCGCTAAAATGCCGACAGTAACGTGAAAGAGGCATGGAATTTTGAAAAAAAATATGGCATATATGCATGCCGATTGGTTGAATGTCATATTTATACATATATTTTAAAAGCCGGAAAGGGCAGACAAAAAGATCGTGGCTAAATCAGCGGCAGACAGTTATCAAAAGCGCGATATTACTCTAGAGTCTAGCGCTTTCCAGGGAACACGCGCAGCTTCATCGATTTAAGTATAGATAAATTATGAATACGGACGGTATAAGACATATTATGGAAAATAAAGAGAAGGAGTCCCAGATGATGCAAAGTCTGGTAGAAGAAGATTAAGGACAACGGCCGGATTGAAGAAATGCGAAAGCGGATTCCAATGCGGTTCTGTGGCAGGGCAGAGGAGGGTTTTTTTAGCCGGTAGGAATCCGGCACTACCCTTTCGGGGTGTCTTATGCAAGATTTTCTCCCTCCTCAAAAAAAAAAATATGTATACGGATATATTATAAATACATTTTTTTATTATTTCAATAGCAGATTTAATAGATTTGTTTTGGCGGGTCCGATTCCGAACCGATTCCTAACCAGTTCAGAACTAATTTTGGATTCTTGTAAAGCGCATGCCTAGTTATGAACCAGTAACAGCGCTTTCAGATGGAGCGGAGCGTCCGCGGCGAATCCGCGGACGAAATCATCGGGATGGAGCATACGTGCCCATGGTACTTGCTCGAAGTCGCGGACGGTCTGCTCCATCTGAAAGCGCTGTGGATCTGTAAGGATTTATATTTTACCGCGAACGATTATAGAACCAAATTGAAAACTTCGAACTTTAACAACATACTCTTCTTTTAATTTTTCTGATATTTATGTTATTGATTATTGTAACGTTAATTTGTTATAATTCGTTATTTTTCAATATTTCTTTTGTCATTTTTGCAAGAGTCACTTTTGATAATTGCTAAAAAGACTTGTGTTTTATTTGTTATTGGGACGAAACAAACGAAAAAATCTCAAAAAATGAGTGACGCCGAAGACGGTAAATTTATTGTTTATGTAATTAAGTATGTAGCTAGGTAGGTAACAAAATCCAAGTAAAACACCAAATTAGTCAATTGACAAATAATGGAAAGGACACAACACAAATAAAAACAGCAAACAGCTGACGACGATCCGATCGATGACGGCGTAATGCGCATGATTAGCAGAATCGAATTTTTAGTCCTAACAAAAATCCGAGGACCGGTAGGACCGATTCCGAACCAATAATGAACCGATTCACGAACCCAGGTACTTGCAAATTTATTATTTTCATTTATTAATGACTTAAAATGTTAACAGGGGCTAACATTCTGGGCAGTAGTGTCGCAAACATTTGGTTGATCGAAACCAACAAACTAGAAGGTGTATTATTGTACATGAAATTTTCAAAAACCGTAGAGAGTCTGGTAAGTTTTATAACCTTTACGAAAATTTGTTACCAGTTCATCTCATAACTTATCTAAAATGTACCGGTTATGGTGATTACTATCTTTCTGGTCCCATAAAATCTCTCTTACAAACACTAAATCTATTAATTTTTGGGAATCCATCATTTTCTACAGCGCGACAGAGCGACGAAATCAAAATTATTTCAATCGACCTCGCTGCGTAACCTACATGTCTTCACAGGTTTGTTTTGGACGCGATGTCGCGCTACTTGCTCGCCGCTAGCCCCGTCGCTCCACTATGTTCTTAGCTTTAGGTTAAGAACAATATATAAGAATAATAATATATTTAGGGCAACTAATACACAGCTCGGGATCTCTACTACCAGAAATTGACAGAAGAATTAAGTTAGCATGGAGTACTTATGGAAGAATCTTAATTATATGCAAATCTAGAATGCCACTTTATCTAAAGAAAACAACATTCGACTAATGTATACTACCGGTCATGACTTATGCATGCGAAACCTGGAGACTTAAAACGGACATTAAAAGGAAACTGCAGGTCACACAACGCTCAATGGAACGAAATATGCTGGGAATAACCAAAATAGATCATAAAAGAGTAGAGTGGATACGACAAAAGACCCAGGTAATAGATGTCATCCACAGAGTCAAATGACTCATGTGGCAATGGGCAGGACACCTGGCAAGAAAGACATACTACAGATGGACCACAAAAATTACGGCGTGGTACCCACGAGGAATCCAGAGACCTAGAGGAAAACCAAACTTGAGATTGGATCGGAGAGAAAGACCAAACATGATGTTAGGAAATTAGCAGGGTTAACTTGGACCCGATACAAAATAGTATCTAAACATGTGAGGGAGGCTAAACCATAATAAAATTGTGAAGAAGCTGAAAATGATGACGACGATGATTATATCGAAATCAGAAAATTGAAGTTCTACATAAGTGTTTTGTTTGAAAAACTGCATTAATGTTTTGAAGAGAATAATAATAGATATAATTAATTTTTACTTTATATTTCTTTATCACAATACGTGACGGAAGTTTTCATTCTAAAAATATTGCGTTTTTATCTGTCTTATTGACATAGTTTTTATTACCTAATGTTTTGTAACGTTATTTTTGTGGATTTTATTGACCCGGAATCATAATTAAGATAACCCAGACAATAATAAGTATAAAAAAGTAAATCCATGAAAATGAGATAATGTCGGAACTTTTTAGTGACCTTGTTACCAATGAAGATACGGTAATTATGTTTTTTTGCCTGTGGAAATGTTGTTCACAATCAGTGCCAATTCATCAAATTTACTTTATCTATTTGTATTTTTTTAAGTAATTGTGAGTGAGAAAAAATAATGCGGAATAATTTTACTTGAACCACAGATAAATAGATATCTTTTTTATATAATGATTATACATTTTTTATCGTATACCTGGAGATACATACCTATTTGTTTTATGATATTCAATTTATTTAAACATAATCTGTACGAGATAAGAAATAATATATTATTTTGTTATGGCTAGTTGGATAGTTAATTAAATTGGAATAAAATTAATTATGTGGGCTGAATTGAGTAAGGCCATAAGTAAGTAAACATCCTAAAAAATATTTAGCTTTGATTTAAAAGTTGTAAGATTACTTATCCCTGTTAAATATGTTTGTAATAAATGTATTCAGAAAACAGAAAATATACGGTTTCGAACTTTTAGAAACATACATATTAAAGCGGAATTGTGCAGATTCTTAACCATTTTTGCGAAGCTGGATGTACTGACTGTGCGTTAATGCGATTCGTGATGAGTTTCGTTGGTGCATTTTTACTCATAGTAAAAAATGTCTGTGCCTCTGTGGCGGATTCATCTTTTTAAAAAACTACAATGGGTATTTCGCCACTGCAAGAAAATCTACAAAATCAAATAGTTATTTTTTGTAAACACTGCTGGCGTTAATCCAACGGAGACTAATTGTCAGCAGCGGTTTAGTAATAAACAAATTTGCCTGGCGGATAAAAAAATACTTAACGTTTCGGGAATTATATCTCTTTCCGTCGTCGGAAGCCAAAAAAAAACAAAACACTACTAATTAAAATAACTAAAATTAACTGCAACTAGGGAATGCAATCCCGCACCAAAATCTCAATCCCGCAAACTTGCGGGATTAAAGCATTCAATCCCGCGGATCCGCAAAATTGCGGGGCTGTAAACAATAATCCCAAACTAAACTTGAGCCTTTACTCTCTTTGTAAACTACACTGACACTCATTTTAGTGATTAACATTCCACGTAATACTATACGTAATACGACGTAATAATAGTGTACAAATTTGGCCAAGAATCCTTTTTACCGAAAATTTACAATTTTTGAAAAATCGAAATTTTAACTATGTAAAATTAATCTGTATTGAAATTAGAAAAAACAGTTTGGTGGGTTTTTTTAAATTTTTTGTTTTAAGGAAAATACGAGTTTTTTTCGAAAAATATGCATTTATAGTCATAGATTTAGTGCTAAATGGTACAAAAGGCATTGTACATTTTGCATAGGTCTACAATATATTGATATAGCGTGTATCTTAGCTGTACAGAAATTTGGACCGATGTATACAGGGTGTTCAAAAAATATATTTAATATTAAATAAACTTAAATGTAATTATAATTTATCTACTTATTTTATAAATAAAAATATTTTTCTGATGTTGAAGTTTTTTAACTTGTGTTAGTTATCTGCTTTTAGATACACTCTATATCTATAATTTTTTGGCATATACAGAATGTACAAAGCTTTTTGTACCATTTAGGACCATACGTATGACTAAAAATGCATATTTTTCGAAAAAAACGTCGTAATTTTCATAAAACAAAAAAAATTAAAAAACCGCTAAATATATTTTCGAAAACCACATAGCATCTTAATCAAAATAGATGCATCTAAAACCTGGTCCAAACCGCATCCCAAAATCTTTTTTAGTTCAAGGGATATTCAACTTTAAATTTACCCTAAAATTTTGCTTGTCCGGCAGTTTATTTGACGAAATTGTTCACACGTACTAGTTAAACGCTTTTCTTCACTTACGCACATACGCCTGAAAGAAATCTAACAACTAACCTGTTTATTTCACTTATTTTTAATGGCCAAGCCGTAAGGGGAATCCTCTGGGTTCCGAGCGTCGACGCATCGGCCCGGATTCGGTTACCCAGTAGTAATGTGTCGGTCCCGCAAATCCCGCAGATTCCGCACGGTAAATCCCGCAAGTTTGATCCCGCGGAATTTTAGAGGGATCCCGCATTTGCGGGATTGCATTTCCTAACTGCGACTATTAGAGCACAGTTTAGTTTTTTTAAACAGATACGTCTACAAAAACCGTTGACGTTCTGTTAAAATGACTTTATATCAAGTTAAACTTCAAAATTAACAATTACTATCTGATAACAATTACTTAATAAGATAAAATCAAAAAGCTTCAAACTTTCTGTGTGATTATTTTTAATTTGTTTTTAATTTTTATGTATGTTATGTTTATTTATGTTATGTTCTTAAAAATCAAAGAAGCGATTGCCATACATTACTAACATCTACAGATGCATAAGCAATACATTTATTTTTATTAGATTGTATAAAAATGCTCTTTTATATTTCTTTTAGAAGCTATCGCTTCTTTTATTACAATTTTTGCGTTGTTAAAATCTATTCTGTGCCCTGTGTCCCATGAATGCTGACAAATCTTAGATTTTTGAAAATCGCCCTTTCCCTTTCTTAAATAATCTTTATGTTTTTAAACGGTTTTATTTAGCTCGACCCGTACGGTATTTATTTATTTGTTTGTTTATTTGGGTCAAAATTAGAAATTGAAATTTAAGTACCTTCCTGTTGTCAGATTGATCTGAAGTTTGGTACACACCTTTAGTTCCGATGACAATACAATATAGTAATATCAATAACATTGTAAATCTAAGATGGCCGCCAGTACAAAATGGCGGATTTCATATTTTTCCACAACCCTCTCAATATGGGTATCAAATGAAAGGGCTACACTAGTAGAATACTGTGATTATGACAAAATTTAAAATCCAAGATGTACGTCGTTACAAAATGGCGTATTAGGTGAGGGCATGAGTAGTCGTGTCCAGAACAGTTGTGTCCAAGATTGTGTGACGTTAGAAGGACAGATAAAAAAAATAGGTGATTAGATGTACCTACGTAGTTAGCGGTAGCTTTACCACCCAAGTTAAGGTAATAGGTTAAAACGTGCTGAGGACTGTGTGGCATTAGGGTGGCTAAAAATGTAATGTCGCACGCGTTTTCCCCTCAAGATTGGGCGCCTCTTGTTGTATATTATAGCCTTGCCCCTCTACTGGACCTCTGGGGGGGTCGACCGTTAAAATGTCCATTACTCGTGGGAACAACATGGACGAAATTTCAATAGTATCTTATCAAATGCTGTGTATGATTGACGCACGATTAAGACAACTTAAAAATCATGAAGACGAGTTCTTTGGAGGCATAAACGTTTTACTTTTTGGAGATCTGTTACAACTGCCTCCAATCAAACGCTCCGGAGCTCCTGTTTTCAAACAGCCCGATCATCTCCAACCAGCCACACATCTATGGCGTTTGTTCACGCTCTGTGAGCTGACGGAGAATATGCGTCAGCAAGGGGACCATACTTTTATTGAAATACTAAATGCTTTGAGAATAGGTGAGCTAACCGCTAACCATTTTAGTATTTTGATGCAAAGAGTTATTCAAAACCCAAGTGATGAGTTTGCAACAGACAAAGCGTTAAGGGTATACACTACTAATCAGCAAGTAAACAATCACAACGCTGCTGTTTTAAATCTGTTCCGGAATAAGGGATCTCGAATTTATACCATTAAAGCACAGGACCAATTAATTGACGCCACACGAAATACAGATACTTTAAATTTAGCAAATATAATACCAACAGATATAAATAAGACTGGAGGCTTACCATCAGTACTTGAAATATTTGTAGGAGCAAAATAATGTTGCGGTCCAACATTGACGTTACAAAAGGATTGGTAAATGGTGCTATAGGCCACATTACAGAAATTGTTTGGCCTCAGTTCCGTCGAACCCAAATGTACGAAACAGATGTAGGTACCATCAGTTTGGATTGACTTTGGCAGAGACGGCATACACGTTATACACCCGAAAGCCATACAGTTTCCAGCAAAATTCAATTATGGTACGGCTGAAAGAAGAATGTTACCCTTAATTTTGTCATGGGCATCCATCGTCCATAAAATGCAGGGCAGCACAGTCGACCATGCAGTAGTGTATTTGGGCTCAAAATTGTTTGAGGAAGGGCAAGCATACGTGGCTCTAAGTCGAGTCAAGTCTCTGGAAGGGCTATGTATTGAGGAATTAGATTGTAATAAATTATCAGGTAAAAAACCATGTAATAATGATGCACTAAATGAATTAAATAGAATGAGGAATATTCGGTAGGCATTTCCGTTAAATACTAAAAACTAGAAAATAAAAAATCGGTAAAAAAACTTTTAAGTTAAACGGTTTTATCTTATGATCACTTTAGATAATCCCAAGACATGAGAGATATTAATAAATAAATAAAAATTATATATTTTTCAACCTTTCTTAAAAAAATTATTAGTAATACAAGAACTGTCCTGAAATCAAAATTATATTAGGCATTTACTTCGGATGGTCTGTGCTAACTTTGCTATAAATATGGAAATCGTAAATCATACAGGATGTTCAGAATTGTACGCCAAACTTTCTAAAATATAAAATAATTTTTCGTATTTTTTTTGTATTTAGAGTATTTCAAAATTTTTAACGGTTTCGCAGATATTCCCGGTTTTATATTTCATATGGCATTTTCCACAATAAATTTTTATCAAAGCCACCCAATGATTTTCTCTCGTATTTAACCATTGAAAGCCCCATATGAAATAATACTGCGTGTATCCAAAAAACTATTAAAAATTTTGAAATACTTTAAATAAAAAAACATACAGGGTGTTCCATTTAAAAAAGCGAAGAAAAATTATTTTATATTTTTGAAAGTTTGGCGCAAAATATTGAACATCCTGTATGATTTACGATTACCATATTTATAGCAAAGTAAGAACAGACCATCTAAAGTAAATATCTAATATTAGTTTTGATTTCAGAACAGTTCTCGTATTTTTAATATTTTTTTAAGGGTTGAAAAATATATATTTTTGATATATTTTTTAATATCTCTGAAACTATCTAAATAGATTTACTCATATCTTAGGATTATGTAAAATTATCTGAAAGGAAGCCAAAAATGCAGTAATATATAGGGTGTATTTAAAAAAAATCATCCAGATCCACTCACACTTTTTTGAGCCAACCTATAGAAGTTAAAATATTTTCCAGAAATACATCCTACCAAACCTAAAGTATGTACTTTAGGTTTGCACTTAAACAAAATTCTCAAGTTTTTTATTTTAGGAGCTACAGATACCCGACGCACTATTGCCGGACCCTGTATATTGTGTATTGTTGCCATTGTTTGACTGATTTGGTGTTTGTATTTTGTTTAATGTTTTATAAATAAAAGATGGTGGATAGTCGTTTTTTATTAATGTATTTTTTATGCGTTTTATATCTCTGTTTAGTGAATTATAGTCTGAACATATTATTTTTAGCCTATCATATAAACTTTTTATTACACCTTTTTAGCCGACCATACCAATAGGTATGGTAGGCTATTAAGATCGGCAAAAAAAAAGTTTTTTTAATTTCACTCAAAATGAGTTATTTGACCTAAATACAAAATATTTTTATGGTGTCTGTCTGTCTGTCTGTCTGTCTGTCTGTCTGTCCGTTTGTCCGTCTGTCCGTCTGCCGTCTGTAACACGATAACTCAAAAACCGCTGAACCGATTTTAACCAAATTTGGCACAAAAATACTGTGGCACCCGAGAATCTGGCCATTAGTTTTTGGTGGGGGTGGGGGGTTGGTAAGGAGGTATGGGAGGGGGTTAAAAATTTAAAAAAATCGTAACTCCAAAATTACAGGAGCTAGCGAAACGCGGTTTTCCACTTAAGATTAGGAATAATATTTGCAACAAAATTTGTAATAATATCAAAATCAGTCAAAGTCGAAGTTTTCGAGATATTAACATATTTTAGTATGGGCGGCTATACGTGCCTCCCGGTGTCAATTTTTTTACTATTAATTAATATATAATATATTGTGATTATTTCACTAACTATTTAATATATAATATAATAATATTGTGATTATTTCACTTACAGTGGCGAAATACCCACAGGATTTTGGAGTGATCATTAATGAAATAATGATAATATTTGGGACTTCACATGTGCACTTATTGAGGATCCGCCACTGAACTCAAATAGAACATGGAATTCTTTTTTGGATATGCATTTAGCATTAGTACTGGACAAAAGACCGTTACCATCTCACCCACCAAATTTAAAATTGACCCTCTAAATTAATTGGTTTTTCCCATGGCGCAGATGGACAACCATCCCACGCACACGTCCTCGCCAACAAAAGTCCGGGACTTAATCCTGCGTGTCCGAATGTCCCCGAATCATAAACACGAACAATTATGGGCCATTAAATTGGTCAGTAAGCTCGAGATTACGCGCGTTTCTTCGAATGCAACGCAAAGCCTCGCAGCACTTTCAATTGTGACCGTGAATAACGATGGCGGAAATAAAAGGGCACCCCCGAACCTATTGTCCGGCCGAAGATTTTTCATCGCTGGCTCTCTCCCTCGCTCGGAAGGGCAGGGGTCAGCGTGAGAGAAAGGGGTTGAAATGAAGAGCAGAATTTCGACAGTAATAACGTTCTCTACAGGGTTTTTTCACACAATTTGCAGTTTGAACGTTGAAAATGTTCTTGCCTTAAATCTCAGCAAAATACTGTATTTGGCCCTTGGACATTTTTAATATTAAAAATGTTTATATTGCCGCAGTATGGGCATGAATCGCTTAGTTTAACGAGAGTATCTACAGGTATTGCATTTTTCACGGTTAGGAGGTTTACGAAAAAAAAAATTGTAAAATATTTAAGGGTTACTTTTTCCCTAAATTATCTCCCACTTCCTAGTACTTTCAGTTTAACCTACAGTATCTCTAATTTGCATATTTTGAGTAAAACCACCTACTATTCTATGTTACTTTGGATAACGTTCTCCGTTCTTTACAGGGTTTTTCACACAATTTGTACGAACAAATTGAAAAAAAAACTGCAAACGATTGCAGTTTTAACATTGAACATTTTCTTGCCTTAAATCTCGGCAATATACTGTATTTGGCCCTTGAACATTTTTAATAATAAAAATATTTATATTGCCGCAGTATGGGCGTGAATAGCGTAGTTTAACGAGAGTATCTACAGGCATTGCATTTTTCACGGTTGTGAAAAAAAAATCTAAAATATTTAAGTGGTACTTTTTCCCTAAATTATCTCCCACTTCCTATCCGGGTGTTCCTATCCATCGTCGGACGGGACATAGGACCCCATGTAAATTTTAATGGGGTCAATTATTGACTTCCCTAATTATTTTAGAGAATAATTCTATTTAGGTTTATTGAAGAGCACTAAAACCTACATTCAAAAGAATAACTTTAGATATTTTTGATTAGATCGTTTACGAGTTATCGCCGATTTCTTTTTAAATATTTCTCCTTTCTTATGGCCCTGTATTTACTTATGAGCACCAGTCAAGGTAAAAGATAACTGTCAAATGAAGTTGTCCTTTCAGAAATTTATCTATTTAGTGCTTTATTATTATTGAAAATTCATTCCTACATCGGAAATCTTAAAGATGTATTTATAAATACAAATTAATATGAATTAAAGTAAAATAAAGTAATCAATTACAAGGTTAATAATTATAGTATTATTACAATATTCAATAACTTATTAATTTAGGTACTACTAAATTGTTAGAACTTTAGGATTTAAGAAAATGTTCAAATATTCCTCCATCGACTGCCAGACAATAATCCAGGCGATCATAAAATTCTCTTCTTACATTCGCTAGTTGGTAAACTGAAATTCTATTGCATTCGGCAGAAATAGCATTTTTTAACTCGTCTAGATTTGGGTATTTTTTATCCATGTATATCCTGTTTTTTAAATGGCCCCAGAGAAAGAAATCATCAGGCGAAATATCAGGAGACCTTGCTGGCCAATTTACTGTATGATTTAGGCCAATAACGTTTCCGTTAAAACTATTGTCTAAATATTCCCGAACAGCCAGGGTACTATGTGCCGGGCAGCCATCCATTTGGTACCAAACTTCCTGATTTTCCCTAGCGGCATCATGTAAAGCAGGTAAAATATGATTTTCGAGTAGTTCCAAATAATATTCTGTATTTAAATTTCGCGTAAGAAATAATAGCCCGATAATATTGTGTCCGAATATCCCTGCCCAAACATTTACTTTCTGTGGATATTGCGTCCTTGTTTCGACAAACCTGTGTTGGTTTTCTTTGTTCCAATATCGATAATTTTGAACATTGAATTCATTATTTAAGGTAAACGTCAGTGAAACATATGTTTTTTAAAAATTCCCTATCCGTGTTTGCTCTTTCCATCATATCAAAACAAAACGCCTGTCGCCGTATTTCGTCCCCATCTCGTAGCTCTTGGTGCTTTTCATATTTGAAGGAATAGTATTTATGTCGTTTTAAAATTCGAAACGCTGTAGTGTGATCTATTCCTATTTCATCCTCAAGTTTCCTTGTGCTGATCTTTCCATCGTTTTCTTCCACGCACAATAAAACTTCCAAGTCGGTATCATTTCTTGCATCTTCTCTTTGTTCCTGCCTTGCTTCACATCTGCAATTATTTATTAGGGTACCTTTGGTCTCAAATCTCTGGATATTCCTTGCGATTGTAGATTTTCCAGGTAACGGTCTATTCGGATACAGAGCAGCAAACATGTCCGACACCTTTTGATTACTATTTCCTTGATAATACCATTTAATCATCAATACTTTTTCTTCGGTAGTGTAATTCATGTTTTTAATAATAATAATAAAGCACTAAATAGATAAATTTCTGAAATGACAACTTCATTTGACAGTTATCTTTTACCTTGACTGGTGCTCGTAAGTAAATACAGGGCCATAAGAAAGGAGAAATATTTAAAAAGAAATCGGTGATAACTCGTAAACGGGCTAATCAAAAATATCTAAAGTTATTCTTTTGAATGTGGGTTTTAGTGCTCTTCAATAAACCTAAATAGAAGTATTTTCTAAAATAATTAGGGAAGCCAATAATTGACCTCATTAAAATTTACATGGGATTTTCTATGTCCCGCTCGACGATGCAACACCCATATAGTACTTTCAGTTTAACCCACAGTATCTCTAATTTGCTTATTTTGAGTAAAACCATCTACATATTCTATACTCTGTTTTTTTTCTCAGGTAAGATTTCATACGATAACAGAAAAAAAGCAGATGACTTCCATACCAATCCATTTATTTCACTAAAAAAAGTTTCTAATATTTTTTAAGTTAACTATGGATGGGTTTATAAATAAATACGTCATGCGTCGTCTCTTGTTGTTTTTAACCAGTTTTATTGGTTTATTTCAAAAATGACAGATTATATTTCAATATTATTGGTTTGACGCAACGATGAACGACAAACGGACGCCTATGCGTATGAACTCTACTTGAGATTTTTGAGAGTTGTCAAATTCTTGCCAAATTATAGGTTATAATTTTGTGTCAAATTATGTCAAATAGAAATGATAAATATTTTGCATTTTGCATTTTGCATTTTGCATTTTGCATTTTGCATTATGGACTGTGTTGTTACTTGTGTTTCGTGTTTTTTAAAATTAAGTGGAGGAAAACTCGAGGGAAAATTAAGTGTTGACCCAGACCATAGTTTACAGTTAATATTTGGTGCACAGGGACTGCCAGAGACACAGTTTGCCAGATACTATGGCCAGAGAGATGTATTAGCAACAAATAAAGTTGTATACCATCTCGTATATGGTACCAAAAACTGGAGTATCTTGCAAAATAACATCACACGATAGGTAAATAGTACATTTTAGTACTGTAGAAAAAATTAAGATTAAAGTTAATTTACCAAGATTAGATTTATTCAGTTTTATACAGTTTCTTTCGCAATATTTTGAAGTAATCACTTGTCACTCAAAATTTAAATAAATTAATTATGCGTTTCAATTGTATCAACTTATTTCTTTGTAAAATAAAATAAACTACTTTGAAATTAAAATGACAGACACATCTATCACTGTCAAGGATTTTGTCGTTGGACAGACTATATGTTACTTTGGAACGTTAAGCATTGCTTACGCTAATTTGTTTACTAATAAAAAGTCACTAACAAGCTAGATTTCGTTTTTCCGTTCTACGCAGTGGTATTTTTCGAAAAAATCATTTTTATTTTGTATAGTTTTTTTTTCACTTGCAAAATACCCAGGAATTCTGGGTATTTAGCCGAGAATCGAAAAAATGAACCCGCCACAAATGTGTATACAATATTCTTCTTAGGCGTTTTGAAAAATTTTTAAGTTACGTCAAAAATGACACTTCGAGAGCAAAACTAAATTATTAGGCATTTCAAATTATTGTCGTCTGTTATTTTAAAAATATTACTTAATAAAAAATAAATAATTTCTACAGGGTGGTCCGAACTGTATTCCGGAAATTAACCAGCATTAAGGTTGATTCTCACTATACCTTCCGTATCACCTACCTTCCGGTTACATCATAAAATATTATATCATGTAAATGAATAAGACAATGCACACTATCCGTTCCATTTTCCTTCCGTTTCATATCCTTTCCTTCCATTCATTTTTTTGGTGGACGGAGTGAGGCATATCGGAAATAGCGTTGTCAAGTTCTTACATTTGTACCAGCTCTGTGAATATTTTGCTGATATTTATTTATTCTTTCACCTCTTGTTAAATCTATTACCTTTTTCAAAATATACAAATTTTTAAAATAGAACTTTCGTTGACATAAATGACATAAATTGTACAATAAAATGTATGCAACTGATACGGAACGGAAACATTACGTATAGTGTGAATACAAAATGCGGAACGGATATGGAATAGAAACAGAAGGTATAGTGAGAATCAACCTTTATTCTGACTAAATACCCTATGTCTTATTAATAGGCATATCTAAAGAAACTGATATTATTTGTTTAAAATCATGTTTTCTGCTGTGTCTGAGATCTTTACACTTTAAAAAAAAAAACTAAATAGGTTTAATTTGGAAAACAGCCACAACGAAATGTGAAACGATTTATCAAAGAAAACAACACACTCATCCTAAAAGGGCCACAACTAATTAGAAGTAAGACAACGAAGGGTGAGTGCGCCTGGGTCAAGGGAAAGCGCCCTTCCTTTAAAAATAAATGGAAACGGAACGCGCCAGAGGCGTGGCAGTTTTATTGAGAAAGCTCTAATGGAAAAATTGATGTTTAATTAAAAAAAACTCTCTATATCGTCTACAAATAGGATAAAACTTCATAATATTAACATTTTTATGCAAAGTTAAAACTTTATTATCAAAAATGAAAGAACGGGCAAGGTAATTGAAAAAAGGAAATATATCCAGCTGATTGGCAAACTGGGTAAGTTATATTTTGACTATACAATAATGATGGTTGTTTTATAGGAAAGGAACATCTTCGAACAGTTATTGGCATATTATAAATAACCTAAAGTTGATGGCATCGACTGTATCGGGCTTTGAATAAGAAGACAAAGGAAGGAGCATATCAAAAATCTTAGGTGCACCGCGATGGGCCTCAAATATGGCCGACTTAAATTCCGGTTATTCAGTGCCGTTCTAATTTTATTTAAAAAATGTAAAACTATGATGTAGGGTAGACGTGGGGTAGACTCAATAATTTGTTATTTTATTTTACGTTGTGAATAATGTTGGTAGTTATTAAAATTGTTATAAAAATATATAATTCTAATAAAAATAGATAAGTTATAATAAGTATTTATTAACACAAACATCCGATACGCTACTGAAGCAGGTAAGTCAAATCAACGTATCAAAATTCTTTGACATCTGATCTGTGACAAGTAATAAATAAAAGCTAAAATGCAAGAAAATATATAATTTAGTTAATTTAAGTGAATTTCATAAATGATCGGTTTACTACACGTATGTATATTATATAGTCACTTACTAGAGAAAAGTTGTTCCATTATTTCACTCAATTTTTGCCGAGATCTACCGCACGCTACACAACCAACTATTTTAGAGTCTTTTTCGATAAATCGCGATAATGTCACTATTAATTTAAGTTCTGCCACAATTTCCATCTAGATTTACTACCTTTATTCAACCAGCAGTAGTAGAATAAATAATAAATAACATAAAATAAGCTCCGTAAAGACTGACAAATCCACAAAATTTCAAATCAAATTCAAATGTGTCAAATGAATCGTCAAACAGAACTGTCAAGGATTCCCACCCTAGAGAGCTTTTTCCGCCCACCATGCATGAATACATGGATAGCATTATGCTCCTTCCTTAGTCTTCTTATTCAAAGGTATCGGGCAATAATCTCTATTGACCAAATATTATAGCTAAATATGTTTAACTTTTTCTATTACGAATAGGTACTCATGTCGGTCCCTTAATAAGTGCATATGTGCCTCTAAATGTAATGGAATTTCTTGAGAAAGAAATTAATTTATTTTTTTTAAAATCATTTTTCATTAATTTTCATAGACCTGAAATTTGAGATGCAAAAAAAACGCAACGGAGACATTTTTGGTTAAATTTAAAGTGTTATTTTTTGTTACTTTCAGGTCTATTTTCATGAAATTTTTAGCAAGCTGTGTATAGTTATATCGACTTTAATTTGAAAACTCAGCTTTTATAAACTTTAGTATTCGGCATATTATACAGGATTCATCGAGGGGTTGTTTTTTAGCCTAACTTTAAAACACCCTGTGCAATAATTTCGTCTGTAAATTTTCCTAAAATATAATATTATAATCAGAACCATGACCTTGGCATTTTGTGATTTTTAAACTATTTGTTTTACTATTTGTTATATTATTTGTTATACTATTTGTTATACTATTTGTTATACTATTTGTTATACTATTTGTTATACTAAATTAAAAAAAAAAGGACTAACGATACAGTCCGGGTTTTAATAAACATTAATAACGATAACAGAATTAACAATATTAAAGAAAACATCTGTAATACCCAAGTATACAAAGAGAAATGAAATTGTAAAAAATGCCCTAATACTTTGCATTGCTGCCTTTGGCTGCTATAACTTCTGTTTACGTCCATTCATACTGTCATTGAGGCTGCATATATCATATTGCGTTATGTTTTCCCATTCTGCATTAAGAACCAAGCGAAGTTCATTTACAGAAGCTGGTACTGCTTCGCGCTCTCTAACCCTCCTTCCAAGCATTTGCCAAACGTCGAACATGATGGGCCAGTCCATAGTAGTATAGTTCAGAATAATCACCAAAGCCGCCTTGTCACATTGAAAAATAACTAAAAAAAATGATAATTGGAAAAATTGCAAATTTTTTATTGCTAAAAAATTCATGGAAACAGGGCTAAAAATAACAAACATATAACACTTTAAATTTTACTAAAATTTTCTCCGTTGCGTTTTTTTGCACCCGAGTGTATTAAAAATCATAAAAAATACAAGACCGCAGGAGTTTTGCATGTTGTTTCTTGGTCTTGTAACATCGCTAGTCATCAAACAATAAAACGCTCATCACTAGATACATTATTAAATTTGACTGTTCGGTAGCCAAAAAAGATAATATTATTTTTTGCCTACATAATAAAACATTTGTTTTACATTCTTCAATGTAAACACCGCATATTAATTTAAACACTCCTTCACAATTCAAAGAAATATTAAATATTAAATAACAGCCCCTACGGCGACCTCCCATCGAGGGCTGTTAGTTCTGCTTTTTAAGAGGGGTGAAAAAGATCAGCCACGTGTCGTTTTTTATATAGAATGGAGTAGCGCTTTCACGCAGGTTGGGAATTTTTTATACCTACACATGAGCGCGTGGATCCGCAGGCTGTTTATATAATACACGCCAGATTAGTTGGGGTTAGATTACGGTGCAAAAAATGGCACTTTTGAGGGTTAACGATGACGTGTGCGATTCGAACTTCATTTTGAAGGGCTTTTTATTTCGGGGCGGGCGTTTTTTTTCTTAGAGGGGCGCCTTTTGATGAAGTTGTATAAATACAATAAAAAAGCCGCTTAATTCGTTAAAGGAAAGTTATTGTTATACAGGGTGGTCCGTGAAGTGTATTCCGGAAACTTCGACAGCATATTCTGCAGATAAAAATAAGTAAAAAAGTTCGTATGTATTCTAAAATGCTTAGTTTCGGAGATACAGGGTGTAGAAGTTTCATTTTTATTTTGATTTTTTCCAAATAATTTCTGAAGTAAGATCAATATTTGGATGAAAATTAGTATCTGGGAGTTTTTCAACATGAGCAATTTGAATTTGATGTCAATATGACTTCTACTTATAGAAGTGGAACAGGAGCCATCTACATATTTTTAACTGGTTTGAAGACTAATAACTTTTCGTTTGTACCTGGTATAAAACTACTTAGTAAAAAATAAACATTTGCGACGTTTTTTTTACGTAAAAAAGGCCTCTTAGTAAAAATCGCTACGAGCAACCGTTCTCTAGATATTTAGAATGCATTTTTTTTAGAATACAATAATACAATGCAAAAACAGCGCATTATAGAAGTTTTGTTATATTGCTCTGGAAAAAATATTTACACGTTAGTTTTTGTCTTGTATTGGATTAAAAATTGCATAGCAAATTTTAACCTGTTGCTGTCGGGTATCTATCAAATTTAATATTTAAAGGCTATAACTAAAAGGCTTAAAATTGGATGTTTATTTGACGCGTCTTTTGTTTATAGTGTATAGAGTATTTCCGAAAACAATTGGAACTACGTAGACTTTCAATTCGTTTGTCCATACGATGCCGACAAAGGCAGTGCCATAATTAAGGGTACCAATGGTTTCAATGGACTTCCGATAAGTTATACTAATTTTTAGATATCTAAATGAAATAAGTTTGTTCTTCTTTTTTAACTAATTTAGTATCAAAAACATCTGATGTTGATGGTATACTCTGCCAATCCATTTTTTATCTTGTGTTCATATATTCAGTTGAATGTATTGTCTCAGATCTAGATTTTAAAGAAAAATTAAATTTAGTTATAAAAAAAATTGTCTTGCGAGATCCAGAATATGGATAACCCAACGAGGAAGCACGAATTTTTAATGTGAAGAGATATGATGAAATTGCTTCACTCAAATATTATGTCACGTTGTGTGGCGGAGGTGGCTACTGATAGGCATAATGCAATGTTCTAGATTGTGTATAAAATTGAAAAAATACGCTGGAAACTGAGCCAGATATAGACATGAATGCAGTAACATTATGCAAGGAAATAATTTCATTGAAAAAAAAACCTAATGAAGTTTTATTTAGATTAGAATAGATGTTTGAGGTAGTGTTGCCAAATTTATAATAATAGCTCCCGTTTATATAGCGTTTAACGCCTTGGGAGTAGCAAGGTACAACTTTCCATACTAGAGCCGTTCGGTATACAAGGAAAGTAATGTGGCTAGCACTACGTTCCAACCGCCTATTATTACCTCAGGATTGTGAATCCCAAGTACTCATTTAAAGCTGAGTCGACCTAGGTACCTAAACTATTTTTATTTTATTAAAAATAGTCGGCTAATGAAATTCCGGCTGTAGGATTCGAACCCACAACCTTTGAATTGGTAGACGAGAACTGTACCTCTACGCCACCGGGCACCTTTTATTTGCCAAATTAATTTCAAAATAAAAAATAGCGGTCGAGAGGGTAAAAAAGAGGCACAGGTTTTTTGAGGCAGAAACGTTTTTTAAACCTCGCCCAAATGTCTAAAATTTACCAAAAAGTTATGTAAAAAGCATGCGATTGATGGTCTTTCTTACTTTCTTAAAAATAAAACTTGTTAAAATAAAACAAACCATTTTCAACAAAAAAAATTTTCCAAAACATAAGCTAACAGTAAGTAAATATAAAATAGATAAATAAATGTTTATTGCTTCTACAAATATTTCTAGAACATAAATATTTCTTCATTTTCTTTTCCGAACAAACGAGTGGGAGTAGCGAAATACATAGATTATAAAAATTTTTATCAGTGTCAGCTACAATAAGCATTGTAGCGATAGACGATTTTTTTTAGATTTGAGATTGAGTTTGGCATGTAAAAAAGAGAACTTTTTCAATGCGTGAGAGAAAAGAGGACAGTGATATCAAAAAGAAGACTGTCTTCTGAGATGTAAAACAGTTGGAAACCTTAGATTGAGTTGGCTATCGGTTTGTTTCACTGCGATTTTTCAGATTTATTGTGGGTGTGGGTTGTGGTATTTCTAGGTTCTGATCTCTAGGTAACATTCTCTAGTACTATCCTTTTCAGAAAGTCTAATTACTTGGAGACTGAACCATCCGCATTTAGTTCTTTGACAGTGGCTTATCATTGCCTAATACGAGGAACAGCACCTTCGCCAACTTTGATCGCACTGGTACAAAATGTGTTCTGTCGATTCTTTGTCTGACAAAATCTGCACATTACTTCGTCTGTCAATTGCATCACTTTCAGATGCCTATTGAACTTGCAATGCTCTGTTAGTACACCCACTAGAGTTTTGACAGTATTCCTTTCTTTGTTTATCAGATCTGCTGTCAGTTTTGGCGAATGCTGTACTATGAACTTTTTCGTTTGTCATTGCCCTGGTGAATCTTTCACCATTCTAGAGATTTGTTGGCCAGACACCATTTCGTAGCCATTGTTCTAACTTCTTTTGCAGTACTTAAGGTACATTTTACTGCTTAATTTTCTTAACTGAACAAAGTTATATTTTCTTTCTACGTATACAAAAACCAGGCAATCAGTAGTTTTTGAGAACTGAATTTCTAGATAGCACTAGGAAATAAAATGTACTACCCCACATTTTTTATCAAAGTGGGAAAATAATTTAAAAACTTATATAGTTGTCAATCGTATCAAAACTAACCGACATTTATTGTTTGGGATGTAGTTATTAAGGATTAGTTAGTTGTAGAATGTTTAGGAGGGGGGTTAATCACCGCGACCTTTAAGATCTATTGTGTGTTTCCATTTCTTCAGTTATAACGTGTTATAACTCATCATACAATCTCAGGGGTTTGACAAAAGCCAGTTTCTGAGATGGCTCCACAGAGCAGCTCTCGATTTTCGACATCAGCCGTACCAAAATTTATGGCACGAATGGTTGTCGTCTCGGCGCACTCAATGACAAGGTGTTCTGGTGTTTCCAAGGTGTTTCCCCATTTTCCCCACAGAATCTGCCTGCATTCGCCGTTGTTTCTCAGATTCAATCTACTGAGGTGTCCGTTGAGGAGACAGTGTGCTGTTAGAAACTCCGTGACAATCCGAAGATTGTTAAATCAAAGAAAATCTTTTATTTTTCTCGGCCGTAAGTTCTGAGGAACTTTTTCGAGTGTCTTTTAGCTTAGACTGTTGGAGGATTGCCTCCAGGTTCTTCAGTTCCGCTTTATTATTATTATTAGTTATTTACTAGAGATTATTAGAGATAGTTAATAAAAGTATTTCACAAGTATATCAAATATATCACATTTGATTCTTATTATTATTTTTTTGTCTCAATAATGAGAAAATTCTTCTGTGGCAAACTTTTGGGGAAAATTTTTAGCATAATTTTATTGTAAAAATTACTTAATAATAAATATATTATTTTTTATATTCGTCTATTAAATTTACAATTAAAAGTAAGAAGTATATATTTTATCAATAATTGATATTTTTTATTTATTTCAATATCATATTTTCACGTAATTATTTTCTGCCGCTATGTTCTGTCAAAAAATCTATTATCTCGAAACCATGCCAGATGTTATAGGGTCACTTTTGGCAGAAAATGTATAATTATATAGTAGACAATAGAGAAATGATGAGGCACGAGTCTGCCGGGAATGGCCATTAAAACGACGCTTCTTCATTTTTGCGGTTCTTTTGTAGACCGTTTTTCTTACGAGCCTGACTTAATGACTGAAATTAATATTATTTATATACTGTGGTTATAATATTTGAATGAAATATTTATTGGTTCCTCTTAAATCTTTAAAAAAATATTTAATAAATTTGTTATTGTTGATGGTAATTTTTAAATTAACTTTTTAAAAATTGAAATTATTTTTTTTCACATAATATTTTAAATAATGTCTATACCTTTGTGGCGCCTTGTGGCCATTTTCTGATAAGACTAAAGCTTGATTCACATGCATTCGTTGTCCGACGATACGATGATACGATATTAATTTATATTATATTAATATAAATGATATTTTATTGGGTGAATTTAAAGACTTTGATTGGTTATAAAATCACGCAGTTTTTAAATTTATTGCATTTTCATGCCTCCGTTCATCGGATTTACGATTTGCTTGAGGTTGGTGTGATTTTATATTTTCATTTCCATAACGATTTCGCTGTTATAGTCTAAGAGTTTGTCAACGTTTTCGAGAGAGTTTTAAGAAAGCTGGTTCTTTAATATATATTTTTTTTATGCTCTCCTGAACAGAGTGCGGACCGTCTGGCTGCTGGTAGACGTTGCGTTTACTACTGCGCGTCAGGTGAGGAAAGTTAGCAACTCATTGAAAGCAGGAATTATAAAATGCGATCCTGCTTGGGTTGCTACAATCCTGCTTTATCCTGCTTCAAATCCCAACCCAGCAACACCTATCTATTGTGAGCTATAAATACTTGTATTTTGGTTGCTGACTTCCCAGTTGGCAACACATGGGAAGGAGGATCGCCAAAACTGGTTCCTGCTTGTGTTGCTATACCCCTGTTATATCCTGTTGCGAATTTCGTCCCAGCAACATTTGCTGTTTTTAATATACAGCAAGTTTAAGTCTGATTGGTGACGCCACACATAGCAACACAATAATAGTAGGATGGCTGAAACAAGTTCCTACTTTGGCTGCTATAATCCCGCCTTATCCTGCTTTGAACCCCATACCAGCCACTTTTGTCGTTTTTAAAATAGAACGAATCGATTCCCAGTAGCACATTAAGATTAGAAATGATTTTTTTTTAACTTGATAAGTTTCAGCTTAGGCTGCTATTTTTTTGCTTTATTTGCTTAAAATATGTATAAGCTTCCAAGGCATATCGTAAGTAGGAACCAGTTTTGGCGATCCTGCTTCTCATGTGTTGCCAACTGGGATGTCAGCAATCAAAATAAAAGTAACTATAGCTCAAAATTGGTAGGTGTGGCTGGGTTGGGATTTGAAGCAAGATAAAGCAAGATCGTAGCGGCCCAAGCAGGATCGTATTTTATAATTCCTGCTTTCAATGAGTTGCTAACTTCTCCGATCTCTGCGCGTCCTATCTGTATTCCATTTCTGTTTACTACAGCGTATCACAAATTCGCCCTGTATTTCAGGAACTAAGGAGGCTAGGACAATGGTAGCATATTTAGTTTCATAAAAAAAGTAGCAAACTAATGTGTAAATCGCATCATTGTATCTCTACTCATAAACGAGAATCCCATAAAACACACGAAAATGGGATATGCAGTGGTTTACCGGCAACCAGACGACCCGGACTTTGGTGAGGAGAGTAGAGGAGAGCATAACAAAATATATATGAACCAGCTTTCTTAAAATTTTCGTTTTCCCGGCGCGACGCGTGCTAGCTCTTGTACTATGAAATTATTATTAAGGTTAGATTAAATTTGCCAAAAAATTGTCAAAACGTCCGTTATCGTACGATCTTTCTTCGTTGACGGGCTGGAGTAAAAAATTTACGGGTGAAAAGTGGCGCGAAAACGCTATGACCCATCAGAGAGCCGCGCCGTCGGCGTCGGACCATCGTATCAACGCATGGTATCAACGGATAACGGACGCATGAAAATAAAGCTTTATGGTTTTTTTCGGCAGTAGAAAAAAATCTATAAAATCAAAAAGTTGCTTTTTGTAAACACCACTGCGTTGATCTAACGGAGACCAATTTGTGAGTGATATTTTACTGATAAGACAAATTTGCCTATAACGGACAAAAAATGCATAACGTTTCTGGAGGTATATCTCCGGTTGTTAGAAGCAAAAATCCACGAAGAACAAAAAGTAGTTAACTACCATCTAATAAACTGTAATTATCATCATTACTATCATCATTTTCGTATTCAACTATTTCAAATTATGGTGTACCATCACTCACACATTTAGATACTCTCTTTCTAGTTAATTTTCTAGTTTCTACTATAGTTTCTCATGTTTGGTCTTTTAGGTCTTTTAATTCCTCGTGCGTACCATACTTGCTGTAATACATAGTAATAAGTACATAAACGTAAATACATAAAAGTGTACTTTAGTATAAGAGTTTAGGAAAAAACTGTAATACGTAGTAATAACTACAAACGAGAAAAACAAGAAACTGTAAATTCAAGCATTTTATTATTTTTTTAAGAGGATTCTTAAAAAACTTAATTTTATACTATCTAAAATAAACTCTTCCTACGACACGGATATAAAATAAACTTTAGACCGAGGGGTGTCTCACTTGGGTGAAAAATGTATATGTACTGCCAAAATATCATGTGACTGGCAAGTGACTGCCAATGGTTGCGAAGAAGACTGTCTATGACTGTCATGTAATTATATAGGTGACTGCCGTAAGACTGCCAATGACTGCCAGCGACTGCCAAGAAAATGTACATGTAATTCCAATAGTGAGACACCCCTCGCTTTAGACTTTCTAATTCAAGTAATTCAGCGATAATATTTTTTTAGATAATTTTAATTTTGATTTTAAAAATAGTGGTAGAAAATTAAAAATCTCTAATAATTTTTAAAATATTTTCATCACTAAGTGTATTATGGAGGATTTCATAGAACTTTTTATCACCTGTGTTTCTTAAAAAACTGTATAAAATATAAAAAAAATGAATAAAAATATATCATTATTTTATTATTTTTTTTTATATTTAAAACTATTATCATTTACTTAATTTAGTTAATTAGTATAATTTAACTGCGTTTTTTGTATTTTCCGATGTTTACTTTTTTGTGAAAATTTAATAACTTTAATTGCAGATTAGAAAAGCAATTTAATCATGCTTTTTAATTACTAATCTAAAATTATTTGGTGAAAAAATATATGTATAAACGAATACAATAACTGTATGACAGAGGTTCTGAATAAACAATAATACTGATATAGTGAAATTATAAAAAACTCTTTTTATAATAATATAGGTATATTTTTATGACAACTAACGAAAATCTCTTCAATTATGATCGATTCTTGAAGAGAAATATACAGGGTGTCGCACCTCATTCGCCACGGTTGATTATACGAAAACGGAAAGATGTAGAAACAAAATATTTTATGGGTATATGTAGGGAGGCAATGTACACAATTTAAAATTATTTTGAAATATACAGGGTGTTTCAGAACTTAGATCCATACCAAAGTTATATTTTTTCTTATGGAACACCCGGTATTTTATTTCATTTTGGGATTCGTGGGCCCAAAAAAGGCATTTAGTATAAGGGTTAAATATGTTTAAAATCTTTGGTTTTTGAGATATTAAAAGATATTTAAATTTGCATGCTACTATAGAATAGATTATTAACACCTTGTATACATTACTTTTCAGAATTAATTCTTGTGCTGAGTTTAAAAGTAAAGAAATAAACTTTACTGGAAAATGTTATTACTTTCTTAAATTTTGCTGATTGCTGAAAAATTGCTGATTTAATTCAAGGATTTATTTTACATAAAAACTTCGTTATTTCAAATACAACACCCTGTATTTTTTATAATAAATCGAAGCAGATTTAAATACTCTTTCAAACTATATTAGGATTTCCTATACCTATCTAGCTCAGATTTTGAATTACAAGCAATTTTTCAATAAAATGGCAACCAAGAGGGCTATTGTCGTCATGGCAGTTTTTTTATTGCCAGTTAGTATCCTCCAGACAGTCTCGACCTAATTCCTAACGACTTTATTACTTTTCCAATTATTAAGAATGAATTGCGTGGTCAAAGGTTCCAGTCCCCAGAAGAAGCAGTCAGCAGTCAAAATGGCAGTTTTGAAGGTACCAACAAGTGAGTTGAAAAAACTGCTTTAATCTACGACAATGTCATTATGACACATTAGCATTGTCATTTGGATGTCCCCATTATGGGTTTCATAATAGCACTAGTGCTATTATGAATTCAAAATAACACACAAATCTTAAAATAAGAAACAAGCAAAAAAAGGTACCTAAATACGTTTATTTATTGTAAACATTAATTATAATATCAGTATAATTGGTTAAATTAATTCCAGACGATGACAGGTGAGTTGAATTTTTAGAAAGTAAATTTATTTCCTGAGTCCTTGAACTTGTTGAAGACCCATCATTGCCAGAAATGTTACCCAAAATATTACATGACACTTTTTTCTTATTTTCTTTGGAGCTTTCTATATAGCCCTCTGCCACTGTGTTAGAGTGCCAACCACCATGTCTTTTAACAGTTAATAAATCCACTCCTGAATCTGCAAGCAACGACGCAGACGATCTACGGAAACAATGTTCAGTGTATTGTTGTGGATTTGGAAGACGTAGGAACTATGCTATTTTATACGGCATTTTCCTTAAAGTATTAATGCCAACGGGTTGCTTAATACATTTTCCATTTCTGTACCCCACAAAAAATCGAGTATGCTCTGTGTTGCTTGGCCGCATAGCTATATATCTTCGAACCATTTCCACCATATTTATTCCTTACCAACATTCCCTTTCGTTATAAAAAAAATCTCGTGATATCTTTGTTTTCGTAAATGGAATAATGACATGAATGCATTGTCCTTCATCTTTAACATTTTGCAGCTGCAGATTTGTCAACTCGATACGCCGGCAGGCTCCCGCAAGTCCCACTATTAATGAAATTTTTGTCAGGAAATAAGTTTTATCATCGGCTTCCAACAAAAAATCCTTCCGATTTTCTTTTTAGAAATGCAATTAAATGGACGTACTTACTATATCTGTATTTTTCTTCACTGATATAACTGAACGTAGCATGGAATAATATACCTAAAGTGATTAAGCCTTCCTATGTTTTGAAAGATTTTCGTTACTACTATTCTTAATTCCTTTCCCTTTACACCAATCTTCAAGTTTTACATAGGCTTGCTCGTAAGTTTGTCTTGATTTTTCGGGAAGTAGGGAATCGACAACGTTTTGCGCAATGCCTTCAATATCCGAAGGGACACTTTCAGAATCAGAATAACCCATATTAATATTATTCTTTGCTTTTTGCTAAAACTGAACGTTTAACATGAAATTGAACATCAATAACTGAGTTGTCAAAGTCAAAATGGAAACAATCAACAAGCACGGTTACCACGGCGTCGACTAATATGGGCACCTGATAATTTTGTATTTTAATTTTTATGAGGATATCTCTGATATTTTAAATTAAATCAAATCTCTTTGGATCGTCCCTCGTGTCGCGTCGTAGATTAAATTTTGAATGATACACGTTCGATACGAACTTTTTAATGAAGCTTGTCTAACTAAACCACTCGGCTAACGCATCGTGGCTTAACGTTACACGCGTTTCATTATGATGTTCGTATCGATCTTCTATCATTAATAAATATAAGAATTGTTTCCAACGGATGCAAAGATGCATTTTTCTTTCTGGAGAATACATCGAAAAACAATAGCCTTTGAAAGTTATCTACTGTTATTTTTACCTCTACATGCAAAATATAAAAGACAACCGACATTATTATATTAAAGATGCATGCAGGGGCGGCTCGTAGCACTGGAAGATGGTGAGGCACACTAGAAAAGAATTTTTATTAGTATGTATATAGGGTGACCATTAGTACGAGGAAGTCCAATATCTTCGTAGTTGACAAATATATGAAAAAAACTTCTATATAAAAAAGTGCATATCCTAAAAAGATATTTTCTGTAAAATTGCAATCGCATTACCATTTTTCTGTACAGAATTGGGTTCAGCATAAAATTCAGCATACTTCACACTATTGATTTATTTGAAGCACTATATATGCGGGATATCCATGATAATTCATATTTGAAAAATTTCATTTTTTAAAAAGTGGTAAAAACCTGGAGTGAATTTAACTTATTGATATATTATTGCTTAAGTATGTATATAGCGAGGTATGTAGGACAAAAGAAGAAATCCGAGAAAAATTTACATTATTTTATACAGGGATTTTTTTATGGCACGGCCAACATTGCGGTATTATAATGCTATATCTCAATTTTTTAAATGCCATACACACTGTATATTATTTTTAGTATTTTAGATACCTACAGACTTAAAAGCGCAGATTTTTGTATTTAAAATATTTCTAAATTTTTAGCAGTTGCCTTAAGCCTTATGTGTAATATAATTCGCAGTATTATACCGTATGATCGAATAAAAACGGCGTCAGCGATGGCTATGAAATGAAGATCGCTGTCATTTTATATGTAAAATTATATGGGAAATATCATCGATCGTCATTTTCAAGCCAACTGGACGCCGTTTTTTTCGATCATACGGTACCTATTACATAGGGCTATTGCAACAGTAAATTTTTATCAAAACGACCTCAGGATATTTTGTCTTATATATTTTACTCTGTATGGTAAAATTTTGTTTTTCTACCAATCCTATAAAAATAAAACAAAATGAAATCTCTGTAACAGGTTGCTTTACTTTTTGACTATACACAGAGTACACAATTTATCTAGAAATGATTCGTATTCGAAAAACTTTACCTGGGGAAGTCCTCTGATGATGCATGGTCCCTCTAAATCATCATATCAATCAACAAGTCACTGCCCACTTTTTAGGTATTTACTTAATATGTACAGTAATCAGTAAGACGAGTAATTAAACATGCAATTCACATTAAGAAACGTATATATTAATCAATTAGAGACAAAACAGTGCTATAACCGGCAGAGTTAATTCAAACTAATACAAATTCCCAAATAATGCAATTCTGCATTTTCAGCCTGTCGCCAGCTGTCGCCTAAAATCTCTCGGGCTGATCGCCGGGAACTGATCGGGAAGTGATACATATATTTAACGAACGGCTTTTAAGGTTTAAATTTACATTTGAGGCTCGCCTCAATACGAGTCTTTTACGCTACTACTACTCCATACATTTTATCTCTCTTCAACTAAAGGTTTTGCCTATGCTTTTTCTTTTCATTCTATAGATTTAAGATTCCAGTGAACGCTGTCGCTCCGTCAATGCAATATACCACAATACGTTAGACAAGGAAAGGCGAGAGGCAAACCTCTGCACATATACTTCTTAAAGAACAAATGAGATGGATATATATATATATATATATATATCGTCGAGTTTGTCGCATATGGGAAAGTAAGCGCGTTTAAAGGAATACCATCGACGTAATTTATTGTAGAATGACGGATAAAAAATATTGATGCAAATAGGGAAAAAAATATAAAATTGTGATTAAAGATGTATCGATTAATACGTGTAATTTCTCAAATGTATTGGTGAGGCACTGCCTCATCTGCCTCATAGGACAAGCCGCCCCTGGATGCATGCGAATTTTTATAGCACAGTAGAAATACAAAATATATACCTAGTATAAAACTTTTCATGTTAGTAAATGAATGAATTCGGATTGTACACAGAAACTATTTAATATAATTGTCATTATAAACTTTAATTAAACATAAATCCGAAATTGGAGTGGTCATTATTTGAGGGGGAAGACTGCGATCTTTGCAATAAAAGAGTAGCTTGTGCATGAATCATAGTGACCGTTGGTCAGTGCGGAGCTGAGAGGGTGGAAGAGGAACTGAATAATGACTAAACGTGATATTGGACAGGCGGTATAAATTTTCGATAGAAATATGCGTTTCGAATTTATTATTTTCTGGAACATATTGTATAGACGTAATTATTATACAGATATAGATGGATATACATACAGGGTGTTTCAAAACAAATGCGAAAAACTTCAGGGGGTGATTCCTTGTTCAAAATAAAGGGTAGTTTGCTTCATAAACGTTGGGTCAAAAGTCAACCATTAGGGAGATATTGCGGTACAAAGATGGCGGAAAAATAATGTTTTTATTTTTTATCTTGAAAACGAAAAGAGATAGACTAATAAAATTTTATTGAAGCATTACTGTTATGGAAACACACTTTCTGGTAATTTTTTCACTTTTTTAAAATGAGTGGAAGGGGTTGAAATAAACTACACCTATCATTCTTGTTAACGAAATTTAAAGAAAAATCTTATCAAACACATGCAAAAAAATTAATTGGATAGTTTAGTTTAGTTTGTTTTTTATCTCTTGTATTTTTTTGATAAAACTCACCGATTTGAAATTAAAAAATAAAATGTAAAGCATTACATGTCAGGACAAAAAACATTTTCTGATAAAAAATCTAGTGGGCTGCTGTAATTTTTTTAGGAAAAAATCTAGTTGGCCGCTGTTACTTTTTAGGATGTTCCTAATATTATTTTATTTGACATTACTCTACTGCAATACGTTATTATCTAGATGATTATTATTCTCGTTATTATCACTAGATTCTTAATCTAAAAATGTTTTTTGTCCAGACATGTAATGCTTTACATTTTATTTTTTAATTTCCAATCGGTGAGTTTTATCCATAGACTTAAAAATAAAATATGGACTACACTATTTACATCTCAACGCGGACAAACAACCTTTTTTGTACACATGTTTACTTCTGGGTACAGTAGACCGAGCCTTCCTCATCCAGCCTATGTTGTCACGTCTTTAATATTATCAATATTTTTTTTCTTGTTATACACATTTATTGAGATATTAATACTACAGTTTAATAAAGTAGGTTTTAATATTCCATAGATGTATTAAATAGTCCTTATACTACTAAATTATAAGTCGGATACTGTTTAAAAAGGATAAGTTCTTTACAATATGATAACACCGATTAGAGGCGAGGGAGCCTATTCATTCATTTATTACCTTGTAGTACGCGTGGCAAGTGTGCGGTAAAGCTTTGATGCCGCTATGTCCCCGGCTGTATTAACGCATTTTCTTAGTTTGTAGTCCTTAAGTGTTTATTTTATTGACTTTTTCTGTTCAAGAACTATAAAATATGGTTCGCCAGTGCCAAATTTGCAAGAAATTTGACTTAAATAATCCATTTAAGTCTTGAAACGACTTTCGACCGGTAGACAACTCTCAATTTGCCCATTGGGAGCCAGTGGCGTTGTTGTAGAAAGGCGCTTATTTAGATAATATTTTAGTAAAATGTAAAATCTGAATTTTTTCTCATTACATTATTTACTTACTTACATTGTAACAAAGTCATAATTATAACCCTGTTAATAATTAATAATGATTTTATTAAAAATATGGTTTATTCTAAAATTATCTTGAGCATATAAAATAACATACAAGAATTTTAAATTGATATTACATTATGAAACAATATTTTTTAATATACCGGGTCGTCTCAAAAGTGGCTCACCCCCTATAACTTTTTTATTTTTTCAGATAAAAAAAACAGATTTGTATGTTATAGGTATATGACATAAATTAGGATTTATTGATGTATTCAGTTGTTTTTGGTCTCTTCCTGTTTCACCGAAATGATTACATCTTTTTATTTTTAAAGGCAACCTCGGTATATTGCTACTTTATTCGATAAAAAATGACACTCTGAATAGAATGACATATCATATGTCAACTTTTGACATTGTCGCTGAAAAACAAATCGTATTTTAAATTTCAATCCAGGGTGCCATGGTGTTGTTAAAAACACTAAGTTTTAATCAAGGAGCCTTGGAAAAATAGTTTTGATCGTCTAATAGGTTTCGTGTCTTGTCTAGGCCGGTTAAAAGATGTACAAATCGTATTTTTAATCATACATATGTCAATTTTTTCAAACGGAACAAGGGTGACGCATTAGCATATTTGGAAAAAGCATTTTTTTATGAATATATTGATACCACACACTTGGTATTTCGAGTCAAATTGTCGTTATGAACCGCGTGTTACAATTACAATAATTAAACCATGTGCGAAAATGTCAAAAGTTGACATATTATATGTCATTCTATTCAGAGTGTCATTTTCTATCGAATAAAGTAGAAATATACCGAGGGTGCCGTTTAAAAATTAAAAGTTATAGTCATTTCCGGTGAAACAAGAAGTGACCAAAAACAACTGAATGCGTCAATCGATCCTAATTTATGTCATATACTAACATGCTAAATCTTGTTTTTTTATTTGAAAATATAAAAAAATTATGGGGATGAGCCACTTTTAGGACGCACCCGGTATAAAAAGACAGTACCGAGTTAAATAAATGTAGTATTCATTTTATCCACTTCCTATCATCTTCCTTGCTTTAATGGAACAGATTTATGTTTTCTCTAATTTACATAAGACATCACTTAACCAGAAAAAACATTACAACAATCATATTTTTTTTTCTCTCCCTGTCGCCGACTCTATTATATCTGTGGAATAGATCCTGTTTTGATTAATATTAGGGGTTGTAAATGTTTGACTAAAATTAATAATTTATTATTAATTTCAAAAATTACATAATTTCGATTATAAAATTTCTTCTATAACGTGTATTTTATTATTTTTATCCTTTTTGGACTCTAAGACGTTTTTTCTAAAACTTTTATTTAAAAAACCTGTCCTAAATCTTAATAAAATATAAAAAAGTTTAAATACGATATATTTTTAATTTAATTATAGCTTCATTAAAATAAAAAAATTACCCGGCTATGAGACGGAGAGTTCAGGTGTACTTGAGAAACGAAAGACAGTGTTGTGTTTCTCGGCAGAGTCGTCAGGGAACGACCGTTACGAGAGAGACAACCTATCTATCGCTCGTGTTGCACTCGTTATAACCTAAAACAATAACACAACAATAACAAGATATTGTGTGACCGCATGTTCCAGCTATTTATGAATGAGATGCTCAGTCTATATTTTATTTTAAGTCTATGGTTTTATCAAAAAAACACAAGAGGTAAAAAAGTTTCTAAACAACCTAAACTATCCAAATTAAAGCATTTGCATGTGTTTGATAAGATCTTTCTTTAAATTTCGTTAACAAGAATGATAGGGGTAGTTTATTTCAACCCCTTCCACTCACACACAAATAATGTTTTTCTTTTTTATCTTGAAAACGAAAAGAGATGGACTAATGAAATTTTATGGGAGCATTACTGTTATGAAAACACACTTTCTGGTAATTTTTTCACTTTTTTAAAATGAGTGGAAGGGGTTGAAATAAACTACCCCTATCATTCTTGATAACTAAATTTAAAGAAAAATCTTATCAAACACATGCAAAAAAATTAATTTGGATAGTTTAGTTTGTTTATAAACTTATTCATCTCTTGTGTTTCTTTGATAAAACTCACCGATTTGAAATTAAAAAATAAAATATAACGCATTACATGTCAGGATAAAAAAAAATTAGATAAATAATCTAGTGATAATAACGATAATAATAAGAATCTAGATAATAACGTATTGCAGTAGAGTAATCACAATAAAATAATATTAGAAACATCCTAAAAAGTAACAGCGCCCGACTAGATTTTTTCCTAAAAAAATTAGAGCAGCCCACTAGATTCTGTATCTAAAAATGTTTTTTGTCCTGACATGTAATGCTTTACATTTTATTTTGTAATTTCAAATCGGTGAGTTTTATCAAAAAAACACAAGAGATAAAAAAGTTTCTAAACAAACTAATCTATCCAAATTAATTTTTTTGCATGTGTTTGATAAAATTTTTCTTTAAATTTCTTTAACAAGAATGATAGGGGTAGTTTATTTCAACCCCTTCCACTCATTTTAAAAAAGTGAGAAACTTACCAGAAAGTGTGTTCTCATAACAGTAATGCTTCCATAAAATTTCATTAGTCTATCGTTATTCGTTTTCAAGATAAAAAATGAAAACATTATTTTTCCGCCATCTTTGTACCGCGATATCTCCCTAATGGTTGACTTTTGACCCAATGTTTATAAAGCAAACTACCCTTTATTTTGAACAAGGAATCACTCCCTAAAGTTTTTCGCATTTGTTTTGAAACACCCTGTAGATATTTGTTTAAAGTTGTAGACAATAATGTGGTAGAATTGCGTCCTGATGTTATATATGAAATGGCCTTAGCAGGTTTTGAACCAGGAAGTAAACAACGTTTTATTTAAAAAATTGTTGGCGTTTTGACGAGTGTTTTCGTGTATAACCTTGATAAAGACGAAAATACACGTCGAAACGTCGGCAATTTTTCTAAAAAAATGTTGTTTACTTCATGGTTCTAAA
Organism: Sitophilus oryzae; assembly: GCF_002938485.1. Taxonomy (NCBI): domain Eukaryota; kingdom Metazoa; phylum Arthropoda; class Insecta; order Coleoptera; family Curculionidae; genus Sitophilus; species Sitophilus oryzae. The sequence goes on along the minus strand of NW_022147434.1, from coordinate 3,911,372 downwards.
CCTGCTAGCGCCATTTCATCAGCGGCGTAACAAAAACTGAGTGGGCCCCCCGCAAACATTTTTAGAGCCCCCCCCCCCTCTATAACGCGCGGAAAATAATAATTTTCTTACTTTCATTACTACTAGGCCCAAGTTTATCTATATGGTTCGTGACATAGTTATTGACTCATTATAAGTCATATTGTTGCAAACATAATGCAAAATTAAAATTATAAAACAGTATAATGTTGCTTACCATGTACCATGATAGTAATGTGGGCTGCAGCCGGCTTCAGGAGTAGACTACGAGTAGAATTGATGGAGTCCAAAAAATACATTCAACAAAAACAGCACAAAACATTATGTCAAAAGTATATAGTGTGAAATTATATTATTATAAGAATCGAACGGATCGTCTAGAGTTCTTTTTTGCAAAATCATTTATAATTTCATCAATATTTAATGTTTTAACAAACTCGTATTTGATGCTAATTAAAGATAAATCCAAGGCGTTGTCCCATGGTATTACGTAAATAGGTTTTTACTAATTTCAATTTTGAAAAAGATCGTTCTGCTGAAGCCACACTAACTTGTAAAGTTAAAAATAACATCACTGCACTAGATACATCTGGAAAATTTGAAGAAAAACACTGAACATTGAAAATGTTTCTGTTGTCCTATATAATGGGAGCCCAAATCGAATTAAAATGCTACATTTGCCACACCATGACGTCATATATACAAGGGTATAGGAAATCTCGGCGCAGCGGCAGCAGTCGGCCAGCGCGCGCAAAAACCATTACATCGCTAATTGTTTATTGATATATCTTTATTAGTTTAAAAGCAAAAAATATGGGGTTTGCTTTGATACCTTGTCAAGACATAAGCGAAACTTTTAAATTGTTTCTTTTTTTCATTTAGGCCTTCGTTTTTCGTTAAATGAAAGTTATATTAAAAAAAAATCTCTATTTTTAAACCAAATTTTCGCATGATTGAAATGATTATTCATGTTTAAAGTTTTTTTTTGGTCATAAGCGCTAATGGAAATGTTTTTTTGTAAATAATTATAAAAAATTACTCCCTACGAAGACTTTATTCTGTACTGGATCAAAAAATAAGTATTTGTTTTCTCTATACGGTGGTATTAATATATCGATTTTTGATGATAGTGCCTTTTTACCCTGTTTAATTTTGTACTACTTTCGGAATAAGGGTCCCCATATCATGTACTGTGATGTACTGTACTTCCATCCCTGAAAAATTCAGCTTGTGACACCGAAGTGAGAGGTAACGTCAAAATAAGCTTTAATCTACCTACATCATCATAGGTAGGTGTAGGTACTCTAGGTAAATTCTACCTAGACAGTAGCTGAACTAGCTGACAGTAGTAATTAATTTGTTATCCGATAAGTAGTTGTCATTATATAAGTTTAATCGTCTTATACCTCCTATAACGGTAGGTTTTGGATTTTTCCTGATTGGTTTGTTAAACAAAAATATACTGGGCATATAAATGTCTGTTACAGGTTAATTCGTTAAAGAAATATGTTACACACATATTATTTTAATAATAATAGTATAATAGTAATGGCTATATTATGTTATAACACATTATTGAATTAACAATTGAAAACAGTATTGAATGTACTTATTTTAACCAATGCATTGTTTTGTTTTTTTAATCTCACAAATAAGAAATATTTTATAGTTTTTATTATAAAAAACAGTGATTATACAATTTATTTACACCCCTTACACTGTTTTCTGTAAGGGGTGTAACCAGGAGTATATTTCGTAACCTTTTACGATATAAGAGGGCACAAAGTGTTTTATTACTTAATGCTTAAAATTTAATAATATATTTGTACATAAAATAAAATAGACTAGAAAGTCAATTAATTAATATTGACGTAATTACTAAATAAGTACAAGATTTTTTTTCTAATTATTTTAGTGTATTTTTAGTCACCGAATTATAAAGGAGAGATATCCAACCATTGCATTATTTTACTCACAAATAAATGTTTTATGGTTTTTATTATAAAACAACGATTAATTTATTATACACCCCTTAACCCAAACACTCCAAGGAGGATATTTCGTGACCCCGTATTTAAAGTGGACAAGGTTTATTAGTCAATGTTTTAATTACCCAGCGTCTTTAATAAAAATCTAATGTAATTTTTCATAGAAATGATCTGACATGAAAAGCAAATTTTATCAAAAAACTTTTTGATTATCTACAAGGAGTAAACCGCTGACAAATGTCTGTATACTAATGCCAAAGTAATGCCAAAAATACAATTAAATACCAAAATTTCTCATATAATGCCCCACTAATGCCAAGCTGATTCCAATATAATACCACTAATACCACGAATAATATGTAACACATTTGTTTCACGAATTAACCTGTAACAATACTGGTAGGTACGTGCACAGATTTTTTCCTAGGTAACTTAAAAGTCGTTAAAAAGTCTAATTATATTTAAAGAAGATATAATTCCAACAAATTACATTATAAGGCCAATAATGCACAAGTAATACCATTAAAATTTTAGCGTTTTTAACTTGTGTAACATATTTCTTTAACGAATTAACCTGTAACAATAGTGGTAGGTACGCGCACAGATTTTTTCGCTAGGTAACTTATTAAGTCGTTAAACAGGCCTATAAAAGCTATAACAACATAGGTAACTAATATTTATAATTTAATTCGAGTTTTAATCTCAAATAATAAATGTTTTTACTGGTGTATTTCTGAAGTGTTCATTATTAAAAGTAGATATTCTTCAAGTTATGCGAAGTAATAAGTAATGTTTCCGGTGAGACCGCGTATATGTCACCGGATTCTGGTTAGTATAAAGACTTTTTCTATAGAAAGAGTTTTTTCTATATTTTTCTTTCAAAATAAGACTAATTTCTTCTTATTCTTTTAAATATTACAGTGTTTCTTTTTCCTAAAATGTTATACTTAATTTTCGCTTAAAATTAAAAAATCACCAAATGGAGGAAAATATACTTTATTGAATAAAGTTTATAAAAATCATTTTACCATAACAAAAAAGTAAAAACATGTCATGGCGGAAGATACTCAGGTGGCATTTCACATATTTATCTATTAAAATCGAGATTAAGATAATAAACTTGCGTAATATGTTATAAATGAGATAAAAAGTTTCAGAATCGATTAATACGCAATACGCTACGCAGTCAACTTGCTCCTCTGCGCGGATGAGCGTCTTCAGACTCCTCCATCAGCCAGGGTCACGACGCGACGCCGCACGCCTCCGAAGAGGAATCGGCCTACGTTTGGCTAAACAGGCTGGACACTGTGGACTACGATATTGGCGAGTCTGAATATTTATAAAAATTTGCAAAGTAAAATATGTTGGAAAAATAATTAATCCATACATATATAAAACCTCAAAGGTTTTTTTTGTTGCATCCATCCCGCCGAAACCGCTTCACCAATCTTGATGATTCTTTTTTTGAATGAAATGTATATATGTGTAGATTTGTTATGAAGTATTTTTATAGTGCTTAATGGCTATTTCTTTGTGTAAAACGACTAAATACTAAAACATACCTGAAAACACCTACACACAATACCTCCAGAAATAAATTATTTGTCATTGTCAGTGGTGTGTCAGTTAGATTATATTTTAAGTTTTTAGATATTTTAGGAGTGAGTTCATACCGCCAGGTTTAGATACATAAATATTAGCACAAAGGTTCGTTTAAACGCCATTAGTGAATTAGCTACACAAAGCGATTTTAGGAAATTCATCCTCTTAGAGAGTAAAATTATGTCGGAACAGTTTGCTGTATGAAAATTCCTTACTATTTGGTCTAGAAAAATGAAATCCTACAAAAATAATTAGAAGAAATTTTTGAAATTCATCAACCAAATGGGTAAAGTTAGTAAAAATTTATATAAAACTTGGTGACCTCTGGATTATACACATAAAAATTGGCACAAAGATAAAGCAAATTTATGAAATTTATACACTTAGGGAGTAGAAAAGGGAATGGAAGTTTGCTGTACGAAAATGCAATACTATAACATTATAAACCAGACAGTATAAAATTTTATACCAGGGTTTATTTAGTGACATCATAACGAAATATATCTTCCTCAATTATCATTCAAAGAATAAAAAATAAACTATAAAGAGAGTATTAGTGCTCTTAATAAATAAAAAGGAGATGAAAAATAAAAAACATCTATGCTAACTAGCTCTCAATAAATTAGTAAAAAATCATTTAAATCAATGCATGAACGATTCGAGGTATAACGCGAACGTAGTCGCGGGAAAAAGCTAGTAATTTATTAAATTATTTTATTTAACTGATTAATTTTCATTGAAAAGGAATTTTTGTAATTCGCAACTATATTAGTTAAAAACTAAGAAACTCATATCAAATTTAAGTTTTGCGATTTTGACTTATAGTTTTTACAAAATCTGAACACATTTTAAAAGAAAAAAAGCTTTTGATAATATTTGTGTATATTGACTACAAGTTGTATAACATAAATTTCTACGACCGGTCTACCTAGTGGTCTACAGCATCGCCTTGTGGTGCAAACGTGACCTGTTAATCTGTGACGTAACGCACAACAGTCAAGAAAAACAGAAGCGTGGCTAAGAATTTAGTAATTTAAAGAAAAGTCTTTAGATACAGTAGTAGGTATTAAAAAGTTTTGTGTTTTAAATGGGGTTTGCCTTTAACAGTTAAAATTATATCGTAAAGTGTAACTTTCCGTAAGAATTCTTTTTTTTGCTTGCTTGTTTTACGGATAGGTGCGATCGCATAATTATTATTGATAATGTTTTATTTAATTTTAACATTACTACTTTTTCAGTGAATCTTTAAATCTGTTGTTTTTTGTTAAGTTCGTTATTTAAACATATGTATGTAATACACTCATATTAACACTAATCATATTTTTACGTTTATATTCATCATTTTCAATGCCCCCCCGGTTGCATTTTTGTAAAGGACTGTGAATTTTTTTATTAATAAACGATCCGCAAGTTCATACACTGTTTTTAATTTTGAAATACTATCTCCAAGTCCCTTTTTAAGGCTTAATATTTGATTAAGAAAGTCAATGGATAAGTCTTTGTGGTATATCATTTAACCAATTTCATTTAACCAGGGCATTTAACCAGCGCGATTTCATTTAACTAATTTAATTTTTCAGGATATAAGAAAATAAAATTATTTTTTATAGCATTCATACTTTCAAATCTTATAACGTACAGAAAATAAATGTCCACTTTAAACAGTTGTTCGGCATCGCTTAATCTTTCATCTTCTAATAATTCATCATAACATTTTTTAACTTTCCTCTTTCTTTTGTTTTCAAAAACAGGCTTGATGTTGAAGGAATTTGCCAAAACAACTGCTTTGTCTTTAATCTCTGTAAAGTTTGTTTTGATATGGCAAATTTTTCTTAAAGTTTCATTGAGTTGATTAGTCGCGCAATCAAGCTTTAAAATAATTTTTTTAAATATCTGCTTTTTGTAGTAATTTTGATGTCAAATCAATATTTTCTAGAATTTCTGTTTGAAATACTAGCAGAATAATAAATTCAAAGCTTTCCATTTTGTTCTTAATCGCTCCATCATATCCTTGGCCGCGGCACTTAGCAAGTGGAATTTTAGTTTGGTTTGGTTATAATGCTCTTCCGATTGATTTCGTATAATATGATAGATGTTTTAGTGGTTAAAAATCATTAATAAATATATAATAAAATTAGAGAAATAACATTATTTATGTAATAAAATATATATTAAATGAAAAGCAAAAGGCCACTTTGCAAAGTTTTTAAAGGGGGTCGGCCATCCGTCAATGTGGGTTCCCATCTCTGGCTGGGCCCCCCGCCATGCGGGAGCTGCGGGGGTGTTTGTTACGCCACTGCATTTCATATATTGTAGACAATGTTTAATTTGAAAAATAAATTGGTATATTAGTCTTCGGATAGATATTATTCTTCTTTATCAAGCAGATACTGAATATAAACATCCGAAAATCGGCGATTTCTAAAGTAAGTGAGCAAATTATGACAAGTCGTCAACAATTATCATTAAGTAATTAACATGTCAATTAAGTCGACAAATTCTCATGGACAGTCGGCAAATTCTCAGGGGAAATTGAAAAATTCTATATTCTCAAGGTAAGCTTTTTTTTGTTAATCTTTGTGATTTATTAATATATTCGTATTAATTATCTATCATTTACTATTGCAACACCTGTGTATACTTAGATGATTATAAAAAATGCCCTTAAAAAAGTTAAGTGAAATCACTTTTTTATTCTGTTCTTAAACCTCTTAAAGACTTAAACCTCTTATAGTGGCAAATCAGAATATTTGTAATTCTATTTATCAGTAAACAATGCTTATTTAATAAACATATATAATTAATTATCTTTAAGTTCACAAATTCACATTTATTTTTTAACGATTTTATAATTTTTTTGACTTTTAAATCATTCAAACTTCTTTAGATTTGAAATACAACATTTCTTAGTGCGAGTTTTATTGGTTGGGATTCATCTTCTCTTCTATTTAATAATTTTTTTATGCAAAAGCGCAATATCTGTTATGATGTCCAAATTTCCAGCGATTTCTCTGGGTCGATTTACTTATTAGATTTTTTTCCCAAAGTTATGCGATAAGTAGTTTCTGAGATACCGTCGGCGTTCATTCTTAGTTGGTTTGGTTTGGTTTGGTTGGGGAGCTCCCGAAGCCGTGGCCAAGGCCGTGACACACGAGCTAGTGATAACGAAAAGTGGTAACGATCAAAAAAGTGATAAGCCAATGAGGAAGGGTTTTTGGAGCGTCGCACAGTGTAGCGCTCTATGGACAAAAACCAGTTAAAATCTGTTTCGCATTTATACAAATATTATTATGTATCGCCTTAGGATAGCCTATAATCACCAAAAAATATATGAAAAAAAATTGATACATGAGCAGCAATGCAAATACCAAAAATTGTGTTTAAGTGACCGCACTTTTCAATTAAATTGGGGTGAATATTGTGTAGTTGAATAAAATATTTCCTAGCTGCACAAAATGGAGAAAAACACTTATAGTAAGTACATTCTTTTCCCATATTAGTTGTTGTTAAATTCGATCATTGCTTTTATATACATGGCCATTACAAAAAGTCAAATCGAGTCTGAATGAAAATTAGTAGTGTAATTTTATTTAAGGTTTTAAAAAAATGGTATAAAATGGTAAACGAGATTTTTCGTGTAATGTTGTCCCAAATATTGTACTTTAAAACCATTATTTCAGTTTCTGCGGAAAACTGCGATATTTTAAGTTTTCGATTTTTTTTAGGATAATGTCCAGTACTTAAAATAAAAGATATTTTTGAATAATGGTACAATAATGCCAAAAGTGAAAGTGGCAAAAATTTGTGAAAAAATTAAGTTAGGTTTACATTTAGAAGATTGTTCGGAAGAAGTTGATTCGTTTTTACAAGAAGAAAGTCGTTTCCAGGTGAGAAAGTTCTTGAAGTTTTTTCTATTTTACGTTTTTTTGTTGAACTTAAATTATTGCCCTTTATATGATTTTAATTTAATTGTTTTAATTTTCAAACAGGGCTTGCCATAATGTTATCTGTGATTGAATAATTGTGATAGAAATAACTTTTTAACCTTCTTTGAAAACAAATGTTTAACCTTTTAATTTGTTTTGTGATTGCATTTTATATTTTTTGACCTCTGTATAACTATTGGAATTTGTTTATTATTCTGATTGTAATTATTTTAGCTTTCTTGGGCCTGAAGATGGGAATTGTTAAGTCCCGAAACATGTCGCCCCCTTCTTTTTTTGAAGCAAATTAAATTTAAATAAACATCTTAAAAGATTGTGAGTTTTTTGTCCCCTACCCCTCGTCAGAAGTTTTACTTTAATATGTACGCACACTAGGTTGGAGAACGTTTTGTTTTTAATTTGTTATTTACTAATAATGAGAAATAATTACCCTTTGGGCTGCAGGAGAGTTTTTCCATATTTGTAAAAATTATAATCAAATTTTTTTTTTGCCAAAAATATTTTTAGTTTATTTTTATATCATAAAAATTAGTTTAAAATATAAAATATTATGTTATCTTTTATTAGTAATGTAAGAAAATACATTTTCTGGCAGTGAAAATCGAGTTTTCCATTTTTGTCCACTTTTCCCTATACTTTAAAACACTGTGCGTCGCAACTCGGGCCCTGTGTGAGTTAGGGGGCCCAAACTCGGAATGTAGATGGGGCTTGAATCTATTCATGATATTTTGGCGACGTTTTGTGCACTATGATCTCCTTCCCATCATCAATGGCGAAAAAATCGTCCGATTTAAATAAAATTTGGTATGTTGACAGATTGGACCAAGACCAGTGGCGGACTAAGCCTATCGGGGGCCCGGGGCGGCGAAGCTAAATGTGGCCCCCGGTCTGTTCAAATAATGATATACTTTTAATGTACATTTTGTAAAAATTGAATGAATTATGTATAATGGTTGACAAAATTGAAGTATTTATACAGGGTGTCCCCGGTTGAGCCTGCATTAGAAGTTTCTAGAGAACTACAATATCTAGACCCGATATTTTCTGCATATCATTGTTTCACAACGAGATCTATCGATTAAAAATATTTTCAATATGGCGGCACTTTCGGAAGTACCGGAAGTTGACAGCAACTTTCTTATTTCAAACGGGTGACCGCATTTTTTTATCACTTACTTAAATTCTCTGTAAAATTTTATGGATTTTGATATTAAACACTCTAACCTAACGTTAACCGTTTTTGAGCAAAAAAAATATTTATAATTAGGAAAAAACTGCCTGTCAAAAATATGCATATAGCCTAAACGTCAAATTTAGTGATTGCCACAGCCACTGTACCATAAAGAGAAGACATGTGGCTATCTATGCCAAAAATTAAATAGTCCGAATGTCATATAATAATGGCCGCAGATGTCATGGAATTGAGCGATTAAAAAATTATTATAAATTATTTTTTTTCAAATGGAAATCCACTTTTCCTGGAAATCCACAAAAATAAGAAAGTTTTTGTCAAATTTCGGTATTTCCGGAAGTGTCGCCATGTTGAAAATATTTTTATTCGATATATCTTGTTGTAAAACAATAATGTGCAGAAAAACTTCGATCTAGATATTGTGGTTCTCTAAAAACTTCTAATGCACGCTCAGCCTGGGACACTCTGTATACTGTAATAATTATAATAAAAATCGATATAGATATAAATATGTTACTCATCAGCAGTGCCGTCTTTACGTAGGGATCTGATGGGCCCTGGCCCCAGGAGTAAAGGGCCCCGGCTCTAAAGGCTGCAGAAAAACGATAACATCAATTTTTTAAAGCTTATAATATTTTCAAATTGAAAAACGAATGCAATTTGATGTAATAAAACAATGTTTGCATGTATTTAATGGCAACTTATGATTACGAAAGTTATGAAAATACCGGTTCCACATATGAGCCGCGTTACTTTCGCTACCGTTCCAGGGAAATACCGCGACAAAACATCGCGATTTTGTCCCTCCAAGATCCGAGGGGCCCCTTCTCTGTCTCAGGCCCGTGGCCCCCGTTACACTAAAGACTTCACTGCTCATCATCGGTTAAAGAAGCTAGAATACAAGTTATGCTGTGCATTGGATGTAATTTAAAATGTTTATTCAATAAAAATAAATAATGAAACCATTGAAAAATAACTTAAAAGCTAAACTAAATAAATTCAGTCTCAAAATATATAAAAAATAATAATTATTCGATATTTTAAACAAAGAAAATTATCCCTTTATTTAATTTCCTAAATAGAAAATGCCAATCACAACTACTGGGGCCTGATAATTGATAATTAAGTAAATATCTGCTTCCATTTATACTGTTTATAGTTGGAGTATACGTATGGTTTGCATAGTCCACCTACAAACTGCTTCCTAACTACTGAACACATATTGGCCTTCTTTGCCAGTTGATTAAAAAAATTACTAAGATTTGGAGGTTCCCTAAAAGACGGGGCCCGGGGCGGACCGCCCTTCCATATAGTCCGCCACTGACCAAGACCAACTTGACCGTGTACGACACGTGTCACTGTAACAGTTAGATTTGACGTAAGAAACGTCAAAAGGTGATGTCGTCCGATCGTGACCAATTTTGAGGTTAGGTGAGCGACGGTGCAGACGGTCCCACACTGCAAAGTTGGTTACGATGGCGACGCGACGTTTCGTTTACATCTTAAAGGCAGGCGGCCACTGCGAGCGTAACTAAACTAAGCTAAGAATATAAAAACAAACGGTAACTAAACGAAAATAAGTTTCATCGGCCACTGGGAATGATTTTCGTTCAGTAGTCAGCTAAGTTAGCTGCGTTTTCGTATTGTATCTCTGCTATCATAGAACTAATCGCTGCGAAAAATTCGCTGGAACCTGTCACGAACTAAAACGAGCGAAACTAAACTACTATCTACGATTTGAATCTTCGTTCATATATTTTAGTTTAGTTTCGCTCAAGTGGCCGCTGATGCATTTAAAAGTATGGAAGCTGATTTTTCCAAATCTTATCTTCTCCTGGCTTAGTTTAGTTTCGCTGGCAGTGGCCGCTCGCTTAAAGACTAAAAGACTAAAGATTTGATATTGAAAAAAAAAGTGGGTCGATTTGGGTATAATTGGGGACGGCCTACAGGATGGCGCCTTCGACGTTTCCAACCGATAATGCCTCTAAATGGATGAAATCATCAGGATTTTTCTTAATTATGTGTCGATTGGAACCAAACTCCGTCAACCTCGGCGCGTGGATAGAGGTACCCGAATAGAGTCCTCAGACGGACAGACGGTCACTTTAATTCAAATTTTGTGAAAGTGAATCAAATTATTTATTAATTTTTAATTTATTACTTTTTCAACATTTCAAACTACATTTTTTCAAACATGTGCTTCAAATCCTTCAATTTAAGAACTGTCACACAGTTTTTGTACAGATTCGGATTCACTATAAAATTCTGGATATAGTATGCTATTTTTATTTCCAGCACTATGGCGATGTTATCAGTCTATTCCTTTTTTACTAAACCGTTGGTTAAAAACAATATATCCACAAAGTGGTTAAAGACTGTGTGTATGGTGTGAATATACTTATTTATATTTTTCTAAACATCAAAGATAAGAGAATAAATCTTTGAAGGAAAATTTACATTATATGTAAACATTATAGGTATAACTATTATATTATATTATACAGCCAATTATAGTATAGTATTATTATTCCCATACCCAAATTTGCAATATTTAAAATGATACTTCTATATTTTTTAAATGCAACACTCTATATATTATTTCTCGCTTAGATGCGCAATAAATGAATACTTTAATTATTATAAAAAATTAAAAATTTTTGTATTTAAAGTGTTATTTTTTTAGCAGTTTTGCAGATATTCGCTGTATTACATATTGGGTTCTAAATGTCAAAATGAAACACAAAGAGATCATTATGTGGCTATTATAAAAGTTTACTGTTGAAAGAATAAATATGATGAATGAATTCTTATCAGTTAGTGGTCAAAATTAATAGGATAGGAAATATCTCCCAAATCCGTAAAAATCGCAATGCGATTAGGAAATACTGCGTATTTATTTACTGAAAATTCAAATTTGAGACTATAATTAAATGTTTAATGGTCGTTAAAAAACTATGCAAATCAAACTAATAGTTCTAAAACAACAGCAAATGCTCAAGAATTTAGACAATTATTGCTAAAAGATCGTTTTATTAAAAACACAATAAACAATAAAAATTTTGCAAGGGTTGGATTCCAGATTGTTACTTGAATTATTTCTGATATGTTCATTTGAATTATTGAATATATTATTTTGATATAAAGTACATATTCATATTTTTTTCTAAAAATATTCCACCAACATCAACATATGTTTCCTTTTAAATTTAATTATTTAAATTAGATATAATCATCTAAGTACACATTGAATATTAATTACTAATCCAGTTTCAAGTGTCGTTAGTACACAGGAGATAAAACGATTAAAAAACTCAATTGCAGATAATACTATAAGAGAGGGCTATTTAAACTTGAAAAAAAAACAATAATTATACTAGAGTACAAAGTGTCGCTTATATCAGCAAGAAGTGTGCAAAAATCAAAATTTCTTAAAATGCGATAATAGAGATTAAAAAGAAATACTTCTTTTAAGTCTTGTTAAAACAATATCTGAAAACATACAATTTAATAATACAAAGTTTAGACTTTAGCAAATCAAAAATTTCGACGATAATTTAATGACATAAATAACACATTGTTTTGTTTTACAAAAGATATATTACATAAATCGAATATAATGATATCGAAGAAACGAATATTTATTACTATTCGCCGATTCGTTGTATTTACACACCCTGTAAACACTCCAAATCTTCGAAAGTAAACTTCCTTTCGTCAAGACTAGACTAGAGACAAATTAGTTGATCATTCTATTGAAAATGATTTCAATTGTTTTTATTATTTTATTTTAATAATAATAATTTCTTTCTAACATATAAAACCGAATTCTTCTCCATAGCTTTACGCGAGAATGAAGAACGTCTCTGATATATCTGTCACCCGTCATTGTCCCTTTCCCCTCATGGAATATGTATTTTTGCGGTCATGAGACATAATACTAATCATTGCATTTCCTCCTGCGAAGTGTTGCACGTGGCGAACATGGAGAAGCTGCGCAGCACTCATTTGTTGGTTGTCACTGTAACACAGAAAGTGCAGAACTGCTTCCCCTTCCTTCGGGTCCTTTCAGCTTCGGAAAACTTTGTTAGAAGGAATGCCCATTTTCGCCGCATGTTCGGCATGTTAGCCAATTGGCCAGTGTCCCGTATATACCGCCGTAAGCCTGACGATATCCTTACGCGACTTAGTTATGGTGCTTAACGTTTTCTATCTACTGTTCGCCATAGACAGAAAATGGTGGTAAATGTTTTTTTTTTGGTATTGAGGGGAGTAAAAACTTCCTCTGATCCATCTAAGCTAAGGCTTCGATGTTCCTGTGGCCTGGAACCCAAAATAAGATTGCAGGTTGTCCAAACCGAACCCAAAGTAAGATTGGTTACATCATATCTACATGCCATGTAGGATAATTTGTCGTACGTTTTTTGACTATTTTGGACGATATGGTAGATGACTTCAGCGCCGACATGGCTGCTTGGCTGTCAGTGATTATTGCAGTTTTACGCCCATAAGGCGCCTCCTCGCTCAACCATTCGCAGGCTGTCCAAATGGCAAGTATCTCTACCTGGAAAACACTTGATCTCTTCGGAAACCAGTAAAACCTTGCGATGTTAAGACCTTTCTAGAGCACACCCGAACCTACAACTGAATTTACCTTGGATCCGTCAGTAAATAGCGCAATATCAAGTTCCTTCACTAGTTTTTGAGTCTCACTTTTTACTTTTAGATTATGTTTTGAAAAGAACTTTTTGTTGAAAATGGTTTCTTTTATTTAACCAAATATTGAATATAAATATTTTTTAGAAAGTAAGAAAGACCATTAATAGCAGCTTTTGCCGCATAGTTAAGTGGACATAGCGATTATTCCGTTGATTATTAAGGTAGTACGTCTTCGGCCGCTCCGAGGTACTCAGTGAATTGGTTTTGAAATAGTGATTCCATATTCAAGCCACAAACGTTTCAAAACGACCTTTTTCAATCAGAACCACTGTTCTTGCATGGCCAGTTTCACTTATAACATAACGTTTCATTTTCACACTCTAAATCGTGAAATTCGACTGGTTTTAGCCATAAGAATAATACCACTGGAAATGCTATATTGGATATTCTTGGAGTTACTTCGAATATGTGATGATTTACAATGGTAAGCAGTGACAAACAAGCTCACAAAAAATTGTTTGCCCTTAAAAATTCTTTCACATTAAATCAAGTTCATGAAAAACGTTCACAGCTTAAATCTAAGTTAGCTGAAGATTAATCTGCACCAATAAAACCAGCTCTAAAAAAATTGTATTTTAAATTAGAAAGTAAAAAAATGTTATTAGTAAAAAATAAGGTAAAAAATACGTGTGATTTTGTAACCTTAAAAATAATTATTATAAAATATCTGTATTAAATAATCATCGTGATAGTGATAAACAGAGTTACAATTCTGATTTGCCAAGATAAGGAGGTTCAAGCCTTAAAAATAATAAAAAAGTAAATTTACTTAACCTTTTTAAGGGCATTTTTTATAATCATCTCAAGTATACGAGTATACAGGTGCGTCAATACTAAATGATAAATGATTAAGTATAAAATAATAAAGTTTTTATTTATATCCCCAATTTCTCTTGAAGGATGATAATCAAGTTATATTAGTCGCAAATTTTGAAGTATAATTAGTGGAAAAAGATAAACGTTTTTTAACTTTTTCTACTAACTGAAAAACTACTACTTCTAATTTTGACGTTCTGAATGTTTACATTGAAATTATAGGAATCACTAATTTATTCCACTAATTTCGAGGTTGTGAATGAAACTTAAGTGTGATAAAGTGCATATTAAGGTGTAAATAGTTATGGGCAAATGGAAGAACAACACTCTTTTGGTCTTGATCTCGCAGTCTAATAAGTAATCTTGGTCTTGGACTTGCAGAGTCCAGTCCTAGCATAGTCTTGGTGTTTGCTGCAGATTCTTCTTTTTAAATACAGGGTGTCTCAAAAAACATGTGCCATCTCTCGTGGGGAGATTCCTGACGTAAAAATAAGATTTATTTTTCATATCAACATAGGTCTGCTTCTGCTTTGTTCCGTAGCTACAGTGTGTTAAAGTTGTAGCGCAACGTAATAACAAAATAAAATTTTATTAATACATTACGGCGACGGTGCTGTTCGCCTGGAGAGCATTATAGGGTGAGTAAGGTTTGTGCTCAAATGAGCGCCACTAAATAACATTAAATATTCAGAAAATTGTTATTAGGAAAATATATTTGCAAAGATGGAACCTCATTCATGCAATAAAACAAATAAGTTTCTACTCTACTAAATCTAAATATATTAATTAAAATTAATGTGTGGTTATAAAATGCGTTTGTTTTATAACAACCAGAAAAACAATGAAATAGGTTTAAATTTTGAGGAATTTTGAGGTTTAGATTTTGAAAAAATGAGGTTAAAATATTATTTAAATTTGTAATTAAAGTATATAATTAAATTGAAAAGTATATAATTAAGTGAAACATTACAGATGTTGAAAATTACGTATAGAAAAATTAATAAAATTAAATCAGACCAGAATAAAAGTATACATATACCCAAAATAAAAGTATACAAGCCTGGGTAACTTATCCAACAACAGCAGCTGAGCACGGCAAGGTTGACCAGGGTTGAACAGGGCGAACTCCAGGAACTATAGTTGCATCAGCAAGGCCACAAATCTTTGTAGAGTTGGAAAACAGGGTGGATGTTTCGACACCATGTGATCACGTGCACGTGAATGTAAAAAATAAAACCATCAAAGCAAGGAAGGAAAACCAGGAAAAGTAAAAACCAGAAAGAAATAACCAAAACCCTGTGGACAATATTTAAATTAATATTTGTGGATTTTAGGTTATGATACCTTACCCCAAAGCGTAACTAGCAATTCATCCAGCTACCATCGACAATTAAAAAAGTTAGTGGATCCATTCCAACTTTGTCCAAATCCAATATCTGGCCACATGGCACACAAAAAAATCTCTACTATTTTGGTTCAGGCAAATCTTGTAAAAATTTATAAAATTATTCAACAGCATCCAAAAATTAAACTGGTAATCCCCACAGGAATCAACAGTACAGAATTTCACCAAAAAAGACGATCTCCTCCCGATCGCCACGCCAATATCGCGATCGGAGGGAAAAGAACAATCATCGACCAAAATGAACCTCCAAAAATTTTACAATCCAGAAATGACATCAGAAAACGGAAGTTAGCGGCGTTGCCGTACTGACCAAATAAACAGGTATTTTGGGGAAAATATTAGAAAGATAAATTAAAAAGAAACTGCCAACACTGCGTAGCTCACTCGTTGCTGTTAAACAAATATAAAATAATTATAAAGACATATTTAAATATTATAATTAATTAAGAGAAATTTAGAAACTATAATTAATAAAAAGAGAAAGGGCCTTTATCAAAAAGGTAGCAAGTTTAAGAAAACATGCTACAAAGTCTTAATATTTTTTAGATTTATTATAATTTTCTTCCAAATACTTTTAGCGTTTTGAATGAAATTTTGAAGGTAAAAGTTACTATAAATGGGACGTATTTTAAAGCTAAAAAAGTGTCGCCATATTCACCAGGGATGTGAATATGGGTTAACACAAGAATATTTTTATAAAAAAGAATGTACGCCACTGACATTTTTTCTCTTGTTAGCGAAATAGTGGAAGCTGTTTAATGCAGATTAAAAGTTGTCTCTTGATATTTTGTCGACTACGGCCTACGTCTATTATGAGATAAACGCATTTTTATTAATTTGCCTAGATATCCAAATCTAATAGCAATTTGAAAAAAAATAGTATCATTAACTTGCATAAGTTTTAATTAAGTATTTATTGATTCCTCATCAAAAAAATATTAAAAAAAGTTCCTATAAACATAGATATGGAAATACATAGTTTTAGAGTTACAGGATGTTAAAACTTTTTAAAATTAGTTTTTTAGTAATTATCTTAAATATCATTATTTTTTTATTTGAAATTGTTGTAGGTTGGACTAATACTAATAATAACTAATAGTAATAATATTTAATAATAAATTAGGTAAAATACATAATTTATTAATTTTAATTTTATTAATTGTGATTAATAAAATTGCGTTTATCTCATCAAGGAGGCCGAATTCGACAAAATATAAACAGATAACTTTTAATTGGCATTAGATGGCCTACAGAATTTTGATATCAAAAGAAAAAAATCAGTGGCGCACATGTTTTTTTTTTAGAAAAATATTCCAGTGATGCACGTCCCTGAATAATTTATCGACACTTTTTTAGAATTAAAATATGAAGCACTTATAGTAACTTTTACCCTCAAAATTTCATTCGAATCACTAAAAGTACTTGGATGGGAATTATAATAAATCGAAAGATTATTAAGATTTTAACACCCTGTATGTTGTATGAAAAAATAATCTTATTTTTACGTAAGAAATCTCCCCACGAGAGATGGCACATGTTTTTTGAAACACCCTGTATAGTTTGAATCAACATTGCTTTCTTTAAAATTTTATGCAAAATATTCACTATATGGCGGTTCAAGTAAATCCTTGCAACTCCTACATTTAAAGTTTTTTACTACATCCAATAAGTAAGCCTTCAAGTTTCATACTAAATGTCTGGAAATCCTGTACATAACACCATACCAGTGGCGGCTCGTGACCCGTGTGACTGGGTAAGTGACAAAATTTTAGTTGCGTCTATTTGCACCTAGTAAGGCAAGTGGCGATAAACGTTTATTTTTCATGGAATCTCTGCTATAGATTTTAATGCATTTCAAACATGGAAAATGTCTCTCAACCCAAGTACTTGTAAATGGTGTAGTAACAAACAAAACAAACAATTTGAAAGCCTCTGGAAGTATATTTCCAGGATTATTCTCCTTAAATTATTTTATAATTGAAATTATCATATCTATTATTAATACCTGCAATTTACTCATTAATTTATGTTGGTCTATAAAATTTTTTGTTTGTTAAATCAGTATTAAATGCGTTGGAAATGTATCAATATAACAAGTTTGTTAAATCAGATGTTAAATGCGTTGGAAATTTTTTATAGGATTCTTTAAATTTCGGATCCGCAAGAGATAAATAAAAATAATTGAGACATACGAGTACCTATCTGCAAACCTTATTTCTAAATATATAACAATGTTGTTTAATATTTCATAAAATAAAATACGCAAAGATATTTGACTTAGCCGCTTTTATTAACATATCGAATTGAAATAGCACAGAGACTTTTCTGTAATATCTGTATCGTCTTCTTGCACCAAATAAAATAACGCGCTTTTTTATTTCTTTGGCGTGTTCTGAAATATAACTGGTTATCATTTTTAATAATATCGGACAAGCTCGAAAAATGTTTCCAATTTGCTTTAAACGTTTTTTGAATTTTCATATAAAAGTTTTAAATACTACGTATAATGAATCATATGAAATATCCCCTTAACGAAATGTGATATATCTCCTTATGAAATATCGGGAATATCCCCTTAACTTCTAAGCCTACCGAGCCTCCACGACTTCATGCGAAGGCGACCGGAGATTTCGCCTAAGCCCCGCCTTAATACGATACAACTCCGACTTTACATCGCGCCGCTACCGCAGGATGAGTTAGGCAGAGACAGAAGACTGCCGTACGTCGTGCATTGACTCTGATAGTAGGCGATGTAGAAATCGCCGAACAAAGGCACTCCAACGGTCAAAATTATTTTATTTATTTTGTTTTCTAGCAGCGGCACAGTCAGCGTCAGCGTACGCCAGAGGTAGTGAATATGTTAATATACAAGACCACAAATATTAAAATAATATTGATTATTAAAACACACTTTCGTGTATTAACAGTATTTTTATGTATTGGCAACATTAACAGTAAATAATGTAATGTAATAAATCGTTTAAATTCTGCCAATATCTTAGGGTAGGCGCCGCCTACCTTGCCTACCCTGACGAGCCGCCACTGCACCATACTATACCAGGTGGTACATTGGAAACATAGGAAATCCCATGCAAATTTTGAACTGCCCAAATATTGACTCTCCTGTTAATTTTACAGTGAAGTCGTAGATAAGTATATTAAAGGTCTGCGTATGCTGAATGAACAATGAACGTTTTTAACTAATTTAAGAACAACCGCATCTTTTTTAAGTTAAAACTAAACAGCTAATAATGTAAAACTAAGCAAATGTCAAGGTACATTAAGTTGTCAATGTATGATTCAATGCAATTTATTGTGCTGTCTATATAAAATACATTACTATGATATAGTACCTACGGTTAGTGTACTCGATATTCATCTTTGGAATTTAATGCCGGGTCCAGACCAAGGCGACAAAAAATAAACACGATTTTGAGACAAAAACAAGACAAACTTGCGACAAAAATGGGGAATTCTGACAAGACAAACTTGAGACAAATTGTCCACACCGCAAGGAAAAAAGTACAACAAAGTCAAAAGTTTAGTTGTTGCGAATGAGTTATATTAACCATGTGTGATTTCACTGGTTCTACTGGTACTACTGTTGGCAGCACACGCCATCCACACTGCGCCGACAATTTGTCGTAAAATATACGAACAAAACATAGACACCGATTTTCACCGACTCGAGACGGGACATTGAAAAGTCTCCGAATTTTGAAACAAAACAAAAATGAGACAAAAATGTCGCAGAAATGTATTGGATTTGTCGCCATTTTGTCATAAAACATGAATGTTTCTGTCTTGTCGTTGTTTTGTCTGCTTGGACTGGACCCGGCATAAGACTTGTTGAAACTAAAGAAAAGCGCAAGGTTTAGGAAATATAATTTGACATTGACAAAATTATAAGTTGACAACTTAAGGTATTACAGTTGGACGCTGGAATCTTTTATATTACAACAGCAAAATAAAACACTAAATCACCGAAATATACCAAAATACTATTACTTTTACACTGGACGCGCGTTTCGCTAACCACGTTAGCATCATCAGCAGATGATTAAATCTAAAAGTTACTAACTAACTAGTAACTAGTTAGCCTAATTTGTGTTGAGCCTAGAGAAGCTCAACAAATTAGGCAAAGAAAATAAAGTCCTCCTACTCTGGGTGCCTGCTCACCAAGGGATAGAAGGCAATGAAAAAGTAAATGATCTAGCTAGAAAAGGAGCGAACACTTCACTAACTGAACCAGAACCGTTCTGTTTTCCAAGCGGGAACCAACTGGAAGCGGAACTGAAGAATCAGGAAGACTCGATCCGTAACTTGGAATGGGTGTCCTCCAACGGTCTAAGACACTCGAAAAAGTTCCTTAGAACTTACGACCGAGAAAAATTAAAATTAAAACAATCTTCGGATTGTCACGCAGTTTCTAACAGGACACTGAAACTGTCTCCTCAACGAACATCTCAGTAGGCTGAAGCTGAGAAATGCAGAGAACGGCGAATGCAGATTCTGTGGGGAAAATGGGGAAACACCAGAACACCTTATCACTGAGTGCGTCGAAACGATGACCATTTGTGCCATGAACTTTGGTACGGCTAATGTCGAGGATGGAGAGCTGGGGTCTGTGGAGCTGTCTGAGATACTGGCTTTTGTTAAAGCCCTGAGATTGTATGATGAGTTATAACGAGTTATAAGAAAGGGTAACACACAATAGATCTATAAGGTCGCGGTGATTAACTCCCCTCCTAAACATTCTCATTCCACTACTAACTAACTAAACTTTAATCATCAGCTGATCATGCTAACGTGGTTAGCGAAACGCGCGTCTAGTGTAAAAGTGTTTTGGTATATTGTGGCGATTTAGTATTTTATTTTGCAATTTAAGGTATGTTGGCATTTGCCTGGTTTTGCATTGTTACCTGTTCAGTTTAATTTAAAAAGATGCTTAAATTAGTTAAAAATGGCTAGCCCAAAATTGTTCAAATTTGGCATGTATTATAAATCATAACAGTATAGAGAACATCGTAGAAAACTCACCCTGTATATTATATTTATATTAAGGCTATTATTATAAAAATTTAAAAAAGTATTATATAAAACACGTGATGCATATCTTCATGGATAATAATTTCTATTTAAAAAATTGGAAACTAAGCTGTCATTCACACACATACGTGTTGGGGTTGGAATAGGAACGTTATTCTAAATAAACTATATGAAATTCGAGGGTGTCAAAATAGAGGGTGGAAAAGTTTGTATTGGTCAGTTGGGCTATTCTTATCGGGGTCTATTCCCCATCGTATAGAAGTAGCCAATGGGCATTAGAAACGACGTATACTAAATTGGGTTCTGAATCATCGGAGAATAATGGTAACTGTGTTATTTCTTGACGTTCATTATAGATATATATTTTCTCTATAATATGTCCCCGAATTGTCTTTACTAGAGAAAAAAAAAACTTTTTTATTATTGATATTTTTTTGAAAATGCATTCTTCATAAAAATTTTTGTTTGTTCTAAAAAAAAATCAAATGGCTTTTCTATGGTAATAATATTACATTAATTCATTTTTCTATTTCATTATTTGATAGATGGTTATTATTAATTTTGTCTAACATCATATTTTTGTCCAACCCAACCCAAACTAAAAATCAAAACACGTTTATGTGGTAATATATTTTTTTTGTAATAATACAGGTAATATAATTTCTTTTTTATAGATTGCTATTGATAGACTTAAACGGATATGGAATTAACGCCATATTCTTTGCTGTTTTAAAATGTTAAAGAAGCACAAAATTTATTTAGTTCAATGCTACGGAAAGGATGCTAGTTAATAAGTATAATAGAAATAGTTATCGGAAAATGTCATACTTTCACAACAGCAAAAAATATGATGTTAATTAAAATTAATAACTACTATCTATTAAAGAATGAAACGGAAATTATATTACCATAGAAGCGCCTATCGATTTTTAAGACTTTAAAAAATTCTACCATATTTTCATGGTTTTTATAATTTTCTCTAAAATGGTATGAAAAGCATAAACGGAAGTAACCATTTTAGAACCAGCAAACATTTTTATGAAGCTGTATTTTTCTCAAAATGTCCAAGGAAAATCCGAGGATATACTGTATAGCCGGGTTTTCCCTACAAGCGGTTTTTCCTACAAATACCACATATTACTTATTCTTCGGACACTTACTGGACGGGCTTTAGAAGAAGTCCTCCATTAAGATTAGGAGCTATGGATTTCAGTAAATGGTTGTCCTGTACATTCCCTTATTTATTTATTAACTATAGAATATCTGGGCAGGATGCGTTCAAAGGTAACGCAATTGGGCTATACGATCCTCTGAGAGTAGGTCTTAGCGGAGCAAAAGCACGGAGATACCTCCGACTGCTCCACAAGAGACTTGCTTTAGAAGAAGCAAAAGCGAAAACACTCCTCCGAAAAGGGGAGAGTAATGAAACCAAGAAACAACCTGACTCATCTCCATCAAAGGGCAAGAGAGGGAGCGAGAACCTCTCACCTCTTCTCCGGCAGGGAGAGAAAAAAGCCAGAATGGAAAGCCGTCCAACACCGGGAGGCAAGCAGGGACGTATCACCCGCTTTGCCGCTATTGCTGGACAAGTGAAAATGGCGGTGCTGCCAAAGGATTTCCCAGAGGTTGCGCTGACCACCGACCAGCAAACGTCTCTAGAAGAGGCTATACTGGACGAAGTAGTGGCGATTGGATCGCAACATAATGATCTACAAAATGTGGGTCAGTTGCGTTTTGGCGATTGGATCGCAACACAATGATCTACAAAATGTGGGTCAGTTGCGTTTTGTGGGGATACACTTTCGGGTGGGCATGATCCTCATAGATTGTGTATCTCAAGAATCGGCGAATTGGTTGGTGGAAATCGCACCTTAGCCAACAATCGAGCCTTATCCAGGGTCAGAACTTCAATGTAAGGACATCGAGTTGGCGAGTCATCAACTCGAAGGAGGAGGGTCATGGTCAGGTCCTCACAATAGGAATTGACCTCAAATCCAAGGAGGCAATAGAGAAAGAGGGGCATATCCTCTATTATAGATACGGGACAACACCGGTATCAGATCTAAGGAGAGAACAAGTTAAAGAGGTGGAGAAAATTGAGACAGATCCTCCAGCCTCCACCTCACGGGTACCTCAGCCGGAGGCAAGCTCCTCGACTGTGAAGGACACGGAGTGCCAAACTCTAAACGTGGAAGGGTGTGTACCCTCGGAGGAAGAACATCTGTTGACAGAGGAGGATAGGAAATACCCTGTCCCCTCTACAACAGAGGTATGATGGATTATAGACTGCGTAATGACTCAAGGAAGGGGGCACAATAGATCTTTAAGGTCGCAGTGATTAACCCCCCTCTCACTCATTCTACATTCTAAAACGCAATTGGGCTATATCATACCATTAATCGCCCTGTCAGGTCTCTGATTTTTTGTTGGCTGTGAATAGCGGATTATTTGAACATTTTATTAATTAGTATAGTAGTCTAAAATAAAGTTACAAATATTTCTATTATTCTTTGAATTATAGTGTATGTATGTGGTATGAGCGAGGCCACGTAGTAAACATTTCATACACCGCGAATGCTATTCTCAACTCACTAATTCTTTTGTGGATGATTATTCAAATTTAGAAAAAAATAACAGCGTTTTGAAACCACACAATTTGTTTTAAACAAAATGTGCTATCAAATTTGACACAAAATCATATTTTTGCCGGTATTTTAATTGTATCTTTTTCTGGGTGGTATTATAAAGTTTTATAGTCTCTGCGGCAGACCGTCAAAATAGGGCAAAACGTAGCAAATTGGGTTAAAAGCACGAAACTCGCCAGAGTTGTTACTTAGACCATTTTAAATGATTTGAGCCGCAGCATCCCAAATTTCACCCCTTATGATGATGGTTTTACCCTTTTTTTATGAAAAAGGTTAAAAATATTCAAAATTTTAATGCCAACGCCAATTGTATAATATTTGGTGACATATTTTTATTAAATTTAACTAAAAACTAATAACTAATAACTCAGTTATTAATATTATTATTATCAATAAACATCGTTAAACTGATATGTTTATCATCCTACCCTAGAAATAAACGCAATATCGTAATTTTTATACTTATAACAATTTTTAACCTGCTTTAAGTGACGCCACTGACTGTGTATAGCGGAATAAATAAAAGAAGCAATATAAATTAATATATTATAATAATTTATATTGAGCAACGAACAAAATATTAATCATTAAACCATTTGCCGGTGAGTAGATTTTTTATTACAATAGGTACCTATACTAATTGCGTGGGTTCAGTTTTATTTTTTTGTTTTTTAATGTAATATTTACTTCTTTGTAGCATGAAAAAAAATATAAAAATAAAATAACGGTGGCAGTACCGCATCCCCTAGATAGCTCAATAGATTGGAAAAAATGTTGTATCTGTCAGATTGGTGGTGGAAAAATTGTTTGTCTTGCAAATAATGCCACAGTATTTTTGTGCCAAATTTGGTTAAAATCGGTTCAGCGGTTTTTGACTTATCGTGTTACAGACGGACAGACGGACAGATGGACATACGGACAGACGGACAGACAGACAGACCGACAGACAGACACCACGAAAATATTTTGTATTTAGGTCATTTATGACCCAAATAACTCATTTTGAGTGAAATTAAAAAAAAAAAAAATTGCCGATCCTAATAGCCTACCATACCTATTGGTATGGTCGGCTAAAAAATGTTTTACATTTGTGTGCCACAGAGACAATTTATAAAAAGGTGGAGCACTCTGCTAAAATTGTTGGTGATACGCGCCTTCTAGCCGTACTGGCAGATGGCGATTTGGTAGCCCAAGAAGCCAAATACCATCTAAAGCAAATACGTTTAAATTTACATATACCGCGGCCTCCCCATAAGAGCAACGAGAGAATTTATGTCCCAGAATTGAAGGACAGAAGATCGAGTTTGACATAAGTCCATCCTTGTCAGTAGCTGGATGTAATGCACATGCGCCGAAATGCTACTTTTCTATTGGCCGAATGGTGTCGAGATGGGTTATCGATTTATTTTTGGACGCGTCGTCGGCGTTTTGTTTTCAGTTTGGACTTGGGCAGTCGCCATTAGTGTTTTCTCTAACTTTCTGTGTTTTCCACGTGTACTGTGTTTTCGTTTGTATTTTAATCTTTGTGCGTTTATTGACAATTTTGTGATTTAGTTTTAAAGACTTTTGCTGTAGTTTAATTAATAGAACAATGCGAATGGGCTACTGCTTTTTGTGTGGTAGAAGCCAACTAACCAAATTAATAATAGAAATTTTTCTCGATGTTCGTTTGTTTCATGAAAGCAAAATCAGAAATGAAAGGGATGTTAATATAAGACAAAAATATACGAAACTAATTTTATTCAAAAATCAATAATTGTTAAAAGCATTATATTTAGTCTTACTATTTTAAAATAAAAAAGACATTATAATGTAAAGACTAAAAATAGAGACTACATAAGGCTAATTATAATGCTTACACAGTTACACACAGACTGTCTTATTGTAAATTATTATTGTTTTTTTTTCATAATATAAAAGAGTATTTACAATGCAACAATGTAAATAATTATATTTTTTGTATCTAGCTTGATTTATGTATAAACTTAATATGTACGTTATATTTGTTTAATAAAAAATATGTTAATAATAAAGAATTACTTTTGTTTCATTTTAAACCAGGACTGATGTTGATTATTGATCATAAATACATGGGCAGTAAAAGAAACAATAGACAGTAAAAAATGTACTGTTATACTTTGTTTTGCTGCAATTTTTAAGTCGAGTGAAATAGATATGCAATTTGTACTACAAAGTTTTTAAGACAGTTCCTTAATTGAGGTTTTACTAAATTATTTTTTGAATTTTAAAAAAAGTGAAATAATGCAATTTGTACTACGAAGTTTTTAAGACAATTTCTTAATAATTGTGGTTTTACTAAATTATTTTTTGAATTTAAAAAAAAAATATCGTACCTGTCACTTTTTTTCATTCGTTTTATTTAATAATAATTGTCTAACACAACAAAGTCTACTTAGAACGATATGATATAAATATAAATGAGTTCATTAAAAAATGGTCTGATTAAAATTAGTACCTAAATAAGCAAAAATTATCCCCTCATAAAACAAGAAATTAAGGAGTTCAGTAAAAGGATTGCAACTATATATTTTATTCAGTAAATTTTCATAATAGTAAGTATAAAAGCACAATCTCTAAAACGACAATATGAATAATGTATATTAAGATTTAACTCGAGTTTCAGTGAAAAAACTATATTGATATTAAAATATTTTAATACCTTCAGAATACTAATTACATACCATAAAATAGGAGTTTTTACGATGCGGGAAGCCTATCTAGAAAAAGAATTTTAGAAATCAGCAATGGGATTCTGTAAGCTCTGTAGCAAGAAATTTCCTATCGAGCCTATGCTATTTGTATACGATTGATGAGTCACTAGACAGGGAAATGTTTACAGAATCGCACTGCAGATACCTATTACGCTACTAAGAGCCCCCCATTGTGAGAGAAGATATAAAATAATTTTTATATACCTATTCCATAGCCTATTCTTTTAAATGTCTGTAATATTTATAATAAACTTATTTTACGAGTAGAAGTATTGCACCAGCATCAAAATTAATACTACTTGTAAAAAACTGTTGCTCCTTGAGTTTGTAATAGATATAAACAAAATAAACATTCGAAAATAACTAAATCGAAGATATCTGAAAACTTTTGGTCGAAAAAGTGTTTTGCCATAACATGTTGGATACGATTAAAATATCTCGTTTGATAAATATGCGCATAATGTTACATTATCAAACTTATTTGATTTCAGAATATTTAACAAAAAGCTTCCAATTTTTCGAAAGATTTTAGAGAACGTCTTTAACCTCAACTTAAAATAAATAAAACCAAAACAAAACATATCATATATCATATGATTTGGAACTGTCCAATCAAAGTGCTTACAGATCGAGCAAGCGCAGAAAACCTCCTCCCGAACAAGGATAGACTTATGTAGGAAATGCATTGACATTCTATAGCCATCCTTCAACATCGGGACAGGAATTTAAGCGGTACCCTCCGTATATTTTATTTCAACGTATTTGATCTAAAGTGTTTGGCACGACTATACAAAAGAAGTAGTCGTAATGTTAAAGATGAGCAAGTAGATACGGTTATGTGTAAAAGTCTAGAAAGTATGTAAGTAATCTGGAAAGTATTATTGAGAATTGTAACTCCTATAATGTGAAGCCAGCTTATACTTGTTTTTTATTTTTATTACGTAACTATAAACAAACTAATTAAGATTAAATGTAAACTTTTTTTTTATTATAGAAAAGGTTAGTCCCAGTTTCTAGAAGTGTAGTATTGCCCAAATTGGTACAAAGAATCTTTAACGGCGCATCCAGGGGGGCGGGGTGGTAACATTCCTTCTCCCCCCATTACAAATTTAATTACATTTTTCTTACCAAAACTTACAAAAATATCCAGCATTTTGGTCAGCATACGGTAAATATGTTAAAGAATGAAATTTTGAGACTTAAATCAAATATTACAGCCGTAGAGCCCCAACGCTAGGTTATACAAAATTGGCGTATTTTTTTTGGAAATCTTCATGTTTAAATTAGTCAAAAAAGACACTAAAATTTAAAAAAAACATTGAAATAAATTTGTAAAAAATTTTAACCCCTTAAAGAATAAATAAGGGTTGCAACCCTACCCCAACGGGTGAAATTTTAGGTGCTGTGGGTAAAATAGCTTAAAATTACCTATTAAACAACTATGCCAAGTTTCATGCTTTTAACTCAATTTGCTATGTTTTTATGGACCGCATGTACTATTAGTATTTTGAATGCCAAATAACATTTAAATATTTATTCCAACTAAATCGAAATTCTAGACGAAAGTACAATTTTAACGCTTCTTCTAAAAAGTCTAATACACCTTTTGCGTAGAATCATCTGGGGAGATGCAGAATGTAGAATGTTTAGGAGGGGATTTAATCACCGCGACCTTACAGATCTATTGTGTATTCCCATTTCTTGAGTTTTAACGAGTTATAACTCATCAAACAGTCTCAGGGCTGTGACAAAAAGCCAGTATCTGAGACACCTCCACAGGGGCCAGCTCCCCCATCATCGACATCAACCGTACCAAATTTCATAGCACGAATTGTCGTCGTCTCGGCGCACTTAGTGATAAGGTGTTTTGGTGTTTTCCCATTTTCCTCACAGAATCTGCATTCTCTGTTGTTTCGCAGCTTAAACCTACCGAAGTGTTAGGTGAGGAGACAGTCTTCTGTTAGAAACGTCGCGCGTCGTGGGGACAACTCAAAGATTGTTTTTACTTAAATCACTTGGGGAGAGATGATATTTGACCTTTTCAAAATTTTGTTCCTTGTTCCGATGCACCACACAGAAAATTCATTAAAAATGACAAATATTTAAAATCAGTTCTGTTACTTATAACACGGTTTATTTATAAAAGTATTTAAATATAAGTATTAAATTAAGGGTAAACTAAAATAATTGTTAAAAAATTCTTTTTTATTGTTAAATTACAAATGAGAAGTTTTATCTATGGTGTTTGTAGATATTAGTTAAAAACTAACAAACTCATATCAAATTTAAGTTTTGCGATTTTGACCTATACTTTTTACAAAATCTGAACACATTTTAAAAGAAAAAAAGTTTTTGATAATATTTCTGTAGATTGACTACAAGTTGTATAACATAAATTTCTACGACCGGTCTACCTAGTGGTCTATCTGTGACGTGACGCACCACAGCCAAGAAAAACAGAAGCGTGGTTAAGAATTTAGTAATTTAAAAAAAAGTCTTTTAGATACTGTAGTAGGTATTAAAAAGTTTTGTGTTTAAATGGGGTTTGTCTTTAACAGTTTAAAAACTATATCGTAAAGTGTAACTTTCCGTAAGAATTCTTTATCTGTCATCATGTTAACCTGATGTTTTGTATGTTTTGTTTTTTTCGAGGATTTTTTACTTGCTTGTTTTACGGATAGGTGCGATCGCATAATTATTATTGATAATGTTTTATTTAATGTTAACATTACTACTTTTTCAGTGAATCTTAAAATCTGTTGTTTTTTGTTAAGTTCGTTATTTAAACATATGTATGTAATACACTCATATTAACACTAATCATATTTTTACGTTTTTATTCATCATTTTCAATGCCCCCCCGGTTGCATCTTTGTAAAGGACTGTGAATTTTTTTGTCGATATTTTAATTGTATCTTTTTCTGGGTCGTAGTATAAAGTTTTGGTATTTTGAATGCCAAATAGCATTTAAATGTTTATTCCAATTAAATCGAAATTCTAGACGAAAGTACAATTTTAACGCTTCTTCTGAAATGTCTAATACACCTTTTGCGTAGAATCATCTGCATGGGGAGATGTAGAATGTAGAATGTTTAGGAGGGGATTTAATCACCGCGACCTGACAGATCTATTGTGTATTCCCATTTCTTGAGTTTTAACGAGTTATAACTCATCAAACAGTCTCAGGACTGTGACAAAAGCCAGTATCTGAGACACCTCCACAGGGGCTAGCTCCCCATCATCGACATCAGCCGTACCAAATTTCATAGCACGAATTGTCGTCGTCTCGGCGCACTTAGTGATAAGGTGTTTTGGTGTTTTCCCATTTTCCTCACAGAATCTGCATTCTCTGTTGTTTCTCAGCTTAAACCTACCGAAGTGTTAGTTGAGGAGACAGTGTTCTGTTAGAAACGTCGCGCGTCGTGGGGACAACTCAAAGATTGTTTTTACTTAAATCACCTGGGGAGAGATGGTATTTGACCTTTTCAAAATTTTGTTCCTTGTTCCGATGCACCACACAGAAAATTATTAAAAAATGACAAATATTTAAAAATCAGTTCTGTTACTTATTAACACGGTTTATTTATAAAAGTATTTAAATATAAGTATAAAATTGAAGATAAACTAAAATAATTATTAAACAAAATTCTTTTTTTAGTATTGGAAATTACATATAAAAAGTTTTATCTAATAGTATTTGTAGATAAGAAAAATATTAAAAACAATTTCAAAATTTTAAAATATGGTTTTATAATAGGTCTCATTAAAATTTGTAGAATTAAAAAAACACATGTTTAAAATAATTATTTAATTTAGAACTTTCGACTACACGGCTCCTTCCTCCCCGGCGTGCAATAAATAAAACGGTCCAATTCGTCTTTGAAACCACCGGATTATTGCCCACAAGCCGCATATGCTAAAGTAGTTCCATATCAGTGGCGTAGCCAAGTCAGAGCATTTCACAACCTTAAAATTTTTATGTATTTTAAAGTTTTATATATTTTGTTCTAGTGGACCGATTTTGATGGTCTTACATGGATACATTATTTGATATTTTACTACCTACTTCTTTCAAAATTAAAAATGAAAGTTCCCATGTATCAATTATACGAGGGAACACAAGATGTCATTTTATCATCTAGGTTTTTCCAATTTTTTTTTAATTTCCAAATTTTTAATTTTTTTTTGCAGAAAAAAACTCATAGTCGTGTTTCTGGGGTTGAATATACTACCCCTAAAAATATTTGCACTTATTTAAGACTCGCCCTGTATATTAGAAATTCGAACTATTGTAGTATGTAGGTAAAAGGAAATTAAAACAACTTTCGTTGCACGTCATCAATGACATCATGCGTCGTCTTATATGGAATTTGCTGGTGGTCGTATTATGATGTACAACGAAAGTTATTTTAATATTAAGGTTGCCCATCTTGTTGCCCATCCCAGGATGTTCTGTAAATAAAAGCAATTCTATATAAGTATTACAAAAAAACTCGCAAACTTACTTAAAACAAAGTAACTCGAAATTAAAAAATGAGTAAAAACCATATTTTATGCGGATCTTATGGGATACAAACCTCGGAATTCCTTTACTGTAAAAGAATTTTTATAAAACTTTTTGTATTGTATTGTTGATAAGATATATTACAAAGTTTACCCGTTTAAATTCGTTACTTTCACTTTAGTATTTAAATAAACCGAGAAATAAACACACATATACAAATGCATACATACAAGAAGACTCCGTGTTCCGGAAAAGCTCTGTACCAGGATTCCTATTTGAGATTTTCACTCCAAACCTTTTACATAATATGTGTTTAATGGTAGTTCACATTTCAAAAATATTTTTATAGATATACAGGGTGAGTCAAATATATTTTTACACTTAAGTTTTAGTTATTCATATGAATTTTATATTTGTTTAGTTTAGTGAATTTGCTATAAAATTGCCGTTCCAAAAATACCTTAATACCATAGAGTATACTAAGTGGTTTTTGAATTATGACCACGTTCATGAGGACGTCAATCTAGACGCCCAGGAACCTTCGTATGAGAAATTCTAATAGAGACGATCGACTTATTGTAAGTTCGCTAAGAAAGGCGCCGTTTGCCAGCTTTTCAAATTGATAATTGCACCTAAGGAACGTACATACATATTAACTAAAGGACTATAAGAAGAAAATTAAATGAAGCAAATCTTATGTCAAGAAGGCCTGCATCTGGATCAGAACTTCCTAGATGTGTTGACTAGAACCAAAGGCAAAGGCATGGTCTTAATGTAAAAATTACGAAAAAATGTTTGGTGTTTCAAACTTTCATAGGGTGTTTCAAACTTTCACCAAAATATCAACATTTTGTTTTCCCTCATATAATTAACAGATGGGGAGTTTCATTTTTAATTTAGAAAGAGATACTCAAAAGTCAAATAATTTGGCTACACACTGCTTAAAAAAACATCAAAATCGGTCCATTAAAACGAAATATATACCTTTAAAATACATCAAAGTTTTAAGGTGCCCATTTTTCGTGCTGGTGAATGTATTTCAAAAACTATATACATTTTAGTCTTATAGTTTTCTAATGAAACAAATCTTTATTATTTTATTAGAAACCAAAAATCAATTAAAATATAGGATGTTCCATTACAAAAAACATAACTTTGATGTGTAACTTTTTTTGGGGACACCCTGTCGAACTCTAACAACAAACTATATATTTTAGAAAATGCTTTAAATTGACTTACATAAGCTCACAAAATTTCACTTCAATACAAACTTTTGTCCTCCTTGCAAAAACCGTGTCGTATATGACGGGCTACCCTGTATAATTCGATTTCAATCAAAATTTGAATGATTAGAATATAAACAGAATAGGTTTGTATAGCTTATGCATTAAATTCATTTATTTCAATAAATTTACTTAGAAAAAGAATTAAAAAGATCAAAAAATTATGAAGGAAATAATTAAGAATTTACAAAAATTACTAACATAAAAAATTAAAAGCAGCGAAAAAAAATGGGTAAACATTTTAGTATTTTATCTATAAAACACAATACAGAAGGTTTCATATTAATACATTCAAAGTAATTGAATTCCGAGGTAAAAGTCTCTGGGCACTCCACTAATAGGTAAGACCAAATTATTATTTATATTTTATTAATTAAATTATATTCATTTTAATTTATGTTTAATATATTGATATCATGGAGAATTTTTTAATTACTTTTGAAAGCTAGCATATTAATTCGAATGTAGGTTAATGTGGTTTTATTTTCGTAAAATAAAAAAGACATCGTTTTTAAAGAGTTAAAAAATCCATTTCATTATGATTACTGATAGGTAGCTAATTAACAGATTTTTTTATATTTATTTGTTCTTGATATTTAATTAATTATTATGGGATTTCCAATACTTATATCAAGTTTGACGACTTCAATAAAACCGCTACATAAAAATACTGGATACGTAATAATAATCAAGGATTATTTGAAATTTTTTGAGTGCACAAATTTTGAAGATTTATTAGATAATATTAAAATATTAATAAAAAAACAAGAAACGATATTTCCCTAATTTCAGTTTTCGCAGTGATTCCAAGATTCCAAGTCGCAGGGCCGGCGGAAGGGAAATATTGAGACTGGGCGAGTACACTATCTGGCGCCCCCTCCCCCTTCCCCCTTAATAGTTATTATAATTCTCCCTTTTCTTCAGTACTATTCTTTAACTACAACTAAGCATATTTATGCTACTTTAACAATAAAGTTTCACTTAAAGATACTTCAAAATTCTTCTCTTCGTTGAATCTTAGTGTACGGTTTTTGTTTTTTTTTTTCTATACCGGGCACGTCTCGAAAGTGACTCACCCCTATAAGTTTTTTTATGTTTTAGATAAAAAACAAAATTTGGTATAAACGTAATATTAAACGTAATATTTGTTATGTTAGTATATGACATAAATTAGGATTGATTGTCGTGTTCAATTTGTTTTTAGTCACTTCCTGTTGTACCGGAAATTACTACAACTTTTGATTTCTACTATAGAAAATGACGCTCTGAGTAGAATGACATATCATATGTGTTAAAACCACTAATTTTTAAACAAGGAGCCTTGAAAAAATAGATTTGATCGTCTAATGTTTTTCGTGTCTTATCCTGACCGGTTAGTAGATGTCCAAATCGTATATTTAATCATATGTGAATTTTTTCAAATGGAAGAAGGGTGGCTCATTAGCATATTTGGAAAAAATATTTTTTAGGAATAATTCTGTACCACACACTTGGTATTTCGAGTCAAATTGTCGTTATGAACCGCATGCTATATAATATCAAATAAACCAGATGCGAAAATGTCAAAAGTTGACATATGATATGTCATTCTATTCAGAGTGTTATTTTCTATCGTAGTAGAAATATGTCGAGGATGCTATTTAAAAATCAAAAGTTGTAGTAATTTCCGGTAAAACAGGAAGTGACCAAAAACAATTAAATTCATCAATTAATCCTAATTTATATCTTACACTAACATATACCAAATCTCGTTTTATCATCTGAAAAAATAACCATGGGGTGAGCCACTTTTGATCAATTATCAGTAATCAGATAGAATCAGTATATAATCAGATACAGTTTTGTCATATTATCAGCCAGTGTTTGAGATGCATCCCAGTGAGTATTTTATTCCTTTAAGGGAAATGTGTTCTAGGTGACGTCCATGTTACGTTACCAGGCCCTTCTTGTGCCTTAGATGAAGCAATAAAACGCAGATACGTAAATGTTCTCTAAATGTGACAAAACTTTGCTCACTGGGATTCCTTTGTCTTGCTCTAATGAGAAAATTCTACGATTCTGCTACCATTTTTCGTGTATTACTACATATTCAATCCGGAACAATCAGAATCACCAAAAGATTGATATATTTTCCAACTACTGTTAATAAATTAATTAAATTAATGAGGCACTTTTAAGCTTTTTTTGATAATAAGGATATCGGGATACTCTTCCGCTTCTTGCGAATGAATATTTGCCTCATATAATTTTTAGGGTATATCAGCCAGTAATAACAAATAAAGGGTGTAACTCAATGTGCGATTTTGAGTGGTCAATCTAAAACTGCCAACCCAAAACAGTTTGTTTAGAGAAAATTTATAAAAACAAGAATTATAGAAAGAAGGGTTATTTACAAAAAGTTGACATATTTTGAGTTATAAGTAAAATACCACAAACAAATATTTTTTAAATATTTTAGTTGATGTCGTGGCGCCCCACGCATCAGGCGCCCCGGTCGGCCGCCCGGATCGCCCGCTCCTTCCGCCAGCCCTGCCAAGTCGAGCACAGCCGTACCATCCTTTTCTCGAAGGTATTAGCGGCCCTTTTGACCACCCTGTAACTTCGTGGTGGATAAAGCAAGCATATTAATTTTCACTACACATGAAGACATACTATAGCTGGTTGGGTTACCAAAATACGAGTATCTAGCAATAGTTTATGAATTATAGCTTGTCAAATTTCTTTAATTTCGACATTGACTCATTGACAGATCATCAACATTCTAAGCATAGATAAAAGAAAAGATAATAAATGATTCTAAGGTACTTCTAGATGTGTCCCAAACTTCAAATTTTGAATTTTAGGTAGTTTTATGCTTATAATGTAAGGAAAAAATGAAAAATCTCGAAATATCGTTGTGGATTAAAGTTATCTGTCTAGCCGTTACCTGTAACTGACTTTCCAGTCGAGAAAAAGGTAGAAAAACTAGAATTAATCAAAGCAGTCTCTTCTAATTTTATGTGTATATGATTGTACCAATAATAATTCAAGGATTATGCATTTTTTCTAGTCAAACTTCTTTAACTTCGCTAGTGACTCACTCGCCGTCATCAAAATTCTAAGGTAGTTCTAAATGTGTCACAAACTTCAAATTTCGAACTTTAGGTAGCTCTAAGCACATATAGGCCAGTCATCGAGGGTTTTAGGGTCCGAATTCTGAACACCTTCACCGATTGCCGTGAAATTGTAAAAGTCAATAGAGATATATGTAAGAAACAAAAGTTACATAGTAGCGATGTGTGCTTTCACCCTGGTAGTGAGTACCACCCCTTCTCAGGGGTGAAAAATAAGTCACCCATTTTAATTACAAAAATCAATAAAGGGATGAATTCTAAGCAAAAAATGTTCTATAACATTTTTTCAGTTATTCAATTAATATTTTCCTAGTTATTTAAGATTGAAAATATTGATTTTTCATCTAAAAACTGCATATTTTTTGCCAATTTTTATAAATAACTCGAAAACCTTAGGCTATAATTCATAAACTCATTAGATGAGAAACCAACATTTTCAATCCTAAATAACTCGGAAAATATTAATTTTCTGAAAAAATGTTATAGAACATTTTTTGCTTAGAATTCATCCCTTTATTGATTTTTATAACTAAAATGGGGGTGATCTATTTTTCACCCCCGAGAAGGGGTGGCACTCACCCCCAGGGTGAAAGCACACATCTCTACTATGTAACTTTTGTTTCTTACATATATCTCTACTAACTGTTAAAATTTCACGTTAATTGGTGCGGGTGTCAAGAATTCGGAGGTAAAACCCCATTTTTATCCTCGCTTACTGGCCTAATAATGGAAGGAAAAAATGAAAAATCTCAGAATATCCTTATGGATCAAAAGTTAGCTGTCTAGCCGCTACCGGTAACCGACTTTCCGGCAATGGTAATAGGATTGTTTTGAAAATTTGTATTTTTATGTAAAGGTACTTCTTATTTATAAAGGTTAAGGTACTTCTTATTTATAAATTTAAAATATTATCAGCGTTACAGTGTTGCCGGATCATTTGAAAAGTGGTAGCGTCTTTGTTATTTTAAATGGAACACCCAGTATATTATTACATTTTTGGAAACTACTCTCATATACTCATATCTCATAATTTTTATTATTATATTAACCTATACCTGTGGTTTTCGAGATAGAAATAAAATATGTGTAAAATTGACAAAAACATGATTTTGAATAAGCAATGGTAAAATCACGAATTGAACATTTTTAAAGTTGATATTTAGTATTTAGGTCATAACGAAAGTCGGAAACACAAGTCGTTAGAAAACTAGAATTAATCCATTTGATATAATCTGGCTTCCTACGATAATTCAAAGTTTATGCTTTATTGCTTATCAAACTTCTTTATTATTATTTTGAATGATATATTACCCGAGATAAAAATAGGAGGACAACCTACAAAAAGAAATGAGATCCCATCAAAAACATAGAATGTAAAAAATACCAAGTCTCGCAACACAATTCTTCCACTATAAAAATTTGTGACATCTCATGTAAAACCAAGTCAGTTTATTTTATTTAGTCTCCCTTTAAGCACCTATTCAACAATTTTGTTATAAATTGTTAGTATTAATATTAGGTACTCATCTTTATTTCTGTAATTATAATCACTTGGCAATTGCACGGTATGGTATTCTTTAAAACACTTAATTCTTAAGGGCACTTTTTAGTAATCGCGATGGTAGATTATTCTTTTATAATTATGGTGCTAATAAGATTGATTTTTTCATAATATGATGTAAGATCAGTAGCGCATCTAGAGACTGAGCCTGGGAGGGGTAGTGGCAATTTTTAAATAAAGTAATGGGATTTAAATTAAATTTTCACTAAAAGGTATTGTAAATGTGGAAAAGAAATAAACAGAATTGGTCTGGATTTTCTGTTTTGATTGGTATTAATTATTTCTTTTGTGGCATTTTAGTTTTATTTATTTTTGGTATTTCGTTTATTCTAGTTTTACTATATTATACGACTATATATTATTTATCTTATTTATAAATTTCTTCCGGGAAAGGGTAATTACCCCCTCTCGTATATGCGCCCCTTTGTGAGATATACTAACATAATACATTTTTAAATTTCCTGTTATTTTTTGCGACTACTATAACGAATCGCATACAACATTTAATAAAATTCCTACGCCACTGGTAACGCACAGAATTTATGAATGAAGAAAAAAATGCAGCAGCCCAGGAACATATTGTAATAGCAGACGTTCTCCTCTTAGGTACTTCCTCTTGTGCAGCCAACCCAATGACATTTGAACCTTATAGCACGTGGATAAGGATGTCACTTAAAAGCCTGTCGTAGTAGCTATAGATATAATGTAAATTTTGACAGGGTTTATACGGACTTGAGTGAATTAAGTGGGGTGTTATATATGTGACAGTAAATAAGTAAATAAGGCGTGCCCGTTGATCTGTGATCAGTGAAATTGAAATTTGCAAGGAATATAATTAAATTGCACAAAAGTCACAATTTTTCCCATATTTATGTTTTTGATTGTGTAAATAATATGTATCATTACATATAGTTATGTTATACATTACAAATAGTTGTTAGTTACTTTATAATAATTGGAAATACTATTATAGTCTAGTTGTAGCAAACTTCATTCTTTTTAAAAAATGTCTATACTTATGTGGCGAATTCATCTCTCCAAAAATCCTATATGGGTATTTCGCCACTGCAAGAAAATCTACAAAATAAAATAGTTATTTTATTTAAACACTTCTGCGTTAATCCCAAACGGAAACTACTTTGTAAAGATATAAAAATTTGCCTAACGAACAAAAAATCCATTTTATCACAAAACAAAAAATGTTATATACCATATACCATGTGAATGCGATAAATTTTACATTTGTGAAACAGCTAGACCCTTAAATGTTCGAATTAAAGAACATAAAGATTATTTAAGAAAGGGAGATTTTCACAAATCTAAGGTGTGTCAGCATTCATGGGACACAGGGCACAGAATAAATTTTAATAACGCCAAAATTATAATGAAAGAAGCCATAGCCTCTAAAAGAAAAATAAAAGAGGCAATCTAATAAAAAATAGATGTATTGCTCATGCATCTGTATATGTTAGTAATGTATGGCAATCGCTTTGTTGATTTTAAAGAACATAACATAAATAAACATAACATACGAAAAAATTAAAAATAATCATACAGAAAGTTTGGGGCTTTTTGGTCTTAAGTAATTGTTATCAGGTAGTAATTGTTAATTTCGAAGTTTAACTTCGAAATTAACAATTACTGTTAATATACTGTTATTTTAACAGAACGTCGACGGTTTTTATAGACTATCTGTTTTAAAAAACTAAAGTGTTCTCGAATAGTTGAATTTACATATTTTAAATAGTTTTTTTCTTGATTCTTTGTATTTTTTTTTGCTTCCGACGACGGATAGAGATAAACTTTCCGAAACGTTAACATTTTTTTTGTTCGTTAGGCAAATTTGTATATTTTAAAAATACCTATACATATAGGATTTCATTCTTTTTCCAATAACTTTAATTATAACTTTTTGATATTTAACATATTAAAAAAAGACAATAAAATCTAAGAAAGTAATGACTATAGAAGTCCAAGACAGCAGTCTAACTTCGTTAGTATGTTAAATTACATTTTCTTCTTAAGCTGCTTTAATTTTAAAAATTCCTAAAAATCATATTTCTAAAAATTTATTTCTGTTGTGTGTTTCACAACTCTTTATTTTGTAATCTGATTTTTATGATTATGGCATCAGTGTGAAGAAAAATTTATTGGCATTATTTGTTATTATTTTAATGGCTTATATTCTTCGGTTAGGTTGGTTTATACCAGGGTAAATCAAAACGTTGTTTTTTGCAATAAATTCAAAACACCTTGTGGAAAAAGACGGGCATTTTGGATAAAAACACTTTCCTGTAATCTTAGATTTATTCCTAACATTTCATTTTTTGAAATATCCTATTATCTCTATTCTTTTATGAGCTACACATTTTTAACTAAAGTACTGATTTCAGAGATTCTTTTATTGACCAAACAATCATTTTATAATAATTTTAATAGCGTGTATGTCCACTTCTTGCAGCAATAATAGCTCGAGGTGTTCGTCGTATCGAATGAATAAGGGTATAGTTATTCTTTCTTGATCTATATCTAGCTGTAGATCAAGAAAATACTTTACAAGGCTAGCAATAACGGAGGAATCTCCTTTATAGCTACCCATATGTATATAACGCAACACAATCCTATAGATATCTTGAGGATATCCACCAAGGATTTAGTAAATATCTTAGGGATATCCAAAAACCAGAGGAGGATATTTATGGGATATCCAGATGGGACAAAAAAAGTCATCTTCAAGACATCCCTAGGCAAGCCTTTTACGATTATTTGTGATATTTCTAGGATAATACAAGGATGATGTTGGGAGCATTATAGAATATTTTTAGGACATTATATGAGGACTGTTATTTGACAATACTTACTTCATCCTTAGTTTATAGTAAAAACGTTCGCGATTTAGTTTTATTTAGCCACATTTTGACGTTATTTATTGGATATTTTTATTAACAGCTCTAAAATATACCTACATATTATATTATGTCAATGAATTTCGCATCAAAATTTACAAGTTTATTTGTATGAGTTAAGAGCTTTCAATTTATACTCTACCATCGAAAAAAACGGCGTTCAATTGGCTTGAAAATTACGATCGATGACATTCCCCATATAATTTTACATACAAAATAACAGCAATCTTCATTTCCAAGCCAACTCTGACGCCGTTTTTTCGATCGTATGGTATTATACCAGATTATACTACCCTTTATGGAGTCTACCAGTTTATGTCTAGCAGCAACAGTTTACATCAAAGTTAGCACATAGGATATAGGTATAATTTCTAACACCACACATTCCAGAAACTCACAATTTAAACACAAAAATAGGATTTCCGTTTGAATAGATCAAACACGAAAATGGGTTTAGGGATAAAGAACAAGCGCTTTTCAGCAAATTTTCACTTATTATTTTGTCACAAATTTTTCATTGTGAGACCCTGAGTCGTTCGTCGTTTTTCGACATTAATTGAGGTTAGGATAGAATTTCTGCTAGAACAAGGCTAGAACTATGAGTATAAGAAAAAACTAAGTCAAACTCAACCAGTTTTGTTAGTTTCAGTCATTTTTAAGCCCATCCAATATCGACAGACGACCGAATTCACCTCGAATTTCACTAAATCAAAGAACTGAATAATACACGATGCAAAAACAAACAACTGTCGAGATGGATTGTGGGAAATTTTTTGCTGCGGGCGTTTTAAATTCTCTGTATTACTGGGGTGGTCAAGCTCATAAATATCCAGATTATCCAGAAGATACCAACAGGATATTTTGTTGCCTTGACGTAATATATATCTATCTGTATGGTTTATTGCATTTTATGTAATATAAAAAGTAGTACATTATTTATTTTTCCTAAATATCTAGACGATATTGTTAGGATATTTTATTATCATGAGCATGTTTGGATATCTCAGCTGGATGTACATTAGATATACGACAGAGATATCCATAGGATATTCTATTCTGAGACATCTACAGGATTTCAGGATGTCTGGAGCATATCCTATAGATGTCTTTATAAGATGATCTTATAATGGGACATTCCGACATTCTATGAATATCCTGCGGATATTGTGTGTTATATGGGTAGCTATAGCTCTTGTAAAGTTTGTGGTGGAATAGGACGACGACGAACAGCTCTTTTAAGTTCATCGCACAAATGTTCGATTGGATTAAGGTCGGGACAACAAGAAGGCCATTCCAATCTTCGTGGTCCAACCTCATCCAGGTACTCGTTAACTACTCGTACTTCTAACTAGTTACTCCGCGCAACGTGGAGCCTGGCATTGTCATGCATCAGTATAAACTAATTTTCTTTGAATAGAGGAAATGGAATGACAACTTCTTGGAGAACATCCTCAATATAATGGTGGGTTTTGAGAGCTCCATTTTCAACAAATTCAAGATTGTAAA
Organism: Sitophilus oryzae; assembly: GCF_002938485.1. Taxonomy (NCBI): domain Eukaryota; kingdom Metazoa; phylum Arthropoda; class Insecta; order Coleoptera; family Curculionidae; genus Sitophilus; species Sitophilus oryzae. The sequence goes on along the minus strand of NW_022147434.1, from coordinate 3,870,392 downwards.
AATATGAGTACTTTATTTAAAAATCTGTTGCTTCTAAAGGAATAGAAATATTAGGATAATTAAAAAAATGGAAGGTTAGGAATACGAAGATTACAGGTCCCATTTTTTCCACAGGGTGCTTTGAATTTATTGCAAAAACGAAGTTTTGATTTACCCCGGTCATTATAATAATAAAAAATAATACCATCAAATTTATCTACAAACTAATACCATAATCATAAAAATCGGATTACAAATTCAAAAGTTATGAAACATCAAACTTAGTCAAAATTTTAGGGTGGCGGAATTTTGTGCCGGGGAGTTTATTAAAGAAGCACGCCATTTATTTTTTTCAATGCTATACTGAAAAGGTGATATTAGTTATTGATTGAGTCAGATTGTTGAAGATTTTTACGAAAAGTATCTAAAAATATATGTTTCTTGAATCAAAAGTCGCTAAACGAAATATTATTAAAAAGTTTTTGGTGACTGGTGGAATGAGGAAAATGAATGGAATTTCGTTTATTCACAATTGTCCAGCTGATTATACTTTTACCATTGTTTATTGGAAAATGTAGTTATCTTAAGAGGCTGTTGGGTATTGCAACAAACACCGCACCAAAACCGGCATTAAGTGATGATTGATTTTTCATCACAGAGACGCGTTTTGATTTTGTGATCAAGAAGAACTTTAATCGTAATATTATTTTTTTTCTGAAACGGTAGAGAAATTTGAAAACATTTAAACGCAATTCACTATTTAGCAAAACTTATCAAAAATTTATAGGTAATAAAAAATCCTTTTTTATAGACGATCCGAGGACATAGGGTGTCATCATCATCATCCAATTATGGTGTAGCTTCCTTCACATATTTAGATTCTCTTTTTGTCTTTGGATCCATTGTGTCTATTGTTGGCTACGCGGGTCCCCCCCCCCCCAAGTTATCCCTGCTAATTTCCTAATATCATGGTCCCATCTCAAGTTCGGTTTTCTTCTAGGTCTCTTAATTCCTTGTGTGTACTATGCTGTAATTTTTGTGGCCCATTTGTTGTCCGTTCTTCTTGCCAGGTGTCCTGCCCATTGTCATTTGAGGGATTTGGCTCTGTGGATGACATATATTACCTGGGTCTTTTGTCGTATCCACTCTATTCTTTTACGATCTCTCTTAGTTATTTCCAGCATATTTCGTTTCATTGAGCGTTTGTGCGACCTGCAGTTTCCTTATGATGTCCTTTTAAGTGTCCAGGTTTCGTATGCATAGGTCATGATTGGTAGTAAACATTGGTCGAATGTTTTCTCCTTTAGATAGGGTGGCATTCTAGATTTGAATATGATTGAATTTCTTCCATAAGTACTCCATGCTAACTTAATTCTTCTGTTGATTTCTGGTAGTGGAGATCCCGAGCTATTAGTTGTCCCAAACATACTTATATATTCTTCTACTATTTCCAGTGTTGTGTTATTTATTAGAATGTCTTTTCATTCCACTAGTTCGTTGTACATTACTTTAGTTTTTGCTAAATTCATTTTGAGACCCACTTTATGGCTGCACTGAAAAAACTACTGCTTTAATGGCAAATGACTCCGCGCATTTGCCGTTTAAGCATTTTTGCCAAAGGAGACTCCTTAAATTCAATAGCACTGCCTTTGTGCCAAACAAAACCACTGCAATTGGCGTAAATTCACCATGCATTTGCCTTGTTGTGCCTTTCAGGCAAATGAATTACTTTCACGTCAAATTTAAGAGTTTCAAATTAAAATCCATGCTTTTTTGGCAAATCGGATTTTAGCAGAAAATTATTGCATTTGGGCCAAATTTTGCGTGGATTCAACTACTCCTTTCATTGGAATTATATGCTTTTATCTCCAATGTCAAACTTTTCAGCTGAAAGCCATGCTTTTGGTAGCAAGTCTCTTGGCATAAGTAGCTATTGTTGCCTATATTTGCATCGTGACGCGATCAACCTTTTACGTGCCGTGTTAGTATTAGTAAAATCATCCGTCCCTTTGAACAATCAGCAAGTGGTGCGTGTTTTGTCGACGAATATGACCAGCGTGGAAGAATTTTTGGCCAAGTGGCACCTAGAATATTTGCTATCAACATTTCAAGGTACGTAGAAACAATAAGGTGTTGTCTGATTTTGTTTATGCATGATTCCCTAAGAGGATTTATATAAAACAAATAAACAATGGGTGGAATGTATAAAAGGTTTTGCTTACATTTCTGGAAATAAACTTATACACAGTTTATAAACAACAAACAGAGTACAATGAAGTCTTTACTATTTACTTTGTTTTTTTTTATATTTCACCCATTGTTGGTTTTACTTTTGACTATTCAATCACGGCATAAAATGTTAAAAAAATATGATGCAATATAAAGCCGCGATCTACGATTGGGTTATAAATGATTTTTACATAAATTCACCTTGGTAGCATAATATAATAATATTATTATAGCACTGTGTTGGTTATAGTTTATTTGTTTAGCGAAATAATAAAAGTATCTTGGAAAATTCGTGATTTCATCAGAAAGAACTACAGACAATAAGTTGGTGATGGACGTCCATCTTTTTTCACCTGAAATCCGTCGTGTCCTTAGATTAAATGCGCGGGCATTTGTAGCGAATGCTAAATATTTCATTACAATTGAGCCATTTTTTTATCAGCTCTTGTTCATATTTTGTATTGTGAATGTCTTGTTGGCAAGATATGCTTTGTTTTCTTGCAGAGCAAAATATCGACGGAATCGATGTAATGCCTTTCACAAGAAGAAGTGAGCATTCTAGTAAATAATGTTCTAGGGGACAAAATCAAATTAATCAAAGCTATTGAAAGTCTGAAAGTAATAAATGAAGTATCCATCAGCCATCTTCAACTTGATGAAAACATTGATATAAATGATATATATATTAGTTTTGTTTATTTCAAATATCAAACTTAAAATGTTCTTTTATTTTTAGCATAAGTTATCTTTAAAAAAGTTTTATTTTTGTTAAACAAAGATACATCCAAATAAGCAATAAAAATATTTTCAAAATTTTGTATATTATTTTTAAATTTACCCTATGCCGAACCATACAAAGTCAATTTTTAATTCAAATATCAAGATAATGCTGTAGTCTTTGCAACCAGCGATTCTAAAGTGTTTATCACAAATGCATCTTGAAATTACCCCAGTTGAACCATGCATTTGGCATATATCAAGAGCATAGCGAAATTAGTTCAAGTGCGTTCGCCCTTGGGCCGATAGATTTGTTTTTTTAGTGTGGCTTTATTTAGTTCATTAATTTGTGCTTTGTGCTTGTAGTTCTTCAGGACTATTGGCTATTAGGACTGTGTCATCAGCGAATCTAAGTTTTCCAGTCTAGTTGACGGATTTATTCTAGTGTTGTTGTAAACAGCTTTGGGGGTATCGCGGCGTCTCCCACATGATGTATATTGTATAATGATAAAAATATAAAATATTTTGAGATTAAAAAATTAAATTTTGCAGTTCTAATTATCTTGTTATATGAGCCTATAAAATACTTTAGTGCAAATTAACTTAATTATATTAAGAAATTAAGAAAGAGTCATTAGTATGTACGAGTATTACATATCAAGTTTTTTATTACACAACAATTATGTATATTATTAGATATTATCTTAATACACACATTATTAGTTATTATTATACTTTTTTTTTCAAAATAGGCCTTTGGTAAAATAATAATACGTCAAAGAACCGTTACGGAGATTTTATTTTTAACTTTTATCTGGTTAAATAAATAATACTGTGTTCATAATTGCTTAAGTACACAGTTCGAAAATAGAAGATATATTCTTATATGGTGATTACTGTTATTTTACATCGTAAAATTAGTTTGTGGAGTAGTTTGTGGATTTAGTTTATGAATGGTTGAAAAATGGCTCAGAATACGCCATTCGTTAATTCTAAACAATAAATTATTTTAAATGTATTTACAGAGAATGTAATAAGAAAAAATGAATGAAGAGAATGCCTAAATTAAAAACCAAATTATAGAGGGTGGGATAAAGGCTAGGTATTTTGCAACTTTTCGATAAAGATATACCGGGCGCATCTTAAAAGTAGCTCACCCCTAAAAATCAAAAGTTCTCATTTTCGGTGAAACAGGAAGTTCAATTGAGAACCAGAACCAGTTTTCCAGAAACAATTGAATCCTAATTTATGTCATATACTAATATACCAAATCTCTTTTTTTTTATCTGAAAAAATAAAAAAATTATATGGGTGAGCCATTTTTAGACGCACCCGGTATACAGTGTCCGGCAATAGTGCGTCGGGCATTTGTATAGGGTTGCCAACTTTCAAAATTAAAAATAGATGACTCGAGTATAAAAAAGAGGGTAGACATAAAAATGTTTAAACCTCGCTCAAATGTCAAGAGTTTACCCAAAGATATGTAAACGTTATACAGATAATGGTCTTTTTTACTTTCTTAAGGCATCCACCAATATTTCTTGTTCGTAAACATTTCTTTTCTGAATGAAGGAGTGGAGCTTGCAAAATACATGCTGTTACCAGATTAGCAATTTTATTAAGCATTGTTGTGATAGACGATAGTTTTATAGATTTTGAGTTTGGTGAGTAAAAAAGAGGACTTTTTCGATGCGCCAGAGAAAAGAGGACAGTACGATCAAAAAGAGGACTGTCCTCTGAAATAGAGGATAGCTTAAGGCAATTTAATCAAATATTGGACCGATCGGCTCCATAAAGATGTTTTTTTTTCACTGTTGCAACTAAATAGTCGGCCGACTAAAAATTACATGACAGTGAGTACCCTAATTATCCTAAAAAAAACTCACAAGAGAAAGGCAGAAAAGTGCATGCTTCATTTAGAAATATGTAATAACTACATACTTATATTCAAATATGCCATAATTGTTTTGAGTAGTGTATTTCAATAATTTCAGAGATATTAATAAATAAATAAAAATTACATAGGTACTTTTCAGCCTTTCTTAAAAAAATATTAATAACTACCTAATACAAGAGCTGTCCTGAAATCAAATCTATGTTATATATTTACTTTAGATGGTCTGTACTTACTTTGCTGTAAATATGGCAATCATAAATCATACAGGATGTTCAAAATTCTACGTCAAACTTTCCAAAATAAAAAGAATTTTTTTTCGTATTTTTAAATGGAACACCCTGTATATTATTTATTCAATAGATGCAGAATTAAAAAAATAAACATTTTTTGTGTTAGGGTATTTAAATATTCTTAACGGTTTTGCAGATATTCCCGGTTTTATATTTCATATGGCATTTTCCACAGTAAATTTTTATCAAAGCCATCCAATGATTTTCCTATCGTATTTTACCATTGAAAGCGCCACATGATATAATACTGCGTGTATCTGCAAAACTATTAAACATTTGAATTACTTTAAATACAAAAAATGTTCATTTTTTAACTTTCCATCTAATAAAAAAATAATATACAAGATGATTAAAAAAACAAAGAAAACATATTTTTTATTTTAGAAAGTTTGGCGTAGAAAATATTGAACATCCTGTATGATTTACCATTTCCATATTTATAGCAAAGTAAGAACAGCTCATCTAAAGTAAATACGTAATATAGTTTTGATTTCAGGATAGTTCTTCTATTTTTAATATTTTTTTTAAGAAGGGCTGAAAAATATATATTTCTGATTTATTTTTTATCTCTGAAACTATCAAAATATATTTACTCATATTTTAGGATTATGTAAAGTAAGCCGAAAATGCAATAATATACAGGGTGTTCTGTTTAAAAAAAATCATCCAGATCCACGAACACTTTTTTGAGCCATCCTATAGAAGTTAAAATATTTTCCTGAAATACATCCTGGTACATACTTCAGGTTTGCACTTAAACAAAATTCTCAAGTTTTTTATTCTAGGAGCTACAGATGCCCAACGCACTATTACCGGACCCTGTATAAAAAATAAACCTTTTTCTTCTAAACAAATTTGCCTAATTAAAAAAAAAAAACATTTAACGTTTCACAGGATATACCTCCCATCGTCGTCAGATGCATAAAACAAAAAGAATAAAGGAAAACCAATTTATTTGTTTTCCCTGAAATTCACCCGCCATAAAGGATGCGCATATATAGGCATAGATATTATTTACCTAGGGTGTTTGTTCTCACTGCAAACTATGTTTGATTTCACAGAGTTAATACTCGATTAAATATTATATAGAATTTTCATAAAAATATATTAAATAAAACAACAAAAAAACTACAAAAAGTCCATTAATAGAAACTTTTTTGTTCCGATTTTATTCTTCTATTTTATCCAATCTCAAAAATATAGCCAGGTTTGTATGAAGTTGTCTATATTTAAATCAAATAGGTACCGAAAAATTTGCAATATTAATATTTTTTTGTTCTTCACACAACGAAAAAGCACTAACTAATTACTCCTTCATCAATTGATGAGCTAAACATAATATTCTATTTAATAGCTAAACAAAATATTATTTATTTTAAGATTTTCTAAGCATGTAGAAAAACCCTCTAGTAGATTGCAGAATGTTTAGGAGGGGAATTAATTTCCGCGACCTTACAGATCTATTGTGTGTTCCCCTTTCTTGAGTTATAACTCATCATACAATCTCAGGGCTTTAACAAAAGCCAGTATCTCAGACGGCTCCACAGAGGCCAGCTCTCCATCCTCGACATCAGCCGTACCAAAGTTCATGGCATGAACGGTCGTCGTCTCGGCGCCCTCATTGATAAGGTGTCCTGGTGTTTCCCCATTTTCCCCACAGAATCTGCATTCGCCATTGTTTCTCAGCTTCAGCCTACTGAGGTGTTCGTTGAGGAGATAGTGTGTCCTGTTAAAAATTCCTTGACAATCCGAAGATTGTTTTTACTTAAATCAAGGAAAATGGTTGATTTTTCTCGGTCGTAAGTTCTGAGGAACTTTCTCGAGTGTCTTAAGGTGCGTATTCACTATCCGAACGAACGAACGAATGTTCATTCATGGTTACTGAGTTGATCGCGTTTAGTGCTGCTTGACTATTGGATACGATAAAGTCCCTCTAGTAAAAATGTATTAAAACATTACACGACTTGCAAGAGTCTTGCAGCAGGACCAAAACCCAAAACCATTACTTCAAGACTGCAAGACCAAGACTAAGGCAGTCATGATCTTGCATTAGCTTATGACTAATTATGAGTCATATTATTATTTTGTACCATGAAATACATCGATGTTACCATACATGACATTTTCTAAGCGATCTTTTTATTTAATGTATCTGTTGGAGGCAGATGCCGAATTCGGCCTATGTCCGAAATAATTAGACATAATATGGCGATTATAATTAAATATACCTACCTATATCCACAAAGTTACGCGGAAGAGTTTTGATTGCATTGGTTCCAACTGCTATGCGGAGGCGGAGGGTGTTAATCTTTTGTTGTTATATTATACCAAAAAAAGATTAACCCCTCCGCAAAGAAGTTATATAAAGACTATTTATAACTACGAAGTTGCACGCATCAGGCAAGTTTAGTATGGACAAATCGCCATATGTCTAATTATTTCGGACATAGGCCGAATTTGGCATCTGCCTCCAACATATCGATGTATCAAATCATCGATATTTGCATTCCTTAATGTGACAGTACAAGTTTTTCAAATTCCGAATAAAACAGCGTATAATGGACCCTCTAACATAGACATGATTTCTCTCTTTTTATATTAATTATCGAGATAGGAAAAACTTTCCATCTCTTTTAGTCGCCCATGGTCAAAGACCATGCTTTTATGACGTCAATGCTGCGATGACCTCAAGCGGCCATTGTCCCAACTCACAAACCTACCGTAACACAAAATTCATTTTTTAAGAAATATTTCGTAAGATCCTGTATCGTGAACTGGTAAGCAATTTTTTGTTGTGCTGTCTTAATAGTAATAAAATAAAAATAATTAGCCTTTCTTTACCGAACAATTGTGGAAACTACCGATACGTCAAACTTGACCGCATCGTTGACTTTGTTTTTGAGCAATGTCAACATGTATCTCTTTTCTAATTTATTACACATGAAATCATTTTTACATCTAAATTGATTCTTTGTAAATATTTACTTCAAAAATGATGTTTTGGAATATTTTTTTTTGAATAACTAAAAAATATCTCAATTTGAAACGCATTAAACGATTGCACAATAATAAATGTTGCTTTCTCCAGTGATATCTTATTATTTTGTTTCATTTTAGGTGATAAGATAAGAGTTGTTTTTTTGGCGGGTAATATTTTTTTTTCGTGCGCAGGAATTAGGTATCTTTCACAGCTTTTTATATATTCCGTAATAACATAATATAATAATCGTTTTTTATGTTTTTCAAGTGGTTCTAGAATTCTAATCAATTGTAATCTCGAGGATGTGTTTACTTATTCAGTCTGATATAACTTATAATCGTGAGACTGAATGGAAAACTTAATTCCGCCTAAAATACTTTAGAATTACATTAGTAGTAAAGATAAGAAATTACTACGGATTACATTTGTATATAGCACCTGTTTTATAGGTGTGTATAGGTAGATATGATGCGATGTTGCTATTCATTTTTATGAGGAAATCATTTTGGAAAGACTGTTTTATTCTTAAGCATGGGACTTGTAAATTGCAGGACAGCTTATATTACTATAATTCTATGATTGCTTCATGCGTGTTACTATAATGCATGAAGCAAATTGCTTACAAAAGTTTTGTAGTCCGTTATGGAAATCTGACATTTGCGTTTTGCCAAACCCTTATCACCTAATCTTAGCTGGCTAGCAAGGCTGTCTTTTAAATTTTGCATATAGAAACATAGCAGGCGCCTGTCAACATATATCAAATATCAGAATTAACTGTCATCTTTAGTTAACTTAGGCTGTATTCTCCGTTGCAAAACCAGGCGAACCAGACCAGTAAACTACGGTAAAGAGCGGCTCCTGAAAAAAATTGGTTTTATACGGAACGGTTTGGTAAAATACTGGAAACGTCAAATTTTGACGTTTTCTAAATTTCAATACCTCTATTATAAAATTTATCTTTTATGCATTTTTAATGTACCTATTCTCTGATTTTACGTTTGCTTCTTCTTTTCCATGGAGTTTAATATTGAAAAGTAATTTATTAATAAACTGTTAAACTCGTTAGACAGATCTTTCAGAATCAGTTCTCTCAGAATATTAAAACATATCAATAATAAATAAACAAATCTAATTAATATTTATATTTTTATAGCTTACAAAACATTCACGTTTTTCATGTGTTCTTTAAATGTTCCTGACTTTAAGAAACAATGGCTGCATGATAAGTTTAAAAGGTCCTTAAAAGTTATTCTACTTAGTTAATGAAATTTATTTACCTTTACTGCATACCTCCATTGTTTTTGGATGTAAATACAAAATATTATTACAAATTTTAGAAATTAAATGAGAATTTCACTCGAACTTCCAATATTTGCTTGATTTCTACCACATAAATGATATTTATTGACAAACAAAATCAGAAAAAAAAACAAAAATCAGCCTTCTCGCGCTGGTTAGTTTGGTGACAGTTATAACCGAATTTTTCCAGTAACCGTGTTCAATAAGAAAACTTTCAGAAAACCGGTAGAAACAGAACATAAAACTATAACCAAGGTAAGCAACGGAATACACCCTTAACGCCAACATTTTAGACCGCTTCGTTTAATGTTGTGCATAAATTGAGTTTTTGAAGTTCGACGAGTCAGCCGAAAAATGGAATTAAGGCGAGAAAATTTTTGCGCAATATTTTTTAAAATTTTCGAAGACAGTTGTTTCAACAAGAATGTCTTTCAGAAGCACCAAGAACTGAGTACCAAGAAGCTTTCAAGAGCAGATCCCCCAAAGACAGTCACCTAGAAAAACGTCGGTGATGTACGTAAGCTGATTGATTGGAAGAATTTATCTGTAAAAAAATGGCTTCTCGTCGCTGAGGATTATTGCTGACAGAATGACGGAGAAACAGAAAGCAATTGGAGTCAATTGGTGATAAAGAACTCTACACCATGTTTTTTTGGGTGTTCCGAGATGAATCAAATCCGATGAAAGATATCCGTTCTCGAAGTGTTTCCAAAAAGATTATGGCTACATTTGTCCCAAAAGTGGGCCAAGTAGCAACAGTTCCTCTGCAAGATCAAATAACTGTTACTGCTGATTAGTACATATCTATTTGTTTGCCGGAAGTAATTGCTGAGTTTCGAAAAACTATCCCCCGACGACGAATGATCCTCCACCATGACAATGCAAGTTCCCACACAGCTCAAAAACAAAAAGCACGAAAACATTGAATTGTTTGACCATCCTTCATACAGTTCCGGCATGAGTCCTAAGCTCTAAAGAATGATTGGCGTGGTCAGCGTTTTCAATCCCCCGACAATGCAGTCAGCGTCTTCAAAAACGCAATGTTGAAGAAGTTACTAACAAGCGAGTGGAATAACTACTTTCAGATTGGTGCATTTCTCTTCGTGTACGAGAATACGAAAAACAATAGTGTTTAAAAATTATCTACTGATTTTTTCTACCTCTATAAGCAAATATAAAAGACGACCCTCGTAATTAAAGATAGTCGAGTTAACAAACTTTCATCAAAACTGCCGCATAGGGATTGCTACATGCTAGAAAGAATAACAAATATGCTAGAAAGAATATATAAATCATATTTAAATAAAACTTAATAATAAATTGATCCTCGTCTGCTGATTTTTTTGACGAACCCTGTACAATCATAAACATATTCCACAATTTCTTGAATTTACCATTATACCAATAAAGTAACAACACTATACAAAAATTTCAAATAATACAAAATTATTTCGAATATATACGTTTACGGTGCCGCGAAAGTGAACTTATAAACCAGCAAATACAACTCAGCAGCAGTTACAATTCTCTCTTTATGCCAATACTCTCCAATACTGATTTATTTCACTGCGTTGTTGTTTTCGTTATCTGTCGTGGCTGGTTGACAGTCAGCAATGCAGTTCCGCGGATAGGGGTCGATACTCGTAAAATTCTGTCACCTAGAAAAACCGACCTAGATCTACACTGAAAAAAAGGATCTCTCAGTCGAAATGAATATGACTTTGACCCAAAAGATTGGCGCTTTTCAATAGGGCCAAGAACGACGTTCCTTTGCCCAAAGCATTAGCTATCTTTTCATAAGCTTTAAAAAATTACTTTAGAGAATAGAACAATCTATCTGTCCAAAGTATTTCACTCTTGACCCAAAATTAATATGCAAAGAAGTTCTTGCTACAAGAACAATAGTCTCTTTGATTCATGCAAAAGTTCTTGATTGAAAAGGGACATTTCTTGATTGAAGAGACACTTTTCTTAAACCAATAGCGAATACCATTGACTCGACTAAAATTTATTTTGATCTAAGAGAAGTCTATACATCATATACAGGCATATTACGAGGTATATTATTTTCTGATAAATGTAGGTTTTCCTGGTCTGTAGTAAGTAAAGTGATATTATTTTCCTCGATAGTAGTTATTTCTGCTTCTTCACTTCTTGTTATTTTTTGGGGTGGTTCATCACTCTACAAATTAAAAAAAAATGTTACATCACGATTAATCAAAGTAAAGCAAACAAATTATTAAAATTATAAGTTTTGGTCACATTTTGAATTTTTTAATACGACGACTTGAAATTCTAAAATTTTTGTAATTATTTGCAGAAAAAAATCGATACCTATATTCTTATTCTATCTATAGTCACGCATGCATTATCGAAACAGGTGCATTAGGTAAATGTCTATTACCTTCAAATATAGCAAATAAATGCTCTAATTTCCATTTTTTCAGAAACTCCTTTAAAGAATCCATATATCCTAAAATTTGTCCATAAAAAATGACAAATGCATGTTAATAACGTTCACTAATTTGTTATACGATATGTGTTTAAAAAGCAAATTATGCAAAATTCCAAGTGGAAACTACCAAGCAAAAAAACCCGTACGTACTATGATGTGCGACCTATGAAATGCGACATACGAATGATCGGACTGCCGACTGATTGTATATACCGTCCTTCGCCATCGTCTTTGCGTGTCGTTATTATTTTTCATCAAAAGAATATTTAGCTATTGGAAAAATGGCCATGTTTCTTGAATGAAGTACTTTCTAGCGTATTTTTCTTATTATCTTAAAACAAAGTGACTTGCACTTGGTTGAGTGAAAATAGATTCAAGAGAAATTTTCGAATTTTTCAAGAGAACCAGTTTTCTTGAGTTAAGAGAGTTTTTCTTCAGGCAAAATATTTTCTTTTACGCTAAAATAAATTCTCCTGCCACTAATTTTTTTGGTTTTACTGGTTTTAAGGTGAGTTACTTACATGCAGAAAAGTGTGCATTTAAATAAACTGTCGATTTAAGCGCGACATAAGGAAATAGAGAGTCACAAAGTTGCAAAAAAGCCACCTGGACATTCTCGGGAGTGGTTATTTTTTTATTTTGAAGGAAATCATTCAAGTATCACGAAAATAACATAATCTGTCAATTTCGAAATTACCAATAAAGTGTGGTGCTGAGAATTATGTGTTATCTTATTTCGCGTTATGTAATTATGTTATGGTTGCGTCTAAATCGTCAGTATTTTGAATAGGAGCTTCATTGGGGTTCACTTCATCACTTTTGAATATCTGACGCCCTTAAAATTATGTTTCGATTTTTAAAAATTTTGACACACCGCCGTACTTAACAGGTTCGCCATCACTATCCTAGAGACTGAATTTTTTGTCATTTTTTGAAATTTTTGTACTCAGACAGAAAACTTTAAAAGATAAGTATTAATCTGATGTAGAAAACACCTATATGTCCTACTTACAATTCAAACTAAAACGAGCACTCACGTTTGTATATAGGTGGGGTATGTCTCTGTAATCAGTGAATGAAATAATACATTTATTTGCTTACTGTGTGGCGACAAAATCGTCCAACAAACCGGAATTAGATTGCTAGAAAGATGCTAGAAAGAAAATGATCGGCATTTAACCTATAATATTAAAAAAAAATATATATCAACATAATAAACTTAACAATAAATTGATCCTCGTCTGCTGATTTTTTTTGACGAACCCTGTACAATCATAAACATATTCCACAATTTCTTGAATTTACCATTTTATCAATAAAGTAACAACACTATACAAAAATTTCAAATATTACAAAATTATTTCGAATTCTTTTACGGTGCCGCGAAAGTGAACTTATAAACCAGCAAATACAACTCAGCAGCAGTTACAATTCTCTTTTTATGCTAATACTCTCCAATACTGATTTATTTCGCTGCGTTGTTATATTTTCGTTATCTGTCGTGGCCGGATGACAGTCAGCAATGCAGTTCCGCGGATAGGGGTTGATACTCAGTAAAATTCTGAATCTATAGATCTACATCCATCAGTACCGGCACCGGAGAAAGGTCCGTGGATTCGTATCCATCCGGACCCTGCACCCTGTCAAGTACCCTCGCCAGACATAAACCATTTATACAGAGTCGTGAGTAGGGCAGTCGGTCAGAGTAGTAAAAAAATGATCGTCAAAAAACCTTGAGAACGTCAGATTAAGGCAGAGTTACTTACATGCAGAAAAGTGTGCATTTAAATAACCTGACGATTTAAGCGTGATATAAGGAAATGGAGAGTCACAAAGTTGCAAAAAAGCCACCTGGACATTCCCGGGAGTGGTTATTTTTTTATTTTGAAGGAAATCATTCAAGAATCACGAAAATAACATAATCTGTCAATTTCGAAATTACCAATAAAGTGTGGTGCTGAGAATTATGTGTTATCTTATTTCGCGTTATGTAATTATGTTATGGTTGCGTCTAAATCGTCAGTATTTTGAATAGGAGCTTCACTGGGGTTCACTTCATCACTTTTGAATATCTGACGCCCTTAAAATTATGTTTCGATTTTTAAAAATTTTGACACACCGCCGTACTTAACAGGTTCGCCATCACTATCCTAGAGACTGAATTTTTTATCATTTTTTGAAATTTTTGTACTCAGACAGAAAATTTTAAAAGATAAGTATTAATCTGATGTAAAAATCACTTGTGTAATTACAATTCAAACTAAAACGAACACTTACGTTACAGGTGGGGTGTGTCTGCCTGTGACAACAAAATCGTCCATCAAACCGGAATTAGATTGGTTAATATCGAATAATTTGGAAACGTTAAGAAGCGTACACACCGAACGTTCAAAATGCACGCAAACGAAAATACGCTGAAATGATTACAAACGTTCGTTGGGGTTTTGTTTGTAGGTGTCGATAGTAGTATCTCAGCATGAATGCAACTGAAAACTCATGCCTCGTGCAACAAATATGCCCTTTTTGCACTAGTTACACAAATAACTATTTTAGTATTAAATATTATTTTTTTAACTGGTATTCGAATCTTAAAAACATTTAAATAAAAATCTGTTTTTGAAGACGATTAAATAACAATGTGAAATGGGTAGCAAAATTTTAAAAGTCGTTTTGATAAAGTTAATAATTTTTTTTATTTAATTTGATAGGTACTAAATAACGACATCTTAAAATGCAAGATGATCAAAACAAACCTGTTCTAGTAAAATTAAAAAAAATATATATATAATGCACCTTCAAAGTGTTGATAATGATAATTTATAATTTCATTTTACTTATTTCATAATGTGACTAGAAATAAAAATAAAAAATTGCACTTTAATTTAATGGATGTAATTAAATATAGTTTTGTGCAAGTATATTTTTCTATTTTTTTAGTTTTTTTATAAACAAGTTTTTTTATTCTTTAATAAAAAAAATAAAAAGGTAAATTAATAAATATTTTTCATTTACATTGTCAGTTGTTATATTAATAAACATAATTGGTAGATATAATAAAATAAAAAGAGATATAAAAATAGTATAAAAAATAATTATACTAATTAGTTTTTAGTATACAGTATATTACTTATTCCTTAAAAAATAAAAAGATCAGTCTAGACATAAGGATTTATTTCCAAGACTCTTTGAAAAAATTAGTGTTTTTAAAAAAAATATGGTTGAAAGTCCTAAAAAACAAAAGGTGTTTCTATGATAATATCAATTCAATTTCAGTTTTTGACAAATGGTTTATATTAATTTTGATTAACGCCATATTCTTTGCTGCAGTTAGGTTAGATTAGGTTGCTGGGGTTTGGGATCATGTTTGATCCCTCACTCGGAGGCCTTGGGACCATTGCGATACCCCTGTTTTGTTATACCAAACCTTCCTCTCATTCTTTCTTTGCGTTAAAGCACTTCCAGCTCTTTGCAAAGTTTCTGATGTCGCTGATTTTAGCTTTGTTCGTTAGCGTTGTTTGTAGCTTGTTTCTGATGTTAGCTTTTCCTGCTCCCTCTAGTCCCTCAAAAAACCTTACCCTAAAGTTTTAAAGCGTCGGTATTCCAGTGCCGGACAGTGGCACAGCAGGTGCTCTATGGTTTCTTCTTCCTCTCCGCATTCTATGTAGTAGTCGTCGTTGGAAATTTTCATTCTCACGAGGTTTATTCCTCTGGGGCAGTTCCAGTGACGATACCTACAATTATGCGTACTAGGTTGTTTTTGTGCTGTAGTAGTTGTTTTGTCTTTTTGCTATCTACCACTGGCCATAGTCTTCGAGCTGTAGCGCAGTCCTCACTGTATTGCCATGTCTTTTGCTGCTTTGCCTTGATGGCAGTTCCTATTGCTTCCTTCAGTGTGTTGATCGTCACAAGTGGTGGGTCATCTGCCACGGCCTCTCCCCTGGCCCCCTCTTTGGCGAGTTTGTTAGCTTCCTGATTGTCCACCACATTGTTGTGGCCTGGCACCCAGCACCTTGACGCAGCCACGACAGTGCTTCTCGGCATTCCATCACAGTTTTCGACCTCACTGATTGCATGGTGATGTTTTTTAAAGCGCCCAAGCTGTCAGAGTATATCACAATATCCCCTATTGGTCTATCAGTAATTTTCTCTCTTATACAACTAGCCGCTTCCTTTATGGCGTAAACCTCTGCTTGTAGAACATTACAGCCATCCGATAGCCTTAAAGATTGTCGGATATCTAGTTCCTCTGAGAAAACGCCTATACCTGTGCCTCCTGAAGTTGCGGAAGTATCTGTGTAGACTGCTATCTCTTGAGTGTTCATTACTCGGTTGTGTTCATTATTCGGGATGCGAATCCTAAACCAACGGAACCAAACCAAAAACCTGTTTGGTGAGCATATAGTCCGTTTTTTGGTCTAGCAGATGTGGACTCGTGTTCACCATGATTTTCCCTATAACTGGCAATATCCTCGAGTGACCGTAGTTGGTCTGGTTCCACAGATTGGATTCCCTTAATCTTAGAGCACCCTTAGCGGCCAGATTCTTCACGAGCCAGTCGATTGATTGCAAGTCCACTTTGTTGTAGTTAAAGTGTCATATTTTCCGCCAACTATCGTCACCCTTTCCGTAACATTGAACTAAATAAATTTGGTGCTTCTTAAACATTTTAAAACAGCAAAAAATATGACGTTAATTAAAATTTTATATCAATAACAATCTATCAAAGAATGAAAACTAAATTATATTACCATAAACGCAAACCCAACCATATTTTCATGTTCTTGCAGAGTTTATATATTTTGTAGGGACCAGTTTACTGTAATATTGTAAAATCCTAAAATTAAGAAATTGGCTCTTAGCAAGTTTTTTCCCTGGACCCTTCATAGGAATAATGTTGTTGACAATATCTAGTTTTTAAATAAAATTCATTATAATAAAAATATGTTAATTTTGATTGTTGTCTATCCAGTTAAGTAACCCAACAAAAAAACTATTGACGCAGGCATTCTATAAGACAAAGTTTATTAGTTAAAGTTCGTTAAGGTACAAAAAATCTTTAACAATTCGAATAACAAAAAATATTAATTGATGGTCTTTGGTAGTTTTCCAAACGTAAAAATAACACTAAAATATTCCCGACCTCGCTCATTTTTTACGCAAATGCCAAACGATTATTCTAAAATAAACAATAAAAAAATCAACATGAGAAATAGTCTTGGCCAAAATAATTTGAATTTGAATAAATGTTTTCGAAAATGACTCAACAATGAGGTTACGCAAATAGTATCGACACCTATTATATATTTTTAAAAATATCTTTAACAATGTTTTGGAAAAATTTGTAAAGTAAAAAATATATGTTATTATGCTGAAATGTTAATTTAAGCAGAAGAGTAGGTAGTGGCACGCCTACTTAAGTAAGTCATCATCGATTTATTCATATTTTTATTATAAGAACTAAAAAAGCAGTTGTGAACAAAAAAATCAGATATTAAGAAAGATTTTTACAAAATTATTACACAATATGTCAAATTAAGGTTAATATAATACAATATATGCATAAAGAAGACAAGGAATCAAATAATTAAGATTGTATTTGTATTCCTAATGAAAATTATTCATATAAATTTTAATAATGACTGACGCCTGAATCTCTGCTACCGTAATTATACTTTTCATAAATATTTTGTATAACTCTGAGGGGAGTTTTAGACCTTTTTTGGTTATTCCCAGCATATTTCGTTCCATTGAAGGTTCTGCGACCTGCAGTTTTCTTATAATGTCCATTTTAAGTATCCAGGTTTCGCATGCCTATAGGCCGAGACCGAGAGAAAAAAAAATCTCGGCCGAGAACGAGACCGAGACCGAGACACGATGCAATATTTATTCAATAGTTTATTATATGAAAAAACATCTGATAATAATGTAATAAAAACGTTATTTTCATGCAGAAACGGTTTTATTGGGATTTTCTATTTGATTGTTTTCTGGATTCTATTTTTTTAGTCTATGTTATAGGCTAAACGAGTAATTTTTCAGCATTGCATCCTTTCAAATTATGCAGTGTTTCATCATATTCTTTCTAAATATTTGTTTGCCAGAGACGCTTTTTGGTGGTGCAGACTAGAAATGTATAAACTGCTCGTTTCAGAACTCTGTATGGAGGTGAAACACTCAAAAATTTTACTTATTAGAAGGATATACGAGTAATTCATATAAAGGTACAATTCTGTTAAATTTATAAAACTTACATAATAAGACAGCCTATATCATTTCGTTCATTGTTTACGCATAGAAATACGAAGGCGATTCTTCAGCCGTCTAGGAAATCCCCTTTGTGATTCGATCAGATTATATATGGATTAGATACGATCCAGTCTTTTTTTTTTCGACTTCGGACGAGTATTTCATTCATCCACCCATCGATAGGTGGAACGATACGCTCAAAAATAAACTAATTTAATGATCGCAGCAGTCTCGACCGTGGCCGATAATCTCGACCTTTTTATGCCGAAAGCGAGACCGAGATCTCGGCCTCTTTTTTAGCCGAGAATGACTATAACCGAGACCGAGAGTTTCGAGACCGAGATCTCGGTCGGACCTTAGTCATGACTTGTAGTATACATTGGTTGAATGTTGAATGTAGTTTATATTGGTTGAATCTTTAGATAAAGTGGTAAACGCCTTTTGATTTCCTTCTATTTCTATGTTTTTCCTAATTTTCTTCAAAACGGTATGGACATTTTCAAAAGTATAAACGGGATTAACCATTTTAGAACAAGCAAAAATTTTTATGAAGAATGTATTTTTCTCAAAATATCAATAATAAAAAAGTTTTGCTAAAAAAATTAAATTCCAAAAAATTAAGATGTGTGTTGTGAGGTTCAAGTTAACGTCTCCTTTCTGCTGCAATAGCTAAACTGGACGGGACCTACTTTGTTTACGCGGAATCCGAACCGCGGTCCTCGGCCATATCATGGTCAATGGCCTACCGACTTAGGAAGTGTCTAAATTAACTCTTACTCACGAGATATCCGATCTCATCCGGCCTCGAACCGGCGTGAATGAGCAGTGTGTATCAATCTATGGTATCAATAGATTTTACACTTTTGCCTTGGACAACAGTAGGATGCAAAGTTTCGAACCGGTCACCCGTCCATCAACTAGCATCGCCTTACGTCGCTTAACTTCGGTGTTCTAATGGGAACCGGTGTTTCGACGTAGCTGGGCCGTTGCCAAAGAATTAAGATAATTATTGTAATATTTAGATCATAGTTATGAATAATTATTGTACTACACATCGATGGTAGTAACTTCGTAATATAAATAATTCTGTTTTTTTGCCACTAAAAGAAAAAAAAAAGAATCAAGAATCACCATTGCATTGAATTATTTTATTAGTAATAATATTTTATTAGTAAATTAATAAAGCAAATTTGTCTAACCGACAAAAAATGCTTAACGCGTTTCAGGGGGTACATCTCCTTCCGGTTATTTTTAGTAAAATATCACTGACAAATTGATTTCCGTTTTAAATTCAAAGTTTTAATTCAACTTTTTTGTTTTGCAGCTTTTTTTTAGTGGTGAAAAATCTTTTAAAGAAATGAACTTTGTTCTTTTCTTCCTTTTTAGAATCTATGGGATAGCTTTTGGTTTTGTAATTTGTAATACATTTTTGAATTATTGAGCTTTGCTTATTGAATACTAGTAATATAGCCAATAGCCAGTAGTCAATAATGCTAACCATTTAACTATTGATTAAGTTTCAATTTAACTCTTTCAGAGAAATAAAGCTACCCTGAAAACTGTTTTAAAAAATACCTGTCATTGAGTCGTAATTATAGATAAGTAATAATATCGAAGCTGCTATTTTTTTAATATAATTTTTCAGTATAGACCAACGCCTTTTTTAAATATTCAATAATTAGGTTCTTCAAAGCCTTAAAGTGTTTCAATTTAACAAAAATATAAATCTATTTTTCATTTCTTTTAAATATCTTTTAATCGTTTTCAAACATTGTCTTGTGATTAGAACAAATCTAATATTAGTTTTTAGCTAATAAAATAAATAAAAATAATAATTGCTTCTTTCACAATCAGCTTGGAAACCTCCATACGTATATCTATTTGCTTTAGTTATTAATTTAACAAAAAAAAGGTTAGACATAACAAAAATACCATAACCATTTGACTATAAAGAAAAAGATAATTTTTCATTATAAATTAATTTAGAGTTTAATGTGTTTTAATGTACATAATTACTTTATAATTTATAATTATTAAAATTTATTATTTATAATTATGATTAATAATACATGGCATTATACAGGGTGTGTCTTAAATAAGCGAAATAAGTGAATTTTTCGATTTTTTTTTAAGATTTTTTTTAATTCCTGGGGACATTTATGGAAACATAAGTTAGTGGATTAAATTTAGAAGAACTAAAACCCAGAAAAAATCCATTGATTCTCAAAATTTTAGTAAAAAATATGTTTTTTCAAATTAAAATAATTCGGTTATTTTGGAACTACCAGCCCAGAACATATTAACACTTATTTAAGACTTACCCTCAGCCTTATACCTTAACTATACAGGATGGCGCACCTCATTCGCCTCGGTTGATTATACGAAAACGGAAAGATGTAGAAACAAAATATTTTATGAGTATATGTGGGGTGGCAATGGGCACAATTTAAAATTATTTTGAAATGTACAGGGTGTTTCAGAACTAAGATACATACCAAAGTTATATTTTTTCTTACGGAACACCCTGTATTTTATTTCATTTTTGGATTCTTGGGCCCAAAAAAAGGTATTTGTTATAAAGGTTAAATATGTTTAAAATCTTTGGTTTTTGAGATATTTAAAGATATTTAAAAATGCATGCTATAATAAAAAAGTTTGTCAACATCTGACCTTTAAGCCAGAAAAATAAACTTTACTGAAAATTTTGATTGCTTTGTTTAATATATACATATCAAAAATTGCTGGTCTATTTTTAATATTTATTTTACATAAAAACTTCCTTATTTCAAACAGAACACCCTGTATTTTTTTAAATATATCGAAGCAGGTAAAATAAATGCTCTTTCAAACTATATTAGGGTTTCCTATACCTATCTAGCTCAGATTTTGAATAAAGAGCAATTTTTCAATAAAATGGCAACCAAGATGGCTGATGTCAAGTTTCTAGTGACAGTTAGTAGCTATTTTGAAAATCAAAATTAGTTTATGGACTTTATTTAAATTTATAGCAGTTTACTTTTGTTTAATTTGCTTACAGAATTTTTTTAAATAATATTTATTAAATATGTATTTATTATTCTATCAAGAAAAACGAAGAAGTAGTTCTTTCATTTATTTTACGTTCACTTGTAGATAGGTACCTATATGGATTTTCTATAAAAGAGCCACTAGGTTTTAATAAACCACACTACCATAGTTCTGCGAAATAGAAAAGTATTTTTTCAAGGAAAGCTTATCAGGAAGATTCCTATTTGGATATCTTTGAGCATAAGCCCTTGAGGCCAAGAAGCAATTTTCCTCACAAAATAAAATCACTGGTAACATATCCATTCGTTCCACCAGCAGATACTGCTTTATTTTTCTTGATAAAATAATGAATACTTACTTATTAAACTACTGTAGCTAAATTTAAGTAAACTGTTATAAATCTAAATAATAATGTCCATAAACTAATCTCGATTTTGAAAAGAGTTACTAACTTACTAACTAGAAAATTGCCATGGCGACACCAGCCATCTTTATTGCCATTTTATTGAAAAATTGCTTTTTATTCAAAATCTGAGCTAGATAGGTATAGGAAACCCTAATACAGTTTGAAAGAGCATTTGAATCAAAATTTATATTTAAAAATACAGGCAATGTAAAATAAACGATAGTTAAACGAAGCAATCAAATTTTTCAGTAAAATTTATTTCTCTGGCTTAAAAGTCAGCGCAGAAATTAGTGGTGAAGGGCAATGTACAGGGTGTTAATAATCTATTCTAATGTAGCATGCATTTTTAAATATCCTTAAATATCTCAAAAACCAAAGATTTTAAACATATTAAACCCTTATAATAAATACCTTTTTTTGGGCCCAAGAATCCAAAAATTAAATAAAATACCGGGTGTTCCATAAGAAAAAATATAACTTTGGTATGGATCTTAGTTCTGAAACACCCTGTACATTTCATAATAATTTTAAATTGTGCACATTCCCTCCCCACATATACTCATAAAATATTTTGTTTCTACATCTTTCCGTTTTTGTATAATCAACCGAGGCGAATGAGGTGCGCCACCCTGTATATATGTAGTTAAATCATTGAATCAAAAACTAAGGAGTAGGTTTGCCAAAATTATATAGCTGATAGCTGACTTAATCAGATTTCTCAAAAAATCCCCGTTCCAGCACATAATGTTTACATTTTATTTCTTAGTCTTAACATGATCTGGTTAACAAGATAATGCAAGACGTAAAAAACTTTTCAAGTATACCAGGCTATCCATATTTACTTTTTATAAGTTGCTGCGTAAATGTTTCTTCAAATTTGGTTAATAAGAATAATAAGGGTAGTTGATTTCAATATCTTCCGTTCATTTAAAAAAAGTGAAAAGAAATGATATTCATTATAAAATATTCATTGTTCTTTTGCTTTTCGCAACTTCTTTATTTCGATGTCAGGAACATGTCTATAAGTTTTTTATATAATTTTTTTTTTATTTTCTGTTACAAAATATAATACACTACTCAAAACTATTATCGCGTATTTTCTAAAAAATGTATTAATTTGAAAAACAAGAAACTTTGAATTCCCTGACTTACGAATTAAAATAGTATGGATTACAATAAGCCTACGCGTTGACCTGTAATTTTTAGTCCGACTATTTAGTTGCAAAAGTGAAAAGAAGACATACTTTAAGATCGGCCGGCTATTTGATTGCATGTAAGCGCGGATCCATAAAGATATATTGGTTATAAATATGCAACTAAATAGTCGGCCGATTAAAAATTGCCTGTCAACGCTAAGTTGCCTAAGGCTACGCAATGTAATCAACTATTGACCCGATCGGCTCCATAAGAATGTATTGTTTTCAGTTTTGCAAGAAAAATGCATGCTTCATTTAGAAATATGTAATAATTATTTTTAATCAAATATGCGATAATTGTTTTGAGTAGTGTATGCCGGTAATATGCCAACAAGGGTAGTACATTAAATTTAGAGGAACGAAAACTCCAGTGGATCTCAAAATTTAAGCAAAAAATTAACTTTTTTAAAATTTTGAAAGTAACCCGGCTATTTTAAACTTACTTGAAAAATGACAAAGAGAAAATTTATCTATTTTATCAAGATCTACCAGCTCTGAAAATATTTGCACTTTTTTTAGACTCAGCCTGTATAACAAAGTACCGTCGATTGAAAGTATATATCTTTCAATCAACAAAAGTATCTTTTACATTTAATAAGAAATCACCCCTTAAGATTTTTCTCATTTTTTAAACACCCTATACAAAACTAGTCTTTTTAGGGTTCCGTATACCTAAAGGGTAAAAACGGAAACCCTATTACTAAGACTTCGCTGTCCGTCCGTCAGTCACAAAGGTCTATCTTATGACCGTTATAGCTAGACAGTTGAAATTTTTACAGATAATGTATCTATGTTGCCGCTATTCTTATAGCGGCAACATTTGTTCTTATAAATACTAGTAAGTCCTCTGTGGCCGCGTGGTTAAAGCGTTAAGGCTGACGCTCACTAGACGGAAGCGCGACGGAGCGCAAGGCAGCGCGGCGAAAAGGAATTTTTATAATACATAGTTTTAAATGGGAGCGCGCTCACTTGGCGGAAACGCAGCGGTCGGCAGCGAAACGATTTAAAACTATGTATTATAAAAATTCCTTTTCGCCGCGCTACCGTGCGCTCCAGCGCGCTTCCGTCTAGTGAGCGTCAGCCTTTAGGACTTTACGCTGCAATGACTTTGGAGCCGTAGTAAGGCAGGTTCGAATCCTAGTCAAGGCGACTTTTTTTAATCGTTTGTTTTTAATTTTTACATATTTTTACATATTCATTATTGATTAATACAATTTTTAGTAATGTGTTTTTTCATTTTTTTTAAATTACTTTCCGAGTCCGACTCGCACTTGACCAATTTTTTAATTTTATGAGTAGAGTATATTATTATTTTTTCTGTATGAAGTTCATAGAAATGAATACAAATATCATCAGCTTAAACGACGCTGTTATGTGCAGTATATGCCTATTTTTATAAATTAAAAATCAAGGTCCACAAGTTTAATAAATGCTTAAATAATTTGAAAAAAATAGCCATTAAGTTGGTCGAATCGCAAAACAACTATTCTAAAAGGACGAAACTAGCATTTTTTTTCGTCAAAACAAAATTAAATATTCAAATTTGTCACCGGCAGAGATCATTATTTATGCTAAATGGAGGAGCGGCCGCTCGCCACTTCCCTGACCATCAGATATTACAACACGAAAAATGTTGGTTTAGTAAATTATTTGAAAAATAGAATAGTTGGGAATTTTATTTTCGGTAGAGACAAACAAATATTAGGTTCGTTCCAACACAGGTGAGAACTGTTCTTGGTAAGGTTACGCTTATGCGCAGCGCAGAAAATACGTTCCAACCACGAGAGAATCGTTAAAGGCGGATTTTTAAAGGGTTTAGGAAATCTGCTGGCAGACTGTCCGCCCTTGTTGGTCTAGCGGCGGGGATAGTGATGGGCATTACGATTCTTTTTAGTGAATCGAACCACACGATTCAATTTCTCATATTGAATCGACTCCTACGATTCGTTCATTTGAACGAATCACATGCACAATTTACGTTTCATAAAAACAAGAATCGTAACTGGCACTACCGGCGATAATGTGGTTGGATAATAATTACTTAAGGGGCCAGAAAAATAAATATACAGTTCTTTTATTTGTTTTTGAACACTTGGTGCCTGACTCGATGTCTACATCACCGCTGGCTCCGCGCTGCGTCGCTTCTTTGATAGGAACGATCGCATTGTGATCCGATTCATCATCGTTCGCGTCGTTCAAATCTTAAGGATCCGTGCTAGACACGATTCAATTGAACGAACCGTATTCTAAACAATGAATCAATTCTCACGACTCTTTGAATCATCGATCGCATTGTGATCCGATTCAATTCTCAGGACTCTTTTTTACGGTTTATCGTTCAAATGTTATGGATCCGTGCTGGCCACGATTCAATTGAACGAACCGTATGGCAAGCAATGAATTGAATCTCACGATTCATTTTTAATACTCGTTCAATCTTTGCCCGCATCTAGGCGGGGATTGTGTCGTGTTTGCTTGTAGTGACCGACTATAACCCTTTCCCCTGTTTTCTCTCTCAAGTGCGGTTGGAACTGCCCTAAGCATTACTTCAACCTCACAAAATATCTTTTATTGAGAATGCCTATACATTTCTTCTTCTATCTTCTATCTTTATTCGTCATTAGTCTGCTCACACTTTTCCAATCGTTCTCGCCTCTTAGGAGGACTTCTGCTACGTTGTATTTTGTAATTTTATGCCCTATTTCGTTGTACGTTTGTACCCTGTAAGCCTCAAAACCATGTGTGTTTTGGGGTTTCCACCTCTTCTGCATAAAACTAACAACATGCATCCTGCTGTTTTTTTCCTTTGCAGGTTTGAGCCAAAGACCCCATGACCAGTAACAGCCTGTGATCTGTGATGTATAAAAACTCATATCATCCCATTTTTTTTCGCACCGTTTTCTAATGTTTATGATGAAAGTCTTACCCCACTCTTGGTATTCATTCCATGTTGTTTGTTACTGTGCGTAAGTCATCTGCTTAGCCTCCGCAGTATAATCTTTTCCCCTTTGATAAATGAATGTTCTTTTACCAGCAGTTTTATATTAGAGTCATTCCTACCTGTCACTGCTTTTCTTGAAGCGGTTCTGTAGGCATATATGATGCTTGTTGCCATTCTACAATTAAGGCGCGATTCCCACTAGAGCGTACCGCCATGTTGTTTTTATAAATGCCGATAGGATTTAAACTTCAACCCCGATTTACAAGCTGGTGCCGCGTACAGCATTAAAGAAAGTACAGCTGTTGTTAGTACCCTTCACTTTGTTGTTCTTGGACCTCCGATATTTGGTATGAGTCTACTTAACTTATTAATGGCCATATTTGCCTTTTCACAGATTCTTTTAATATGCTATGTCATTCGTACGTCGTACGTCTAAGATATATTCCTAGGTACATGATTGCTTGTTGACTCTGTATTAGTAGGTACCTTTCTTCTACCAGATATTAATACCAATGCGGTCTTTTTATCGCCACTTGCAACTCCATTTCGGCCAGTTTCTACATTATAAATTTCATAACATGCTGAGTTTTGTCTTCCAGCTCTGTTTTAGATTTTGCTCTAGTTACAATCCAGGATTATCCTAGAATGGGAAAGAGGAATATCTCAAAGGGATATTCTTCTTTCCGTTTCAGTTTCTAATATTTTTCTATAGAAGATATTTTATAGTACTGGTATTTTTTTTACCCTGCGGTATTCCAACACTAACCTCATACTTCTTCCCGTGCTGCAATATTATCCAGCGATCGCTTAAGTAAGATAGTATTATTTTGATTACGTGTATGCCGATATTGGATTTGTCCATCGCAGTTATTATTTTTAGCCAGGGAACTGGGTTGAAAGGATTTTGCACATCCAGCGTTATAATGGCACAAAATTCACGGTTTTTGTTTGTTTTCTTCATGATTTCGGCAGATATGGCAAGTACTTCATTTATTGCACTTAAAGTGCTTCTTCCTTTTCTAAACCAATGTTGATGCTTATAATACTTTTTTCCTCGAGCTCTTTTTGAAATTGTGCTTTTATTAAATTCATTAATACTTTTCCCATAGTGTCCAGCAAACATATGGACCTGTATTCAATTGGCTTCTCAAAGTTTTTTTTCTGGGTTTCTCTATAAGCACTAGCCTTAAGGTCGTTAAAGGCGGGTTGACACGGTCCAAGTGTATTTGGACCAAGTACGGTTGGATAACGGTTGGTTTTTAATATGAGTATTTCCAATTTTCTTGTAAATATAATACCCCAAAATAACAAAAGAGAGAATATAGCCGTTAGAATTATAGAAGGAATTTCAGTAGTCCTGCGCTTAGACTCGAAATCGTTTCTTCGAAGGCTTCGTAAATTGAAGAAGTTACCGGAGAAAGCATAACAGAAGGCACCCGTTACCTCAATGCCATCAGATTGTTATAATCACGTATAATCGAACTTTACCATACCTAGGGATAGACTCTTAGGGGTGATACCTATCAAAACAGACATTCTGCTAATTGGAGTTCAACAAGCGGTCGCACTCGCCACTTCAATGAACCAACCGGTCCTGTGCTTTTTGACAACTGTAAACTGATATAAAAGTTTACAGAATTTATGAGGAACAAACTTTCTAGATGCAAAAATGAATTTTGGCAAACAAAGAAAAACTGCCTCGCTTTTTGCAAGAAACTTACCGAAAAACTAGTATACTTAAAAAATGGACAAAACATGATAAAAATAGTACATCTACTGTGAATAATCTAGGTTTGATGATATCTGAAAAAATTGAAAAAAACTGTTGACTGTCTTTTAAACGTGAAATTTTTCTATATTTTTCTGCTACCACGGTCCGTATCCTCAACTACATGGTCCCCAGTCGTAGTTCCATTCATTATTTTAAGTACTATTATTCAAAAAATAGAGAAGTTGTAGTAAAGAAAAAACTGTACATCTAGCAATGACAAACAAATAGCAGTATGTCTACAGCACATAAGGACATACTTCTGTTTGTTTGTCTAGTGCCAATACAGTACATAGAAAGTCTAAGGTATTTTCTCCATTTAATTCGAATGCGATAACATGTATTTAACACGTCGTTTCTAGCATCATATTGTAACTCTGTATAATGTAGTTTGCAATGCTACTTTTGGTTGAAAATCTTAAAAAATGGATAAAATTTAGTAACCATGTGTGAATCATGTTTTGGATTTAAATTGATGAATATTTTCAGTTGAACCGAAAAAGTTTTGTCCATTCAAAACTTATCGGTCAATAAATTAATATAAAATTAATGTAGGCGAATTAATATAAATAATAATAATAATAAATTTAATACGACAAAATGAGTATGAAGAAGTCTGAAAGTACTGTTACATTTTTTGCATTTACATCAACAGCATGATGTTTATGGAATACACAATTCGAAAGTTATCGAAACAAAAATTGACGGGATAAAGGATTTATCATTGTTAAATAAATGGAGAAATTAGAAGAATTCTCTTACAGACATTCTAAATTATTTTTGTAGACATCCTTTACAGTTTATTTCTTCGCTGTATGCAATTCTTGAGCTAAAATTGACGTTTTCCAGAATTTTTGCGAAATTTCGACAAAATGTCTGAGCTCTTCGTTTAACAGGAAATCTCGTTCGCAGCCATTTTAAAAACCACTACCGGATCAATTTTTGTTTATGCGTGTGAACAAATATTCGTTTCGATTTAAGTTGAGCAACTAAAATCTATTCGCGAGAACGCGTCTTTAATTGAGGCTCTTCATGATTACATTAAAAGAAGTAGGTAAAGGTATTCTTATAGAATGTAAAATGTATGGGAGGGGGGTTAACCACCGCGACCAATGAATCTAATTGTGTCTCCCTTTCTTGAGTGATAATGAGTTATAACTCATTATACAAAGCTTTGACAAATGCCAGTATCTGAGACGATTATATATTGCCTTCTATCCCTTGGTGGGCTGGCACCCAGAGTAGATTATTATCTTTGTCTAATTTTTTAGCTTCTTTGACCAACTTCGAATTGATGTTTACTGAGTTGATCGCGTTTAATGCTGCTTAATCGGCTATTTCTTGTTTCTTGATAGTTCCTGTCTAACTATCTACTAAATTTATTCTTGAGAGAATGCACCTTTAATTATTCATGATTACATTAAAATAAGTATTTATTTTAATGTTTTATGTTAATGTATTTATTTTTTCCTATTATAAGGAAAAGCGGCGAAGTTTTAAAGGCACAGACCCTCAGAGATACAGAGACACTCACAGGCTTATCAGAAATAAAATCAAAGAAGCCAAAGAACTGTGGATAACGGAGAGGTGCCGCGAAGTCGAGGAGCTCCACCGAAAACATGACTTGTTTAACCTACATAAAAAAGTCAAAGAAGTCACTGGGAAACACAAACCTCGAACATGTACCAGAATCGTGGACGGTGAGAATAAACCAATCCTAACCGAACAAAAACTAGAGGAGGTATGGACCAATTACATAAGGGAACTGTTCGATGACGGTGGCCCCTCTTTTCACTCCCAAATAGAAACTGAAAATGGTCCAGATATAATGATCTCAGAAATCGAGAGAGCTTTAAAGAACACCGAAAACGGGAAAGCAGCTGGACCGGAGAACATCTACCCAGAATTGATAAAACTAATAAACGGAGAGGCAATTTAAAGTTATTGGTAAACCTCTTCAATTCTGTATACAATACCGGAAACATACCGCAGGACTGGCTAAGGTCGACATTTATACCTATTCCTAAAAAAACTGGTGCAAAAAGATGTGATGAGTTTCGTTTAATAAGTCTGATGAGTCAAGTCCTAAAGCTGTTTTTAAAGGTTCTGCATAATCGAATCCGAAGAAAATGTGAGCTAGACATAAGTGAACAGCAAATGGGATTTCGCGAGGGACTGGGGACGAGAGAAGCCCTGTTTGCGCTATCGGTGCTTTTGCAGAAGTGCAGAGATCAACGAAAGGAGGTACACCTATGCTTCATAGACTACACGAAGGCATTCGACTGCGTCAACCACAGGGAATTGCTGAGCATCCTTGAAAGAAGAGGCCTGGATACCCAAGACCTGAAAATTATCCAAAAGCTATACGAACAACAAGTAGCGACAGTAAAACTACAGGACACTGAAACAACAGCAATACCTATCAAGCGTGGAGTTAGGCAAGGATGCGTATTGAGCCCTATGCTCTTCAATATGTACTCCGAACTAATATTTCGAAATGCGCTTGAGGGATCAGAAGACGGCATAAAAGTGAATGGCAGGCTGATTAACAACATGAGATATGCTGATGATACCGTCGTTATTGCAGACACCACTGAGGGCCTGCAAAGACTTCTTGATAGACTGTCCTCGGTGGGCGACTCAATGGGTCTCAGGATAAATACAAACAAAACAAAAGTCATGGTGATAAATAGAGATGCAAGACAGGCAACGGAGGTAGTCGTAGGTGGGACACCAATAGCAAGAGTCTCAAAGTTTAGATATTTGGGCAGTTGGATTAGTGAAGACCTAAACCCAGACATTGAGATCAGAGCTCGAATTGAGATGGCTAGATCAAACTTCCTAAAATTGCGGAACCTACTGTGCGATAAACGTCTCAACATCCATATAAAAGACAACTTCGTCAAGTGCTACGTACTTTCCACACTTCTCTACGGGGTTGAGTCGTGGACACTCAAAGTAAGCGCAATGAATAAGTTGGAAGCATTTGAGATGTGGGTATATCGCAGAATGCTGAGAATACCATGGACTGACCGTGTCTCGAATGAACGAGTTCTAAACCAAATGAACAAGGACCGAGAACTCCTCGACATAATAAAAAAGAGGAAAGCAGCCTATTTGGGCCATATCATGAGACATAGCAAGTATGAATTCCTTCAGCTCATCATCGAGGGTAAAATTGAGGGAAAGCGCGGACCCGGACGACGGCAATGCTCCTGGCTGAAGAACATCAGAGATTGGACAGGCCTGGACTCACATACTTTGCTGAGAAGAGCGAAAAATAGAGAGGAATTTGCCATGGTTGTTGCCGATCTTCACTGAATGGAGAAGACACTTTAAGAAGAATTTATTTTAATGAATCAGTATTTATTTTAATTTTTTTCGTCTTATTACATTAAAATAAGTATTTATTTTAATGTAATCATATGCTAAAGTGTAGAAATAACCTTTATTTATTAAATTTTGTTTTTTGTTGTATGCAGGTAAAGATCAATCTTTAGAAACAAATTTTTAGAAAATATTTGTCAAGCTTTTACCTTTTGTTTCTAAATTCAACAAAAAACATAATAAACTAGGCATCTAATTTAATTTGGCAAAGTTCATCATTGACATAATACGCACCGGTCGGTGTTGCGTATTGAATATTAAATTAAGTATTAATAGAAGTGTATTAAAATAGACCAAAAAAATATTCCTCGTATTTTTCTAGCCGAAAATGTAGTTCGACCCTGACCATCGGTCACCTCAACACGAAAAATATTGGTTCGGTAAAATATGCGTGAATCGGTCGTCGCGACTTTTATCAGCCTAGGCGTACAAAAATATTTTAATTTCTATTTTTTATTACGTTAAGCCATCTGCCGGCTGTTTTTATAAAATTTTCCTCAGCCTCATAAAATTAACTTTCTTAAACAGTTTTAATCTTATTTTCTGTTGCTTTTAATAAAAAAAGAAATTTGTTGTTTTAAGAAAAGGCTAATTTTTACCTCCAAATGTTTTGAAAGAATATATCTAGTTATTATTAATGCTGACGACTTATTTTTATTGAAATGAGAGGATTTTTTTTATTTGAATCTGTTTCAAAAATATTAGAAAGTAAATATTCATTAATAGTATAATAGTACCTTGTTTAAAAAGCTCGCAATATATTCGAACGAAATGGTTTTTATATCGGAGTACCTACATTGCCCATTACATTATCCTGGTGTAATGTCGTGTAGAATGTAGAATGTTTAGGAGGGGAGTTAATCACCGCGACCTTACAGATCTATTGTGTGTTCCACTTTCTTGAATTATCACGAATTATAACTCATCATACATAATTCTTCAAGGCTTTAACAAAAGCCAGTATCTGAGACGGCTCCAAAGAGGCCAGCTCTCCAACCTCGACATCAGCCGTACCAAAATTCATGGCACGAATGGTCGTCGTCTCGGTGAACTCAGTGATAAGGTGTTCTGGTGTTTCCCCATTTTCCCCACAGAATCTGCATTCTCCGTTGTTTCTCAGCTTCAGCCTACTGAGGTGTTCGTTGAGGAGACAGTGTCCTGTTAGAAACCCCGTGACAATCCGAAGATTGATTTTACTTAAATGGAAAACCTTTGATTTTTCTCGGTCGTAAGTTCTGAGGAACTTTTTCGAGTGTCTTAGACCGTTGGAGGACACCCATTCCAAGATACGGATGGAGTCTTCCAGATTCTTCAGTTCCGCTTTCAGTTGGTTCCCGTTTGGAAACCAGAACGGCTCTGGTTTAGTTAGTGGAGTGTTCGCCCCTTTTCTGGCTAGATCATTGCCTTCTATCGCTTGGTGAGCAGGCATCCAGAGTAGGAAGACTTTATTTTCTTTGCCTAATTTGCCTAATGCCGTGTGTATAACTAGATTAGATTAGATTCGATTTTTGAGGAGAACCTGTCCCTATACGACCTTTTCAAACCTATTGTGGTAGACCTCTTCTGATATCTAGGTTATATTCTCCAGTCCTATCCATTTCAAAAAGTCTAGTAACTTGTAGACTGAACCCTCCATATAGCTCTGTCAGTGGACTTCATTGCATATTGCAGAGAACCGCAATACTATGGATTCAGGGGAGTGCCGCTCGAATGGCTCAAGTCATATCTTGGCAACAGAAGGCAGCTTGTGATGATTGATACGTCTATGTCTATTTGTAAGCCTATAGAATGTGGTGTCCCTCAGGGTTCAGTACTTGGCCCTATTTTGTTTCTGGTGTTTATCAACGACATTGCAAATCTAGACATTAGCGGTAAAATCTGCCTCTTCGCGGACGATACCAGTTTCACTTGGAGCGGCCCAGATGTTGCGGCACTATATGATACTATATCCAGTGACTTACGCACCATTAAATCTTGGTGCGATTCTAATCTCATATGCCTCAGCCTATCAAAAACTAAAGTTTTGACATATAAAAGTACTATACAACCTTTTGTACTTAATAACACCACTATTGACGTCGTGGACTCTGTGAAATTCTTAGGACTTGTCTACAACATTCTTAGGACTTGTCTACAACAAGTCCTAAGAATTTCACAGAGTCCACGACGTCAGTTGTCTACACAACTCGTTAAAATGGGACTGTCACATCGAAGCTCTATCAAAGAAACTAAGCGCTGTCTGTTTTGCGCTAAGATCATTTTCTAAGGGGCTTAACTTATCAACCTCTAGAATAGCCTATTATGCTCTTTTTGAGTCACATCTTCGTTATGCCCTTCCATTCTGGAGTACTTGCTGCGCAACAAAATTTGATCGTATTTTCAGACTTCAAAAGAGAGGAGTTCGATATTTATTGGGACTGAGCAGTAGAACTCACTGCCAGAATTTCTTTAAACATTTCAAAATACTGACTCTTTCTTCTTTATTCATTTTTGAATCCGTTTGCTTAATCCGCAAGCACATATCTACATGCTATTCCCGAAAGGCCATCCCATAACTATCCACTTAGGAATGCGGAGCACGATCTTTATCTGCCAACCCCGAGCTCAGAACTAGTTAAAGGCTCAATACTGTACAATGCCAAAATAATGTACAATCATGTTCCTTTCAATATCAAGTCGCTTTCATTCTTTCCCGCATTTCGCAAAGCTCTGAAATCATACTTACTGGAGAGAGCCCTATATGCAGTAAACAACTTTTTTGTTGATGTTTAATCATGAACAATTTTGAGGTTTAAAATTTTGATCATCTCACACACTGGTCAAAGGTCAAGTATTTAAACAATTTAAAATTTTATAACTCTAAAAATTATATCTATTTACTGCTTACTATTCTGCAATTGTTCATGTATGTACTTTTTGTAATTATAATGACTTAAATTTTTTTGAATTGTATGATTTGTATTGTGTATATTTTGTTGTTTGTATATATATATATATTTTTTTTCTTTTGTTTGTTTTGTGATTGCTTTGGCGATGAAGCTGTTTTGGCTTTTTGCACAATAAATCATTGTTTGTTTGTTGTTTGTTTGTTTTCGTAATCGACAAACACTAAAACTAATGGTCTATTGTATTCGACCGATTTCTCAATTAGGCTTTTTAGAGTTTGAAGGTGATCATTTGTGCCGAAACCTGATCTGAATCCGGCTTGCTCTGGGAGTTGATATTGGTCTAACTTGGCATTGAGGCTGTTGGTAATTATTTTCGTAAAAATTTTATATAAGTGGGATAACCGGCTAATTGGTCTATATTATATAGTTTCCAAGAACGGTCGTATTCCCTTTTTTATGCATTAAAACAATAGTTGCTTTGTTCCATTGTGTTGGTGTTATGCATTTTGACAAGCACTCGTTGCACACAGTTGCACACACAGCTTCAGTGCCTTAGTAGTTCTTCTCCTCCGATTTTAATAGCGTCGATAACTACCTTATCCTATCCAGGAGATTTGTTATTTTTGATGCAATATAAATTTAATAACTGTAACTAATTAATATTATTTTTTAAAGTTAATTAAAAATCTAAAATGTGAAAACTGATCAATTAATTATATCATTTCGCCTTTTCAGTTTTACCCTGACCATATGACATTCGAATTAAAAAAAAACAACGTTGGGGTTTTTAATTATTCCTAAAATAGAGAGAATTTTAACGTATAAGTAACAATAATATATTTAAATTTTTGCATTTTATTAGGCATATTGTTAGTTGTTTGTTAAAACAGCTTTTATTAAAAAAATTCCATAATGGCATAAAATTAAAATTTCAATGCTAGCTGTATAGTTAAATTTCATGGAAATAGAAGATAATATATATTTTAAAACAGGTTTTTTACATATTGGTATATAAATCATAGGGTTTTTGATTTGGTTTTCAGAACTGGGGATATCTAAGAATAGTCTAGTATTAGAGAAACCTCTGAAACAAAGAATTAAAATATTGATTTTAATATGAGACAAGTTTCTAATTGGCTCTTCACCTACTTGTGTACAAATTAATCAAACAAATCAAAAACACTTGACATTTGAAGAGGCATATCTGCTCTAAGCGAGGCGCCTAAAGCAAAAAATAATAATTTCAAAGGTTTTTCATGTTTTGACTAAAAAATCGAAAGATTTCCACAAGAAATAGATTTCTTACGTACTTTTGAGTACTGGGGTCGTTGAACGACTATTACAGCTACAATTTAAAATTATTTTTATAAGATACAGAGTGTCCCAAAACTATTAAACTTGTATTTTATTAAATTTAACAACCGGTATATTATTACATTTTTAGTTTCTAGGATTTAAATAAAGGTAAGTTTAATAATAATAATAATAATAATCGTCTTTATTAACAATCAAATTAAAAAATATACATAGTTAATTCTTATACGTATGGCATAATTATTTTAAAAAATAAACAAAAAATACACAACCATCACCGCGCGCAAGATAAAAGAAACATTTTATATTTTTTTTGCAATTGACCAAAATTACATTGTTTGAAATCATTATCAAGGGAGTTATAACTAGTGACGGCCATATAGGTAAAACTTCTTTGAAAAAGGGCGGATCTATGTTGAGGTATGGTCAGTTAATTATGGTGTCTTATATTACAATTATGCATGACATTACGATTTATAAGTTTTTCACTGAGATATTAGGGGTGGATGTGCTCAGAACTTTAAACAGAAACTTGATGAAATGCAGCATGACAGTGTTTGAAATCTTAAGCCACTTTAATTCACTAATACGAGCAGAAATCTGATCGTACTTCCTCAGACCAAAAATGAAGCGACAGCAAACGTTTTGTACAGGGTGTCCCACTAAGAATAGCTCTCGGCTGTATCTCGGAAAGTATTAGCCGTAGGGGCTGCGGAAAAAAATATTTATAACTAAAGAGGCTATGAGAAATTGCTGGAAATTATTTTCAAGTTTGTAGAACGACCGCTAGGGGATGCAACTGGAACAAAAAATAAATAAATGGAGTTTTTACACAATTTTGCCTAGGTAAGGTGTATATTCGCTGGTGTACTACTAATAGCTTCATAATCTTCAGTAAATTTTGAATATTTTTTATTAAAGCCATTTTCCCACATCTACCAAAATAAAGTGGTGGGGGAAGGTTAGATCTATTTTTATTTAAATATTAATAACTTTGGACTGGATGATCGGAATCCAACAAGCGAGGGCTCGTTTAAAAGAGCGAGATCTTACTCTATATTGTACCATATAAACAACAATAATAAGCTTTTGAACGTAGATGCTAGGGCGCGTTGTCTTACAACTAAACAAACATTGCGCGTTTTTTTTTCAAAAAAATTAAATGCAATAGTATATGTAATTTTAGCTGATAGTAAAGAGTAGCAAAAGCTTAAAAAGTCAGCGAAAACCGCATTTTGATATGTCCTTTCAAACCGAAGATATTAGCAAAATTATAATAAATACCAAAAAATAAGCTCTTAATTACCTTATTTTTACAACACGGTATCAGTAGCCCTCTTAATTATGCCCATTCTAACAAAAAAATAAGATAGAAACAGTTAGTTTATTTTTAAATCGACAAAATACCAGAATACCATAATACCAGAGGTATTAATATCTAATAATTAAGATATTAATAACAGTGAACAAGAAACGATGATTCAGTGAAGTCATGGTAGGCTTGGAAAAAAAGTTGCTTTAGACGTAATAGCAGAGAATAGGTACATTAAAGAAATGCTAACTTCATGTTAAAAAATGGAAACAGACGCCACCTGGTGTCGCCTGGCAGTACTAGCTAAATTGAGGGGAATTGGAGGGGCGGGGCTTAAAAGAGGGAAATTAAAAAAAATATTTTTATAAGTATCACTGACTTACTGTTTAAAAGTTAATAAACATATTTTTATTACTTTAATATAATTCTAATGTATTAAAAATATGTCTATTAACTTTACACAGCAAATCAATGATATTATTAAAGGCTTATTATTTTCAGAGAAAATTCATAGTAAATAAATTACACATTAGTAAACAATATCATTTATTTTTTAGAGCTGCGATTTATATTACAATAATATTGAAATACATATATATATATATATTTTTAACAATGAAAAACAATATCCCGGAACCTGAAAAAGAAAGATGATCAATTAATGACTTAAATTAGTTCAAAATACATTTTGCAAATAACTAGTGAATTGGAAAGATAAACATACTATTAAAAAGACATTTTAGTAGTATATTATTATCTATTTACTGATAATACATAAGTATATAATAGGTAAATAACATGCATAAGGCACTATGATACAACTACCTGTATCATGATAATACACTAATATCACAAAAAATATATGCTAATTTAAATTCCTTTAATGATCTAATGAAACACTATCTAGCCTCAATGCACGCCATTCCAAAGGCAAAAAAAAGCTGTTATACCAAATAAATATAAGCTGAATAAAACATAAACCAAGCCAACGTGCATAAAAAACCAAAAAATGCATCAAAAAATACTTTTATCAGATCATACCCTTGGATATATTATGTATTTTATATATCGCACATCCCGTTCAAAAGTTTACTAACTCAAAATAGAGAATATAGAGAACATTGTCAAGAGAAGTAAAAGAAAATTTAAGTTAAGGCAATATGCTCCTTTTTGGATATTAATGGCCAAATAATATAATGTTGATTTAATAAAATTTTACTGGCATCCTTCTGAGGTATAAATCAGATTAAAAGGACATTGTTTTTGTAATAATTGTTTGTTTTGTAAACATTTTTTGAAGACAATACAGTTTTGAACGGGCTGTGCGATATAAACAAGGATCTTACTATTATTTGAGGTTAGAAAGTATTTAAATAACATAAAACATAATCAAAATCATTTGTCATCATAAATTATAGAGGTACTTACGTGTTTTGATATTATTATCAGGAAATAATACGTTTAGTTAAACAGGTACGCTGCCAGGCAAGTTCTATCGGCGGGTCTTTGCAAAAGTTGAAATCTAAAAATACAAAACTACGTTTACATCTTAGTTGTATTTACGAATAAAGTATTTGTGTGTAATTTCTGACTTACCAGTTAATTGAATAATCGCATTAAATACATCCAAATGGTAATTTATATTGTAAAAAGCAAAATTGTTTTAAATCACTTGCCAGGACAGCCCGGCCAGCTTCTTTGTTGACAAAATGGCCGCGGTATCATGATTTAAGCAATGTGAGTGACAAAGAAAGCCAATGCCTGGCAGATGTTGCTTTCTTTGTCGTTGGTCCTGGCACGTTTAAATTTGACTGTTGCCTGTTTTCCCATACAAGTGACACCCCCGTGCGTAATAGTATAAACGTCAAATTGTTATTATGGTACGTATACATTGGCGCGCTGCGCCACGAACGCGCGGCACGCGCGTACCGATTCGCCTCTATTGGTACGTGTTTTCAAGTTGCGCGCAAACAGCTAGCCGCTAACCATCTCCAGTCGGTTTTTCGACGCTCCGCTTTGTTTGTTCGTTGTTCAATTGGGACGGCCGGTGAAGACACCGCGCGCATTCCGCGCGCATTTATCAGTTACTATGTGTGTTTTCTTTGAATAAATTCTCTTTTTTGTGGTTTTCTTTGAATATTGTTTATTAATGGAGTGTTTAAAGAGTCGCACTAGTCATGATTAAAATTGCGTAGTTCTTTTCGGACGATAGAGACATGATTAACAACTAAACTAATGTTCGCGTTATTTCTATGGATTACGGGATGTTCGTTTAAACAATAAAAGTAACGCTCGGCCAACGCTCGGCGCGCGCGTTCGCGGCGCAGCGCACCAATATATACGTGCCATTAGATCTACATTTTGATAGTCTTATCAGCGTTTTTTATCTTTTGATTGCTTTTTCAAAATGCCAACAATTCCAACTATTTCAAATAATAAAGGCATTTTGAAAAAGCAATTAAAAGATAAAAAAACGCTGATAAGACTATCAAAATGTTGATCTAATAACAATTTGACGTAATAGTATAAACGTAAAACGTTTTTCCACGTTTGCTTTGGAAAAAAGCAACTTTTTTCCAAAGCCTACCATGACTTTACTGAATCATCGTTTCTTGATCACTGTAATTAATATCTTAATTATTAGATATTAATAACAGTGAACAAGAAACGATTATTCAGTGAATACCTCTCAGTAATACCTCTGGACCTCTGGTATTATGGTATTCTGGTATTTCGTCGATTTTAAAATAAACTAACTGTTTCTATCTTATTTTTTTATAGAATGGGCATAATTAAGAGGGCTACTGATACCGTGTTGTAAAAATATGGTAATTAAGGGTTTATTTTTTGGTATTTATTATAATTTTGCTAATATCTTCGGTTTGAAAGAAGATATCAAAATGTGGGTTTCGCTGACTTTTTAAGCTTTTACTACTCTTTACTATCAGCTAAGATTACATATACTATTGCATTTAATTTTTTTGAAACAGATTTAACAAACGCGCAATGTTTGTTAAATTGTAATACAACGCCCCTTTGCGTCTGCGTTTAAAAGCTTATTATTATTGTTTATATGGTACTATATAGAGTAAGCAACGTTCTTTTAAACGAGCCCTCGCTTGTTGGATTCCGATCATCCAATCCAGAGTTATTAATATTTATATAAAAATAGATCTAACTTTCCCCCACCACTTTATTTTGGTAGATAGCAGAAAATGGCTCTAACAAAAAATATTTAAAATTTACTGAAGATTGTGAAGCTATTACTTATAGTACACCTTATCTAGACAAAATTGTGTAAAAACTCCATTTTCATATTTTTTGTTGCAGTTACGCTCCCTGGCGGTCGTTCTACAAACTTGAAAATAATTTTTAACAATTTCTCATAGCCCCTTTAGTTATAAATATTTTTTTCCGTAAACCCTACGGCTAATACTTTCCGAGATACAGCCGAGAGCTATTCTTAGTGGGACACCCGGTACAACATACTGCAATTTGTTTTTAGAAATTAGATCCAAACATGGATAAAAAATAATATTGGCATAGTTGAAAACAAACAGTACCTGGGACTCTCACAGTTTTTTTCGCATCTTAAAGTTTAAAATGTATCTATTGGCATATCATATTTTAACTCTAGTGTAAGTTGTTTGCAAAAGTTTCTTTCTTCTTTAAACCTAAGATGCGTGTCAAGATATAGCCCTAAGTTCCTAGCGGAAGCTAAGTAGCGTAGCTCTTCATTACCTAATTTTAGCGTTATGCTTCGCTGGAAAGTTGCTCTTTTCTTCTCTGAACAAAACAAAAGAACTTCAGTATTATTGGCATTTATTGTCAAATTGTGTTCAGTAGAATATTTTAAAATAGACTGAAACCTAGGTTCAATAGAAGAGAAGCCACATGAGAATTTATTGGATCAAAATAATGGAGAAGCCGCGTGTCATCGGTGTATGATTGTACGTGGGAATTATAGACACTATCAAAAGTGTCGTTTGATTTAGCTTTACCTCACTCACATCATTTTTGTGAAGATACACTTACAATTTTGTTACTTAAAAAAATATATATTTATTTTAATCTCTAGTCTCAACTTTTAAAGACATATGTATATAGGGTGTCATATTTTAGTGAGTTTTATAGGGTTCCTCCTTTATGTCAGCTTAATAATATATTTTCGTACTTTTGTGCTTAGGCGTAAAAGCAGGGTCTATTTTTCATCTGGTCGGGCCTTAAGGCCCAAGCCAAAATTCGGGCCCTCTTTTCCAATAAAATTCAAGAAATTATGAATATTTTACAACCTTTAATGGACCACCGGGCCTAAGGCCCGGGTCTTATAGGCCTTATGGTAAGATAGGCCCTGTCCTTAGTCCCACCCTGATGAAGATGTAAACGAAACATCGTATCCAAATTTGCAGGGTGGAACCGTGTGCTCAGCGATTCAGTGATCGATTAAAACGTGACTAAAACTGTCTTTTAAAAGTGGGATAAAATCAGGGTCTATTTTTCATCTGGTCGCGCTCTAAGGCCCAAGCAAAAAATTTTTTACAACCTTTAACTTTAACTTAACTTTTTTTTTTATGGTACAACAAGCCCTGCGTAAAAGTGCTTTACTTTTATGTCTAGGCATTAAAATGAGTTTTTCATATTGTCAATCGCGTCGCAAAAATTAATACTTCTGTGAGGTTTGCAAACAAATATTCAGTATAAAAATAAATTATAACCTTCTGACTGTAAGCGCCATAAACAATTAAAAAAAGAGCACGGACAAAGTAAAAACATCTACGGCTTCATCTCGCCAAAATTATCGTCGATTGTCATTCCCAGCCGTCATTGACGCCGTTTTTTTCGATCGTATGGTAGGTATCTACTATTCCAATCCTTGTTGATTGCATCGTATTACCTGGCATAGTGCTTTAATTTCTTACAAGAAATATTATAAAATGATTTCTTAAAATTTGTTTAGGTAGGTCATTAAAAAATATATGAAAATAATTATATGATAATTTAATTTTATTG
The DNA here is from genome assembly GCF_002938485.1 of Sitophilus oryzae. Classification (NCBI taxonomy): domain Eukaryota; kingdom Metazoa; phylum Arthropoda; class Insecta; order Coleoptera; family Curculionidae; genus Sitophilus; species Sitophilus oryzae. The sequence continues at coordinate 3,829,051 of NW_022147434.1, read as the reverse complement.
ACATAATATTGCTAATTAATGAGTTCGATTATGTCCCGCATTTAGCATACACAACAACTAGGATATAAAAACAATAGTGTTAATTTACACTATGTTGCTATTTTAAACTAGATAATTAATATGTCAACAAATTATGTTATATGGAATGGAAATGTAAAAATATTAACTATTTTTTTCTTTATAAAATTATGCAAACTTGGCTTATAGGAATGCCAATTACAATTATCTGTATTATTTATTATACTGCCTTTAATTTATTAAATATTTAAACACGTACGATAATCGAAAAAAGTTTATTTTTTAATTTTGATTTAAATAATGAGCCTGACATTGAAAGTCATTAAGCTGTTTACACATTTTCGATATTAAAAATAGTTTTATTCGGTGAATTCGCTCGCTTTATAATAATTACTTAATGCCTTTTGATATTTATTTTTATTAATTAGGATATACTATAAAAGAGAATAATTTATAGCAATAACTCGATCGACTCAGGATATGCGTAAATAAATCTAAAAGAAGTGGCAACAATGAAAAAAATCTTTAAAATACGAATAGACATTGGCGTACCTACAGGGGTGCCCGGGGGTGCCTGTCCCCCCCAAGTAATGCTGTGCACCCCCTCCCCCCATAAAAATCTTGAATTATGACTCTTGGCTACGTATTAATTTTTATTTGCTTGTGATGTAGTAAAAATCACCTTTTCTAGTTTTGGTTAGTTAATATTATTTTCTTGTTGTTTAAGAATGTGTTATTTTTTATTTTTTAGAAAATTTGTAGGTATTTTAGTAATCTACGGGAACACGGATAATCAATTTTTTGATAGAGAAATTCATGTAAACGTTTTATTCCAAAAATGTGATTTTTAAAATTATTCTTCATTTTTTAAAAAAGCAAAAGCCCTAGGCCCTCCCCTGGGCTCAACTCCCGACCCCCCCCCCCTGGGTGAATTGCCAGTTACGCTAATGCGAATAGACCTATTTTCATTTTATATTTATTTTTATATTATGTGCCATAATACTGTTAACTAATGTACCATATGCATTTCTTATTTGTTTTTATTTCTCTGAATAAAAACAAAGAAGTACAATGCTATCCGTGTATTCATGCATGATAGACGGAGGTAGGTACCTGGCTAGGAATCATGATACAAAGAATACAAGGTATGATATTGCGCAGGTTGGTCATTACGTCACAGGTGATAAACGGCACCATTGGTCGGCAAGCTCCGCGCGCCAATTTCAAATTGTCAAACAGATGACACAAAAAATGTGAAAATAATTTTTCAAATGTCAAGCTCGATGATTTGACATAACTTTTGGGGTTATGTCCTAATTCTTCCCTATTTTAGGTCTTTTTTTATTAGTGGCAATTGAACAATATGGATATTTTTTTGTATGGCGTATGACGTCACAGGTGGTATGCGCAAACTTAACGAAATTGGAACCGCTATCGATTATACCTTGTTTTCTTTGTACCATGGGTAGGAATCCTTACCAGTTCTGTTTGATGTTTCATTTGACACATTTGAATTTGATTTGAAATTTTATAGATTTTTCTGTCTTAAGTGAGCAGGCAGTTCTAAAAAGTTTTCTAAAATATACAGAATAATTTTAAAATTTCGATTTTTTCTCGATTTTTATTTTTTTTGCGAAAAAAACCCTCATAGACGTGTTATACTACCCCTGAAAATATTTACATTTATTAAATACTCACCCTGTAGAGGGCTAGTCTTAAATAAGTACAAATATTTTCAGGGCTGCTAGATCTCGATAAAAGAAACATATTTTCTCTATACCGTTTTTCAAAACCAAGTTATTCAAGTTTGAAAATTAAAAAAAATGATTTATTTTTTTTAAAAAATTGAGAGCCACAGGAATTTTCTATATTTGCATCCCTTTTACTGCCGTAACCATGGTAAGATTAGATATTAAGAAATTATACAGTTGGAAAATTTTCGGTGAACAGGCAGTTCTAAAAAGTTTTCTAAAATATACTGAATACTGAAAATATTTGCACTTATTTAAGACTCACCCTATACATATACTTATATTTTTACTTTAATGTGCTTACACAGGGATTTTCACGAACTCTTTTATTCAGGTTTGGTAGGTATATGAACTCTGTAAAATATTTTGTACGGCGTGGGTATAACACAAAACTTACAGCGTGTTGCAACAATTGTAACAATATTAATTGTGAAAGAAATTCGTTTCTAGTTACGTATTTAATTCTGTAACTCTAGTAAAATTGTACTTAACTACTAAATATGATGATATGTTTGAAAGGTTTCAACAAGTGTAATCACAGAACTAACAGTGACTTATACAGTATGTCCTCGAATTGCTTAAACAAGAGGAAAAACTTTTTTATTATTAACTTTTGAGGAAAATGCATTCTTAATAAAAAAATTTGCTTGTTCTAAAATAGCTAATCCCGTTTATACTTTAAAAAATTTCCATACCGTTTTAGGGAAAAAGAAAATAATATAACACCTCAGTAAAATATTTTTTTATAATGCTGTTATACAGGGTGAGTCTGAAATAAGTGCAAATATTTTCAGGGGTGTATATCTAGATAAAAGAAAAAAAAAACATATTTTCTCATAACATTCTTACCGTTTTTCATATTTTAGGCAAGTCCAAAATTATCGAGTTATTATATTTTGAAAATAAAAAAAATGATTTTCTGCTTTTGAGAATCGCTGGATTTTTTCTTCTGCATTTAATATGCTGTCGTATTATTAATATGTTATGTTTTTCAACTAACAAACACTAAAAAATAAAATAGAATAGGACAAAATTGCCAAAATAAAAAAAATCATGAGAAAAACCTGGTTTCTAGCGTCGAGATCTACCAGCCCTGAAAATATTTGCACTTGTTTAAGACTCACCCTGTATAAAAAGACAGTTTTCCTTTATTCTGGATCAACAAAAATATTTTTTTTATGACGCTACGCGAAGAGAAGATTAGATAAATCAACAGATAGTTGAAAAACATAATTCTTGAAAATACTGACCTTCAAAACATTAAAATGATATACCTTAACTACTAAACTATTGCTTAAAATTAGATCTTTTGTCAGGTGTTATTTACCGTAAAAAATAAAAGGAAAAAAAAACATTTTGGATTATGATCTTGTTTATTCCATCAGACGAGATATGTGTAATGAAGAGATAGTATTTTATCTGGGATGTTTACAACTAAACGGAAAATAGTATGTAATTTTTAAGATTAAAAATAATTATCAAATAACAAAACCAAAAGTCATAATATATTAGGTCATATTATTATTAAAGTTCTCTGAGAAAAATTCTGAGATTAAAAAAGTTAATTGAAAACAAAATGACATATATGGGTGCAATTCCATTCTAATTGGAATTTTACACGTACTATTTGCTTTTACTAGTCGTACATTATCAGTATATTAATAGAATTTCTGTTTCTATGTCAGTAGAATCATCACAAATTTACCTCATCACTATTTTTTTAATATGAACTCTATGTTTTATTTAACAGCGCTTTCAGATGGAGCGGGACTGTCCGTCGTGTTTTTTCAAGATATCTGACGAAATCATCCGGACGGAGCATATGCGACCCATGTGAAATTGTTCATATAAACTCATGGTACTTGCTCACGTGGAAGTCGCGGACGGTCCGCTCCAATTGAAAGCGCTGTAAAACTTCTTTGTAACCCTAACAATAATTTACTGATAAACCCTAATATTTAGGGTATTCAGAAATATTTAGAGCGATACCTGATGCAGGCTTTCCTATTGAAGGTAGTGGGAAGCAAATGCAAGACCAGGACTAGGTTGGTCTTGGTCTTGTAGCTCTGATTAAAGGAATAACCAACCCATCCTATTCTTTAAATCAACGCTAATATGTAGTAAGGTCTGACCGAACCTGGATTTTTTGTCTCGGCCTAGAATGAGACCGAGACCGAGAGAAAAAGAAATTCTCGGCCGAGAACGAGGCCGAGACACGATGCAATATTTATTCAATAGTTTATTATATGAAAAAACATCTGATAATAATGTAATAAAAACGTTATCTTCATGGAGAAACGGTTTTATTCGGATTTAATGCTATAAAATTACTAATACTAATAATATTACTTTTTAGGCTATGTTATAGGCTAAAAAAGTAATTTTTCAGCATTGCGTCCTTTCAAATTATGCAGTATTTCATCACATTGTTTCTAAACACCGTATGATCGAAAAAAACGCCGTCCAGTTGGCTTGGAAATGACGATCTTTGACATTCCCCATATAATTTTACATATAAAATGACAGTGATTTCATAGCCATCGCTGACGCCGTTTTTTTTCCCATCGTATGGTAGTTGTTTGCTATAGACGCTTGTTGATGGTGCAGACTAGAAATATATAGTACTTCCGGAATCAACTCTTAATTTCTATGTCCCGACGATGCCGACAAAGACAGTGCCAGGTCCCAATCTATTCCAACTGACTTCAGATAAACTATATAAGCTGTTGGTTTCATTCTATTAAATTTATAACTTACATTAATAAGACACTAACATCTAACATTTCGTTCATTGTTTACGCATAGAAATACGAAAGCGGTACTTTAGCCGTCCGGGGAATCCCCTTCGTGACTCGGTCAGGTCATATATGGATCAGATATGATCCACTCTTTTTTTTTCGATTTTGGATGAATATTCCATTCATCCGTGCATCGATAGATCGTGAGTAGTCTCGGCCGTGGCGGATAATCTCGGCCTGATTTTTAGCCGAGAATGATTGTAACCGAGACCGAGATCTCGGTCGGACCTTATATGTAGTATCGGTCTGGGCCTAGCTGCAAAACTCTTGCAAGTCTTGCACTTTTCAATACTTCTTACTAGAGGCACTTTCTTTTTTTATGGCATAAAAACCTTTAAATAAAAAGTATTTTCAGTAATTTAATGCAAAAGAAACTTTAATGAAACAATATTATTTGTTTGATATATTATCATATCATCAATATATTATCGTTGATTGAAGAAACAAGAAGATGCGCAACCTTAGACGATTTTGTGGCACAAAAATTGTTCTACATGTAGCTGGTGTTAAATGTCCGAGATTTAGTTTCGCTCTGCGGAGTGAGTGGTTGCCGGAGACAGTGTTGCGAGAATTACGGATTAATTCGTAGATTTACGGATTTTGGGTACAGTACGTTAATAATACGGATAACTTGTCATTAAACAATTTTATATTATATTATACGATTAAACAAAGAACGGCGCCAGAGTTGGCTTGGAAATAAAGATCGCTGTTATTTCATATGAAAAATATTATGGTAGATGTCAATAATTCGTCATTTCCAAGCCAACTAAACGATTTTTTTCGACCATACGAAATATCAATTACCTATAAAAGAATTTTTATTTTTGTTGTTCATTCTATATTTAACACGAATAAATTTTCAATGCATAAATGCAGATTTTTCATCCAAAAATATTTTCGTCAAATGTATAGAGATATTTACATTTTAATATGGCAACGCTGTCGCTTTCAGTTCCACACCGTCTTCGATATGTCTTCACTAGCCGAATTAGAGAAAATGAGTGTTTTATGCGTTGGCTGCAGAACGAGTAGAGGCAGGGGCGGATACAGGAATTTATTTTAGGGGGGCCCAAATTAAAAAATTATGTAGAATATGCTTTTTAGAGCCCCATTTTTAACCCAAAAGGCTAAAAAAAACCCAAAAGGCTAACTATTGCCAGACACCGGGTACCGATCTAAACCGGAAAACATGGTCAACTTTGAATAGGATACGCTCTGGCCATGGAAGATGTGCGGATTCCCTTTATAAGTGGGGAAAAATACCTTCCCCAGAATGTGATTGCGGATCCCCTCACCAAACCATCCATTACATAACTAGAGAGTGCAACTTATGCGCTTATGGTGAAGACTGGAGGGACTGGACTTTCTGGAGGCTTCTCCATCAGCTTTGGAATGGATAGGGCATCTAGATGTTAATATATAGTGTTCGTAAATACGATTTTTAATTTGTCTTTTTATATTATACTTGTTTTTTTTTATATTTACATTGTAATGTTTTCATTTACATTGTAGTTTATTTTATGTCTATGTTTAAGTGTCTGGTTTTCTGGCATATATATGAGCCATACGATAAATAAAATAAATAAACCCAAAAGGCTAATATTTAACCCAATTTACAGATTCTAGAGGGGGCCCGGGTCCCATGCCCCCCCTCCCCTCTATCCGCCACTGAGTAGAGGCTCCATCGTACTGAACTTGAGACGTAAGCGGAAATCCAATCAGACTTGTCACGAATTGGTCCAGTAGGTTGCGTATCTTATTAATTCTTTCTATTAACGATATTATCGTTGATGGCACATGTTCCTTGAAAAACTATGTCTATGTACAGCGTGAGTGAATGATAGAGCAAAGTCCATTATTATATTATATTTATATTACAATATTATATCATTATTATAATTTTTTTTGTAAACCTCGAAACAAATCAGAAAATGGACTTTACTATAACGTTGACTCACCCTGTACAGTAAAATTTCATATTTACCTTTTTTTAAAACCTCAAATTAGTAATGAGCAAATCCAAGACCAGTACCAAGACTCCCTTAGTCTTGGTATTGTAGTTAATAAGTAGAGTTTGATCCAACTAAAAACATGCCACGAGCGCCATCACTAAGTGTGCGAACACAGTGCAAGCAGGTTTGCCGCTTACTGGTAGTCAGCGCCAATCTGGGTACCTATTCTTGACATCGTTCGCAACTTTGCGTATACGCATCACGTGTATTGTTATAAACAGGGTATCCCAGAAATAAGTGCAAGTATTTTAAAGAGTGGTAGATCTCGATAAAAGAAACATATTTTCTCTTTATCGTTTTTCAAATAAGTCCAAAATAACGGAGTTATTTTACTTTGAAAATTTAAAAAAAAAAATATTTTTTGCTAAAATTTTGAGAACCTTCTTCTTCATGTGCCTTCTCCTCATCGGAGGTTGGCGACCATCAATTGGAATTCCTCCCTGTCTTGAGCCAAACGGATAATTGCACTGGCACAGTTTAAAGAATATAAAATATATTTATATATTTTATATTCTTTAAGCTGTGGCACTGGCCTCTCCTATATTAAACCACTGGCGCAAATTCCGCAACCAGGAAAATCGTTTACGCCTGATGCCTCGTCGTCCTTCAATCTGTCCCTCAACGATCAGCTGTAGGAAACTATATTTGTTATTTCGAAAAATATGACCAAAATATGCTGCTTTCCGTCGTTTTATTGTAGTCAATAGTTCTTGGTCCTTACACATTTTTTCCAATACTTCGAGATTTGTTTGAGAACCACTGGATCTTTCTGGATTTTCTTTCTTGTAAATTTAATCTACTACCTATGTTGCCATATTATCAAGAAATAATTTTTTTTTAAATAAAACTAAAAAAAATTGAAAAAAAATTCCAAAAATATTTTCAAAAACTTCCGAATTTTCAAAAACAAATTATTTAGAAAAAAACCTCATAGGCGTGTTTCTGGGGTTGAACTATACTACCAGTTAAGTTAAAATACTTGCACGTATTTCTGGGACACCCTGTATATGGGTACATAGTAGCGCCGCGCCGCCTAGCGCTTATAACCTTGAAAAATTAAAGCGTGTTATCAAATCGGCTAGTTCACAGTGAAAGCAGGTAGGCGCCGTCAACCAGCGTTCATCGGCTTTCTCGCTTTTACCGGAACGAAAATTTATTTATTTCTGCTTTTGCACGCGCCGACGGCGCACAGAGGGTATTAAGAACTAAAAGTTGGCCAAAATTATGTTTTATGATTTTTTTGCTTTTTTGCTAGTAATATTAATTATTAGAGGAGAGGAGATGCTAATATGGAACCCCATTTTGTTTTTCCTACACAATATATTTTCCTCTACTCTGACACCCTTTCCACCGATCAAATAGGGCCATTCTGTGCAAAACCAAGCAATTGGATGAGGATGCTAGAACAAGAAAGTAATTTGTATATTATAGACGATATTTGAGCGAGGATGGGTGTTATAGGGTAAAGACTATTTCCTTTAAGAATCTATTTAAATCAATGTTTTTTTTGGCAGTGGCAAATATTGGCAAGATTTTTCTACATATTCCAAAGCTGGAGACTTTGAGCATTGAACGGATACTAATTTCCATGCGGAATATTACCGAATAGTCTTACACCTTATAAAAATGCCTCTGATTTTTTAAATATAAAACATTATAAAGAAATAGAATAGAAGGAAACGTTTCAAAATAAAAATATGGGATAAGACAGGACTTGCCAGCTGGCTCTGTATCCATCATGACAGTTATTATAAACCATTTGCAAAAAAAGCACTACAAACAATTCTACTATTTTATAATCTTAGAAATATTCAGAATACACTCAAGATAATTCATACTTATAACTGAAATATATTATTTATTTGATAGTCAACTTACGACTTAAAAAAAGCTAATAAACGTGCTTACATTTAGTATTTATAGATTTGTATTCAGTTAAGATAAAAAATGAAAATAAAAATATTTCACTTTTGGCCAGGTTTATAAACCAAATACCCCTATGTGCGGCGTTTGAATATGGATAGGTTAGTTAATCAGGTAAATTTCCTCTTAATTAACTACTTCCGAACCAAAGCTCGTATCTCTGAAAAGACGACAGTTCGCGCGGTACACGTGATGCATATACGCAGGTTACGCATCACGCGTATTGTTATAAATTTTCTTTTTTCGCGAGAAATGCGAGATGTGAGCGATATTTGAAGATGCGAGTGGTCAAGTATAGGTACCCTGAGACGGCGCTGCACATGGTCTAAATGAAAAAAATAGAAACGGGGAAATTACTCAATTTCTAAATTTTATAAATAAAGGAAATAATAATTATTTATAATGTTGTATGTAGAATTACACTCAATCAAAAAATATTTTTACATTTCGTACCTTCCTATTTTATATACAGGGTCGATGTGCGATAAAGACCAGTATCTCGTTTGCTATTAAGAATTTTAAAATAATGCTAATACAAAAGTTATAAGTAATAATGAATTGCTTCTTATTAAAATATTTTTAATTATACGGGGTGTATAAGAAAAGTGCTACAGACCAAACTTCAGTTTTTTTTTTAAATAAAACACCCTATATATTTTTTAAGATTTCAATTCCTGGTACTTTTTCCAGCATTTTGATATAGGGTTAAATGGTTTATACTATGTAAGAAAAAGACCTTACAGGCATTCTTTATAAGCACGCTCTATACCATTTACAGTACCTAATATTATTTTGTTTTATTGCGTCAGGATATTAACAAGATGGTATTTTTAATTGTATTTGTTGCAATTTACAACGATACTGAATATTTACAACTTAAAACAATGTTGATAATGATATTGTGTTACTTGGGTATTTTAACTGAATGTATTTACTGGTCTACAAAATGTTATCTTTATCAAGGCTTCCTCTGGAGAAAATGGTTAACTCGTTATTTAACCTTTCTAATTTTTTTTTTTATTTTTACCAACTCGATCTGGACTAGAAATCTGTAGCTTTGATGGCAAAAGCAACATTTCTCTTTCCTTTTGTATATCCAGTCTGAGTAGCAAACGCAAGTTCACATTTCCATATTGAGAAATACGTTCTTGTGTACGTCTTCTCTTAGTTCTAGTACTAACAGCACTAAATTTCTTGAGTTCTTTCAAGAAATATTTTTGCATGTTGCTGAAAGGTGGTTTGGCACTTAGATTTATAAACATATTCGTTAAGCGAAATTACATGTTTCTTTAAAAAGTGTTTCTTATTTCGGTAGCACCTTTTCCAACGTAAAGCAATTTGAGTTGAAAACCATGATATTTTGTTGGTTAGGTCATCATCGTCAGCAGTAGGGATGCGTTATTTGACAAAGTCAGCCATCTTTTTTCTCAGAACTAAAGAAGTGGCACTTCCCATCCAGCCATTTTCATTCAAAAGCTCATATAAGTGTTTTCGACTCACGCCCGAAACTGTACATAATAGAAAAAAAAAATAAAAATTTCACAAGGCTGCACCTATCAGCAGCTCAGTATATTGTTACACGATAGGCAGATATAATAGCTTTAAAATAAATTGAGTTTGACGGTGAAGAAAAGGGTCGTTTTTTTTCTGAGCCTTCCATTCTTTAAACTTTAATAAAATTGTAAATACTTCTTTGACAACTAATTATATCAAAATTCGTGTTTCGAAACAAGTAACTAAACTTACCTAACAAATGAGTAGACAAGTCTGTATTAAAAAACAAACCACGATATTCTAATCTCAACACAACTATACCAAAACGAACTTCAAGATACTCGAGAACAAATTCTATATAAATGAACATTTATATTTTTGTTTACTTTGTCCTCAATTTTATCGCATTCCGATCCACCAAATACAAAACTCTGATATACAAGTAAGATGGGACTTTATTCTATTTATAAAATTATACATACTATTAATCTTCAGTGAAGACAAACTTGTCACCTAATGTCCCCGTAATTTTTACATTTAGACCATTGTGCGCTGGTTGCCGGTAAGCAGAAACCTGCCTCCACTATGTTCGTACCCTAAGGCATCGTTTGTCTCGCTTGCACTTACGAGTGGCGAATCCTTGATTAGAATCAATAGAGAGGGCGATAATTGTTCTCTTACGCTTGTGGCATTTTCTTAGTTTGTTCGTACTCTAGTCTTGGTCTTGGAGGGTCTTATCTTGGTCTTGGCTTGATGTTAGAATCTTGCAAGTCTTGCATTTTTTTTAAATATTTTTACTCTACATTTTCTACATAGACTATTTCTTTTAAGTGAAACTCTTTAAATAAAGAGTATATTTAGCAATTTAATGCGTATAAAACTTTAGAGAAAGACATTATTAGAATATTTGTCTAACAAAAATTTTTATTTTTCAATTTCTTATATTGAATCAGCAATAGGTACTTCCTTTAAAATGTTATGCAAATATCGGGAAAACACTATAGGTATGCCATAAATTAAAACAATAATTTGGAACAAATAAGCAACTTTTTATATCATATTTATTTATTTTAATGGTTCAAAAAACATGAACGTTTTAATAGGTCTAATGCTAGTCTTTGTCTCGGTCTTGCTTGCTTTTTGTGCAAGACAAAGATCGATCTCGCTTATGACCAGGTAGTAAAAACTTGTAAAAAAAATGTAAGCAAGCGTTGTAAGGAAATCTCTCTAATGTCTCCAGAAAATGAAATTAAATAGACAAAAGACGATCATACTAAGTTAAGAAAAAAGTATAACTTCATTTTTTAATGGAACACCCTACATATTTTAACTTTTTTGATATGAAAGATTCTTCTGATTTCAAACTTAATAAATTTTTTTCTCGGATTTAAGTAAATTGCTGTATTTGAATTACTAGTGCGTCATCTTGGTACATCGAGATTAACAAAACAATAATTACACTTTTATGTAGATGAAATCGTACCACAGATAGTACTATAATAATATAGGATATGGCGCCATTTTACAAAGGTGTGTCATAAAATTTCTTATCAGTGCTGTGGTATTTATAAATTAAAATAACTTCATCATAATCATTTTTTTCTGTCATCATAAATTATTGTCTGTACTTATCAGTAGCCTATGTTATATGTTAATAATTAACATATAACGTTATCAATAATTATTATTGAATAATTATTAATAAATTTAAAAAAGTATATACAGAGTGAGTCTTAAACAAGTGCAAATATTTTTAGGGCTGGTAGATCTTGATGAAAGAATCGTATTTTCTCTTTACCGTTTTTTAGATAAGTCCAAAATAATCAAGTTATTCAAGTTTGAAAATTTAAAAAAAATTGATTTATTTTTAAAAAATGTCGAGAGCAACCGTTTTTTTTTCTGTATTTGCATCCCTTTTAGTGTCGTAACCATAAAGTAAATATATTATTAGCCGTAACCATGATAATATCAGGGATTAAGAAATTATACCGTTGGAAAATTTCGTCTAAAACTAAAAAGTTTTCTATAAAGCTGCGTATAAATATGTCGAGACGAGTGCGAGAGACACCCGAGACGAGTCAACCTCAAGCGGATTTGAGGTTGACTCGTCATATTGGGACGGGGTCTGAGCTTCGAGCCGAGCCTATGCCCAGCCGGACGGCGTTGTCTCCGTTTTTTCCGGAGCCTTTGGCGAACCATCAAAAAGATTGGGGCGTCTATTTAACCAGTGGCGTATACACCGCGGCTCCGCGGAACAATTGCCTCGAGTCTCAAGGGCTCGGATTCCACATCCCATTTTTATATAAAAATAAATATTCTTTCCTTTATTTGTAATAATGTTAATAATGCATCCTAACTAGAGAGATGCAATTTTGTCTGTAAGGGCTCAAACGTAAATTATGCGCTATTTCTGCTGAACGGAATTAAAGATGTAAAACAAGCTTCTTTACATATAGGATACATAGAAGATAAGAGAGGCAAATCGAGTGTGTTGAAAAAGGTGGCCATGCTCTCAGAATTCCTTACGGTACTCTCATAAATTAAGGGAATCGACAAAGAAAGGAACGATCTGATATAGAAAAAATCCAGAAATTTGAACTATCCAGACTACTAAGAAACTTAATTTATGGCAAATATGAAAATAATAAAGTTCCGCCATAGAAATAATTAAAAACTCTACGAGCTTTAAAAAATCCCTGTTCAGAAAGCACATGGCGAAGGTTTAAAAACTGGGAATTAGATTTAAAATTATATACATAATAATATTTTAAAAATTATTAATAACGTGCTGCAATGATGGAAAGCCATAGAATAATAATGTGGCGAATTGAATACCTTGAAAAAATATACAACTTTAGAAATGAAGAAATGCAGATATATTATTTACAATATATGTTCCAGGTTAGTTATTGGCATTTAAATGTAGATTTTTTTAAATTAATAATTTAAATCTTAATTACTTAAATTTCTAATTTTTTAAATAAATAAAGTCGAATTAAGTTTTATCTTACAGCGCTTTCAGATGGAACGGAGCGTCCGCGACGGACCGTCCGCGACTTCGAGCAAGTACCAGGAGCTTATATGAACAATTTCACCGGGGTCGCGTATGCTCCGTCCGGATGGGCTATCTTGTAAAAACATCCGTGCGGACGCTCTGCGCGTACCATCCCGCGCGTACCAGCGCTCCATCTGAAAGCGCTGTTTATAGAAATTTATAGATATACAAACTATAGAAATTTTTTTATAGATATACAAACCACATACAAAATATATTATTGAATAAAATAATTAAAGACTCAAAAAAATGGCAATGGCAGAAGGCTCCGCCGCCGCCGCTGCCGTGCCGTTATCTCCAGGTAGCTCAGTCGGCGTTCTCCAGTTTTTTTTTATGTAAACAGTCCCAATATAATTTAAATTTATCATGAATTCCTTTAATTTATCTAGCTTGTTTTTTTACCTATTTTGAAATTAAACAAACATATACAGGGTGTTTCTAAAAACATGTTCCATCTCTCGTGGGGAAGTTCCTCACGTAAAAATAAGATTTATTTTTTATATCAACCAATCCAATTCTGCTTTGATTCGTAGCTACAGGGGGTTAAAATAGAGTTCGCAACCGTCCTCCATTCCAGAAACAGTCCTCTTTTGATCTGATTGTCCTCTTTTCTCTCACGTATTGAAAACTTTGTTGCATACCAACTTTAAAATCTAAAAAATATTCGTTTATCGCCACAATGCTTTAAAGAATTGTTAATCTGTGTCTTTTATGTAATTTTATGTTTACTTACTGTTAGTTTATGTCTTGAAAAAAAGTTTTGTTGACAATGGTTTGCTTTATTTTAAGTTTTGAGTATAAATATTTTTGTTTGTTTTAAATATTTATCGCATACCGTTTATATAACTTTTTGGTAAATTCTCGACATTTGAGCGACGTTTCAAAAATGTTTCGCCTGTGCCTCTTTTTATCCTCTCGCCCCTATTTTTTATTTTCAAAGTTGCCAACCCTAGGTTAAGTGTTTTATCATTTTCTTCCAAGTGCTTTTAGTAATTTGAGATCGTTTGATGACTGATTTAGTTCTGATCCGGGTAGTTTTTTGTATAAAACAGTGCCACCATCGTCGATTTTTTTCGTTAAATGCGAATAAGAAAATATCCTGATTATATTCTGGCCCTATCCCTTATTATTTTTATTTACAAGCGATCTTAAGTTTATAACATATACATATATTTTATTTAATTGTTAACATTAGGGTAGTTTTACCAATTGTGTATGTGTGGAATTCCACTGATATGTGTTTTAAGTTGTTTGTTAAATTTTTAAAATTTTTTGATTGTATTTTGCTCTCTTAACTTTGTAGTGTCCTGAAGATGCAAATAAATTTTGCGAAACGTCGACAAATTTAAAACAAAGGACTTCTGTTGATTTTTTTCGATCCTAATCCAATTAAAAAACACATTATACTTAAATTTATTAATTAATTTTTTAAAATATTGAATGGTATCGAATAATACTTTAATATATTTATCAATATTTTAAAGTATCGATACTTTATATTCAATACAACCGATACCAAAATATCGATACTGCCTCAGTATCGCACAGCCCTATGAAGAATTTTGTGGGTTCGCCAAAGGCTCCACTGAAAATGGATAGCCGCGAGACGACGCCGTCTTCGACTGGGCAGGGACTCTGCTCGAGGCTAAATCGCTCGGCTCGAGGCTATAATATGACGAATTCCGCTTGAGGTTGACTCGTCTCGTCCTCGTCTCGGCATATTAGTACGCCTTTTGGAAAGAATTTGCTATAGCCTCGTTTCATACTCGTTTCGGGTTTGTCTCGTACTTGCCTCGACATATTTATACGCGGCTTAATAAGGAGAATGCACGATTTTCAACGATCTCTCTTTTTGCGAAAAATCCTCTTATACGTGTTCTCGGGGTCGAAATCAGGGTACCGAAAGTACCGGGAATTACCGGTTCTTTTGAGACATCAAAGAATCGGGACTCGAAATTATTAATTCTGGGTTCTTTCGGTACTTTCGGGAGTCGGTAATAATAATTAAAAACATATTTTTTATTACGTGCGAAAGACTTGATACTTTCTAGCGGTCGAAATCAAACTCTTCTAAATTAAGTAGTGATGCTATCTCTTACTGCCCTTACTTCTGAAGTTATTTTGAAGTTTCTATAATTTTTATTAGCAATTATTGAAGTTTAAATATGTTTTATTTTATTATTTAGTTTAATATTGCTAAATGTAATAGTTATATTTTTTTGTGTTATGTTTTTATAGGCATTTGCATCTTAATTGAAAATGTAATTTTTTTTTTCAAATTTAGTTAAGTTGGTTTTGAGGTTGGTTGATGTTGTTTTATGTAAATTTTTAAGAAACATTACATATGTTTGTTCTTTTTTTTTTTCGCTTGTGTTCATTATTTGCGTTCATGTTTACTTTCTTATGACTTGATAATTTGATATTATTTTCATTTGAAACTGAATTTTTTATTGGTTTTACTTTTCAGAACCTTCTTTTGCTTGCTAATTGACGAACTCCACAATCACTGAACGAAAATATTTTAGTACGGTTCCCGAAACTCTAATTAATACTACCAATTAGGGTTCAGATCTTTTTGGCCATCACAGAACAGAGCCTCGGTAACAATAACTAAAAAATTATTTTTTGTTACGCGGGAAAGTCCTTTGATACTTTCTAGCGGTCGAAATCAAACTCTTCTAAATAAGTAATGATGCTATTTCTTATTGTTCTTGCTTCTTCTATTTGTTGAAGTTCTTATAAAATATATTATGTTAGGTTTTAATAGAGATTTGCATTTTTAATTCAATATTTTAGGGCTTCTGCAGTGGCGGACTAAGCCTGTTGGGGGCCCGGAGCGGCGAAGCTAAATGTGGCCCCCGGTCTATTTAGATAATGATATACTTCTAATGCACAATTTATAAAAATTGAATGACGTATGTATAATGGTTGACAAAATTCAAGTATTTATACAGCGTGTCCCAGGCTGAGCCTGCGTTAGAATTACTACAATATAGATACGAGATTTTGTGCATATCATTGTTTCACAATGAGATCTATCGATTAAAAATATTTAGTAGTAGTAAGTACCGGAAGTTGACAGCAACTTTCTTATTTTAAATGTGTGACCCCATTTTTTATTACATACTTAAATTATCTGTAATATTTTATGAATTTTGATATTAAACACTCTATACCTAACGTTAACCGTTTTTAAAAAAAATATATTTATAATTTTTGGAGGAAAAAAACTGCCTGTCAAAAGTATGTATATAGCCCAAACGTCAAATTTAGTGATTGCCACAGCCACTGTACCATAAAGAGAAGACATGTGGCTATCTATGTCAAAAATTAGATTGTCCGAATGTCATATAATAATGGCCGCAGCTGTCATGGAATTGAGCTATTAAAAAATTATGATAAATCATTTTTTTTTTCAAATGGAAATCCACTTTTTTTATTTCACTCGTGAAAAGGCTTTCGATTTTAAGTTATTTAGCTTTAAAGCGTATATTTTTCTTGATTTTAACCAGTAGCATATGACAGTATATTATTGATCATCATTTCCAAGCTAACTTTGCGCTGTTTTTTTTTTCGATCGTACAGTATATTATTAAAATATCAACTATTAGATATTACTAAAGAACGAAAATACGACATATATTTATATAAATACACTTTTTAAACTTTTAAGCAGCATGTAGGAAATTCAAATAATTCATTTTCTGACAGATGGAAATAAATTGTGTGACTGTTATTATAAAATCAAGAAAAATATACCTTTTCAAACTAAATCTTAAATAACTTAAAAACGATTTATTTTCCGTATAGGAATATGTCTAGTTAAAACGTAACGAATTGGAAAACCTTTTCACTAGTGAAATAAAAAAAGTGGGTTTCCATTTGGAAAAAAATATTTATGATAATCTTTTAATCGCTCAATTCCATGACAGCTACCTCCATTATTATATGACATTTGAACAATTTAATTTTTGAAATAGATACCCACATGTATTTTCTTTATGTCATAGGGGCTGTGATAATCACTAAATTTGACTTTCAGGCTGTACAATTTTTTTTGACAGGTAGTTTTTTTCGTCCAAAAATTTTAAATATTTTTTTCTTAAACATGCTTCCAGGGACAAAATATCGCGATTTTGTAGGTCCTCCAAGATCCGAGGGGCCCCTTCGCTGTCTCAGGCCCGAGGCCCCCGTTATACTAAAGACTTCACTGCTCATCATCAGTAATGAAGCTAGAATACAAGTTATGCTGTGCATTGGTTGTAATTTAAAAGTTTTACTCAGTAAAAATAAATAATGAAACCATTGAAAAATAACTAAAAAGCTAAAATGAATAAACTCCGTCTCAAAATATATAAAAAATAATAATTATTCGATATTTTAAACAAAGAAAATTACCCCTTGATTTAATTTCCTAAATATAAAATGCCATTGACAATTACTGGGGCCTGATAATTGATAATTAAATAAATATCTACTTCCATTTATACTGTTTATAGTTGGCGTATACGTATGGATTGCATACTCCACCTACAAACTGCTTTATAACTACTGGACACATATTGGCCTTGTTTGTCAGCTGAAAAAAAAATTACTTAAGATTCGGAGGCCCCCTAAAAGACGGGGCCCGGGGCGGACCGCCCCTTCCGCCCCCCCCTTAGTCCGCCACTGGGCTTCTGTCTCAAATTCAGTTAAGTTGATTTATGTTTGAAGTGAAATTTAAGTTACCTAAACTTTTTTCCTTACTTGTATTCATGTTAATTTTTTCAAGACCGATTACTTAATAATTTGATGTTATTTATATTAAAAATCTCAATTGTTTATCCATTTTTCTTTGAAGAACCATCCTTTGCTTTCTGATTTGATGAACTGCACCACCATTGAACAAAAATTAGTCAGTACCGAAAGGACCGAACAAAATGGGAAATCCCGGCTCCTAAGAGGCGCGGTACCGAAATTCCCAGTTCCGAAAAACAGCTCCGGTTCCGGAAACCCTAGTCGAAATATACTTCCTCCAAAATTATATGCAGTTATTTATGACTCACCCTGTATAACTAATATTAAAATTACAAATTCACTACATTAATAGTGGTAAATTTTGAATTTGAACATGTTTTAACACACTTTCTTTTTTGGTTTTTATTTTCATTTTTAGATCTCTTTAAAACACAATACCTAACTACAGGTTATACTTTTTATTAAAAAAAATGTCTTTATCGTTAACAATACGAAAGAGGAATATTTAATAAAACAAAAAGTATATCTTAAATCAGATTATATTATAAAATCTCTTAGATGATATGATAAGCGATTAATAATGCTTACATAAACAAATTTTGATTAAGTTGTTCAAGTAAAAGACAAAATACACAAAAAAATTAAACTAACAACATTTAAATCTCGCAAGTACAAAAATATAAATATAAAATAATATACTGATATATTTAGTAAACACGGGGATATTATAAATACACAAAGACACTGTAATTATAATGTAGTTCATATTTATGTCCTTAAATAAAAATTATTCAATCATAAAATTATTCATACGACTAGCTGTGCGACTAGTTTATAGGTATATACATTTTATATGATGCTATACACTTTAAGAAAGGTAAGCCTATTTTATTTGAGCCTATTTCATTTGAGAATTTTTCATTCAAATGGAAATATTTGGTCAGGGTGAGTCCAGACCATCGTAGGAAAAGCTGGAAAGAAAATTTCTAGTAATTCTTTTGGCTGAAAATTTTCGAAAATTTATGTGTCAAAAATTTTAGCCAATAAAATTGCTACAGATCGATACGCTGATCCACCGTTCTGCTTTTCTAAGATGTTGTGGATTCAATCTCCAGTCTTTTCTTAAAATATCCTAATTAATTTGATAAGACTGAATTTGACTTCTTAATAATATAAACTTTAATCAGGTCTAAACCTATAGAATTCTATAAATATCTAAACAATTAGATAAATGTTAAAATTCTTAATCTAAAATTAGGTAATTTATAAGAAATTAATAATTAAAAATTTTTAAAACATATTTCTGACAAACAGGAACAGAGTATTGTACTTTCATATTAACAAATCACAATTATACACAGACTTACTACTCTATCAACTAAAACTTACACGCAATCTCTTTAAGAAATACCTTTCCACCTATGAACATGTAGTATAGCTTAGAAGAAAAGATGAAATAATTTTATTTTTGTACTATAAAAAAGTGGTTCAGAATCTGATTTTGCGTCTATGTGTACTAAGTTTCATAAATATACAAAGACACTAAAATATATAAATTAAACGTATAATAAAATAATCATTTTTGGAAAAATAATTTAAATAATACTTTTGTTGGTATGATTGATTTGGGTTGTAGTTTTTCTTTTCTATAAACCATAAGAAAATTGACTTTTTTATATTTTTTAGGACTAGTCTATAATGAAAAGATATATTAGGAAATATTCTTGTTGAATTTACATTGTTTGATGTAATTTTATCCATTTTGAAAATCATCCGAAATATGTCTTTTTAAATCCCTATATATTTATGAACTTGTCACATAATATAAGTTTTTTTTTCAATAACTCAATAATATTTTTTTTTCAATTGTTACGCTCTTTTGGTATACCCTGTACATATGTTTCTACAACAATGTGATTGTTATTACTAGAAAAAATCAGTCCATATTAAATAATAAAAATCTAGTCAAACACATACAGGGTGACAATTTGAAAATGAACAGTATTTAATAATCCCTCTACCGATGATAGTATGAAAATTTGACGAAACACGTCAATTTACATATCAAGGGGGACAATTTTTGAGGCATTTGTTACTTTCAACCCTTTGACCCCCAGGGCACTTACCCCTAAAATTTTAAATAGCAACCCCTATTTCTTTTACCATTTTTGTGTTTCTTATAGACATAAACTGCATTATTTTTTTGAGAATTTTATAAAAAATACAAAAATGGTAAAAGAAATAGGGGTTGTCATTTAAAATTTTAGGGGTAGGTGCCCTGGGGGTCAAAGGGTTGAAAGTAACACGACAATAAATGTCTCAAAAATTTTCCCCCTTGATATGTAAATTGACGTGTTTCGCCAAATTTTCATACTATCATCGGTAGAGGTAATATTAAATACTGTTCGTTTTCAAATTGTCACCCTGTATAGACCCTAACCAGGTGAATTATAAACCCTACTCTCTTATACAGGGAGTTTCAAAAAATAGGTGCTATCTCTCGTGGGGATATTTCTCACGTAAAAATAAGATTTATTGTTCATATCGACATAGGTCCGATTCTGCTTTGTTTCGTAGCTACAGTGTGTTAAAGTCTTAATAATCTTTCGATTTAAGTATTATAAATTTCTTCCATGTACTTTTAGTGATTTGAATGAAATTTTGAGGGTAAAAGTTTACTATAAGTGCTACATATTTTAATGCTAAAAAAGTGGCGATAAATTCATCAGAGGCGTGCATATGGGTTATCACTGAAATGTTTTTCAAAAAAAAAACATGTGCACCACTGACTTTGACATCTAAATTATATAGGCCGTTTAATTGTTAACTGGCGAAACATCAAAGAGATAGTTTTTAACTTTTTAGTTAAAAACTATCTTTTGATGTTTTGTCGAATTTGGCCTCCTTGATGAGATAAACGCAATTTTATTAATGACAATAATTAATAAAATTAACAAATTATATATCTTACATAATTTCTTATTAAATATTATTACTATTAGTTATTATTGCTATTAGTCCAACCTACAGCAATTTCAAATAAAAAAATAATGCTATTTAAGGTAATTACAAAAAGCCTAATTTTAAGAAGTTTTAATATCTTGTAACTCTAAAACTATGAGGAATATATGATGAGGAATCAATGAGTACTTGTTTAAAACTTTCGCAAGTTAATGACATTAGGCTCAGATTAATAAATTTGCTTGACTTGGATCAATGCAAATTAATAAAATTGCATTAATACCATCAATGGTATCGACATAATATTAAGAGACTAACAAGAGAAAAAAGGTAAATGGCGTACAGTTTTTTTTTAGAAAAATATGTCCCTGGTGAATATTTCGACACTACTTTAGCTTTAAAATATGTCACATTTGTAGTAACTTTTACTCTCAAAATTTCATTCGAAACGCTAAATGTACTTGTAAGAAAATTATAATATATCGAAAAAATATTAAGATTTTAACACTCTGTAGCTACAAAATAAAGCAGAATCGGACCTTTGTTGATATAAAAAATAAACTTTATTTTTAAGTGAGGAATCTTCCTATGAGAGATGGTACGTGTTTTTTGAACCACCCTTATAAGCAACAAAATCTCATTCAGTATTTTGCTTCCGTTTATTCTGAAAACAGCGACAGCTTCAAAAGCTACTGCCACAATAATTTCCAATTATGTAATTGGAAAATTTCAAAATCGTTTCCGTTTTTTTGTATTCTGTAATATTTACGCTCAAGCCAGCGTTGATTAAATAAATGTTTTTACTGAAATAACGATTATTATCACAGACGGCAGAAATAACATATGTTTTCTAAAAATTGACAGTTCTAGACAAAATGATATTAAAGGATACAGCTTAAAATTGTTTGTTTCAAGCCGAGAAGTGAGATTCTCGTATCCTAATATAGTAATTTTTTAGATTTTTTTAATTTGATAATTATACGGCCTTTTCATTCATTTATCAGACTAGTTTTTTATTAATAAAAATAAAATAAATATGACAGTATAGAAATAGGAGTTGATCTATACTGTTGTTTGAAATAGAAGTAGGTATAGTTGATCTATGACGTTTTAAATATTAAATCTGCGTACAATAGATGTATAACTTAGATGAATTCATGAAACTTAATGCCACAATTCTGAACAATTTCAACTATAGATTCACTTATTCATAGGATAATAAGGCTGATGATACATTAGATCAGAATTCGTTTGCAAATTTGTCTTTAGTAATTCTTATGAACACTGTAGGTTATGTTCGTTTACTATTCGTAATAGAGGTTCATATAAAGCTCAAAAATAAAAGCAGTTACTTAATTATATATTCTCATTGCTGTAATGTCTTTTATTGGAAAAAAATAGAAGAAAATGTTTGAAACTATTTTTTATCTACAATATTCTAAAAGATTACTTGGGAAAAGATAAAAAAATATGAATATTCAAGAATGACAATCAGATTTAGAGAATACGAAGTAACGATGTTGAATATCATTCGTCATCACTACTTCAATATTTTGTAATCTGATGAAGTCATGAATTCGGACCCAATGTATCCGCCGTCTAATATTTAAAATATGCAAAATAATTCAATTCGACAGTCTACAGGTTTAATTTGATCTAATGTGAAGATCTAGCAACGTGCAAGAAGAAATTAATGCTATTTTCACATTCTTCGCCGCACATTTTACAAGTGAACGGGTTGCCGAAACCGTGATAACTCATGTGAATTCTAAACATTACCTCCTCGCTAAATCCGATGTTACAGTCATAACAGTGGAACCCATATTGTCCAGCATTTTCAGCGCCTTGAACATTGTTTTCGTTGTGATTTCTATTAGACGTTTCTGATGAGTTCAAAACAGTAGAATCATGTTGACTATCATGTACAACTTCGACATTAGGAAACGCGGTATTCATTGATTCCGCTTCTTCGCAGTCAACTTCTGAACATTTGCTGGGTGGTTGACTCAAATCCAGAACACCTTCTTCGTTTTCAGATTTCATCTGATTTTGTTGTTTAGCCCATTGCTCGAAATTTTCTTTAATGAACTGGAGTTGTTGGAGCAATTCTGGATTGGGTAAGGCGACTGGAAAAGCGGGCAACAGTGGCAAAGGAAGCGGTACCATTCTAGGTTGATTTAGCAGAACCGGATTGCATGGTAAAGATGATACATACGGATGCTCGGATTTGGGCGATGGTGATTTTGGTAAAACCGAAATCGTGGATGGGAGTGAGGGTCTCTGCGATCTAGGACCGCGTTTGTTTCCGTAGACGTCGATGAATGATTCTGGATTAGGCCTACCGTCAGGCTTGAGTACCACCCCAGGCTGATGCCCTCTTTTTCGTAAATGCATCTTGAATATATGAAGGTGTTTGGTACAGTAAGGACAATCTGCACATCGGTACGGGTAAATTTCCCAGTGTGTTTTCTTGTGCGATTGTAACATAGATAGTGTTAAACTGCTATAGTTGCAAGAATCACAATGGTGAGGCTTGATTCCCTTATGATGGTTAATGTGATAATCCATATGGTGTTTATATTTAGTGACAAATGGGCACATCGAACACGTTAACAATTTTTCTTTTTCAATGTGGATTCTTAAATGTTCCCAGTAGCCCCCTTTGGTAATAGCAACATATGGACAGTGTTTGCACTTGTGCTTCTTGACTTTTCCCTTTGAATTGAATTTGGGTTGGTTAATGTCTGCTTGGTCATTATTACTACAATTTTCGAGGTGTTGACTCGACAGATCCATGTTGTTCATTGATGATTCGCTATCGGCTGCGGAAGTTGATGGCATGGATAAATTATTATTGTGATATGCGTATGGCCCGTAATGTCCATCTTGTGGTGGTGGTGTATGGAACCTCTGGTCACCACTTCCCGCACTTTCGAGCGAAGCTGATGGCCAGTCGCTTTCAGATGTGAACCCCGAATAATTTCTGGTACTATCAATTGGTTCCTGTTTCTGGAAAGAAAGAAACAAAAGCGTATATATTTTTATCTTGGTGGTGTTTGGAGCAAGTTAAAAAATATGCATGTGATTATAACGTCGAAACCATGTTTTAAAATGTTAAAAAAACCATAAAATTATTTCAGTTCAATTGTTCAATGTTACTGAAAGAGTGATACTAGTTATCCAAAAAAGTGATACTTTAACAATTGAAAAAAATATAACGTAAATCAAAATTAATAATAACCATCTATAAAGTAATGCAAACAAAAATATATTAATATAGAAATGCGTTTTGATATTTCGGACTTATTCAACCACATTTTCATGTTTTTGGTTTAAATTTTCTATAAAACGGTATATAAGTTTGGAGTATAAACTGGAACAACCATTTTAGAACAAGCGAGCGTTTTTTTATAAAGAATCGATTTCTCTCAAAACGTTAATAATAAAACAAAGATCCGTATGTGAAAACGATCCAGAGACATTATAGAGTGTCCGTCCTATTTAGAAAAAAAAGTTAAAATAATTGACGAATAGTCCTATAAAAATTGGGCTTTTAACCAAAGTTCTCTTATGAATAAGCGTTAAAAATAGATTACAAAAAAATATATAATATAAAAAGTTGATTTTCTAAATCAAATTTCCATTTATTTCAAATTCAAAAATTTAATTCCAAATCGACAAAAACATTGTAAATAAATTAAATATTATTAGAACCGAAATTGTTTTATTAAAAGACTATACCTACAGGGCGTTTCATTTAACGATGTGTTTTAGAGCTAAAAAAGGGTGGGCATATTTCAATATTTTTCCAA
This sequence comes from Sitophilus oryzae, assembly GCF_002938485.1. Lineage (NCBI taxonomy): Eukaryota > Metazoa > Arthropoda > Insecta > Coleoptera > Curculionidae > Sitophilus > Sitophilus oryzae. The sequence continues at coordinate 3,804,487 of NW_022147434.1, read as the reverse complement.
AAAAAATGCGCGCCACTGATTTTTTTTCCTAGGGAGCAAAATTATGTAGGCCGTTTAATGCCGATTGAAGTATCTTAATATTAATAATTAATTAATATTTCGATCTCCTTCATGAGATAAACGAAATGTCTTTTATGTCAAATTAATCATTATTACTAAAATAAAAATAAAATTAATAAATTATTTATTTCATCTAATGTATTATTACATTTTATTAACATCATTTATAACAATCAGTCCTACCTGTAAAAGATTTAACATTGTGTAACTTTAAAACTATGCATTTCCGCGCGTTTATAGGATTTTTTTTTCATATTTTTTTTTGTTCGGGAATCAAATAACACTTTGATTAGTTATTTAATTTTTGATTTAATTGATTCGGATTCAGAGAGATTAATAAAAGTGTGTTTGTGTCATCAAGGAGGTCGAAATCGAAGAAATATCTAGAGATAATTTTGTGCAACATAACTGTGCCAATAAAAGAAAAAAGTCAGTGGCGTACAGTTTTTTTTAGAAAAATATTTGAGTCATAACCTATCTGCATGTCCCTGGTAAATTTGTCGATACTTTTTTAGCATTACAGTATGTCGCACTTACAGTAACTTTTACCGTTAAAACTTCATTCGAATCGCTAAAAGAATTTGGAAAAATTATAATAAACCGACAAATAAAAAGATTTGGCCCCCATATATGTAACACTATAGTGAGATGTTTGGACTGCATCTCAATGTCTCCAAGACCAAACTATTGGTCTTTTCTAAGACTCCAATAAATGCACACCTGCGTGTCAAGGGACAAACAATCGAACAAGTGACCTCAATAAAGTATTTAGGAGCTAACATCAATAGTCAGTGCGACCCGAAAAGAGAAATATTTTTAAGAATTGAGCAAGCGAGAAAAATCTTCGTGGGAATGAAATCATTTTTTACAAGAAGAGACCTCAGTGCGGATCTCAGAACTCGAATGGCCAGATGCTACGTCTTCTCTGTATTACTCTATGGATGTGAGAGCTGGACACTGGATTCACAGACCGAGAAGAGAATAGAAGCCTTCGAAATGTACAGAAATACAGACGGATGCTGCGAATCTCATGGGTACAAAGGATCACCAACAATGAAGTACTCCAGCGCATGCAGAAACAAAAAGAGATACTGAACACCATCAAGGAAAGAAAAATGCAATACCTGGGTCATGTGATGAGAGGTGGTAGATACGAAATACTGCGCCTCATAATAGAGGGCAAAGTGCAAGGGAAAAGATCAGTAGGAAGACGCCAGAACTCATGGCTAAAAGATTTGAGGAGATGGTTTGAACGCTCGTCTGCGGAAATCTTCCGGGCTGCAGTTTCCAGAGCCACAATTGCCATTTGGATCGCCAACCTTCGGCAGGAGAGGGCGTGATAAGAAGAAGAATATGTAACAAAGCGGAATCGGACCTATGTTGACATAAAAAATGAATCTTATTTTTACGCCAGGAATCCCGAAACTAGAGATGGCACATACTTTTTAAAACACTGTATTATTTTTTTGGTAAATATTAAGAGTTTGTAAACATAAGTATTTTTAAATTTACAATCCCATGTAAAAAATGAGAAAATATTATCTTCCCAGATGATTTTATACAAAAATTGAATTTAGCGCGCCTGAAAAGCTTTGGGCGAGTCTGGCAAGGCTTTTGGGATGTTCCACATTAGCCAAACTATATTTGCAGTTGTAATTATAATACACAGCTCCAAATATAGTCTGGTTAATGTGGAACATCCCACTAAATTATTGTAATTATAATATAAAGGTGCCCGGTGGCGCAGAGGTACAGCTCTAGTCTACCAATCTAGAGGTTGTGGGTTTAGAATCCTACAGCCGGCATTTCATCAGCCACCTATTTTTATTATAATAAAAATAGCTTTGCTTCCTAGGTTGACGCAGCCTTAAACGCCTCCTACTTGGGATTCACAATCCTGAAGTAATAATAGACGGTTGAAGGGTAGTGCTAGCCACATTACCTTCCTTGTATACCGAACGGCTTTAGCATGGCAAGCTGTACCTTGCTACTCCCAAGGCATTAAACGCTATACCGGGTGCGTCTTAAAAGTGGCTCACCCCCTATAACATTTTTATTTTTTCAGATAAAAAATCGAAATTTGGTATGTCAGTATACGACATAAATTAGGATTGATTGACGCCTTCAATTGTTTTAGGTCACTTCATGTTTCACCGGATATGTCCAGAACTTCTGATTTTTAAATGGCACCGTTGGGTTGGTATTTTGTTACTTTATTCGATAGAAAATGACACTCTGAAGAGAATGACATATCATATGTCAACTTTTGACATTTTCGAATATGATTTATTTTAAATTGCAACATGCGATTCATAACGACAATTTGACTGAAAATACCAAGTGTGTGGTACCAAAATATTCGCTATGCTAGTGAGCCACCCCCGTTTCATTTGAAAAAATTGAGATATGATTAAAAATACGTAGACGATTAAATTTATTTTTTCAAGGCTCCTTGATTAAAAATTAGTGTTTTTAACGCAGCCATGTAGTGTGTTACATTCTAGATTGAAATTTAAAATGCAATTTTGTATTAAGCGAAAATGTCAAAAGTTGACATATAATATGTCAATCTATTCAAAGTGTTCCTATTCACTTCCCCTAGGAGATGCACTTCCCCTAGGAGATGAAAGACCTTGTCGTTGGTGGGGAAGTTCCTGGTTAGGTGCTGGGGGGAATCCCCCCTAGCACTTGGCTTGGTCTAAAAAGCATCTCACTCATCGTCTTGTCCCTGACTGTAGTGTCGTGGCCAGGGAATTGCACCAAGACATATAACGATACCAGGCGGGGCTACGGACAGCCTCAACCTTGGGGCACCGGGGGGTACCCCATTGTATTTTACCCCTTACTTCTACATGCGGGGCTCTGTAGAAGTGGACCGACTGTCCCTAGCGACTCATAGGAACACTATGAGATCTGGTAATAATAGAACAGTAACTGGGAACAGTAACAATGAAAGTTCCAAGGGGCCAAACCCAAAGAGAACTACAGGAGAGGTGGCTGACACTTGCGTGAGACCATCCTCCGCAAGTGGCATACAAGCTACCACCTCCTCCAAGGGTCGGGAGCCTACCTCCTACCTCTAAACCCAACAGGCGACACAAGCTACCGTTTCGTCTACCCGGCCTAGGTCGTAGCTCCTCGACTGTGAGGGACACGGGTCTCCGTAGGAAGTCCTGGGACTGTATGATGAGTTATAACTCAAGAAAGGGGGACACAATAGATCTCTAAGGTCGCAGAGATTAACCCCCCTCCCACTTATTCTAAATTCAAAGTGTCTGTCTATTCTCTGTCGAATAAAGTAAAAAACTACCGGGGGTGCCATTTAAAAATCAACAGTTGTAGTCATTTCCGGTGAAACAGGGAGTGACCGATAACAATTGAATACGTCAATCAATCCTTATTTATGTCTTATACTAACATACCAAATCTCGTTTTTTTTATCTGAAAAAATAAAAAAAGTTATAGGTGTGAGCTACTTTTGAGACGCACCCGGTATACGGGAGCCCTATTATTATTATAATTATATAATATAAACTATCATTTGACAAATTTTTAAGATTGCGAAATTATGGGCAATGGTTACAATAACTTTTATCCAATTTTTCACCTGCCAGGCATATTAACCATTGTCACTGATTACTTTTGCATAATATCTCTCGCTAAAGGCGCATTCTCACGACTCGTGTACTTGGCAAGTATTTTTTATTGGCATACAAGGTCTGGCGAGAATGCGACGTAGTTCCTATAATAAATAACTTAGAAATTCTGTATAGATGCCCAACGCACCATGTATACCCTGTATACCAATTACAAATGTTTGTCAAGTACACGAGTCGTGAGAATGCGTCATAATAGAACTATTCTTATCGCTGCAAAAAAAGTGCACTGTATTTGTACTTTCTAACTAACGCATTTTCCGCCTCAACCCATCGGAAAACCCTCGTTAAGGTGCATTCACCTCGGCTGCGCCGCGCAAAATATTTTTTTAGCATGTACTTTTGAAGTGTATTTTTTAGCGCGCAGAGAAGTATATGTCAAAAAATTATTTACGCGGCGCGGCGCGGCGCGGAGCGGCACAGCCTGTGAACACACCTTTACATATACATGAAATTTGCTTAGAATCATATACCGAATAATTCTATCGGTGTTTGATGACTGGGAAAATAAGTACTGAAAATCTTCACTGCCTCCTAGACTATTTAAATATCTTTATTAACTCTAAAAAATACCCAAATAAAAATTTACAGTTTACTTGGAATTTGTATGAATAAAAAACATGAGTTAGTATAAAATACCTTCAGTACAAAAACCACACATCCTGCAAATTGTGTATTTTTTATGCTTTTAATTTTAATACTTAGTCATAAAATACATTTTCTGGGAAGAAATATTTTCTTAAAAATTTAGGAAGAACATAATTTAGAACAAACAATACGAATATTCGAGATATAAAGAGATTTACTGCATTGGTTATATTTATGTATGCTGGTTGAGCAACCAACTATTTTAAACTAATTTTTAAATGAGAAAAAACAATCTGCTATTCATAGTATTTCATAGTGGACCACGTATTTCTACGCCTTCGTTTGGAATAAAAAAACAAACATTACTTTGTAATAATATTTCAATTGCGGAAATTATCTTTAAAAGAGTGAGATAAAATATTTTTACCTAATTAGGTATGAGTTTAAAATGACTCAATATAAAAATTACAAATGATCTCGGATGAAATGGATTTTATCTAAGAAAATTATTAGATCACATTATAGCAGCGTTATTAGTTACAGCAAATATATGAAATGTAACCTACCGGATGTTTTTCAAAAGTGGCTTACCCCGTATAACTTTTTTATGTTTTCAGATAAAAATACGAGAATTGGTATGTTAGTATATATGACCTTAATCAGGATGGATTGACACATTCAGTTGGTTTCGGTCTCTTCTCGTTTCACTGGACATATTTTTTACATTATTTGATAGAAAATGACATTTTGAATAGAGTAACATAAATATCATATGGCAACTTTTGACATTTTCTCTTAAAAAATAGTATTTTTAATTACAATTTGAAGTGCCATGGCTGTTTTAAAGCCACTAAATTTTAATTAAGAAACTTTTGACATTTTTGCATATGGTATAAATGAAATTGTAACATTCGGTTCATAACGACAATTTGGCTCGAAATACCAAGTGCGTGGTATTAAATTATTAGTAAAAAAATGAGCCACCCTCGTTCGATTTGAAAAAATTGACATATAATTAAAAATACGATTTGGGCCTTTTTTAACCGGACAGGATAAGACACGAAAAATATTAGACGACTAAATCTATTTTTCCAATTTTTGATGAAAAATTAGTGTTTTTAACACAACCATTCTAGATTCAAATTTAAAATAAGATTTTTTTAAGCGAAAAAGTTGACATTAAGGTTCTATTCAGAGTGTCTATTGAATAAAGTAAAAATATTTACCGAGAGTGCCAAAAGTTGTAGTCTTTTCCGGTGAAACAGGAAGTGACCAAAAAACAATTGAATACGCCAATCAATACTAATTTATATCATATCCTAATATACCAAACCTCGTTTTTTTTATCTGAAAAAATAAAAAAGTTATAGGGGTGAGATATAGGGGTGAAGTTATAGGGGTGTATAACTTTTGAGACGAAACCGGTATATCGCTTTACGTTAACCCAATTTGCGCGTTTTAAATAAACAAATGCAGGGTGAGGGGGAGTCTTAAATAAGTGCAAATATTTTTAGGGCTGATAGATCTCAACAAAAGTAACATATACATTTCTCTTTACCGTTTTCCAAAATAACCGAGTAATTCAAGTTTGAAAATTTCAAAAAAATTATTTATTTTTTAAAAAAATGAATAGCCACTGGATTTTTTGTATATTTGCAAATTTGCATCTCTTTTTTTCGGTAATATCACATAATATCTAATATCAGAGATACACATAAAGTACACCGTGGGAAAATTTGCGGTTAATAGGCAGTTCTAAAAAGTTTTCTTTAAAAATATAGAGGAAAATTTAACAGAAAATGCACGATTTTTAACATCTTTATTTTTGCAAAAAAAACTCATAGACGTATTTCTGGGGTCGAAATAATAATAAATCGAGTAATAAATTGTAAAAATATTTTCACTTATTTAAGACTCACCCTGTATATTCATCTAAGTACATGCAAATAGAAACCACGAAATATAAACTCTATTGGATGAACAGAAATTAATGCAACTTCAACGAAAGACAGTTAATTGTTTTTAGAATTATTCAATATTTAGAAAATGCAATCATATCTAAAAGATCTAAGTACTTTTCTATTTATCCAAAATCATAATTGAGTGTAAATTAGTACAAATTAATCAGTCATGTAAAATGTAAAAAAAAACAAAAAAAAATACTAACTAGTTAGATTACAATTAGGTAGTTGTCATCTATACAGGGTGGCGCACCTCATTCGCCTCGGTTGATTGTACGAACACGGAAAGATGTAGAAACAACATATTTGTCAGGGTATGTCAGAAGTAAGATCCATACCAAAGTTATATTTTTTCTTATGGAACACCCGGTATTTTATTTCATTTTTGGATTCTTGGGCCCAAAAAAGGCATTTATTATAAGGGTTAAATATGTTTAAAATCTTTGGGTTTTGAAATATTTAAAGATATTTAAATTTGCATGCTTCTAGAGAATAGATTATTAATACCCTGTACATTACTTTTCAGAATTAATTCTTGTGCTGAGTTTAAAGGTAAAGAAATAAACTTTACTGAAAAATGGCATTACTTCCTTAAATTTATACAGGGGTATCAAATATTGCTGATCTATTTTAAGGATTTATTTTATATAAAAAGTTCGTTATTTCAAACGCAACACCCTATATTTTTTAAAATAAACTGAAGCAGATTTAAATACTCTTTCAAACTATATTAGGGTTTCCTATACCTATCTAGCTCAGATTTTGAATAAAAAGCGATTTTTAAATTAAATTGGAATCAAGATGGTTATGGTGTCGCCATGGCAATTTTCTAGTGACAGTTAGTAACTATTTTAAAACTAAAACCATTTTAACTAGAGTCGACAGTAGTTTATGAACATTATTATTTATGACTTATAATAGTTTACTTAGATTTACCTAGAATAGTTTAATAAGTAAGTATTCATTATTTTATCAAGAAAAATAAAGCAGTATGTGCTGGCGGAACGAATGGATATGTTTCTAGTGATTTTATTTTGTGAGGAAAATTGCTTCTTGGCCTCAAGAGCTTATGCTTAAATGTATCCAAAATAGGAATCGTCCTGATAAGCGTTCCTTTAGAAAACTAATAATAATAATAGCTCCCGTGTATAGCGTTTAACGCCTTGGGAGTAGCAAGGTACAGCTTGCCATACTAGAGCCGTTCGGTATACAAGGAAGGTAATGTGGCTAGCACTACGCTTCAACCGCCTATTATTACCTCAGGATTGTGAATCCCAAGTACTCATTTAAGGCTGAGTCGACCTAGGTACCCAAACTATTTTTATTTTAATAAAAATAGTCGGCTGATGAAATGCCGGGTGTGGGATTCGAACCCACTACCTTCAGATTGGTAGACGAGAACCTGTACCTCTACGCCACCGGGCACCGTCCATTAGAAAACTACTTGTCCTATTTCGCAGAGCTGGTAGTATGGTTTATAAAAAAAACTGTTAGGCAGAAATCTGTCGTTGGAAGTGAAGTAAATGAATTTGCCATAATTGTCCCTTTTATAGAAAGTCCATTTATCTACAAGTCATCGTAAAATATATCAAAGAACTACTTCTTTGTTTTTCTTAATAGAATAATAAATACATATTTATTAAATATTATTTATGAAACTATTGTAGGTAAATTAAATAAAAGTAAACGGGTATACAGGGTTGTTCATCACATACGACGCGGAGTATCGTAGGTAAACTCTTAGATTTTTGCAAATTGTACGTTTTGGGTTCATTGAATTATTATTATTATTAGAGCTACAATTTAAAAATATTTTTACAAGATACAGAGTGGCCCAAATAAATAAAAAATATCAAAGTTGTATTTTTTTAAATGGAACACCCTGTATATTATTACATTTTTAGTTTCTACGATTAAAATAAAGATAAATTTGATTAAGGTTTACCGCATTTTAATCTTACCCTTTTAAATATTTGTAGTCAATTTTGTCAAAATACAGTAATAATTTTAATGCTTTATTTCTCCAGGCGTATTTAAGTTTTTAAAACCAAATATTGTACTGATATTGTCTATTTACTAAATTTTGTGTTTCATTAATAAAAATTATACTACCTTATTAGAATTTAGAATTTAGAATGAGTGGGAGGGGGGTTAATCTTTTTTACCTTATTATCCATTAATATTCCCCCTTTCTTGAATCATAATTTTTCATACAGTCCCAGGGCTTTTGACAAAGCCAGTATCTGGGACGGTTTTATAGAGGGTAAACTCCATCTCCAATATCAGTCGTACCAAAGTTCATGGCACGAATGGTTGTCGTCTCGGCGCACTCAGTGATGAGGTGTACTGGTGTTTCACCATCTTCCCCACAGAATCTGCATTCGCCGTTTCTTCTTAGTTTCAATCTACTGAGGTGTTCATTGAGGAGACAGTGTCCTGTTAAAACCCCGTGACAACTTTGAAGATTGTTCTTACTCAGACCCAGGAAGATCTTCTAATGATTTTTCTTGATCATATGCCTTCAGAAACTTCTAAGGAGTGTCTTAGACCATTGCAAGATTTCTATTCCAGGTTGCGGATGGAATCTTCCAAGTTCTTGAGTGTCCGCCTTGAGTTGGTTACCACTGGAAAGCAGAACGGTTCTGGTCCAGTTAGTGGAGTGTTCGCTCCTTTCCTAGCTAGATTATTTGCTTTTTCATTGCCTTCTATCCCTTGGTGAGCAGGCACCCAGTGTAGGAGGACTTTGTTTTCTTTGCCTAATTTATTCAGCTTCTCTATGCATTCTTTGACCAATTTCAAATCGATTGATACTGAGTTGATCGCCTTTAACGCTGCTTGACTATCAGATAAGATGGCTATTTCTTGTTTCCGATAGTTCCTATCTAAGATAAGTTGTACGCATCTCTCGATAGCGTAGATTTCTGCCTGTAGGATACTAGGGTAAGTGCCCATTGGTTCGGAGTAATTAGCTCTCGGCGCAAACACTCCGATCCCTGTTCCCGTATTGGTTTTGGAAGCATCAGTATACCAAGTTATGGTATGGTCTTTTAACTGCTGGGCAAGCGTTTCGCTCTTCCAATCCTTCTTATTGCTCAATGATCTGACAATTCTCCCAGAACTAATTCCGTTAGTGACCATTCTAATCATTGTCGCATTGGCATATCTACCAATGACAATGTGCAGTGGTGTTAGATCTAGAATGACCTCCATTGCTGCTGTTGGACAGGTTCTCATGGCTCCTGTGATGCAAACACATGTTAGTCTCTGGACTTTGCATAGGTTTAGCCTTGCCGTCCGTTGCTCTAGTTTGTTGTACCAGGCAACTGATCCAAAGTAATCATGGGTCTTACTATCATGGTATACATCCAGCGCAAAATGTTAGGGGAGCAGCCCCATCTATTTCCGGCCAGTCTTCTGCATATCATGAGAGCCTTTATGGCTTTGCTGGTAGTGTTCTTAATATGCCTGTTCCACAGGAGTTTACTGTCCAGGGTTATTCCCAGGTATTTAACTTCCTGTGTTGGCAGTATTTCCTTTCCATCTAGTTGGATTCTTTTCAAGTTTTTCAGACTTCGCCTTCTGGTGAATGGCACTATCGCGGTTTTGTCTGAGTTGATACTCAGCCCGACAGTCCTACACCATCTCTCAGTGATACGGAGTCCTCTTTGGATAATATCACACAAGGTGCCTTCATGTTTCCCCCGAGCGATCATGACTATGTCATCTGCATACCCAATGCAGTGTATTCCCGCTAGAGTTAATTCATCTAGTAGTTCATCCACCACCAAGCTCCACAGCAAAGGGGAGGTTACTCCACCTTGTGGAGTTCCTTGCGTTGTTTTAACAGCTACAGTTTTGGTGCCCATCTGAGCCTCTGCTGTTCGTGTTGACAGCATTTCCCAAAACCAGCGAATAATAGTTCTGTTCACCCCTCTTGTTTCTAGAGATCGCCTGACCACCTTATGTGGTATATTGTCAAACGCCCCCGCAATATCCAAGAAGGCACAAATTGCTGTTTCTTTGCTATCCAGACTTGTCTGTATTAGCTCCGTTAATTGGTACAGAGCAGTTTCTGTGGATCTGCCCGTTCTATATGCATGCTGACTATCATGCAGTGGTTTAACCTTTAGATGATTTTCTCCAATATGGTTGTCAACTACTTTCTCCAGCGTTTTTAGTATGAACGATGTGAGACAAATAGGCCTAAATGACTTGGGATTTGTCCAGTCAGTTTTGCCTATTTTGGGTATGAAGATTACTTTTGCTCTTCTCCATGTGGTTGGTATATATCCCATCGCTAGACTGCTTCTTGTAATGCTTAGTAGATGGTGAGTAGCTATTTGCTGACCCTCCTTTAGAAGGGCAGGAAAGATCCCATCCACTCCTGCTGCTTTATAGGGCTGAAAGGTGTCGATCGCCCATTTCAGCTTTTTGTTCTGTTATTACTAGCTTACCACTTCCCAATCTTCCTGCAAGGATTGTGGGGTTCAGTGGGAGCTACATAAGTATCAATAGGTCCGTTTAAGCTTCCGTCAGATTTCTTAATAAACATGTTTGGGATAGATCCGCTCTGGCCATAGCTTTGTGTAATCTAGCTGCATCAGGAGTAGCCGTGATGTTTTCGCAAAAGGATCTAAAGTCCGACCGCTTTGCCTTTCTTATCTCCTTTCTTATACTCAGTTAATTTCTCGCTGTAGAGCTGCCATTCGCCACTGGATTTAGTTCTATTAAAGAGTCGTCGGACCTCGATCTAAGTTTGGCCAACTTCTTGTTCCACCAGGGCTTGTTGTTACTTTTTTAGTATGCCTTTACTTGCAAGGCAACTAGATTCATATGCATCCAATATTGCACTACTGACTTCCCTCTTAATACCATTCTAGATGCAGATGGTTTCTGGCCCTACTCGCATCTATACGGTTTAGGTTGTCTACGAATATTGGTGTTATACATGTCCCAGTCTGTTTTTCTTGGATTCCTTCGAGTTTCTGTTTGGGGTGTGATTCCTCCTAATTTGAACTCGATGATTCTGTGATCTGATAGGGAGGGTTCCGTTGAGACCCTCCATTGTTTCACGTGACTGATTACACCAGCACTCCCGATTGTTAAATCTAACACTTCTGCCCGCGTTTTTGTCACAAACGTGGGGCTGTTCCCTACACTAACTACTTTAGACACTCTGTATACTACCTTATACAGAGTGTCTAAAATTTTATTTTAAATAATAATTAGCTATAAACGGCAATAACTTGTTTAATTTAAATAGAACATCCGGTATATTTTACAAGAATCAGATGCACAATTTAATTGTCTATCAAATTGTATTGTATCATATTTTACCTATGTCTTCAGGTTTTCGTAGAAAATGCATTTTCTTATAATTTAGACCTCAAAAATCAATATACCCATGGAATATTGACATTTTTGATTATTTTTAAACATGTAACAAATTTTTAAATGGTACGGATACTAATATTGTCGATATAGTTCGTTTATGTTATTAAAAAATAAAAAAAATGTTTAAATATTTGTAAAAGAGAACAAAATAATATGATTCCAGTATTCAAACTACATTAATTGACTGTTTGCGTTGATTAATAATAATTGCTCCAAATACTAAAAACCTTAATTTTGTATGTGCATTAGACAGCCTGGTAAAAAGTAACACCTTAAAAATGTTATTTCATTTTTTGACGGATGCTTATTTATAACAACAGAGGCGTTCATTTTCATAACTTATTATTATATTGATTTCTGATTCCAAATCCACATTTATTTAGAATAATTTATTAACTAATACAATTAAATATGTAATTAATTAATATTTTAGCGGAAATAATGGCGGTATATTTAATTAATGTTTCTCTTTTATAAAGATATAAATAGTTTTATTTTTGTATACCAATACTGGTATAATATTATCGTTTTTAGCACCTGTACATTTGTTGCTTTAAAAACAATCTAAAATAACAATATTCCATGGGTATTTTGATAAATGAGGTCTAAATTATAAGAAAATGCATTTTCTACGAAAACCTGAAGGGATAGGTAAAAATGGCATAATACAATTTGATGAACAATTAAATTGTGCATCTGATTCTCCTAAAACATACAGGGTGTTCTATTTAAATTAAACAAGTTATTGCCATTTAAAGCTGGAAATTATTTAAAATAAATTTTTAGACACTCTGTATGAGGTAGTATTATTTTTATTATTGCAACACAATAACTGATCAATAATTAAACTTCAGTAAATATCTAGTATTAAAAACTTTGATACCCTTGGAGAAATGAAGCCTTAAAATTTTTACTGCAATTTCACAAAATTGAAAATATTTATAAAACGGTAAGGTTTAAGGGTGATAAACCTTAATCAAATTTACCTTTATTTTAATCATAGAAACTAAAAATGTAATAATATACAGGGTGTTCCATTTAAAAAAATACAACTTTGATATTTTTTATTTATTTGGGACACTCTGTATCATGTAAAAATATTTTTAAATTGTAGCTCTAATAGTCCTTCAACGAACCCAAAACTTACAATTTGTAAAAATCTATTCGTTTAGCTACAATACTCCGTGTCGTATGTGGTGAACAACCCTGTATATTTAAATAAGTCCATAAACTAATTTCGATTTTGAAAATAGCTACTAACTGTCACTAGAAACTTGCCATGACAACACTAGCCGCCTTGGTTGCCATTTTATTGAAAATGTGCTCTTTATTCAAAATCTGAGCTAGATAGGTATAGGAAACAATATAGTTTGAAAGAGCGAAATAAATAAGATTTGGGAGGATTACAAAAAAAGCAAAAAAAATCTTAGAGATGCTATTAAGAAAGCTAAGAAAAAGCATTGGAACAGATTGTGTGATAACTTAGACTGTGATATTTTCGGAGACGGATATAGAATAGTAATGAAGTGGATGAATGGTTTTCAGGCCAGGCCCAACCTTACTATGCACCAGGTGGTGGAAGTGGCCTCAAGCCTGTTTCCAATTGATCCTAATGTGATACTTAACTGTGATACTAGCTTTAATACTAACTGTGATAAAATTACTTTTACGTTAGAAGAGTTATATATGTCTTCTGAGCGTCTAAAAAATAATAAATCTCCTGGTCCAGGTTGTATCCCAGGAGAAGTACTAAAAGAAATAACGAAAGCGAAGCCCGATTATCTGTTGACTATTTACAACCGTTTAGCGGAAAGGAAAATATTTCCATTTGAATGGAAGATTGCAAAGCTAATTCTCATCAAGAAACCTAATAAAGAAGTAGGAAACCCTTCAGCATATAGACCAATATGCCTTCTGGATGTGGAAGGAAAACTCTATGAACAGATGATACTTGCAAAACTAAACCATGAGCTTGACAGGACGGGTGGCCTGTCCATAAATCAATTTGGCTTCAGAAAGGGAAGGCAAACCGTAGACGCTATTATGCAGGTAATGAAAATTGCCAAAGAAGCAGCAGATTATGCCCCACAAAACCGAAAGCTTTGTGGAGTCATCACGTTGGACGTTAGAAATGCCTTTAATAGCGCATCTAGACAATTAATTCTAAATAGACTTGTCGAAAGGGAAATAAATAGGAACTGATTGAGATTATTGCGTCATACTTAACAGACAGACGAATAATTATGGAAGCTGAAGGGACCGCAAAAATTATTAGTGTCACTAGTGGCGTACCCCAAGGCTCAGTGTTGGGGCCAACACTGTGGAATATATTGTATGACAGCCTGCTAAACATAGATCTACCTAGCGGCGTGATGTTAATTGGATTTGCTGATGACGTGGCCCTAGTTGTTGTTGCTGACAATGAACATCTGTTGATGAGTAAAGCAAACATTGCCCTTATTAAAGTTTCTGCCTGGATGATGCGTAATAAATTAAAATTAGCACCGGAGAAAACAGAAGCTGTGGTAATTTCCACAAAGAGAAATATTTCTCCCGTAGTTTTCGAAGTAGAGGGTACTAGAGTAAAGCCGAAAGATACAATCAAATACCTGGAAGTGTGGCTGGACAAAAAACTCACCTTTAAAGAGCACATAGGCATGACCATTCTGAAAGCTGAGAAATCTTTAAGAGCACTATCACGTTTACTACCAAATGTTGGGGGCCCAAGAGCTTCAAAAAGAAGAGTCATGCTTGGGGTAGTCCATTCACAACTACTTTATGCCGCTCCTGTATGGATGCAAGCAATATCAAAAGCCCAAAATAAAATAAAGCTTGCCCGATTGCAACGGGTTGCAGCAATCAGGACATGTTGCGCGTATAGGACTATCTCGGGAGATGCAGCCTTGGTTATGGCAGGTATTTCCCCGATACACCTAATGCTACGAGAAAGACATGAAACATATATGGGCCTTCATAAACAGGAGGCACGAGAAAACTTACTAAATGCATGGCAGCTGGAATGGGAGTTGACTATTTTATGACCCAGGCCCTCTCCGGTCATGGATGCTTTAACAAATACCTCTATAAACGTGCTCGATCACAAACTGAGAGATGCTCATATTGCACAATGGAGGAGGATGTTGAGCATACTCTGTTCAACTGCCCACGCTGGGTTAATGAGAGGAAATATTTTGAGGTGCAGACTGCACAAGTATTCACTGTGGAGAGCATTATGCTGGACTGGTTGGCGGTAAAAAACTATGGACCGCGACACATGCCACGGTTAAGAAAATACTGAAGAAAAAGGAAGAGCAACGCAAATAAGCGAGGGCTGCCCTCATGCTGAAGTAATGCGAGAGCGGTTTCCAGCATGAGTGGTGTTAGACACGGGGTGGTTTTTTAGTGGGTAGGTCCAATCGGAAGAGTCCCACACTTCGTCTATAAAAGATCTTTCCACCTCGCTAAAAAAAAAAAGTTTGAAAGAGCATTTGAATCTGCTTCGATTTTTTATAAAAAATACAGGGTATTGTATTTGAAATAACGAAGTTTTTATGTAAAATATTTATGATTATTATAAATGATATTATTCATGATGATATTATTTTATGATGTATTATAAAAAATATAGGGTATGGTATTTGAAATAACGAAGTTATTATGTAAAATAAATCCTTAAAATAGATCAGCAATTTTTGATACCCCTGTATAAATTTAACGAAGCAATAACATTTTCCAGTAAAGTTTATTTCTCCACCTTTAAATTCAACACAAGAATTAATTCTAAAAAGAAATGTATAGGGTGTCAATAATCTATTCTATAGAAGCATGCAAATTTAAATATATTTAAATATCTCAAAAACCAAAGATTTTAAACATATTTAACACTTATAATAAATGCCTTTTTTTGGGATCAGGAATCCAAAAATGAAATAAAATACCGTGTGTGTTCCATAAGAAAAAATATAACTTTGGTATGGATCTTAGTTCTTAAACACCCTGTATATTTCAAAATAATTTTAAATTGTGCACATTGCCTCCCCACATGTACTCCTAAAATATTTTGTTTCTACATCTTTCCGTGTTCGTACAATCAACCGATGCGAATGAGGTGCGCCACCCTGTATATAGTAATATAATTTCTAGATAACAACCGGTGGTACTTACTACAACAGTATTGGTATCATTCAATAGCGTATCTGGGGCTAAACTGGGCATAGGGTTGCTCTGCTTTCGCCGATGCCTGTCCATGGACTTCCTGTTCTGCATGTGAAACGATGACCTTTCGGTATTATTGACTCCCATTTTCACAATAAAAATCTACACTCAAAACACACGAGTAAAATATAACAGAAAATCAAGTTCCCTTCGGCAAAAAAGCCTGTGTATATGAGAAGTCTACGAAAAACACTGAACGCACTACTACACTGTATGTATGTATGAGTGTAAACACATCAATTACTACGATTGGTACATTAGTATCAGAAACTATGCGCGTAGTACTACTACAAAATGCTGCTGCAAGGTGGATAGATTGAGAAGAGCCTCACAGACGCTCAGTTCTTTAACACAAGCGGCAGTCCTACTTGCCTACACAGTTGTAGGCAAGTAGGCCAGTTTGCGCACTTTTAACTGTGTAGTTTTACGCTAAATTAATGTTTTTTGAGATATTGTTCTATTTTGTTTTCTGAAAAAACTTCTTTTATTATTAATATTCAACAACTGCTTCCCTAGTCGCTTCCAAATCAATATCCTTTAGTTTTTCTACTGTATATGAAGTGTTTATAAGTTGCCGATTTTTTTATTCTTGTCGCAATAATCCTAATTTTTTATTTTCCTTAAACATGGTATGATTTTATATAGGTTGTTTCAAAAAATATGTGCCATCTCTAGTGGGGAGATTCCTCACGTAAAAGTAATATTTATTTGTCATGTTAACATAGGACCGATTCTGCTTTGTTTCACAGCTACAGGGGGCTAATTTTTTTTTTCGATTTATTATAATTTTCATCTAAGTGCTTTTACCGATTTGAATGATACTTCTAATTTGAGGCTACTATAAATGCGATATAATTTAATGCTAAAAAGTGTTCACATATTCACCAAGGTCGTGCATATTATCAATAATAATCAATTCAATATCAGTCAATCAATGTAGGCCGTTTAATGTCGATTAAAGGTTGTAACTTGATATTTTGTCGATTTCGATCTCTTTGATGAGATTAACGCAATTCTATTAATCAGAATTAATGAAATAAAAATAGTAATTGAATTAATAAGTTATTTATTTAGCCTAATTTATTATTAAATTTTATTAAAATTTAAAATCACTGATGTTCTAAGTGCTACCTAAAGCAAATTAAAAAAATAATAATGGTATTGAAGATAATTACAAAAAACCTATTTTTAAAAAGTTTGAACATCCTGCATGCAACTTTACAAATATGCATTTCGGCACCTAGGTTTATAAGAACCTTTTTTTGAGATTTTCTGATTAGGAAAGGTTACTATTTGACTTGGATTAAATAAAAAACATAGTTTTAGAGTTACAGGATGTTAAAGCATTTTAAAATTAGGTTTTTGGTGAAGGAGACAGAAATCGACAAGATAGCAAGAGACAACTTTCAATCGGCATTAAAGGGCCTACACAATTTTGCTTACAACAGAAAAAAGCCAGTGGCGTACATTTTTTTACAAAAATATTCCAGTGATAACTCATATGCAAGACTCTGGTGGATATGTCGACACTTTTTAGTATTAAAATATGTCGTACATATAGTAACTTTGACCCTCAAAATTTCATTCGAATCGCAAATATAGCACTGAGAAGAAAATTATAATAAATGGAAGAAAGATGATGACTCCCTATGGATGAAGAACCCTCTATAACTACTAAACAAAACAGAATCGGACCTATATGTTGATATGAAAAATATATTTTATTTTTACGTCAGCAATCTCTCTAAGAGAGATGACACGTGTTTTTTGAAACACCCTTATAGTTCATTACATTAAAATAAAAACTGTTGTACGCGCAGGCCGAATTCAAGCACGGTCTGATTTAGCACATGTCAGCCTGTACAATGGGCTACTCATAGAGAAACTAAAATAGAAGAGTGTTTGAAAGGTTGTCTAACTTGACCATAATGATGCATAGTTCAGTTAAGGCTCGAGAGTGGCGCTACCTGCTATCTGTCAAATGTTTTGACAAGAATGACAAGTGGCGTGAAAGCAAATTAGTTGAACTTTGTAACTCCTATAGTTTAGTTCGGCTTTTACATTATACAGGGGTCCCAATATTTCGTGGACATAGTAAACTACTACTTATTTTTTGAGTGAAAATAAGTTCAATGGACATAATTTACCACTTTACAAAAGTGCTTCGTTTGTCCGTTAGAGAACATCAAAATTAAAAAAAAAATAGTATACATTACTTACTTACTGCCATTTCTCGCTGACGACACAGTATACATATACAATAGTATACATATTGTTTTATTAGGACAGTAAAAATTATACTTTTCGTGGCTATTTCTAGATGGTTTTGAAAATTTACCAATACCCATTAGCAGTTTACAGTCAAAACATTTAATATCGTATTACAAATTAAAAAAAAATAGATTGTAAAAAAATAAGTACCTAATAATGATTATGTACGATTTTTTCATACCTTTTTAGTTTCTTGCATCTTAAAGAAATCTTTTATTATTATTATAACCATGACAAGAAATAAATAACATATAATCTATACTAATATATAAAATCATTGCATGGTGACATCATATGACCATGGATTAATCAGACATGCTGATTAATCACGATCCTGCTCAAACCATTCAACGTAAGATGCTCAATTTTGGCATACAGGTTGATTCTAGGGTGTAGAGGTTCGATAAGAAGGGATTTTTCGAAATTCCAGTTCCAACAGAGTGAAACCACCCCTCAAATATTACAATATTTTTTATTTAAAAAACGGTCAAGTTTCCGAAAAAACGCTGAAACACGTATATTTTATTTTGCTGTTTTACATATTTTAAGATTTTTTATAAATTTATACAGGGTGTTTCATAAAATATGACTACTGAGTAATCACGATTCTGCTTAAACTGCTTGACATTTAAAGCTGATTTCTGGCAAACGGATTGACTGTGGGGTGTAGAGGTTCGATAAGGAGGGGTTTCTCGAATCTCAAATTCCAAGAGGGTAAAAACGCTCCTCAAATATTACAATATTTGTTATTTAAAAAACGGTTAGTCTTTCGGGAAAACGCTTTGGACAAGCATAATTTATTTGTTTTTTTGTACATATTCTGAAATTTTTTAAAAACTCATACAGGGTGTTCTAAAAAGTTGGGTAATTGATTAACCACGATTCTGCTTAAACTACTTGACGTAAAAAGCTTATTTTTGGCAAACGGATTTTTCGAAAGTCAAATTCCAACGAGATGAAACTACCCCTCAAATAATACGTTATCTATATCTATCTATATCATAAGTTATATAATAATATCGACATATTGTTTTTTCTCATGCTAACATAAATGTGAGAAAATTTTATCCAGTTTGTATGTTAATGGAAATTCTTGCTTTGCTTTATCATCACCACTACAAATGATTAATTCGACGCGAACGAAGTCGCTGGTACACGCTAGTAAATTTATATAACCTAAAAACACAATTCGCAGCGAATATTCGCCAAAAATTAAATCAGTTTCAATATGTCCGAACCCCCCCCCCCAATTTTAAATTATGCGAATTTGCATTAAAATATTAAATCAAATCTGCTAATTTTGATATTAAAATCAAAGAAACGATAGGCATACATTGCTAAAGTCTACAAATGCCTAAGCAATACATTTATTTATATTAGATTGAATTAAAAAAGCCACTTTTATTTTTTCTAAGAGGCTATCGGTTTTTCATCATAATTTTTGCGGTGGTAAAATCTATTTTGTGCCGTGTGTCCATTATAAATTAATAGTAGAGT
This sequence comes from Sitophilus oryzae, assembly GCF_002938485.1. Classification (NCBI taxonomy): domain Eukaryota; kingdom Metazoa; phylum Arthropoda; class Insecta; order Coleoptera; family Curculionidae; genus Sitophilus; species Sitophilus oryzae. Next base: position 3,784,845 of record NW_022147434.1, on the reverse strand, counting down.
ACTAGTACTATAATAGTTCAGTACAGCTTTTTATTCAACATCATTTCACCACAAACCTTCGCAGCTTTTCGCAAATGTATTTTCTTACTATCTGTTCCAAAGCTCGTTTAATTATATTTTATCTCGATCATACGATATTAGTAAAAATGCTAGTTGCTGTATACAAGAGTGGAAAAACAGGTTATTAGTTCTAATCAATAAAGAGTACATAACATTAATTTAACTGGTATAAACGTGGTACTTTTTATTAGAGACTTAAAACAGCAGTTAAGTTGCATACGTGAATTTCAAGAAATGCAAATTATATTATGTGCTCGTTAAAAGAAGCTGAATAAAATGATGCGGTTTCAGATACTGGCGATTCTGTTTGTAGATGCCTACTGTTGTAGAATGAGAAATATGCCTACTGTTACTTTTTAATCCAAATTATTTAATTGTTTTTTTTTCAATTTAGTGGTCCGATTTATACGATGTTGCCGCTAGATGGCGAGGGCATCTAGTCCTCGTCATTGTAGTAGTGTTCTTGGTACTCCAATGCTATTACTACATTTTGTTTGTCAAATCCAAGGATCCAGCAAAGTCTGTTGCTAACAACAGCCTGTTGATGATGAAATCCCAAAACCGGTCGTCGGATGGCTGTTTTTTCCTGTTTTCTTCTGTCTAACTTAGTGATGGGAATAATCGAATTATTTTCACCATCGAATAATTAGTAATAATTCATATTTCACCATCGAATTAATAATTCGAATTATTTAGTAGAATTATAAATTTAACCTAAAAATAAATTTGTTCCAGCTAGTGCTCGGCTAGGGGCTATTTTAAACAATTCGCAGAAATTCTGAACCATTGCCATACCTATATTCTATCATTGAATAAAGAATAAAAAAAAATATTCTTTATTCAATGTATTCTATTAACTGTGCCGAAGCCGTTTAATAAATTAAACCATAATTTATACTTTTAAATTTAAAAGTGCCGAGTTTATGATTGTTGTTATGGCCTTTTATAAACATTTCAATTCCTATTGAAAACCTCCTCTCTAAAATAAAAGCTTCTTCTAAAACGATATAAGTAGGGAATGCAATCCCGCAAATGCTGGATCCCCCAATCCCTCTGAGATTCCGCGGGATCGAAGTTGCGGGATTTATCGTGTGGGATCCGCGGGATTGACACATTACTACTGGGTAATCGAATCGATCTCGATCAAGCTCGAACCCCTTCGGTCCGGGCCGATGAGTCGACGCTCGGAACCCGGGGGACCCGTTACTGGTGGACAATTTCGTCAAATATACTGCCGGACATAATTATCAGGACAAGCAAAATTTTAGGGTAAATTTTAAGTTGAATATCTCTTGAACTAAAAAAGATTTCGGGATGCGGTTTGGACAGGTTTTAGATGCATCTATTGTGATTAAGATGCTATGTGGTTTTCGAAAATGTATTTAGCGAATTCTCGTATACAGGGTGTTTTATAAGAGAGTGAAAATTTGGTCAAGAATCTTTTTTACCGCAAATTTACGAGTTTTAAAAAATCGAAATTTTTACCAAGTACGACTAATCTGTATTGAAATTAGAAAAAAAATTTGATCGGTTTTTATTTTTTTTTGTTTTAAGGAAAATTGACTTTTTTTCGAAAAATATGCATTTTTAGTCATACGTATGGTCCTAAGTGGTACAAAAAGCTTTGTACATTCTGCATATGCCAAAAAATTATTAATTAGTTAAAATTATTAATTAATAGAATCCCATCAACTAAAAGGTCTATTTAAAACAGATAATATTGAAGTGTGTCACAAAGGCTTTAATTTATTATCGGAATGTTACACAAAATTAAAATCAAAGACTTCTAAAAACAAAAAGGGCAACATAGTGTACCAAATTCCTTGTAATAATTGTGACGCTGTATATATAGGTCAGACAGGCCAATATCTGGAAAATCGTCTAAAGAGTCATAAATATGACAAAAAAAACATTACAGCACTTGTTACTCACGAAAAAAATAATAATCACACCTTTGATTACAATAAAACAAGAATTTTAAATTTTGCGGATCCGCGGGATTCATTGCTTTAATCCCGCGGGTTTGCGGGATTGAGATTTTGGTGCGGGATTGCATTCCCTAGATATAAGTATGTCCTTGTTTACGTGCGGTTCGTATTTCTTTTTATTTTATCAGTGGCAATTAATAATTATTTAGATAAAAGAAGAAAATTAATTTTAGTGTTCGGCAGGTGTTCGGTGAAATTTGGGTGAAATGGAAAAGAACCAAATAATAGTAGTATTCTTTCGTTCTGAACGAAATGAAAATTTTCACTTAAACTGATTTATTCCTACGTGGTATAGGAAATAACAATGATTTCTGAATTTTTTTAAATAGGATCTTCCTTTCTTTGTCGATTCCCTTTATAAATCATTTTAAGTGAAAATTTTCAGTTCGTTCAGAACGAAAGAATACTACTAATAATTACTAATATTCGTCCATAAGAGGTTATGTTTTATGTTCATTTGCAATTCGGTTACCACAGATATAATATAAAATACTACTAATTTTTATCTCGATTATATCGAAAAAGATAATGGAATTAGTTAGTTTTAATTTACTATCGAATTAGTCGAATTATTTAATTCGAATTTTCCCAACACTAGTCTAACAACTGTATTCTACAGGGTGGTCCTAACTGTATTCCAAAAACTTTGGCAGCCTATTCTGCAGATAAAAATAAGCAAAAAAGTTCGTATAAATGTATATTCTAAAATGCTTATTTTCGGAGATACAGGGTGTAGAAATTTCATTTTTATTTTAATTTTTTCCAAATAATTTCTGAAGTAACGTTAATATTTGGATGAAAATTGGTGTCTGGGAGTTTTTTGACATGAGAAATTTGATTTTGATGTCAATACACACCTACTTACAGAGGGCGCCACCTTTTTAATTGTTTTGAAGAGCAATAACTTTTCGTCCGTACCTGTATAAAACTACTGAGTGAAAAAATATACATTTCCGTGATTTTTTATGTAAAAAATATCTCTTGGTAAAAATCGCTAGGATCAACCGTTCTCACGATATTTAGAATGGAAATAGTCAATACATGTCATTATTGACGAAAAATAAACGCGTGTTGAGTAGATAGTTTAATTGACTGAAATGACAAATTTGGAAACTTTTTATTTTTTTAATTCATTCATAAATTTTTCTTCGAAAAAATGATGATAAAATAGTTTCTGTTGAACTTTTGGCACAAAAACATTTCAAATTTATGATTTCAGTCTAATAACTATTTAGTCAACATATTTAATTTATGTCAATGATGACAGGTATTGATTCTATTCCAAATATTTCGAGAACCATTACTCGTAGCGATTTTTACCAAGAGACCTTTTTTATGTAAAATATCTCGTCAAAGTAGATTTTTTCACTCAGTAGTTTTATACAGGTACGTACGAAAAGTTATTACTCTTCAAATAAGTTAAAAAATTTGTAGGTGGCGCCCTCTACAAGTAGGAGTCGTATTGACATAAAAATCAAATTTCTCATGCCAAAAAACTCCCACACCAATTTTCATCCAAATATTGACGTTGCTTCAGAAATTAGTTGGGAAAAATACTTCAGAAATAACTGCACACTGCATTTACCAACTAATAGAATCATATCAATTTTCTGTGATGTAGGATAAGTTTGCATTTTCGGCCAATTTCTGAGAAATTTTTTTATTTTAACTGACACAAAATGATAACTAGTTGTTAAAGTTGGACATTAGACAGTTATGTTGAAGTAACGTCAGACATATCAGCCACCTAAATTTTATCAAATAATAAAGATCTACTCAGATCAAATCATGTAAATGAAAATATCTAGGAAAATCTTTATTTGAGGGGTAGGCAACGTCAATAGTATTTTGAAGAGCACATGAATTCTCAATTGGATATCGGAATAGTATACTGGGTGTTTCTTTTAAGATAAAAGAGTAGGTAACATACTTTTGAAGGTGACCAATATTCAATATTAATTTTGTCTCACCCTGTATAACTTTTTGGATCAAGTTTTAATTTGATTTAAAGTACAATAGTTAATTTATCTACATATTAGGTTATACCGGACAAATTCCAATTTAGGTGGCTTTTATTGTAATTTAAAAATTGTCCTTTATTTCTAGAAAATATTAGATATGTCAAAAACCTTACATTTTAGTCATATACTTTCATATATTTTCTCTTATAAAATTCACCTTTATGTTTCTCCTAGAATCCGAAAATCAATTAATATATAGGGTGTTACAAAAAACAAAACTTTGATATGTAACTTTTTTTGAGGACACCCTGTAGAACTTTCTATATTCTTAAAAGGTGCTCTGAATTAACCTACATAATAATATGCTCACAAAATTTCATTTCAATACAAACTGTCGTTCTTCTTGGAACCTTGCGGCGTATGAGAGGCGCCACCCTGTATTTAATGTTATTCAATTTTATACCAAAAAGTGGTGATTTTAATCAAGTTATTTTTTTATTTTATTGTTTTTTATTTTTATTTTATCGAAAGCCTGCCTAAAATGAATCTTTCTTAATTCTTAAGAAGCATAAATATTTATTTTTCGTTAAAGGTTTTAAATAATGTATTTATCTTTAGTAAACCAGCTAGTGAATAGTTCTTTTTACTAAGTTATGCGAATACGTAATTTGAATAGGTATTAAGAAAATATAGTAATTATTAAAATTATAAATGAAATAGTTTTAGTCCCTAATAGTATAAATTTTGAAGGTAAGCATCAAACATGTGTCAGGACTGTTATTTTTCAATTTCTGTTTTAATTTCATTTTTATTTTATATATGCTCTTTTTACATATTCTTTAAAAATTTAGACTAATTAACTCTTTTGTTGTATTTTTTATTAAAAAATAATTTTGTATTAGTTTATATTTATATATATATAACTACATATATTTATAAACCATACGAGGAATGTAATTAAATAAAACACAAATTATATCTTAAATCGGATTATATTATAAATCTGTTAGATTATATATAGCGATTAATCAATCTTACATAAACAAAACGTATATATAACAAATTTTGATTAAGTCGCTCCAGCAAAATCACAAAATACACAAAAAATTTAAACTAACATCAGTCTCAAATCTTGCAAGTACAAAAATATAAATAGAAAATAATATACTTACATATTTATTACAAGGAGATGTAATAAATACATAAGGACATTATAGTATTACTATAATTATAATATAGTCCATATTTAGATCCTTAAATAAAAATTATTTAATCTTCAAATTATTCATGTGACTATTGTAATATATTTTAAGAAATGTAATATAAATATAGAGCCTATTTCATTTGGAAATATTTGGTCAGCCATTTCTTAAAATATACTAATTAATTTGATAAGACTAAAGTTGACTCCTTAGTAATATCTAAAATTTACTTAAATCTAACCCTATATCTAATACAGTTAAATAAATGTTACCCAAATCATACATACAAAAATTCTTAATCTAAATTAGGTACATTTATAAGAAATTAAAATTGTAAAATATATTTGTTACAAACAGGAACAGAGTATGTACTCGAATACTAACAAATCACAATTATACACAAACTTACTGTCTACCAACTAAAACTTACACGCAATCTCTTTTACAGATAACTGTTTTTCACAGTTTTACATTTAATATAAATATGGCTTAAAAGAAGAGATCAAATAAATATTTTTGTACTATAACATTGTTGATGAAAATAAAAAGTATGAAACCTATATACAGGGCGTAAAAATCAAATAAAGTTGATCAGAATTTGATTTTACATCTATGTACCAAGTTGTATTAGTTGGTACATGGACTTACATTGTTTGATGAAAGTTTAGGACATTTTGAACATCTTTCGAAACACATGTATATATTTTTTAAAAACCCGTTATGTTAATAAACTTGGCACACATATTTTTTAAATAACTCAATAATAAAAGCTTTTTATTTGTGGCGATGTTTTAGTCACATCCTGTATATATGTGCTTCCAACAATGTGACTATTATTACTAAAGAAAATCAGTCCATTAATCTAGTAAGTCAAATTGTGATAAATACGATAGATAAATGTTAAAAATTCACAAAATGCAAATTTAAGAGGTAGAAAGAAATGCTGATTAGTAAAATCAAACATAGGCACTAAAAATATGAATATTATATGTAAGTCATACCATGGATTTACTTAGGAACCTGCATAGACCATCCAGACAAATTCTGAGAACTACGGTCTGCTCTATTATATAAGCAACAAAAACTCGCTCAGAATTTTGCTTCTATTTCAGAGAACAGCAACAAGTTCAAAAGCTACCGCCACAAGAATAATATCTTTTAAATATCGTCTTATATATCTTGAGGAATACTTTTAAGCCTGAGAAACAAGCTAGGTCTTAAAGTATTTGTCTTTTGAATCTGCAGCTGTCGCGATTAAACTTTATGTTTCTTTAGTATAAAAAGTGTCGATCAGTCATTTTAATTCTAATGCCTAATAGAATTAATCAATTGCACATTAATGTGACTAGTATTAAATATTACTAAATCAGTGTACGATAGAGTGACAACTTACACGAACTCGTGAAACTAAATGCTACAGTTTTGAACAATTTTAACTATAGATTCACTCTATTGTACATTGATAGTATAATTAGGCTGAAGATACATTAGTTCAGAATTCGTTCGCTAATTCGTTTTTAGGAATTCTTACGAACAGTGTAGATTATAACCGTTTACTATTAGCAATGGGAGTTCATAATAGAAGTCAAAAATAAAAGTTGTTACTAAATTATATACTGCTGGAATATTTTATCTGCTGTACCTAATGTATTTTATTGATGAAAAATAGAATCTCAATCTCAATGATTATTTGAGAGAAGAGAGAAAAAAATAATGCATTTTCAAGAATGACACTCAGGTTAGAGAATAATGAGGTAATGATGTTGAATATCATTCACCATCACTATTTCAACGTTCTCTAATTTGATTATGTCATGAATTCGGACCCAATGTATCCACAGGTTTAAACTATGTAAAATAAATAAATTCGACAGGCTTAACTTGATCTAATGTGAAGGTCTAGCAATGTGCAGGAAGAAATTAACACTATTTCCATTTTCTTCGCCGCACATATTACAAGTGAACGGGTTGCGGAAACCGTGATAACCCATGTGAATTCGAAACATTACCTCCTCGCTAAATCCGATCTTACAGTCATGACAGTGGAATCCATACCTTTGAGTTTCAGCGCTTTGCCCGCTGTTTTCGTTCTGATCCTTATTAGACGTTTCTGGTCCGTTGATAATAGTAGAATCATGTTGACTATCATCGACAACTTCGACGTTAGCAAACGCGGTACTCATCGATTCCTCATCTTCGCACTCAACTTCCGAAGATCTGCTTGGTGGTTGACTCAAATCCAGAACACCCTCTTCGTTTTCAGATTTCATCTGATTTTGTTGTTTAGTCAACTGCTCGAAATGTTCTCTAATGAACTGGAGATTTTGGAGCAGTTCTGGATTGGGTAAGGCGGCTGGGAAAGCGGGCAACAGTGGCAAAGGAAACGGTACCATTCCAGGTTGATTCAGCAGAAGCGGATTGAATGGTAATGATGATAAATGCTGATGCTCGATTTTGGGAGATGGTGCCTGTTGTAGCGGCGGACTTGAGGATGGAATTGAGGGTCTCTTCGATTTAGGACCCCGCCTGGTACCGTAGACGTCGATAACTGGTTCGGGATTTGGCGTACCGTCCGGGTTGAGTACTATCGCAGGCTGATGATTGTATTTTCTTAAATGCAACTTTAACGAATGGACGTATTTGGTCTCGTAAACACAATCAGAACAACGGTACTGGTAAACTTTTGAATGCGATTTCTGGTGCGATCGTAGCATAGAGTTATTTACACAGGTATAGTTACAAGAATCACATTTGTAAGGCTTGGTTCCGTTATGATTCATAATGTGGTACTCTAGGTGGTGTTTAAATTCTGTGACAAACGGACACTTTGGACACTTTAACATTTTATCTCCTTTAATGTGGATTTTTGAATGTTCCCAATAGTCCAGTTTGGTAATAGCGACATATTTACAGTGCTTGCACTTGTGCTGTTTGACTTTTCCATGTGAATTGAATTTGGGCTTGTTAATATCAGTTAGATCATTATCACTAGAATTGTCGACGTTTTGACTCGAAATATCCATGTTGCTCATTGATGAATCGCCACCTCCTGAAGTTGATGGCATGGATAAATTACCATTGTAATATGCGTATTGTCCGAACGGAACTTGCGAGCCGGTGAAATGGTTATGGCTAGCGTCGGTCCTGCAGTCTCCATCCTGTGGTGGTGGTGTATGGAATCTGTGGTTACCACTTCTGTCACTTTCGGGTGAAGCTGATGGGCAGTCGCTTTCAGACGTGACCCCGGAATCGTTTCTGGTATCGTCCATCGGTTCCTGTTTCTGGAAAGAAAGAAACAAAACCGTATAAATATTTATGTTGGTGGTGTTTGAAGCAGTTAAAAGATGTGTGATTATAACGTCGAAACCGTAAAGAAGAGCAATAAAAAAGCTCTGTTTACGTAACTAAATCAATTGTTTAAAAATTCAGAGACAAGTTTGCGTAATGTGTAACAGCACGCATCGGATAGATTTAGAAATCGTAAGCAAAACATGTTTGTTTATGTTATATTTTTAAGAAAGATCCACAAAGATTCCACTAATATAACGCATAAGGAAACGTAATAAAACCAGGCTTATCTATAAATATATTAAGAATTTTGAACTATAAATTGATCATTAAATGATCTTAACATGCAATTTATTGATTTGTTTTATTTAAGTTAACATTATTCCAATTCGTATTTGAGATCGGATTTAACTTATTTATGCCAAAACATTCATTAAAATCTATATAGGGTTGTTAATTGTCAAGTTTTCCAAATAATTTCTGAAGTATCGTCAATATTTGAATGAAAATTGGTGTTTGGGAGTTTCTTGACAAGAGAACTCTGATGTTGATGTCAATATGACTCCTATTTGTAGGGTGCGCCTCTTACATGTATTTTAACTGTTTTGAAGAGTAATAACTTTTCGTTCGTACTTGTATAAAACTGTCGAGAGAAAAAATGTACATTTCCGTGATTTCTAACGTAAAAATGTCTCTTGGTAAAAAGCGCTTCGAGCAACCGTTCTCAAGATGTTTAGAATGGGAACAGTCAATACATGTCATTATTGACAAAAAAATAAACATGTTGAGTAGATAGTTATTCGATAAAATGATAAATTTGAAGACTTTTTATTTTTTTAAATTAATCATAAATTTTTCTTCGAAGAAATGATGAGACGCTTTTGGCACAAAAAACATTTCAAATTTATGATTTCATTCTACAACTATCTTGTCAACAGGCTTATGTCAATGATGACAGGTATTGATAATTTCGATTCCAAATATCTCGAGAACTATTACTCGTGGACAAGATACTTTTTTATGCAAAAATTGTATATTTTTTTACTCAGTAGTTTTATACAGGTACGAACAAAAAGTTATTACTCTTCAAACTAGTTAAAAAATATATAGATGGCGACCTTTATAAGTAGGAGTCATATTGATATGAAAATCAAATTTTTCATGTCAAAAAACTCCCAGATACCAATTTTCATCCAAATATTGACGGTGCTTCAGAAATTATTTGGAAAAAATCGAAATAAAAATGAAACTTTAACGCCCTGTATCTCCGAAACTAAACTTTTTAGGACATACATTTACATTATACGAACTTTATTTATTTATTTTTATCTGCAGAATATGCTGCCGAAGTTTCCGGAATACAGTACTGACCACCCTGTATAATATGCGGGTGATTCCATAAATTCCATTTGAGAAAATTGAGTTATGATTAAAAGTATGCATTGGTGTAACCACAGGGGTGCCCCCCCCCCTCGGTACTGCTTACGTATTAATTTTTATTTGCTTGTGATGCAGTAAAAATGACGTTTTCTAGTTTTGTTTAGTTAATATTATTTTGTTGTGTTCAAAAAATGTGTTAATTTTTATTTTTTTAGAAAATTTGTAATCTACGGGAACAAGGTTTGATAACCAAGTCTATGAAATTTATTGATAGAGAAATTCATGTAAACGTTTTATTCAAAAAATATGTTTTTAAAAATTATTTTAAACCCTGGGCTCCCCTGGGCTCAACCCCAGGCCCCCCAGGCCCACCCCAGAATAAATTTCTAGTTACGCTAATGAAAATATGGTTTAGGCATCTTTTAACCGGCCAAAGACACGAAAAATATTTTACGACCAGATCCATTTGTTCAAGACTCGTTGGTTAAAAAATTGTGGTTTTAACACAGTCTTATACCTATATACTCTAGACTGAAATCTGAAATTCTATTTTTTTAAACAAAAATGCCGAAAGTTGACATATGTTATGTCATTCCCTTTGGAATTTCATTTTCTATTAAATAAAGTAAACAAGTACCAAGGGTACCATTTAAAAATTAAAAGTTGTAGTCACTTCCGGTGAAACAGGAAGTCACACAAACTAACTGAATACCTCAATCTACCCTGATATATATGTATACCAAACGTCGTTTGTTTATCTAAAAAAATAAAAAATTTGGGGTCGTCCACTTTTACAAAACACCCGGTATAACAAATTAAGCAGTTCAGTTGTTGATTAACTTATCAATTTAGTACGCATTGCGGTGTTTACTCATAATTTTTATCACCACAGATTTTTTTAACAGTTCCAAATAATTTTCATGGTTTTATTTTTCGAAAACATGTTTGTTCGGATGGTCGTTGGCGGCAGTTAATGTTATCGATGACGTTACGAAATGTTTTTTACTAGAAAATAGACTAGCCATTTTCTCAAGATATTTCCCAACGAATCCTGTGACTCATTATTTTTTAGAGAATAGAAAAAACAAGTCTTTAAAATCAAGGCGACGGAAAGTTTAGGAACTAAAAATAATTACGGATCAAGAATGAGGTTAACCGATGTGCAAGAGGATCCGAACGAAAATATGATTAAACAAAAAATCTCCTGAAAATAAGCTTTTTATAAATATCGCTTAAAAACTGTTAATAGGTAAAATAATTATTAATTTCGAACTTTATGCAGTATCACCATCAAAGTTTAATTTTATTAAATATTAATTTTTGATAGGCTGTATCTTTTTTTTTAAATTTTGTGAATAAATGTACAGGGTGGCGCCTCTCATACGCCTCAGAAGTTCCAAGGAGAACGACAGTTTATATCGAAATGAAATTTTGGCAGCATATGTAGGTTAATTGAAAGCATTTTATAAAAATATATAGAATTATACAGGGTGTCCCCAAAAAAAGTTACACATCAAAGTTTTGTTTTTTCTAATGGAACACCCCTTATATTAATTCATTTTCGGATTCTAGGAAAAAAATAAAGATGAGTTTTATTAAAGAAGCCTAAAATCGTAATAATAATAATAATGTACCTAAAATCTAAGGATTTTACTCCTTTATTTCAAGTGAAACACCCAGTATATTATTCCGGTGTTCAATAGGGAATTTATATATCTTCAAAATATTATTAAGGTTGCCTACCCCTCAGACCAAGATTTTCCTAGATATTTTAATTGTTATGATTTTGCGTCAGTCGATCTTTATTATTTGAAAAAATCTAGGATGGCTGTGTGATATACCTTTTGGTAATTTAACAAAAATTAAAGATTTTCTAGTAAAATACTCAACGGTAATAAAAAGATACACGTTTAAAACATATTTTAATTATCACAGAATTAAAACTAGAGCAACATAAGCAACATACATTATAATTTTATGTAAATCCCACGTATTTTATTGTAATTTAAAATTTGTTCTTTATTTCTAGGAAATGTTAAATATGTCAAAAACCTTACATTTTAGTCATATACTTCTCTTATAAAACTCACCTTTATTTTTATCCCAGAAATCCGAAAATCAATTAATATATGTATAGGGTTTGTTCCATTACAAAAACCACAACTTTGATATGTAACTTTTTTGGGGACACCCTGTAGAACTCTCTATATTTTTAAAAAGTGCTCTGAATTAACCTACATATGCTCACAAAATTTCATTCCAATATAAACTGTCGTTCTCCTTGGAGCCTCCGCGGCGCGGCGTATGTGAGGCGCCACCCTGTATAATTTGGTTTTTATATTGTTATTTAACATTTAATATCTAAACGTTTTAAAAAGTTGATTTTCTAAACAGACTCCCTCCCCCCATTTTTGTTCTTTTTATTTGAGAGTTACACATGAATATAAATGATAATTATACAGGGTGAGTCTTAAATAAGTGAACATATTTTCAGGGCTGGTAGATCTCGACAAAAGAATTATATTTTCTCTTTACCGTTTTCCAAATAAATCCAAAAGAAGTCTCTTGTAAATTTATTCTACTATCTACCTATGTTGCAATATTATCAAGATATTATGTTGTTCAAGTCAAAATAAAAAAAAATCCAATTTTTTTTCGAAAAATTATTTTTTTTTTCGCCAAATAAAACTCAAGACTTTTTAAGACACACCCATATTTACAGACAACAACGTAAAAACATGTTATAAGCACAATATTATTGATAATATATCAAACTAATGCAATTGATTTGAGCATAAATATAGTTGAAATTTTAGTGCTTATTGTTTGTAATTAATAAAAATGAAAATGTTTTGACAGCATAATTGAAAATTTGATGCCGTGAAAATATTATTTATTTAAATAATTTGTTGCAATAAACACTGTATTTTTTATGGGTTAAAATGATTCATTATGAATATTTAACGTTATTAAACCAAGAATCATGCTTTTTTAGCTGGGGGGACTTCCAAATAATACTGAATCACATCTTGAGTAATTTTGTTTTTTAACTTGGTTACGATATGACTGGAAATTTTATTTCATTCATTCGGAGAAATTATTTTTTGGAATCGCTTGTAATTATTTGGATTTTAGCTTTGTGTAAATAATTAATTAGAAAATATGATGAAGAAGTATTAAAACAATAATTTAGTGTATTTTTAATCTATGCATAATTGTATTTTCTAATATTCGAGATTTAAAAATAGACCAATAAATGTTTTGGGTCAAATAATGTACTTTCATTTGTCTTCAGACTCGCAACAAGCAACATACATTGAAATATTTTTGACATCAAAAAATACCTTCAGTAGGAAAACCACATATCCTGCAAATTGTGTATGCTTTATTCTATTAATACTTAGTCATAAAATATATGAGAATACATTTCTGGGAAGGAATACTTTGGCAAAAAAAAAAAATAGGAAAACACTCCAGAAAACATAATTAATTATAAGAACCAACAATACGAATATTCCAAATATACTGCATTGGTTATATTTAAGTATGTTGGTTGAGCAACCAACTAGGTATTTTGAACTGATTTTTATATGAGAAAAACAATCTGTTATTCATAGTGGACCACATATTTTCAAGCCTTCATTTAGGATAAAAGAAAACAAACATAACTGTGTAATAATATTTCAATTTGCGGAAGTTTAAAATTTTCAAATACGTTGTAAACACGGAAAATTTATTGGGAGAGATAGATAAAAACAGTTTCACCTAAATAGGTATGAGTTGAAAATGATTCAATATAAAAATTACACTTAAATTAAACGGTGTTCATCTAAGAAATGATTAGATCATAGAGCAGGGTTATTTTCCCGTTTGTAGTAAATCTATAATATATGAGGATTTGTTTGAGGATTGCAAGTACCTACAGTTTGTTGGTGGTATTATAATTTAAAAAACTTTGCATTATTTTAGAATTTACGACTCTAGAGAGATTAAGCATTAAATATTGCTAAATATATAAATTTTAGTTACTTCTTTCAAATTCGAAAGAAAAATTTTGGGCTAATAACTCCAGAAGAATTATGAAATTTAGTACCTTGCAGTGGTGTGTTTTCAGAAACTTTATCTGAAACTGTGTCGATTCTCTTATAATTTTGTAATATTTTTACAAATATATTGGTTTTCGTTAACCTAAACTTGAACGTTCCAAATATATATAAATCTACATGAAAATCCCAACCAGGAAATCGCAAACAGTTAATAAGTACTAGATTATACAATATTTGGAAGATCTAAGTACTTCTCTATTTTAATAAATACACTGCTTTTCGATACACCAATTTGTACCTTCTAAATTTATATATGAAAATCCGAACCATGATATATAAATTCAATTTAGATGAAAAGAAATTTATTGTTACTTAAGCGGGAAACAGTTAAGTTGTATTAGAATTATACAATATTTAGAAGATGTAACGAATATCTGGAAGATCTAAATACTTTTCTATTTTTATAAAAATACTGCTTTTCGTTAGCCCAAATTTACACGTTTTAAATTTATATATAAATGCATGAAAATCGCAACCAGGAAATATCAATTCAATTTAGATGAATAGAAATTTATTGTTATTTAAGTGGAAAACAGTTAAATAGTATTTGAATATTATTTTTCTAAGTACTTTTCTATGTCCAAATTTATATATAAATATGCATGAAAATCGCAGCCAGGAAATATAAATCCAGTTTAGATGAATAGAATCTATTGTCATTTAAGCGAAGAACAGTTAAATAATAGGTATTAGAATTATGCAATATTTATAAGATGCATTGAATATCTTGGAGAACTTAAAACTTTGCCGTAAATGGACCGAGATATAGAAAAAGGAATCACCCGTCTTTACGATGAATAAACGACTAAACCAATGTAATAATAAAATATAAAATACATAAAAAATCAACTTAAAAAAATAATATAAATTTAATAATTATTTTAATTTTTCAATTGTTTGTAATTAGTATTTTTTTACATCTTGCAAGCTGTAATATACCGGATGTTAAGGACAAAAAGTTTATCATCGTTTGGTGATGGTGGGGTGTTCCTTTTTCTCTAAATTTCCGTCCAAATACACAAGAACATAATTAGTTTTCATCTAGAATTGAAATGACAATCGGTGTTTTTGATGGATGTCAGCAACTTACCACAACAGAATTGGTATAATTCCATGGTGTATCTGGCGATAAACTGGGCATAGGGTTGCTCTGCTTGCGCGGATGCCTGGCCATAGACATCGCGTCCTGCATCTGATGCGATGACATTTCCGTATCATCGACCCTCATTTTCACAGTAAAAATCCACACTCAAAACACACGAGAAAAAAATAAGGGAAGATCAAGTTTTCTTCGGCTAAATTGCGTCTATGAAAAACACCGAAAGCGCTCACAACATACACGCGTATGCGTCTGTAATCTCGACTCGACTGTATGTATGAATGTAAACACGTCAGCCACTACGCTCGGTACGTCTGTATCAGAAGCTACGGCGCGTAGTACTACTACTACAACCTACAACATAAATGAGAAGTGCTGCTGCAAGGCGGATAGATCGGATTACGATAGTTGGCTAAGGCTAAGGCAACTGTCGTTGACCGAGGACAAGCAGAAACTGATTTGGAAAATAGAGAGCTTGCTCCTTGCTCAAGTTTAGAGCCGGTGCGCTTTTCCCTCTCCACCCTCGCTAGAGCTTAACTCCGCCCACTTATGCAGCATGTCCGAAGGGTCTTTACAAGGGGAAACAACATTTTTATTAACCTTTTGAGAAAAATGCATATCTTATAAACATTTGTGCTTGTTCTAAAATGGCTAATCTCATTTACACCTTTCCAAATTTCCATACTGTTTTAGAGAAAAGCAGTATATTGGTAAAAATAAAAAAGTACTTAGATCTTCCAGATATTCATTACATCTTCTAAATATTGTATAATTCTAATATAAGTTAACTGTTTTTCCGCTTAAGTAACAATACATTTTTATTCATCTAAATTGAATTTATATTTCCTGGTTCCGATTTCAATATATATATTAATTTATAAATTTAGAAAGTTGTAATTGGTTTATCGAAAAGCAGTATATTTAGAAAAATAGAAAAGTACTTAGATCTCCCAGATATTCATTACATCAGAATCTTCTAAATGTTGTATAATTCTAATATAAGTTAACTGTTTTTTCGCTTAAGTAACAATACATTTTTATTCATCTAAATTGAATTTATATTTCCTGGTTCCGATTTTCATATATAAATTAATTTATAAATTTAGAAAGTAGTAATTGGTTTATCGAAAAGCAGTATATTGGTAAAAATAGAAAAGTACTTAGATCTCCCAGATATTCATTACATCTTCTAAATATTGTAGAATTCTAATATAAGTTAACTGTTTTTCCGCTTAAGTAACAATACATTTTTATTCATCTAAATTGAATTTATATTTCCTGGTTCCGATTTCAATATATAAATTAATTTATAAATTTAGAAGGTAGAAATTGGTTTATCGAAAAGCAGTATATTTAGAAAAATAGAAAAGTACTTAGATCTGCCAGATATTCATTACATCTTCTAAATGTTGTATAATTCTAATACAAGTTAACTGTTTTTCCGCTTAAGTAACAATACATTTTTATTCATCTAAATTAAATTTATATTTCCTGGTTCCGATTTTCATATATAAATTAATTTATAAATTTAGAAAGTAGTAATTGGTTTATCGAAAAGCAGTATATTGGTAAAAATAGAAAAGTACTTAGATCTCCCAGATATTCATTACATCTTCTAAATATTGTAGAATTCTAATATAAGTTAACTGTTTTTCCGCTTAAGTAACAATACATTTTTATTCATCTAAATTGAATTTATATTTCCTGGTTCCGATTTTCATATATAAATTAATTTATAAATTTAGAAAGTAGTAATTGGTTTATCGAAAAGCAGTATATTGGTAAAAATAGAAAAGTACTTAGATCTCCCAGATATTCATTACATCTTCTAAATATTGTAGAATTCTAATATAAGTTAACTGTTTTTCCGCTTATGCAACAATACATTTTTATTCATCTAAATTGAATTTATATTTTCTGGTTCCGATTTCAATATATAAATTAATTTATAAACTTAGAAGGTAGAAATTGGTTTATCGAAAAGCAGTATATTTAGAAAAATAGAAAAGTACTTAGATCTGCCAGATATTCATTACATCTTCTAAATGTTGTATAATTCTAATACAAGTTAACTGTTTTTCCGCTTAAGTAACAATAAATTTTTATTCATCTAAATTGAATTTATATTTCCTGGTTCCGATTTTCATATATAAATTAATTTATAAATTTAGAAAGTAGTAATTGGTTTATCGAAAAGCAGTATATTGGTAAAAATAGAAAAGTACTTAGATCTCCCAGATATTCATTACATCTTCTAAATATTGTAGAATTCTAATATAAGTTAACTGTTTTTCCGCTTAAGTAACAATACATTTTTATTCATCTAAATTGAATTTATATTTCCTGGTTCCGATTTCAATATATAAATTAATTTATAAATTTAGAAGGTAGAAATTGGTTTATCGAAAAGCAGTATATTTAGAAAAATAGAAAAGTACTTAGATCTGCCAGATATTCATTACATCTTCTAAATGTTGTATAATTCTAATACAAGTTAACTGTTTTTCCGCTTAAGTAACAATAAATTTTTATTCATCTAAATTGAATTTATATTTCCTGGTTCCGATTTTCATATATAAATTAATTTATAAATTTAGAAAGTAGTAATTGGTTTATCGAAAAGCAGTATATTGATAAAAATAGAAAAGTACTTAGATCTCCCAGATATTCATTACATCTTCTAAATATTGTAGAATTCTAATATAAGTTAACTGTTTTTCCGCTTAAGTAACAATACATTTTTATTCATCTAAATTGAATTTATATATTTGTTGGTTGCGATTTTCATAAATTATATAAATTAATATATAAATTTAGCATGTCCATGGGCTCTAAAGCAGTATATTATTTGTAAAATATGTGATAGGAGTAACTACAATAATAAATATAAAGAGATGAGATTAATTCATATCATTACATAAAAAAAAAGAGAAAGGAAAAAAACTATAAAATTTTTCCCTATAGCACATTTCATCAAAGGTCAATCACTTAGTGAATAAAAGAAAAAATAATTAAAACTATATAAAAATTTTGTAACTTACAACATTTAGTCATTGAATATAATCCTATTATAACACGAACATTTTACAACTTGCACAAGATAAAACATTTGAATCTAAAATATATGTCTGCAATTAACAAACCAAGTACAGTGGACAGAAACAGAATCAGTACTGATATTTAATATTCACGTGAAAACGCGGCGGAACGCAGTATCTTTATTATCACCGTTTTTTTTATATTTCGCATTAAGATCAATACGTATGAATTTTATAAGTATGGACGCTTACTTTGGCACGATATGCATATTCAGTCGACAGAGCCCAAATAAACGTCCACACTTACGATACAAGCTCTTGATGCGTGATACATGATCCTGATACAACAGAGTGCTACATATGTGGACCCGGCTTTACAATACCGGGTGCGTCTCAAAAGTGGCTCACCCCTATAACTTTTTTATTTTATCAGATAAAAAAACGAGATTTGGTATGTTAGTATGTGAGATAAATTAGGATTGATTGACGTATTCGATTGTTTTTGGTCACTTCCTGTTTCACCGGAAATGACTATGAAACTTTTGATTTTTAAATGACACCCTCGGTATTTTTTTACTTTATTCGATAGAAAATGACATTCTGAATAGAATGACATATCATATATCTACTTTTGACATTCTCGCTTAATAAAAAAGTGTATTTTAAAATTCATTCTAGAGTGCCATGGCTTTGTTAACCCATTAGTGCATGAAGTTTATAAAAGCAAATATAAAACAAAAAACACAGAAAACTATTTATTTATATCCCAAATAACACAACAAAATCATGAGCGATAAAAAAAATCAATGTAATAGTAAGTAATACGTCATCCGATATATCGGTATCTATGCTAACTATTGAACTCTTAAAAACTGTGATAATTTTTATAACATATCTTTGGATGAAGACCGACTCCACATTTACTGCAAACTGCAAATAAATTTGCTTTTCCCATTACAAAACCTACACAATCTTTCGGTTGGTACGTAGCCAATGATCCCGCCTGTCGTATCTAACTTCATTCAAAGGAGTTGGAATACTCTTTCCTCGATTTGACGATACGCCGTATCTTTCAAGCAATGAGTTAGCAAGTGTTCTTCGAAAAGTAAGGAGTGTGGAACAGTCTTTATTATTCAGAAGTAATTTTCTCATAAGCAGCCATGCATTTGTAACCGATGCGTCGAATAAATAACAGAAAATTGGCCAACACCATTTTCTTTGTCTCATTACGATATACTGCAATTAGCTGATCCATTTTATCGACACCTCCCATGTATAAGTTATAGCGCGCAAATACTTCGGGTTGGCAAATACTGATCTTACTTTTGTTTTCTTTTGACCATCTTGAACATTTACCTTCGGACGAAGGAACAAAGTTTGTTGCACAAGTCACAACTTTGTTATCTTTCCATCTTTTTATTTTTTCCGCATTTTATTCTGACTGTTCTGTATTCATATGCTCCTCGTTCTCGCTTTTCTAATCCTGTTTTCTTATTCAAAAAGCATTGTCCAGTTCAGCCGTCCTGAATTGTTTCCGTTTCCGCGAAGCCTTGTTCTGACAGAAAATGAAAGTCTCACAGAAAAAAAAAATATCAAAATATAACTTGAATCCCCGTTTTTCTGAAATTTCATCCGTACGAATGAGTGAAACTACAGTATCTCCGCCAATGCCAAATATTTTTTCTTTGTCACTCTTTCCTGTGTATATATCAAAAGCAATCATGTAACCGTTACTCGTACAAAGAGCCCAATTTTTAAATCCGAATCTTATGGGTTTTCCTTTTATATATTGTTTTGCGTAATGCCGTCCGTAATATGGAAACATAGATTTATCAATAATATGTATTTACAACATCAATAATATTTACAACAATATTATATTATTTATATAATTTACAACAAAAAAAGTTAAGTTTTACTCAACTTTACTTTTTGCATACAATCCGATATATCGGATGGTTAAATTAAATAGCCCGCAATTCATTATTGAAAAAAAAAATCCCACACAAATCTCTTAGCACGATAATTGATCTTTTCTCAACGCATTTTTACGTCATGAAGTGTATTTGAGTCGTTTTCTAAGAAATAATTAAATGTTTTCTTACCCTCCGTGCCTCTTGTTGTAAAGTGACGAATCCATGCTTCAGAAAAACACTACTTTTTGCAATTCAAGCTCAAACAAAATCAATATTATTGGCAAAAAAATACGAAATAACCTTGCCGGTATGGATTTTAACCCAAATAAATTTTAAAGTTATGTTGACATTTCTTGAAAATGGAAAACTACGTTCATCCGATTTATCGGATCATATGCATTAATGGGTTTTAAAAACACTAATTCTGAGTGAAGGAGCCTTGGAAAAATAGATTTGCTCGTCTAATGTTTTTAGTGTCTTGTCCAGGCCAGTTAGAAAATGATCAAATCGTATTTTTAATCATATCTCAATTTTTTCAAATAGAACGAGGGTGGCTCATTAGCATATTTGGAAAAAGCATTTTTTACGAATAATTTGATACCACACACTTGGTATTTTGAGTCAAATTGTCGTTATGAACCGGATGTTACAATTTCAAATAAACCATATGCAAAATGTCAAAAGTTGACATATGATATGTCATTCTATTCAGTGTGTTATTTTCTATCGAATAAAGTAAAAAAAATACCGAGGGTGTCATTTAAAAATCAAAAGTTGTAGTCATTTCCGGTAAAACAGGAAGTGACCCAAAACAATTGAATACGTCAGTCAATCCTAATTTATGTCATATACTAACATACCAAATCTCATTACGCACCCGGTATACAGGGTGGTCCGAACTATATTCCGGAAACTTCGGCAGCATATTTTGCAGATAAAAATAAGTAGAAAAGTTCGTATAAATAAATAAATAAATAAATAAATGCCTTTATTGTCAAAATTTTTTTCAATTTGTAGACAAAGGTAAACTAACAAACAAAGTAAAAAACAAGGTACACAAACAAACAAACAAAAGATAATACAATACATTATACAAATAATATTGTCAGTCTTATTGTTTAAAATAAACATTTATAAATGCAAAAAGTTTATAGTATAAATGTATGTCCTATAAAATGCTTAGTTTCTGAGATACAGGGTGTTGAAGTTTCATTTTTATTTGTATTTTTTCCAAATAATTTCTGAAGTAACGTTAATATTTGGATGAAAATTGGTGTTTGGGAGTTTTTTGACATGAGAAATTTGATTTTGATGCCAATATGACCCCTACTTGTAGAGAGCGCCTCCTACATATTTTTAACTGGTTTGAAGAGTAATAACTTTTCGTCCGTACCTGTATAAAACCACTGAGTAAAAAAAAATACATTTCCGACGTGTTTTACATAAAAAAAAGTCTCTTGGTAAAAATCGCTACGAGTAATGGTTCTCGAGATATTTGGAATCGAAATAATAATACCTGTCGTCATTGATATAAATTAAATATGTTGACTAAATAGTTATTAGACTGAAATCATAAATTTGAACTGTTTTTGTGCTAAAAGTTCAACAGAAACTGTTTTATCGTCATTTTTTGCAGAAAAATTTATGATTAATTTAAAAAAAAATAAAAATTTCCCAAATTTATTATTTCAGTGAAATAACTATCTACTCAATGTGTTTATTTTTCGTCAATAATGACATGTATTGACTATTTACATTCTAAATATCTTGAGAACGGTTGCTCGTAGCGATTTTTACCAAGAGACATTTTTTGCGTAAAAAAACACGGAAATATATATTTTTTCACTTAGTAGTTTCTACAGGTACGGACAAAAAGTTATTACTCTTCAAAACAGATAAAATACATGTAGGTGGCGCCCCTACAAATAGGAGTCAAATTGACATCAACATCAAATTTCTCATGTCAAAAAACTCCCAAACACCAACTTTTATCCAGTTCAGTTACTTCAGAAATTATTTGCAAAAATCGAGATAAAAATGAAACTTCTACACCCTGTATCTCCGAAACTAAGCATTTTAGGACATACATTTATACGAAAATTTTTATATATTTTTATCTATACAGAATATACTGCCGAAATTTTCGGAATACAGTTCGGACCACCCTGTTTATTGCTTAAGTTGTTTAAATCCGATTTATAGTTAATACAGTTTATATTTTTCTGTATATTCACCATTTCCAGAAACAATATCTTTCCATAACTTTTCGAAATCCAACACTCGTACATTGTCGAAATCAAAACTATGCCCTGTGTTTATATGATGGTGCACTACAGCACAATGTGTATCTGCCTTGTTGCGTTGGGAGTAGGACCAGGTTTGAGGTGTTCGAGGACCAGGGGTGCAACTTTGTTCATGTTTCAAAGCGATAGCAAAGTAATTTGTAGCTTGATGAACTATGTTCAGTAGCAACATCGATTCCTAGCGATATTCTGATTTCTCGCTTTGTGGCGAGGCGACAGTCTAGACACGTGTGCAAGAGTGTGATAGTGATACCATATTTCGCAGCATTTGAGCGACAATAGTTTTGCAATGAACATAGTATCGATCTGGTTTTGACATCGCTTCTAAACGATCGGTTGCTAACTTGAACAAAGTTGCACCCAGGTGGCAAAACTATTAAGACTTATGACACAGCAACCTTGATAGTGCAACCTTCCAAGTTAAATTAGATGATGACCTCAAAACAGAAAAAATACCACTCGGCAAGGGCGTGAGACAAGGAGATACCATCTCTCCCAAGTTATTTACACTGGTACTGGAAAATGTCTTCCAGAAATTGGAATGGGAAAATAGAGGTCTAAACATCGATGGGATACACCTTAGCCATCTTAGGTTCGCAGACGTTATTGTCTTTCTGAGCACCGACATTCAAGAACTGAACACCATGCTAAAGGAGCTAAATGACCAATCCCAGAAAATTGGCCTTAAAATGAATTTGAAGAAGACCAAGATAATGAGTAACTCAGGCCGCGTATGTGGCCTTGGGGACGCAGAGGGTATACTAATTACTGCCCCGGGAGTACCCAGACCTAGGGCATGTATTTTAGTAAAAAAGAGCGTGCACTCTTTTAACCTTTGCAGGTTCTCCTCTCAGGATGTGGTGGCGGTGCATATCCAGATCCCAGCGGGGAGGAGCGGTGGTGGAATGGAGTTTGTTGCCTGCTCAGCATATTTTCCGGGAGACAAGACAGCAGAGGTGTCCAAAGAAAGTGAGAGAACTAATCTCCTTCTGCAAGAGGAAAAATCTACAGCTGGTGATAGGATGCGACGCCAACGGCCACAACTAGGCATGGGGAAGCACGGACACCAACTTCAGAGGTGAGTTAATTCTTAATTACTTGATATGTGAAGGGTTAGTAGTTAATAACGTAGGCTCCGAACCAACCTTTGTTACCTGTAACACGAAAAAGGTTTTAGACATTACGGTTAGCTCCAACTATTTGAGCAACTGGATGTCCAAATGGAGGGTATCATCTGAGCCATCGTGCTCGGATCACAGACAATTTCAGTTTGAAATAATCGTAGGTGAAAGAACTCTTCTGCAATATAAGTATCCAAAATGCACAGATTGGGAAGGATACAACCGTTCACTCGTGGGTCTGCTGGAACCCACAATTGCAAAAGTGAGAGATCGCGATGAGATCGAGATTGCGGCGGAACAACTGCGGTGTGTAATCATAACGGCTTATAGTGAAAACTGTCGTCCACTTAAAACAAAGAAGGATAATAGGAAGTCCTCTTGGTGGAACAACAAACTGGACAAGAGAAGAAAAGAAGTGCGACAGCTCTTTAATCGCGCTAAAGTGTCAGGTAACTCGGAAACCTATCGTATGACGTTGACGGAGTACAATAAGGAAATAAGAAGGGCGAAGAGAGTGTTGGAGAAGGTTCTGCGGGAGTCTGGTCGATCTACCACAAAGCACTAGAATTTACAAGATTCTCTCAAAAGAACCAGTGAATAAGTTAGGGACGACACAGTGCCCCGACGGTAACTTCACAGAGTCGAGGAAAGTAACGCTAGAGATTTTGATCCAAAAACACTTCCCAGGCTGCCTGATTCTAGGTGATGAAGAACGACCTCCCCCATAAAAAGAGGATTGGGAGATAGCAAAGAAAGTAAACACCTATAGGGAAACTAAGGGGGCGATCGAAAGTTTTGACCCATTTAAATCTCCAGGATTATTTCCGGCCTTATTGCAGAAGGCTGAAAGGATTATCGTCCCTCGCTTAGTAAGGATCTTTAGGGCAAGTCTGGCGTGGTCACACCTGCCAGCGGATTGGACGAGACCAAAGGTGGTATACATACCAAAGGTGGGGAAACAAAACCTACAACCTGGCTCATATCGACCAATAAGCCTTACATCATTTCTACTGAAAACCCTGGAGAAGATATTGGATGGGCATACCTTTGATCGATAAGAATACCTTTGATCGCAAAGAAATTGCGATAGGACATTAAGGGAGCATTTAACAATGTTACCCCTCAATCGCTCCTAGGCGCTGCGCTGTAAAAGCCCGAGGAGTCGAAGCAACCATAACTGAATGGATTGAGCAAATGCTCAAAAATCGAATAGCAACGACGTCGCTCAGCGATGAGCCTGTCAGGTTTGTTCCAGGCAGGGGATGCCCGCAAGGAGGAATTCTCTCCCCTGTTTTGTGGACCCTGTTAGCGGATGACCTGATGGCAATCATCGATGCATACGAGGTTGAAGCACAAGGATATGCGGACGACCTGGTAATCCTAGTAAAAGGACACAAAGAGGAGGACATCTCTTCAAAAATACAGGAAGTCTTAGATGCAATTCACGGCTAGTGCACACTGGGACAATTAAGTGTAAATCCACATAAAACCGTGATCATACCATTCACCAGAAGAACGAAAAAAGACAAACTAAAACCGCCCACTCTTCTTGGTGAGACAATTCCGTTTGCGGAGGAAGTTAAGTATCTAGGATTAAACCTGGACAAAAAACTTAGCTGGACCTCCCATCTGGAAAAAAATATAAAAAAGGCTTGCTATGCTCTATGGGCCTGCCGCCGAATTTGTGGTAGAAACTGGGGATTAAACCCCAAAAATATGTACTGGCTATATGTGACAGCCATCAGACCTTTTATCACGTATGGCGCAGTTGCCTGGTGGCAGAAAGCCAACTAAACAACGGCAAAGAATAAACTGTCAAAATTACAACGACAAGCATGCTTAGCGGTGACTGGTGCTTTTCATTCTACGCCGTCAAAAGCTATGGAAACCCTACTCGACTTACCTCCTCTTCAAATTCTTTTGGAGAGAGGCGAGATGGGCTACATATAGTATATATATATATATATATATATATATATATATATATATATATATATATATATATATATATATATATATATATATATATATATATATATATATATATATATATATATATATATATATATAAATATGGCACGAGAGAGCCAAGGAACAATTATGTTCATACAAAACCGTCTAGTAGACGAACTACAATCGGATGAGATTCTGGGAATGGTCTCGGATCTCACAACACCAATCCAACTTTTGACGCGCATCTACAACGTCCTATTTTCGAATAGGGACAAATGGGATAAGCCCAGAAACGGCTTATTACATGCGGAAATGTGTTGGGACAAGGGTGGATCCAAAAACGTTAAAGGTTCTGGCGCGGGAATTTACTGCAGCAGTCCAAAGACTGAGATCTACCACAGACTTGGAAAATACACCACAATTTTTCAAGCTGAGCTATACATATGCTATTGAAACCTGTGTGCAACTGCTGGTAGAACAGCAATACACCGGGAAAACAATAAGCATATTTTCGGATAGTCAAGCCGCGTTGAAAGTACTTGAGGCAACGAAAAGCACGTCTATGACGATTCTTCATTGTAAGAAACTACTCAATATATTAGGAGATAGGAACACAGTGTCGCTAATATGGATACCGGGACATGTCGGCCTAGAGGGAAATGAACGTGCTGATTCCCTCGCCAAAACTCGTGCAGGCTCGCCATTCGTGGGCCCAGAACCGACGCTTAGAGTACCAGAAAATCTCGCAAGAGACAGGCTCGGTGAATGGGTTAGGGGTGCGACGTTTCGGGACTGGTATGCCAGTCCCGGAATGGAACATGCCGAGACAATCCTAGCAGGGCCATCCAAACGTAGAACAGATGAACTAAAGGCTATTAGGAACGGAGCGCTTACGCTTACTGTATTATACACGGGCCATTGCCGGCTGAGATTACACCTACAGAGGATGGGATTGGTGGAAGATGCTGAATGCCGACTCTGTATAGAAGATGACGAAACAATGAAGCACGTTATGTGTACATGCCCCGCTGGGGGCAGGACCAGGTTTGAGGTGTTTAGCAAACCCACGCTAGACCTATCAGACCTAGAAGACATATCACCCTCGGACATAACGGCCTATGTTAAAAGGCTGGGTCTTGAGGGTGAACTTTAATGCTCTTTTTCTATTAATGATCTTGTAGAAACTAAGCCACAATAGGCTCTTGCGGCCGCAGTGGAGGGTCCCACCTGGGACCCATTCTTAGTGAAATAAAATACAATACATAGATAATGAGCAATAAGATCCATAACATTACTGTATACAACGTTATTATTAAAAACGTAGACCATTATATATATTTAGGTCATAAAATCAAGCTGGGTAAGGAGAACCAAAATACGGAGATCAAACGCAGGATCCATTTGGCATGGGTAGCATTTGGAAATATGTGCGATATTTTCAAGGATAAAGAGCTGCCCATCAACCTAAAGAAAACGGCTTACGACAGCTGCATTCTATCTGTGCTTACGTATGGCTTAGAGACTGTCAATTACCCGAAAAACAGCAGAACAACTACGAGTAGCACAAAGAGCCATGGAAAAAATCATGTCACCATTAGGGAAAAAATACGGAACACAAACATGCTTCAATAGATGTTGTTAAAAGAGTGGCAAGTCTGAAGTGGCAATGGATAAGACATGTGGCAAGGTAGGATCCAGACCGATGGCCCCAAAAAGTCATTCTATGGAGACCTAGGGGAACAACAAGATGTGTGGGCCGACCAAAAAAGAGATGGGTCGATGACGTGAAGGCAGTGGCGGGAAGACAATGGATAAGATTAACTAGAGATCGCGAAGCATGGAAAAACCTAGAAGAGGCCTATATCCAACACTGGATGGAACCAGGCTGAGAAAGAAGAAGAAGAAGAAGAAGAGGACCAGGTGGCAAAACTATTAAGACTTATGATATCTTGGTGACATATTATTCTCCCTGATATAAAAGCCTATGTTAAAAGGTCTTGAGGGTGAATTTTAATATGTTTATTATTTTTTTAGAACTAAGCCACAATAAGCTCTCGCGGTCGCAGTCGTGGTTCCCACCTGGGACCTACTCTTAGTAAACACAATATTAATTGTACCTGTGATTGTACTTTCATTGCTAAAATGCTATCATTTATAGATACACTAGCTGATACGTGCCCACTTCGCTGTGCATAAAAATTTGGAACGATATATTTCTTTATAAATCTTACAATGTTGATATACAGTGTGAGTCTTTAAGGTGGAACAAATTCATTATATCTAACACAGAACTTGAACAAAGTGCTGAAACATGTCAATTATTATTTCAACGAAGTTATTTTAACTCTTGGTCTTGATCTGGTCGGTTTGGTCTTGCAGACATGCAAAATAAAATTTGGTTGGCTTCCACAAATGGCGAAGATCAGTTGGGTTGGAATTGGCGATCGTTGACATTCCCCATATAATTTTACATATAAAATGACAGCGATATTCATTTCATAGTCATCGCTGACGCCGTTTTTTTCGATCATATTGTACTTTTTTATTAAAAAATAATATATACCTATTTATTAATTTATATGTGTCAACAATACCAAAAGAGGAATAAGAAATGCGATTAAATAAAACACAAACTATATATTAAATCAGATTTTATTATGAATCTGTTAGGATTATACAGGGTGAGTCTTAAATAAGTGCAAATATTTTCAGGGCTGGTGGATCTATACAAAAGAAAAATATTTTGTCGGTTTTCAAATAAGTCCAAAATCACCGGGTTATTTTATTTTGAAAATTTCCAAAAAAGATATTTTTTGGTTAAATTTTGAGAACAACTGGAGTTTTCCTTGGTTTTCTTTCTTGTAAATTTAATCTTAAAAATACTAAATTTAAAAGAAAAATTGCGAGAAAAACTTCGAAATATTCATGAAATATTCAAAATATTTGTGTTGTTCGAAACCCTATTGATACCGATATTGTTTGTTCGAAAACCTAAAAATATTTGCACTCATCCTGTATATAGCGATTAATCAATTTTACATAAACAAAATATATAACAAATTTTGATTAAGTCGCTCCAGTAAAATGACAAAATCGACAAAAATTATGTTTTACCAACACCAGTCTTAAGTCTTGCAATCTTGCAGTCTTTAGCTCCTTAAATTAAAATTATTCATATCATCAAATTATTCAGATGACTATTGTGATACATGTTAAGAAATTTAATATAAACATAGAGCCTATTTCATTTGAGAATTTTTCACTCAAATGGAAATATTTCGTCAGTCGTTTCTATAAAACGTCTATTAATTAATTTGATGATAATGAATTTGACTTAATCTAAACCTATATCTAAATAATTAAATAAATATTAAAATTCTTATTCTAAGATTTAAATTATAGTTTAAAATAAATTAAATTGTTACAAACAGAACCGGAGTATATATTCGGATACTAACAAATCACAATTATACAGACTTACACTTTACCAACTAAAATTTACACACAATCACTTTTTTTCGAAGATCAGATAATTATGTTTGTACTATAGCATTGTTGATTGAAATAAAAAGTAACGGAACATGTATACAGGGTGTAAAGAAATACCATAAAAAAGTTGTTCAGAATCTGATTTTACATTTATGTACCAAGTTTGATAAATACACAAATACTCTAGAAAAATATGAAATTTTCTGGTCTGGATGACTTTGGTTGAAGTTTTGAATTTGTATCGTCCTTTTAATCACACCCTGTATATATGTTTCTACAACAATGTGAGAATTATTATTAAAAAATATCACTCAAATTATATATCAAATAATAAGAATCTAGTAAGTCAAATAATTGTGATAAATACGCCAGTTAAGCGTTAAAAATTGGAAGGAACCTACATATGCTGTCCAGGTAAATGATAAAAATTACAGCTTGCTTGCTCTATTATATAAGGAACGAAATCTTCCTCAGGATTTGCTCCTGTTTATTCTAAAAACAGCGACAGGTTCAAAAGCTACTGCCTCCATAATTCCCAATTATGTAATTGGGAAAAATACAAAATCGTTCTCGTTATTTTGTATTATGTAATACTTATATTGAAGTCAGCGTTGACTAAATGTTTTTTAGAGAAATTAAATGACAAATATTATTATCATATAAGCCGAATAACATATTTTCTAAAAATTAATAATTCTAGAAAAAATGTTACTAAAAAATGCGGCTTTTTAACTTATTGTTTTAAGTCGAGAAGTGAGTTTCTTGTGTCATACAGAATTTTTTTATTTTTTTTTTATTTTTTAGATTTTTATTAATCTGATAATTATATGACCTTTTTCATTTATTATCAGACTTGTTTTTTTCAAATAATAATAAAATCAATAGAATAGTATAGAATTACAAGTTGATCTATACAGGGTGAGTCCTAAATAAGTGCAAATATTTTTAGGGGTAGTATATTTCGACCCCAGAAACACAAAAATAAAATAAAATATTTTTTTTTAGTTTTTAGTTAACAAACATAATTTCTTGATAATACGACAACATAGGTAGTAGATTAAATTTACAAGAAAGGAAACCCAGAAAGATCCACCCGTTCTCAAAATTTAAGCAAAAAACTTATTTTTTGGAAATTTTCAAAGTAAAATAACTCGTTTATTTTGGACTTATTTGAAAAACGGTTTGAAAAAAAAATGCATTTATTTGAAAACGGAGAATATATGTTTCTTTTATCGAGATCTACCTGCCTTGAAAATATTTGCACTTATTTAAGACTCACCCTGTATATCTGTTTATTGAAATAGAGCAGAAAAGAAAATAGAAAAATATAGTTGATCTAATATGCATTAGAAAAGTAAGGGAATAAAAACGAACTGAGTTAAACAGGTTGCTACTGTTTAAATCTGTACGTTTTTTTAAGATATTTTAGAATTTTTTATTTTTTTTAATATTTTTTATAGAATAATTTTAAGCCTGATATGGAAGCTAGGTTTTAAAAAGTTTGTCTTTTGAATCTGCAGCTGTCGTTATTAAAGTTTAAAAAAAATGTTGGTAAGTTATTTTAATTCTAATTCTTAACAGAATTAGCCAATTGCACTTTAATGTGACTAGTTTTAAATATTGCTATATCAATGTACAGTAGAGTGACAACTTAGATGAACTCATGAAACTTGAAGCTACAATTTTGAACAATTTTAACTATATTTTCATTCTATTGTACATTGTTAGTAATATAATTAGGCTGAAGATAAATTAGATCAGAATTCGTTGCAATTTGTAGCAAATTTGTTTTTAAGAATTCTTATGAGCAGGGAAGGGTAACGACCAATCACATCTGTAACAACCGTTTACTATTAGTAATGAAAGTTCATATAGAGGTCAAAAACAAAATCTGTTACTATATTATATACTATTGGAACATTCTGATTCCTGTAATATATTTTTTTAAAAAATGGAAGAACATTTTTTAAATTATTTATTTATCTAGAATATTCTGAACGACTATTTGAGAAAAGAGAAAACATGATGAATATTCAAAAATAACAGTCAGATTAGAGAATATTGAAGTAATGGTGTTGAATATCGTTCATCGTCATTACTTCAATAATCTCTAATTTTATTATGTAACGAATTCAGACCGAACGTATTCACCGCCTAATTTTTAAACTATGTAAAATAAATAAATTCGACAGTCTACCGGCTTAACTTGATTTAGTGTGAATATTTAGCAATGTGCAGGAAGAAATAAACGCTATTTTCACATTCTTCCCCGCATATACTACATGCGAATGGGTTGTTGACACCGTGAAAACCGATGTGAATTCTAAACAATACCTCCTCGCTAAATCCAATCTTACAGTAATGACAATGGAATCCATATTGTCTATTTTCAGCGCATCGATCGTTGTTCTCGTTCTGATCCTTATTATACGTTTCTGTAATATTAGAGTCATGGACATCATCGACAACTTCGACGTTAGCAAACGCGGTACTCATTGGTTCCTCTTCTTCACTGTCAAATTCTGAACACCTGCTGGGTGGTTTACTCAAATCCAGAACACCCTCTTCGATTTCAGATTTCTTATCATTTTGTATAACCCATTGTTCGAAATTTTCTCTAATAAACTGAATATTTTGGAGCAGTTCTGGATTGGGTAAGGCGAGTGGGAAAGCGGGCAGCAGTGGCAAAGGAAAAGGTACCATTCTAGGAACTGGATTGCATGGTAAAGATGATGCATACGGATGCTGTGATTTGGGCGACGGTGATTTTGGTAAAACCGAAATTGTGGATGGGAGTGAGGGTCTCTTCGATCTAGGACCGCGTCTGGTTCCGTAGACGTCGATGACTGGTTCTGGATTAGGCGTACCGTCAGGGTTGAGTACCACCCCAGGCTGATGCCCTTTTTTTCGTAAATGCATCTTGAATGTATGGAGATGTTTTGTTCCGTAAGGACAATCTGCACATCGGTACGGGTAAATTTCCCAGTGTGTTTTCTTGTGCGATTGTAACATAGATAGTGTTAAACTGCTATAGTTGCAAGAATCACAATGGTGAGGCTTGATTCCCTTGTGATTGTTAATGTGATAATCCATATGGTGTTTATATTTAGTCACAAATGGGCACGTCTTACACGTTAACAATTTTTCTTTTTCAATGTGGATTCTTAAATGTTCCCAATAGTCCTCTTTGGTAATAGCAACATATGGACAGTGTTTGCACTTGTGCTCTTTGCCTTTTCCATTTGAATTGAATTTGATTTGGTTAATGTCTGCTTGGTCATTATTACTAGAATTTTCGAGGTGTTGACTCGACAGATCCATGTTGTTCATTGATGATTCATTGGCTGCGGAAGTTGATGGCATGGATAGATTATTATTGTGATATGCGTGAACTTGCGAGCTTCTGTCGCTTTCGGGTGATGCTGATGGGTAGTCGTTTTCAGATACCCCGGAATCAGTTCTGGTATCCTCCATCGGTTCTTGTTTCTGAAAAGGAAGAAAAAAACTTTATAAATTTATATGTTGGTGGTGCTTGGAGCAGTTAAAATATATGCGATTATAAGGTCGAAACCGTAGAGAGTGGCTGTTTACGTAACTAAGTCAATTGTTTAAAAATGCAGATACAAATTTGCGTAATGTCGCGACCGCACATGCGACATTTGGCGATTTCCAAGCGCAGTTGGAATTCGGCGACTCGACCGGCGGCGGCGACGAGAACGAGCGCTCGTCTCTATGAGACGACACTAAAACTCACGAAAACCTCGAAAGCATTCGGATCCTACACGGAGAGTTCGGTTTTGTTCAGCGAGAAGCGCTTTGCGGGAATTTTGAACATTATGAATAATCGAGAATCGAACAATAATCACAGACAATAATTTTATTATGCGAAATTGCTAACAGTAGTTGACTGTTTTGGTTGTTCATTTTGTTTTTTATAGTTTTTGACTATTTTTAGAAATATGGCTATATTTAAAAACTGATCTGCATTCATATATTTTTAAAACATACAAGTATCATTAAAGTTACGAAATGTAATTTGTCATTATTTGCTCATTTTAAAGAAGGAAGGTGGTTAATGTATTTGGCTTGTATTTGATAATACACCTATATTGCCTACATCAAGTGATTTTAGTCAAAGTTGCATTGATTATTGGTGTAAATTAAAAATTGTTTCATTTGCAGATTGCATGATCACTATCTAATTTGATGCATAAGTGAGAACCATAGCTTTACTTGGAGAGAGCTAAAATATCAGTTCTTAAATTGAATCACATTTTCATGGGGAAATAAACGTTTTGGGACAATTTGTTAGCTTAATTACTGTAACATATTAGAAATAAAAAAAAACAAATTTATAGTTCTAATTTTATTAGAATGTTGCAGTTTCGATTACGGCCTATCCTATAAGAAGAAACTGCAAGAAACTTATGGCTGTTCTATGTCAAGAAAATACAATAATTACAACAATACAATACAACAATTTTAACAATAAACAATACCACATTGTACAGGTTAGTAGTACAAAATAAATATAAAACCCTTAACCAACAGTCAATACATATTTACTTAAGTAAGACCAAAAACAAAATAAATAAATTCTGTTTTTCATACCACAGTTTATAACTTTCCTTTGTAGCAAAGTCATAGGCAAAGTTATGTGTTTCCATTTCCAATTTTACTTCATGGTGTTTACCTTCAAATGTTGTTGCAATATACTGCAACTTCCACAAACTATATACAGACTACCATATTTAGAGTACACAGTGGGCAAATAATACGTTTCTTTTTATTATAGTGTTTTTCACAAAATTAAGCGAAACAACACAAATTAAAAATAATCCTATCTGTAATATTAATTATCAAAGTTCTATGAATCGCTGGATCCCCAAAACGCATTCACAAATGTAAATCTTTAAATGCTTTTAGTATTTTTTGTATTATTTAAAAATACAGGAATGCTGTTGAGTTTTTAACTTTGTTTTTAAATAGGGCCATATTTATTCTGATATTTATATCAGTTTTTTATCCGTTGTTTACAAAGTCCATCAGCGGCAAAGTTCAGCTGTGGTTCAGCTGAGTTTGACGTAGACCGCGGTTGCGCGGTTCAGCTTCCGAGTATTTTGTCCTTAAAGAAGGAAAGAGAGACTCTCTTTCCTTGTCTAGGGTATCGTGAGTTTTAGTGTCGTCTGTCTCTATGTTGCTTCTATCAGAGCTCGGCGATGCCTGCATGTGTGGACGGAAAGGCGAAGTCCGATGACGAGCGCGATATGTATCAGAGCACATCGGATAAATTTAGAAATTGTAAAACATGTTTTTGATATACATATGTATTTGTTATTTAATAGTCCAGAAAATAAGGACACGAAAAGACCCAAGTCTCGGCTCAATTCGTCGACCATGACTCTTAGGCGGATTGCGTACCTACGTTTTGAGGAGTAGTTTTAGGTAAAAAAACACCGTGCTCGGCTAGCTTTGGCAGAAAAAATGGTCCCAAATGGCCGAAAAATCAGTTTTCGCAAATATCTGCCAAAATATACAATTTAAATTTTTTTCTTGGGATTAAAAATGAGGCTTAGGTCATTATTTACAAAAAGTACTGACAGTTTTTTCATAAGTACCGGGAAAACGCTTAAAACCCGCTCTAAGAGGCGAAAGAACTGGTTTTCCACCAATATTGACCGAAATATGGCATGTACTTAGATGATGTTCATGATCAAATGGAAGATTGGGTCCTTAACTAAAAAATGATCCTGACACCTTTTTTCGTAAAAAGATACCAATTCGACTATTCGTAATTATTTTTTATTAACGACGCTTTCCGGAAATCCTCAAAAAGCGGAAAAACACACTCACAAATAGTTGTTTTTTATTAAAATGTGATTAAACAAATACTTCAAACTTTGTAAGTTGCCTATAGAGACTCTAACAACAACTGTTAAAAAATATCTTGACAAATAAGTTATTATTAGTGTAATTTAAAATTATGTAATGGAAAATAGACTAGCCATTTTCTGAAGATATTTCCCGATATATTATTTTTTTAGAGAATAGGAAAAACAAGTCTAAAAATTTAAGCAACGGAAATTTTAGAAACTAAAAATAATTTCAGATGAAGAATGAGGTTAAGAGCTCAAACGCACTGACGACCAGGTCGCAGTGACCAGCCAACGGCCAGGCCATTTAATGGTATTACTGCTGCGACAGCTTGATACGTTTTTTTTATCATTTCATATTTAATGGCCTGGCCGTTGGCTGGTCGCTGCGACGTGGTCGTCAGTCTGAGCTCTAATAGGGAACAAACGCACTGACGAACAGGTCGCAGCCCCAGCCAACGGCCACCAATCAAATGATACAACGCGTATTACCATCCTGGTCGTCAGTCCATACTAATGCGCAAGAGGATCCGAACAAAAAATCTAATTAAACAAAAATATCCTGAAAAATAAACTATTTATAAATATCGCCTAATTTTTGTAGGCATGACGGTTACATTGGAGCTTATACAATGCTAGCATAAGGCTAGGCGTAAATTGAGTGGCGTGTAGCGTGTGGCAGGACCAGCATGGCGCGACGCGCCACAAGCGCTGCCTGGTGGTCCGCAAATTGGGACGCAGTTTCTGAGTGACGCGCCTTTGCGACAGTATAAAAAACTCATAAAAATGTCCGATTCGTCATCGAAACAATTATTGTTTTAAACTTTAGGTCTGAATCAAAATTAGATGATGCCAAAGTGGAAATTTTATTGTATTCAATAATAAAAAATAATGCATGCGAATGCCGATGTGGCGCTAAAGTCTGTGGCTGAAGTACAGAGACGCGCGCTGGTTAGGTCTTATGGGTCGCGCCGCGCTGCGCTCTGTTGCTAATTTGCGCTGTCCCATTTTTTTGTGTAGTTTACAAAAACTCGCGTCGCGCCAGATAATGTCACACGCAATACACACGACTCAATTTGGGGTTAGACTTAAAAATGGGCGATAATGGATTTTACCTATCCATAATTTATGCATCGATATTCATCTATCGATATATTGGTAGATATGGATAGTTATATTACCTTTAAGCGGGGTTAGATTCTGAAATAATTTGAGTTTTTTTTCACAAAAATTTATCAACTTTGTCAGTAAACGCACATTCGGTTTAATGGAATTTACGTTTTTTGTTTTTATTTCAAATAGTTTGTTATCTCCGTAAATAAAATTATTTTACTAACTTTTTTCATTATTAGTCATTATTGTCATCAGCAATAATTTCCCATCTTTATGCGTATAGGTTAAGAATTACCCTGTATATACAGGGTGCTACAAATTGGAAGTACGAGCATTGGTACCTCAGTAGCAGTAGGCGTAATAGATACGAACAAGGTTAAATTGGGGCAAAGTTGCGCTTTGCGATGTTCAACAAGATGATATCAAAAAAGTTTTAAAAACTTCAAGGATTGCTGAGTTTTTTTTGGAAAAAAACATATTTTTTGGAAAATTAATTTTATTTTTTCCTGTCGTTACTTTTTAGAAAATCTGAAACTAATTATACGTTCTCAGGGCCACTTTATTAGGGCTATCTAATAGTATTTTTAGAATTTCAAATTAGCTGATAATTTATGAGACACAGAGGCCAACTTAATTTTTTTTAAAATACGGATCTGGATTTTTTATTTCAGGTTTGGAAAGAACTCGGTCTCCTTTACTTTATACTTTTTTTGTTTTGGGTACTTGAATGACAGCAAAACTATTTAATTATTATTTAAAATAATTTTAAGTCCGACTCCGTTTTTTTTAATTATTTATATTTATTTAATCTGATCAATAATTCGAAGGACATGTTTAATGTAAAACCGGCTATCAAAACAGCTCCAAGTCGCTCTGCATAGACTATTCGTCCCCCTCCCAGCAGTCTCTGGTTTCGCCGGATGGCGCCGAACGATCGCGACGGGTCTAAAGCTCCGCGCGCACTGAAGGGGTATCGACGAGAGCGAGCTGTGCGAGCGGCGCGACCGACACGACCGGTCGGAAAGTCGATTGTAGCCGCGCACTGGAGTCGCACGATCGACGGTCGAGAGTACGTTATCCAAGGTTATTAAAAGGTAAGGTTGTCTCGTAACTCGATCCGCCATTATCGAAAACGTCATCTACTACGTCACAGGGATGCTACCGCTCATGAATAAATGGATAAAAACTGCCGACAGTCCGACGGTGCATTTCCGAATCGATATTCATTGTGTATATGGTTTATGGCGTCCATAGTTTTTAGTTGTTTGATGTTTGTTTTCTTTATTACATTGCCCATATATCTCTCTTTGTCCGTTGCATTCTATTCTTTTTATCTATGATTTTATACGTTCTGTCTACGTCACAGTGATGATATTCCGCTTCGCTCCAATTGGTCCAAAAGTTACGAGACAACCTTATCTTTTAATAACCTTGTACATCACCAGCATAAATTTGAGCATAGACGAGGAGAGGTTTATTCAAATTTAGTCAATTCATTCGGCATTTCAAAAAATTATAAAGTATTATTACTATTTATATTTTTATGCAACTTTTTATATTTTATGCTTTATGATGGAAATTAATATTATTTAGATCTTAACCAAACACACATTAATATATTTAGATCTCAACAAACCACATAAAATTAGTGAAATAGAGTGGAAGATTGGGATAAAATATACTACATGACTCTTAGCTTAACCGATTTTAACAAATTTGGTATCATTCAAAAGGGTTTAATTTGTTCTTTAAAAACAAAGTTAGATATATGTTATATGTAGTGTCATTACAAACAGTTATATATAGCTTTTATTTTCAGTTTTTAAAATCTTTGTTATAAGTCTGTAGTAAATAAAACGAAACTTGTGTTTACATTTTGTTTGATTGACGTTTCGGCCAATTTTAATTCCGTCTTCTTCAGAATCTATAATATACGTATAAATAATTTTCTACGTTTGTGGTAAGAAAAAATTATATATTAAACACATTGTTAGTGATAAAATTGTATTGTATATTATAGATCCTGAAGAAGACCGAATTAAAATTGGTCGAAACGTCAATCATTAAACAAAATGTAAACACAAGTTTCGTTTTATTCACTACTGACTTAAAACCAAAATTTTAATAAACTTAAAATATAATAAAAAAGTCAAAGAAAATTGAAAAAAGAAAAAATATAAATAGTTTTTATAGTACCGTATTATCGAAAAGGAATGGCATCAGCGATGGCCATGAAATGAAGGTCGGTGCCATTTTATATGTAAATTTATATAGGAAATGTCATCAATCGTCATTTCCCATCCAACTGGACACCGTTTTTTTCTATCATACGGTAGATATATGTACAAATATTTTATTCAAACATAAATATTATTTTCTCTATTTGTACCTTGTACGGAGCGATCAACATAGTAACATAGGATGACTATTTATCAACTGTTATTACTAACGTCAAAACAAACCAAAAATTAAATAATATGATAAGTTTTTGACGATATTTAAATTCGATTTCCATAATAATGTGAGATAATCAAAATGAGATGAGAAATAAATGGGTTTAATCGGAAGGTTGTCTAACTCAGTTATTGAATAAGTGTAGTAAACAATATAGGTTACGTGCTTGTAAGAAACTTTTATAAAAAACCGCATATTAAGTATGATATGGTCTCATACACTTTCGATTAATAATTCATCGGACATGTTTAATGTAAAACCGCTCCACTAAAAACAGTCGCTCGGCGTAGACTATTTGTCCCCCTCCCATGCATTCTCTGATTTTGCCTGATGGCGCGAGTACCGCCGATAGCTCGAAGCGCACCGATCGTACCGATTTAATGCGGTGCGCGGGCTTATATTTATTTCAACGTAAACTGAAAATTACGTGCCGCTCGCTCGCGCCTATACCCCTTCAGTGCGCGTGGAGCTTAACGCAGTGCGCGGGCTTACATTTATTTCAACGTAAACTGAAAATCACGGGTCGGTCGGGGGGTTCCGACTTTACAGTTACACTCCGCGTTATATCACCGAGCACGGTTAGATCTCCCAGATATTCATCCCTTCTTCTAAATAAATATAATTCTAATAACAATTAATCCAAATAATTAGAATTATATCAATAATTTAGACATTTGACAGTGACAGTTTACGTCATTACCTAAATTATAAAATTAGAATTATATATCAATAATTTAGACATTTGGCAGTAACAGTTTAGTTTATTACCTAAATTAGAATTGTATCAATAATTTAGAAATTTGACTTGTCAAATGTCAAAATTATTTATGTTCTATTATTTAGATTAATTGGTATTAGAATTATACAATATTTAGAAGATACAATGAATATAAGGAAGGTTAGGTTAGGTTATAAAAAAATATGTTTGAGTTAGTTCAAATTAATAAGTCATGTAAAATCTATATGTCGCTGTAAATGGCCGAAATGCGGTAAAACCTACGTTTTACCGCATTTCGAGTCGGTTAGCGTGGTTATTTGGAGGATGTTAATTCATTGGTAAATCCTAGGTTTAGCGCGCTTATCCTAGGTTTTACCGCATTTCGGACATTTACAGTAAAGGTACATTCAGGCTGAGAGCGTCGCGTCCGCTTGTCGAAATGGAATCAATTCACTTAACTTAAATTAGACCGTTCAGGCAGACAGCGTCGCGTTTGGCGTTGCGCCAGCGTCTGCTGAGCGTCGGGGTTCGAGTTCAATGGGGCGGACGTGACGCAAACGCGACGCTCTCAACCTGAATGTACTTTAACATATATACAAAGTGGTTATATCATAATTACGTAGTTTTCATCTAGAAATGTTATTTAATTCTACCTATAATTAATTATATATTCTATAATATATTTTATATATATAATTCTATAATTAAATAACATTTCTAGATGAAAACTACGTAATTATGATCTAACCACTTTGTATATACATTTACATGACTTATTAAATTGTACTAATTCAAACATTATAATTGTCATTGTTGTTATCATCTATATGACAACTGGCGTTTTTGATGGATGTCAGTAAAACAATACTTACCACAATAGTATTGGGATAATCCCATGGTGTATCTGGCGATAAAGTGGGCCTAGGGTTGCTCTGCTTCCGCGGACGCCTGGCTGTGGGCTTCTTGTCTGGCACCTGATCTGATGACATTTCTGTATCACCAACCATCGTTATCCACACTTAAAACACACGAGAAAAATCAAAGTTCTCTTCGGCACAAAAAAAACGTATATGAAAAACACTGAGTGTATATTTAAACACGTCGGTCACTACGATTGTGACACGTCTAGATCAGAAGCTACGGTTAAGACAACCGTCGCGTCGTTGACCGCACTCAAGAATAATCAAATTCGCACTGGACCATGTGCTTGTCATTTAAAACCCCGCCCCCTCTCGAACCCCGCCCCCTCTCGCTCGTGCGACGCCTCGTGGACACTGTCCAAGATAAGGATGTCTCTCGCCCCAAAAAAATAATCGTCCAAAAAATATAACGATGTGATTAATTGATAAACTAAACTGTAGAGTGAGAAAAATCATATCTTTTTCGAAAAGACCATGATTTTTTTTATGTTTCGGGTTTATTAGTTGTAAATACCGATTTGGTAATATTAGGATTGTGGTCTGAATTTTAACGTGTAAGACAGTGATGGAAAGTAAGTAAAACAGCTTAATGGAAAATAAAATGTATTAAAAAGAGATAAAAGTTGGGTTGATATATTTCTTCTATGCGGTATTGCCGAATTTTGCATCAAAATTTAAACCGCACAAGGAAGTGTTTATGGAAAATGTTGCATCAAGGGTTGGAACCTTATTTTTCACAATTAGTTGCTCATTTTACTACAAATGTAATAGATTATATTTAGATTAGATATATTATCTTCATTTCAGTAGTATACATAAAAAAAATTAAACTGTTTTTTTTTCTACACAATTTTTTTTTCTACACACATTTTCCTACAAACGTAAAAACCGGCAACTCTGTATGCCGCTTTTGATTTTGTCTCTCTATCTGTTAACTGGTCGATGGGGTTGAACTATACTACCTGTTGAAATACCTTGCACTGATTTCTGGGACACCCTGTATAGTGACTAAAGCCTGGACTAGTCTCGAAACCCATAATGTAAGCAAGAATACGCTGCCTACTTCAGATAAAATCATATAATCTTTTTCTATATTTTACATTATAACTCATTACTATTTCCACAGATATACGCGATAAACATTTTTTATCTTATTTTTATTCTATAGAAACTATGTATCGGAACGCAAAAATTTCATTTCGAATGCTTCGCTCGCTGTGCTCCAGTATTTTTTTCAGCCTTTAAAAAATGCCAGATCTAAAGAAACAGAAGATTAAATATTTATTTAGACAATTAACATTAAATAACTTCTATTATTGTATAGCCCCTTTATTGTGTCTTTGTAATATCTATTCATGTTATTCATCCTTTATTTGGGTTGTTAAATTATGGGTTCAAAAAAATATTTTTATACCTAGTCTTTCTAATGTATTAATAAAGGCAAAAAAGAAAGTTATAAACGCTGAATAGATATTATGAATGAATTGTGAATAGGTAATAAAATAATTTAACATAATTTTTATTACCTATTCAATCCATTCCATTTCTAGATGAAAATTACGTAATTATGATCTAACCACTTTGTATATATGTTAAAGTACATTAAGGCTGAGAGCGTCGCGTCCGCCCCATTGAACTCGAACCCACGCCAAACGCGACGCTGTCTGCCTGAACGGTGTAATTTAAGTTAAGTGAATTGATCCCATTTCGACACGCGGACGCGACGCAAACGCGACGCGACGCTGGACGCTCTCAGCCTGAATGTACCTGTAAGAATTAGAACCTTTCGTGTTACAACAGCAAAATAAAACACTAATTCACTACAATACACACACTTTAATGATTAAAACTGATGTAACATTAGAATTAGTGCTTTATTTTCCAACTTTCCTTATGTAAAAATATCGGTTTCGAAATATATATTATTCCGACTTTTTTTAAAGTAAAATAGACATCCTAATAATATCATTAAAACAATATAACATTACTTCATGGTATTAAAAAAGCGTCGACAGGAATGACATTCATTTATAAGAACTAGGGTTGCCAGATTGTACAGGGTGGTCGAAATTGGTCTGTTTTAACAGAGAAAACCTATTTCCTGACTAGATAGAGCAAAACCGACATAGATGTCATGGGCTCGATTTCTGAGACACGTTTAATGGCGTAAACCCCCTGTTGATATTTTCACTGCCAACTGAGATACGGAGTCTTTTTGATTTTTTTACCATTTTGAAAATTGCCCATAACTTTTTTATTTTGCGATATAATAAAATTTAAGTACAATCCAGTGGCGTAGTCAGTTTTTTTCTATGCTTGCTCTTTTTATAACAAATAATGAAAATATAATTTTTAAATGGAAATCATAGTCTATGAACTTAAAAAATGCTGGCGTTTAACCCTTTTCAACGATATAAAGTTAGGGGTATCTATTTCTAAGAATGAGAGAAATATTGGGTGTTTTATCTTTGTATCGAAGTGGGCCTTGATTTTGTGTAGACCTATGTGCCTAATTATTTGTTATCACAATTTAATATTCAATGTTATTATTTATCTGCACAATTAAAGACTTTTGGATATGTAAATTAACATTCTATATTAGTATTAGTAATTAAAATTGAAATAGATACAATAAACAAAGAACAAAACTAAAAAAACATATTTTTGTGTGGCGAATATAGTTTTCTAAAAAAACAACGATTTATTAGGCGAACTAGTGTAATACGTCCAAAAGCTTGCCTAGTAATCTTCTGCTTCTCTCGTCCCAATGGTTCTTCCCTTATAGATAAGGTCTTTTAATTCCCCCCCATAAAAAAGTTGAAAGGAGTTAAATTACGGGACCTAGCAGACTAAGATATGGAGCCCTTTGTTCCAATCCAATTCTCTCTAAATTCTCCATTTAATAGTGCAGTTGTAACCCTGGCGTTTTAATTGTAAATGGTAGTACTAATATAGAATGTTGATTTACCTTTTCAAAAGTCTTTAATTATCCAGATAAATAATAATATAGAATATTAAATTGTGATAAAAATTAATTAGAAAACTATAGGTCAACACAAAATCAAGGCCCGCTTCGATACAAAGATAAAAATGTAATATTTCTCTCATTTTTTGAAATAAATACACATAACTTTATATCGTTAGAAAGGGTTAAATGCCAGCATTTTTTTAAGTTCATAGCCAACTATGATTTCAATTTAAAAAATTATATTTTTTATTATTTCTGACAAAAAAAAGCAAGTATAGAAAAGAAATGACTACGCCACTGGATTGTGCTTAAAAAAGTGCCTTAAGAACGTTTTTACAGAACTTTATTATTCCGCGAAATACAAAAGTTACGGGCAATTTTCTAAATGGTAAAAAATTTAAAATGGTAAAAAATTAAAAAGTATCTCAGTTGGCAGTGAAAATATCAACAGGCGGTTTACGCCATTAGACGTGTGTCAGAAATCGAGCCCATGACATCTGTGTCGGTTTTGCTCTATCTAGTCAGGAAATAGGTTTTCTCTGTTAAAAGAGACCAATTTCGACCACCCTGTACAATAGTGAAATTCCGGGAGGCCAAAAAAAGCGAGAGCAAAAGAAATGTGTAAGCTCTAAAAAGATACCCCCATCACCAACCTCTTCCTATCTCACATACAGGGTGGCGCTTCTCATACGCCGCGGAGGCTCCAAGGAGAACGACAGTTTGTATTGAAATGAAATTTTGTGAGCATATTATGTAGGTTAATTCAGAGCACTTTTTTAAAATAGAGAGAGTTCTACAGGGTGTCCTCCAAAAAAATTACATATCAAAGTTGTGTTTTTTGTAATGGAACACCCTATATATTAATTGATTTTCGGATTCTGGGAGAAAAGTAAAGTTGAGTTTTAAGAGGTATAAGATAATATAATAATATAAGATATATAAGATATAATTAAGAAGAGAAGTATATGACTAAAATGTAAGGTTTTTGCCATATTTAACATTTTCAAGAAATAAGGAACAATTTAATCTTTGTCTGAGGGCAACAGGCAACTTTAATAATATTTTGAAGATATATAAATTCCCCATTGAACACCGGAATAATATACTGGGTGTTCCATTTAAAATAAAGGAATAATTTGCTTTTAAAAGGGAATAATGTTCCATATTAATTTTATCTCACCCTGTATAACTTTTCGGGTCAAATTTCAATTTGGTTTAACATACAATGGTTACCGTAATTAAGTATCAGGCTATACAAGGTCAACTAAAATTTGGGTAG
Source organism: Sitophilus oryzae (assembly GCF_002938485.1). Lineage (NCBI taxonomy): Eukaryota > Metazoa > Arthropoda > Insecta > Coleoptera > Curculionidae > Sitophilus > Sitophilus oryzae. Next base: position 3,740,616 of record NW_022147434.1, on the reverse strand, counting down.
CTGTTATCGAAATTTAAAATTTACTCTTCATTTTCACAAAATGAGAAATATATCAAAATCCTTAGATTTTAGGTATATACTTCTTTAACAAAACTCACCATTATTTTTTTCCTAGAATCCGAAAATAAATTAATATATAGGGTGTTCTATTAAAAAAAACACAACTTTGATTTGTAGCTTTTTTTGGGGACACCCTGTATAATTCTATATATTTTTAAAAAGTGCTCTGAATGAACCTACATATGCTCACAAAATTTTATTCCAATACAAACTGTCGTTCTCCTTGGAGCCTCCGCGGCGTATGAGAGGCGCCACCCTGTATACAGGGTGTCCCAGAAATAAGTGCAAATATTTTAACTGGTTGTATAGTTCAACCCCAGAAACACGCCTATGAGGTTTTTTTGCGAAAAAAAATTTTGAAAATTCGAAATTTTTTGAAAAATTTTTTGGATTTTTTTTAGTTTTTAATTAAAAAACATAATTTCTTGATAATATGACAACATAAGTATTAGATTAAATTTGCAAGGAAAAAAAATCCAGAAAAGATCCAGTGGTTCTCAAAATTTTAGCAAAAAATATTTTTTTTTTGGAAATTTTCAAAGTAAAATAACTCCGTTATTTTGGACTTATTTGAAAAACGATAAAGAGAAAATATGTTTCTTTTATCGAGATCTACCAGCCCTTAAAATATTTGCACTTATTTCTGGGACACCCTGTATAACATGAGTCTCCACACTTTAAAATTATCTATATTATTCCACATTATCCGTTTTAGACAAGTAATTTGTATTCAATAAAAAAGTGATTTTTATGTATTTATAATAATGCATATATCGCTTACTTTTTTAATTTAGTAGGTCTTCGAAATTATTTTTTAATTTTGTACAGTATCGTATAATATATTAAGAAATTTAAATTACAAAAGATCTATGTTATTAAAGGTGCTTTAATTTTCATTATAAGACTTTTAAATTGAATAATTTTATGAAGGTATTTCTTATTTCCGACACAAAAATTAATTAGAAACATAATAAATTACTATTATTTTTTTTCCACCGATGGGCCTTTTTTTAACTAATTTGACTGGGGTTAAGATATGGTTGTATTAAATTCATCTGGCATCATTGAGATATTATCAGTTATCAGTGTGTTTGTGGGTGAAAGAGCGCTTAGCTTACAGGTTGGGTAGGGTTAGGTTAGGTAAAGCCGGTACAAAATTGGAAATAATTTTATACTTCCTTTAAGAGAAAATTTTTTGCATCTATTTACAGGATCAAAATTATATACCCTCTATTACTGTATTGACCGAGGTATTGACCTTGTGTTATGTTTTATGCCTTTGCAAGGTCTATTCATGTCTATTCAACTTTTATGACTTTTTTATATAGAACATAATTTCGAACAATACATTTGAGTAATATAGATATCTTAATAAGGCTATCAATAAAATAATTTAAGATTATTTAATTGATGTGAAAAAATTAATTCATACCTATTCAGCTTTTTTGGCTTCCTTTAAGTAAAAATATAAGTTCTGAAATATAGAATAGTTCCAAAAATTTTTTTATAGAATAATATTATATAGACGTCCAAAATTTGACGTTAACTAAATTATTAGATTGCTTTGTTTACCTGATTTAAACCATTTGCCTACATTAAAAATTTATAAAACACATTTTTTAACCATACTATCAACTTTTATTACTTTTTTTATGCAGAAAATAATTTCGAAAATTACATTTTAGAGTAATGTAGATATCCTAGTGAGTCTATCAATAAAATAATTTAAGATTATTTAATTGACGTGAAAAAATGACACAATAAATGTGAAAGTAATTTTTCAAATGTCAAGCTAGATGATTTGACATAACTTTTGGGGTTATGTCCTAATTCTTCCCTATTTTAGGTCTTTTTTTTATTAGTGGCAATTGAACAATATGGATATTTTTTTGTATGGCGTATGACGTCACAGGTGGTATGCGCAAACTTAACGAAATTGGAGCCGCTATCGATCATACCTTGGAATAATATAGACGTCCAAAATTTGACGTTAACTAAATTATTGGATTGCTTTGTTTACCTGATTTAAACCGGTGGCGGTGGCCTACATTAATAGTTATTTTTTATACAAGACGATAAAATGGTATTTTGCGAGTGAATTAATTTCGGGAGACGATAATGCAATTTTATCGTCGTGTATAAAACAATATTTTTTTTTCCAAAGCAAGTTACGTTTTAAAAAATATTCAGAAATTATTATTTAAAGGAATTTATTACGAGTAGAAAAAATATTATGCTTGGCGTTGGTTTCTATGTAATTTCACAAATAAATAAAGCTGTCTCTTTAGTTGTCAGTTTTCAGTAAATATTTTTTAATTCTCTTTCCTGTAGATTGCTGATTGAATTGGAGCCAGAAATGGCTCAAAACGAAATAAGTAAATTACTAACATATATTCAGGTTGAGGCGACAAACGCCATATCCAAACTACTTCCATTTAAATCCCAAATAACTTATGAAAAGGAATACAAAAATTTTCAAAAATGGAAGCAATTCAACAACGTGCGAGAAGAAATAAAGTTTTTAACCTATCCTCGCTGTTAAAGTATCATTTAATCTACCCTTGCGGTTAAAGTACTATTTTATCTACTATTTTTGATAGATATAGGGCAATTTTAACAGTTGTTATGGATTTTTTTTTACAAAATACATTTTTTAACCATACTAAAGCTACATTCGAAGTCAATTCGCTGGCCGAGTGGCACTTCGACGTTAAAGTCAGCACGAAATTAACCATTCACAACAAATTTCAATTCGAATTTTGCGCATGCGTGTTTAAACGTTCTCCTGACATTTTTTAGGTTAGTTGTTGGTTTTGATTTTGGAAGAGTCAAAATCCGGGACAGTTGTTAATTAAGTTTTCCAAGTTTTTATGTTTAGAAAAATGGAAACAAGAACGTCATTTATTGATGATTTTTTTCTAAAATGTGTCTCAAGCACCCAAAACTTTTTTTTGCCATTAATATGGGTCGGACACCCCATTTTTTGGGTTTTGGGAAACCCCTTGGTTTTCGGTCAAGCTAATTATTGAGCTGCAACAATAATTGCCGTTTTTTTTAACAGCAAAGCCACAAGTCCTAATAAAATAAGAATAGCGTCCTTCACTCATTTTTCTTTTAATAATTATTTACTTTTCACAGAAAAATGGCTTGTAACAACGACACAAACAAAATAATCATTAAAATTTAAATGTCAAATTTGTCATAATTGTCAAACGAAAATTCCGTGCTGAAGTGGAAGTTTGCAGCTTGCAAGCTGCAAACAACTTACACTCTGGCGTCGAATTTTGTTGTGAATGAGTACACTGAAGTACATAAGATAAGCTTGCGTGCCAAAGTACGACTCGGCCAGCGAATTGATTTAGAATGTAGCTTAAGTATTAGTAGTATATTATACCGACACTCTATATCAATCAGATTCGTCGTACTTGGTAAAAATTTCGATTTTTTAAAAATTGTAAATTTGCAGTAAAAAAGATTTTTCATCAAATTTTCACATTCTTATAAAACACCCTGTATACGAGAATTCGCTAAATATATTTTCGAAAACCACATCAGCATCTTAATCACAATAGATTCATCTAAAACCTGGTCCAAACCGCAGTGGTGGACAAAGCCTGTCGGGGGCCCGGGGCGGCGAAGCTAAATGCGGCACCCGGTCTGTTTAGGTAATGATATACTTCTCATGCACATTTTATAAAAATTAAATGACGTATGTATAATGGTTGACAAAATTCAAGTATTTATACAGGGTATCCTAGGCTGAGCCTGCGTTAGAAGTTTCTAGAGAACTACAACATCTAGATACGAGATTTTGTGCATATCATTGTTTCACAATGTGATCTATTGATTAAAAATATTTTCAATATGGCAGCACTTTCGGAAGTACCGTAAGTTGACAGCAACTTTCTTATTTTAAATAGGTGACCCCATTTTTTATTACATACTTAAATTCTCTGTAAAATTTTATGAATTTTGATATTAAATACTCTATACCTAACGTTAACCGTTTTTGAGAAAAAAAAATATTTATTATTTTTGGAGGAAATAAACTGCCTGTCAAAAATATGTATATGGCCTAAACGCCAAATTTAGTGATTGCCACAGCCACTGTACCATAGAGAGAAGACATGTGGCTATCTATGTCAATAATTAAATTGTCCGAATGTCATATAATAATGGCTGTCATGGAATTGAGCGATTAAAAAATTATCATAAATCATTTTTTTTTCAAATGGAAATCAACTTTTTTTATTTCACTCGTGAAAAGGCTTTCGTTACTTTCGTTTTTAAAATTTGTTACTTTTTGACTATACATGTACCTAAAATAAATCGTACAGTAATAAATAAAACAGAATCAGTACAGTACTGATTCTGTTTCTGTCCACTGTACTTGATTTGTTAATTGTTGACATATATTTTATATTGAAATGTTTTGTTTTGTGCAAGTTGTAAAATGTTCGGTGTTATAATAGGATTATATTCAATGACTAAATGTTTTACTCCTGAAGAAGTTAATAAAAATTAACAAAATATCGAGTTTAAAAACAAATTAGTTCAAATTGAATCTACAGACCGCTACCCGATATTGTTCCACATTAAATTTCGAAGTATACAGTCGAGATTACCACTATCATATATTTATATAAATACACTTTTTAAACTTTTAAGCAGCAGTAGTTATGATATAGGAAATTCAAATAATTCATTTTCTGACGGATGGAAATAAATTTTCTGACTGTTTGACACTTAATGTCAAAGGAAGCTAGATAAAATCAAGAAAAATATACGTTTTCAAACTAAATCTTAAATAACTTAAAAACGATTTATTTTAGGTATAGGAATATGCCTAGTTAAAACGTAACGAATTGGAAAACCTTTTCACTAGTGAAATAAAAAAAGTGGGTTTGCATTTGGAAAAAAAAATATTTATGATAATTTTTTAATCGCTCAATTCCATGACAGCTACCGCCATTATTATATGACATTTGAACAATTTAATTTTTGAAATAGATAGACACATGTCTTTTCTTTATCTCACAGGGGCTGTGATAATCACTAAATTTGACTTTTAGGCTATACAAATTTTTTTGACAGGTAGTTTTTTTCCTCCAAAAATGTTAAATATTTTTTTCTTAAAAATGCTTCCAGGGAAATATCGTGACAAAATATCGCGATTTTGTAAGTTCTCCAAGATCGTGGGGCCCCTTCGATGTCTCAGGCCCGTGGCCTCCGTTCTACTAAAGACTTCACTGCTCATCATCAGTAATGAAGCTAGAATACTGTGTATTTCTCCAAGATCGTGGGGCCCCTTCGATGTCTCAGGCCCGTGGCCTCCGTTCTACTAAAGACTTCACTGCTCATCATCAGTAATGAAGCTAGAATACTGTGTATTGGTTGTAATATAAATTGTTTATTCAGTAAAAATAAATAATAAAACCATTGAAAATAACTTAAAAGCTAAAATAAATAAATTCAGTCCCAAAATATATAAAAAATAATAATTATTCGATATTTTAAACAAAGAAAATTACCCCTTGATTTAATTTCCTAAATAGAAAATGCCATTGACAATTACTGGGGCCTGATAATTGATAATTAAGTAAATATCTGCTTCCATTTATACTGTTTATAGTTGGTGTATACGTATGGTTTGCATACTCCACCTACAAACTGCTTTATAACTATTAAACACATAATGGCCTTGTTTGCCAGTTGAATAAAAAATTACTTATTAAGATTCGGAGGCCCCCTAAAAGACGGGGCCCGGGGCGGACCGCCCCTTCCGCCCCCCCCTTAGTACGCCACTGCCAAACCGCATCCCAAAATCTTTTTTAGTTCAAGAGATATTCAACTTTAAATTTACCCTAAAATTTTGCTTGTTCCAATAATTATGTCCGGCAATTTATTTGACGAAATTGTCCACAAGTACTAGTTAAACGCTTTTCTTCACTTACGCACATACGCCAGAAAGAAATCTAAACAACTAGCCTGTTTGTTTCACTTATTTTAATGGCCAAGCCGTAAGGGGAATCCCCCGGGTTCCGAGCGTCGACGCATCGACCCAGAACGAAGCGGTTTGATCTTAATCGAGATCGATTCGGTTACCCATGTGTTGATTCCGCGGATTCCGCACGGTAAATCCCGCAACTTTGATCCCGCGAAATCTCAGAGGGATCCCGCATTTGCGGGATCCAGCATTTGCGGGATTGCATTCCCTATATCATATCTTAATTTTTTCAAATGGAAGGAGGGTGGCTCATTAGCATATTTGGAAAAGCATTTTTTACTAATAATTTGGCACCACACACTTACCATTTCGAGTCAAATGGTCGTTATGAACCGCATGTTACAATTTCAAATAAACCTAGGGTTGCCAACCGTCCTCTATTCCAGAGGACAGTCCTCTTTTTGAACTCACTGTCCTCTTTTCTCTTACATATTGAAAAAGTCCTTTTTTTACATATCAAACTCCAAACTCAAAATCTAAAAAATATTCGTCTATCACTACAATGCTTAAAAAATTTTTTAATATGTGTCTTTCGCTTTTCGCTACTTCCACTCATTTGTAGAGGAAAGGAAATTTTTGTACAAGAAATATTATTTGTGGAAGCGATAAACATGTTTAACTATTTTATGTTTACTTACTGTGTAACTTAAGTTTTGAAAAAAAAGTTTTGTTGAAAACGGTTTGAATTATTTTAACAAGTTTTTTGAGTATCAATATTTTTAAGAAAGTAAGAAAGACGAATTCATATTTTTAAGAAAGTAAGAAATATTAATTGCATACCATTGACATAAGTTTTTGGTAAATTCTAGATATTTGGGCGAGGTTTTAAAAAATGTTTCGCCTGTGCCTCTTTTTTACCCTCTCGTCGAGGCACGAATGAGTTTTGATTGCTTTGGTTTCAACCTTTTTTTTGTGACTCTCATCTGTGTTGTAATTTTAATATCAATTTGATTGCTTTTGATGACTCGATTTTAAATTTGAATGTCACATCAAATTTTCAGTCAGCTGCTTTATAGATCGGCCTTAATCATAATTTCCAAATAGTAAGTGACCGACAGTGGCTAGAAGTTACTTGATTTCGAGGGTATTTAATTTTAAAATACAAATTAATTCAATTTGCCACCGACATTCGCTGATATAGAAATATCATGCCGCCGGATGACGGTATTTTTTTGTATACACCAGTAGCGTAACTTGACAAATGGGGGCCTCGGTCCAAGATATTTTTGGGGGCCCCTGATTAAAGAACAAAACCAAAATAATGTGTATTTTTTTAAATATTTTTTTTGAAAAGCTCTGGCGGGGCTCCAAGCTCCTGTGGGGCTACGGTGCTTTGCACCGAACTGCTCTGTGATAGCTACGCCACTGGTATACACCAACAATAAGGCCGGCGCGGTGCGGCGGCGGTTGTTTAGTTTTAGCCCGTATGTTAAGTAAAAGCAGTTTTAGTTTAAATTTAATAACAATTTGTATTTCAAGTGATACTGTATTTCAAGTAGGTATTATCTGTGGTATTATCCATTTCTTTTGAAATATAATAACTTTTTTGAAACGAACAGATAAATAATTAATTAAATTTAAACGAAAAAAAAAAGATTAATTAAATTTATGATCTCATGATTTACTTTTCACAAACAACATTACAAACAAAATAAATGCATTAAAATCATACAAATATATTTTTAAAATTTTCAACAAATATTTATTTTGCCATCATCAAATCAATATATTATATGAGATCAGTTTTTGTTTAGTTATTTTTTTTTTAGTTTTGAGTACTTTGATTGTATTGGTGCATTTTATTCTTAACTTTACAAGAATACAAACAAATTTAAAAAAAAATAAAATTTATAATGGTTTCAAATTATTTTATTCATCTCCACCGTACAATATGATCGAAAAAAAACGGCACTAGAGATGGATTGAAAATGAAGTTCGCTGTTTTTTCAAGGTATCACTTGACGCCGGTTTTTATCGATCATACGGTATATTATTTTTTACCGATTATAGAATTTAAGTTCCTTTGTATTGTTACATCTATTTTATGTTACTTAAACTTAATTTCGTTTTAATGCTGGATAATAAATAACAAAAAAACTGGATATCATAAAGTATCAATAATTTCATTTTCTCTAAAGCCGCGTCTAGACATAACGTCTAAAGTGTCTATATAAAGCTATTTGTTCAATATCAAAAATAATGGTTTAAAGTTTTTGCTGCTGTTCTATCTTTTATGAGAAAAGCAACTTTATAAATTATTATTACTTTCTTTTCAGATACAGAGACTATATATTTTTATTGTCGTATTGTATAAAGCTATAATCAATTACAGTTGGGGGTTAGGTTAGGTTTGGTTTGGTTGGGAACCAAATACCAATATAAATATTGGAACCAATGACCTCTAAATAAAGTAGACCTGGCATTTCATTCATAAAAAGGAAAAGATCAGAATCAGACATTCGTTTCTTGTTATATGCGAGTGGGAACAAGACGGGCTGATCGCAGTCATGAACAGCGTTGTTACAAGGGCAAAAATGTTTGTACTATAAATGGTGTCGAAATTGTACTTTTTTAAGTGGGATTGTACATTTTTGGTGCAAAAATGTGGCGTCATGTGATCTCTCTATTTTCCTTTTTACCAAGTTTTGGTACCTAGGGTGCATCCACACTATCCTAAAAACAGCGGAACGGCGTATTGGCTTAACGATCTTGAATCGATTTCCTGCAATTCTATTGGCTGAAATTTTTGCCAGGTGAATTTGACAGATAAAATTTCTGACAGATGAATTTTTCAGCCAATAGAATTGCTGGAAATCGATTCAAGGTCGTTACGCCGATACACCGCCGCCGATCCGCTTTTTTTAGGATAATGTGGATGCACTCTCACAGAATTATACACCAAAACTGTCGTGACTAATTACAATTTTATATTAGGTATAAAAATATTACTATATAACAACAATAATAAAGATCTTTGTTAAACAAAAGAAAATTTCTAAAATATTTACTTATTTCTATAACAGTTTCTTCGCGGATAATCGGGACCTTGTACTGAATAAATAATTAACTTTTCATCAAACAAAGACGCATTCATCTTTTAAACTATATATATTTTTTTAGTCTTAATAAACAAAACAAAAAATACATTCCTCTATTACCACAAAAATTATACCATCAGAAAAAAACGGCGTCAAAAATGACAATCGGTGATAATTTTGACGAGGTGATGTCATGACCCCTACTCTTGTTTATTTTTTAATGGCACTTACTGGCAGTAGTAGGCCTTAAGGTTGTATTTGATTTTTAAATGGTGTAGTATAAATTCGAAAAAATTTTTTTTGGATATCGATTTGTGTTTCTGGAAACGTTCTATCCTTTCATAATTTTTCTATAATTAGTATTAGTTTTTGACAAGTTTTATGTCAATTTTTAATAAATGACATCTAGAAATAGACCTCGCCAAAATTATATTCGATTGTTATTCCCAGCCGTCTTTGACACCCTTCTTTTTTCGATCATTCGGTATTTCGTATGTAATATCCAACGTACTCTTCCCTCAACTTTTTTTCAATCATTATATAAATCTATTTTGATTTTACACTTAAAAAATCAACATTAATAACTAAAAATCCTAATAACAATCAGTATGATCGAAAAAAAACGGCGTCCAGTTGGCTTAGAAATGAACATCGATGACATTCCCCATATAATTTTAAGTATAAAATGACAGTGATCTTCATTTCATAGCCATCGCTGACGCCATTTTTTTTTTCGATCATATGGTATTTCACTATTGAACATTTTTCGTAATTGTGACATCTTTTCTTTCTAATTTTTTTTATATATTTTTTCAAAAATTACTATTCGCATTTATATACTTCATTTTGATAATATTTAAATATTATGAGCAAAATATTCAATAAAACCAAACTTCAGGAAACTAACTTAATGTAATGGTTAATTACTTATAACGGTACATTCCAAAACTGTGTGTCACAACCAAAACTGTGATTTACCAATATTTCCAAAGATTTTTCCCTATTTTACCTTTCGGCACCGCACTGATGTAACATAGCCTTACTCACCTTCGAAATGAAACTTCCATGTTTAAATCGTCTCTATTTTTGCAAATTAAGCAAGTTCGCACTATTGTTTATTGTTTACCAATAAAATCACTAAAAACAATACCACAAAACACTAAAATATCTGGAAATCACCTCGTAAAACATTTCAAAAAACCACAACACATTGGCAACGCCGTAAAGCAATTTATGAATAAATTCGAACTGGATGTTTTGTTGGCTGCCTAAATTTAGGAGTGAAGATCATAGAGTTAAAAAGAAAAGTGAAGATAGTAAAATGCGTACGTTTTCGGCATCAGCTGGCGTTGCGACGTTGTCGATTGTTTTATGTTAAATTTCTTAAAATCTAAAAATTATAATTAGAGAAGATTTAAACCTTTACTTATTACCTTTACTACCTTTAATTGTTATCGGTTTAAAGTATTCTACGACGTAATCTATATTTGGAATTCATGGTTTACAATGTGGGTTAGCTATCGCCGTAGGTACAGTACATCTGCTGGATCTGTGCCTATGAAAAGAATGCGGACAAAAAAACATTTAAATAAACAGCAATATATTTTATACGTCGACTTGACGAGTACGTCACCGCAAATCGCTCCGCCCACTCATTTTATTGGCTACTTGCAAATTTGTCGAATTTTTATTGATGAGACGCGTCGTCTAATTTTTTATGAAAAACATCGAAAGAATATCGTTTTCTCTCTCACGGATACCCCGTAGCTACAGAACGGACAGACGTACTGTATACGTAGGTAAGATTTCCTTTTAAATGCGGCCGAAGTGGAAATTTGGCAAATATGCAATTTTCTGGCAATGATTGATTTCGCCAAAATGTAAGTCGCCGGGTCTAATTTATTTCGATGTCATTGGTTGGAATCTTTGGTGTTACACAGCAAAATAAAACACTAAATCACCACAATACACCAAAACACTTTTACTTTTACACTGGACGCGCATTTCGCTAACCATGTTAGCATCATCAGCAGATGATTAAAACTGAGCTGTGAGATTTAATCATCTGCTGATGATGCTAACATGGTTAGTGAAACGCGCGTCGAGTTTAAAAAATAAAAGTGTTTTGATGTATTGTGGTGATTTAGTGTTTTATTAAGCTATAGTCAGTTTAATAGACATACACGGAACAAACTGAATTAGAATATTTGGTCTAACAATTTTCTTAAATTAAAATTGCTACAAATTTTATCGAATTGTGTAACAACTTTAAATGTTCTTAAAACAACTATATGCCTAAACCAAATTAGTTAGCAAGTTAGTTGAAATTTTTATATTTTTATATATATTTTGATTACAGTTTGTACTTGTGTCTATGTATAATTACAAATAGAAATAAATTCTACTATTGTCCTAAATATTGCAACAATTTTTTTTCTGTGTATATTTCTGTGAAAAAAAAAGATAGACATCTAGTTCCAGTTACATACAATTCCTAGTACATCGGTCATTTTAACAGGGTGGTCCGAACTGTATTCCGGAAACTTTGGCAACATATTCTACAAATAAAAATATGTTTGTATAAATGTATGTCCTAAAATGCTTAGTTTCGTAGATACAGGGTGTAGAGGTTTCATTTCTATTTCAATTTTTTCGAGATAATTTAAGAAGTAACGTCAATATTTCGATGAAAATTGGTATCAGGGTGTTTTTTGATTTTTTCAATTTGATTTTGATGTCAATATGACTCCTATTTGTAGAGAGTGCCACTTACAAATTTTTTAACTGGTTTGAAGAGTAATAACTTTTCGTCCGTACCTGTATAAAACTACTGAGTAAAAAATATATATATACGACGTTTTTTACGTAAAAAAGGTCTCTTGGTAAAAATCGCTACGAGCAACCTTTCTCAAGATATTTAGAATGAAAAAAGTCAATACTACATGTCATTTTTGACAAAAAATAAACATGCATGTTGAGTAGATAGTTATTTGACTGAAATGATCACTATGGGAACTTTTGGTTTTTTTAAACTAATAAAACAGATTCTGTTGAACTTTTGGTACAAAAACATTTCATGATTTCAGTCTAACTATTTAGTCAACATATGTTTAATTTATGTCAGTGATGACAGGTACCGATAATTTCGGTTCCAAATATATCGAAAACCATACCGTAGTTCTATGGTACCGTAGTCTTGGTCTTGAATTTGCTTAGCACTAAGTCCAGTTGAAGTTTTGTTGTCCACAGTTGTCCACTTTCGAACTTTTTATGTCATATGTTATTTATTTACTCGTGTCCAACTCAGTATAAAAAAAATCAAGAAATAAAAAAAAACGGCTCAACGACGTCATATGTTGAAACTACTGTATCCATTAAGATAAAAATGTTTTGTGAAGATACTACCCTCTACCTCTACCCTCTACCTTAATCGAAAGTATCCTTCCAGAACTGCTACAGATTTTTACGCTATCGCCATTCGCTTTGGCATTAAAATGTTTGTAAGAAAACCAGATTTCAAGGAAAATGTTTTGTAGAATGTAGAATGTAAATTATCTACCATTTCAATGGCAATAACTTCTTCAGTATGTTCGTATGATTTTTTTTCTGTTGTGTAGTACCGTATGATCGAAAAAAAATTGGTCAAGTGCCTAACCGGACTCGCGCACGAAGAGTTCCGTACCATTCATTATCTATACAACATTAGACACTATATTATTATAAACTTTTTTTCCGATTTAGCTGAAATTTTGAATGCGCGTATAAGTAATAAACGAAGAAACACATTACTAAAAATTGTATTACTCAATAATAAATATGCAAAAAGTAAAAATAAATATGTAAAAATATGTAAAAATAAAAAAAAAAACGATTAAAAAAAAGTCGCCTTGACTAGGATTGGAACCTGCCTTACTACGTCATAGCAGCGTAAAGTCCTAACGCTTTAACCACGCGGCCATCGAGGAGTTGAAAGATTCTATGTAAAATTCTTACTTAAAAGATAATGTTTAGTGAAAGTATTTTTATATTTATAAACATTTATTTAATTCTGTTTTTAGTATTTGTTCTTATAGCGGTAACATAGATACATTATCTGTAAAAATTTTAACTGTCTAGCTATAACGGTTTATAAGATAGACCTTTGTGACAGACGGACGGACGGACGGACGGACGGACAGCGAAGTCTTAGTCATAGGGTTCCCGTTTTTACCCTTTGGGTACGGAACCCTAAAAACGGCGTCAGCGATGGCTATAAAATGAAGATCGCTGTCATTTTATATGTAAATTTATATGGGGAATGTCATCGACTGTTATTTCCCAGCCAACTGAATGCTGTGTTTTTTTCGATCACACGGTATCTTCCGTGAATTGTGGTACACTAATTTGTTTCATTCTGTATATTGTGTTCTTATTAATTCTCAATTATTGTTTCATATCTTTGTTTTATTTTGTTTTCCTGCAAAATATTTCTTTTTGTAATTTCATATTATGTCTCTCCAATTGCGTATTTAAACGCCATTGTTTATAAAAATTTAGTGAATCTCATAATTGATAAATGTAAATAAAACTGAAAATGTCAATAATATGTTTTTAAACAAGACGTTATATATTTAATCTTTGTGCAATGTGTTTTCTAAGTTTTTGATAACCAGAACTTGTGTACGATTTTTTACGAATTTAAATATAAGTTTATTATCTTGTTTACTACGGTTTAAAATAACTGGTATTTGAAAACTATCAATTTTCTGAGAAAATATAAAAGTGTTGTGTGCTTTATAAAAAGTAATTCACAAGTAGTCATAGGGAACAGAAAATCCAATGAGAAACGCGTTTTCTAGTAATATTATTTTCTATGTAAATAATGTTTATAAATTTGTGGCGACTTCATTTCTTGAAAAGACTTCTGGGTTTATCGCCACTAGAAGAAAATCTACAAAATAAAATGTTATTTTTTGTAAATATTACTGCGTTGATCCAAAGGAGACCAATTTGTGTGTGTGTCTGTGATATTTTATTAAAGCCCCATAGCCACTAATCACTAGGTGTTGATGCGGTTCGTCACTGCTTGGATTTGATGCACCAATGCGTTGATGCGATGGATTGTCCGGTTCGCCCAAAAGTCGACGTTTTTGGACGAACAATTTTTTTTGAGACATCAAAAGAAATATCACAAGCCCAATGACCAATTTCCATTAGCTTTATAATATATCATTATATTATATCATATTATAATGTCATTTTAGACGAGGCTAGTGGATGGACGAGTGACCGTCTGGAAACTGTGTTGTGTTGTTCCATGTTCCATGATGGCAATAGTTAGCAAGAGTGTAAAAATCTATTGATACACACTGCTCGTTCACGCCGACACCGCCGCACAGTGTTGCGGCCCATGGCCAAAAATACGAAAATCCAAATTTAAAATAAAAAGTAAAATACCCGTACGTAAAAAAAGCAAAAAATTACTATGAACGTCTTCAGGTCACAAAAATTTGTCTATATTTCTATAAAAAAAATACTCGATAAAGCATTAAGTGTTCAACGTTTTTCGCTGTCACTTTAGTAGCAGATTGTTTCTTTAATAGCATTTATATAAGTTTTATTTTGCTATGTTTGCTCTTAGTGACGGTAAGTGTATTAAAAATAAATAACAGAAATCCTATGAGTTCATCACCCTAAATTTACAATCTTCGTATTGTCATCTAAATTACTAAAGTTATTAACAATTAAGTAAAAAAAGTAGTGGGTAGGGGTTTGCTTTTTTTAATATCTCGAAATATATTGAAGATTTTCGAAACTAATTTAAATCAATCGTAGCTCAGAAAGTACCTATAATTTTTTTTGGTTTTATATTAGTTTTATTTATGTTATTATTATTTTTGTGATTTTGTGTTTTGATACTTCTATTTTGTAGGCGCCCGGTGGCGTAGAGGTTGTGACAGGCTCTCGTCTACCAATCTCAAGGTAGTGGGTTCGAATCCCATACCCGGCATTTCATCAGCCGACTATTTTTATTAAAATAAAAATAGTTTGAGTACCTAGGTCGGCTCAGCCTTAAATGAGTACTTGGGATTCACAATCCTGAGGTAATAATAGGCGGCTGAAGCGTAGTGCTAGCCACATTACCTTCCTTGTATACCGAACGGCTCTAGTATGGCAAGCTGTACCTTGCTACTCCCAAGGCGTTAAACGCTATATACGGGAGCTTTTATTATTATTATTTTTGTAATACTTAAGTTTCATTTAAAATTGATTCATTGCGATATTATGAAAAATGTTTGTTTATTTATATTTTGTGCCAAAATGAATTAAAAAGACTGATTTGAAAGCTCTAGGATTTTTGTCCCAAAATGACCATCTTCGCAATACTGTGTGCCGCCGCACCGGTTCGAGGTTGGATGAGATCGGATATCTCGTATACTTAATAGTCTGGTTCACATGTACCATTTTTAGTAAATTTTTTCAATATTCTCCGAAAATTATGAATGTGGTGTCATTCGATTCGTATTGTCATCTAAATTACTAGTAAAAAAAGTAAAAAAAAAAGTGGTGGGTAGGGGTTTGCTTTTTTTAATATCTCGGAAAATATTGAAGATTTTCGAAACTTGAAAAAAAAAACGGATGAATAAATTTACTAAAAAAATTCTAGCTCCGGAACTGTAGCTCTAATATTTATAATTTTTACAGAGCCCTGAAAATAGAGCTAAAAACGGGTAGATTGCCTTCCTCGCGTGTTGCGTCATTATTTAACCATATTAAATATTAATATTAAGGAATAAAAAAATTCATACATTGTTGGGATACATCAATAAACAACAATCCGCGGTCGAAAAGTTTGCATCCCAATTTTAACATTAATAATTATGCATTTATTAATTAATAACTTTTTCTAAACCGAAAGTTAATATAAAAACCCCAACAATTTTTAAACTAAAACCTTAAAATTACTTTTACTTATTGAAGTTATATACGCGAACAAATGAATTACCGTTAAAAAAATTAAACAATTTTCATATTCTACTTTTTTTATTAACAATTGATAACTATAAAATAAAAAAATAGGTAATAATTTTTTTTTTCAAAAAATTCTAATTGTTTTGATTTGTAATCGTAAAAATCTACTTGAGAATATTTTATTTTTATTTTTTACTACTATATTGTTCAAAAATTTGTTATAAACCAATATATTGTTTATTAGTTAATATTTTTTTGTATTATACAGAGTGTTTCTTAATGACATGTTAATATTCAAGGGGGTGATTCTTGGCCTTATTTTAAGAAAAAAACTTCATATGGATGTATGAACACACTTTTACAGGGTGGTAAAATTTTCTAATTTTTTTTTCATAATAACTCTGATTTTATTACAAATATCTTTATAAAACTTGATACAGGTCCTCTATGCTTCAGACTACCTTTTTGATGTATAAACAATTTTATTTATTTCAACCTGTGTCATCCATACGGGTCTTATATTGAACATTTTTAAGAAAGAATTGGTACACTACTGACTTCTCTTAAAATAAAAATTATTTTCAAAATCTCTGTTCATTCTGTTCGTGTCTCGGTTCGTGTCTTGTCCTGGCCGGTTAAAAAATGTGCAAATCATATTTTTAATCCATATCTCTATTTCTTCAAATGGGACAAGGCTGGCATATTTGAGAAAAGTTTTTTTATGAATAATTTGGTACCACACACTTGGTATTTCTAGTCAAATTTTCGTTATGAAAAGGTTATGAACCGGATGTTACAATTTCAAATAAACCATATATGCGAAAATGTTAAGAGTTGATACACATATGATATGTCATTCTATTCAGAGTGTCATTTTCTATAAAATAAAGTAAAAAAATACCGAGGGTGTTATTTATCAAAAGTTGTAGTTATTTCCGGCGAAACAGGAAGTGATCAAAAACAACTGAATCCCTCAATCAATCCTAAATTATGTCATATACTTAAGCACCAAATCTGGTTTTTTTATCTGAAAAAAATAAAAAAGTTCCAGGGGTGAGTCACTTTTGAGACGCACCCGACATTTAAAGTTTTTAAAACATACTGTTTTTATAAATATAATTATTTAGAAAAAATAAATAAGCTTATATTGGAGAAAAATTTGTTAAAACACACTGGTCAAACCAAAACAATAAAAAATAAGGAGAATCCAGATCGTAATAGCGAATCCATAACCATTGGCATCGGCAAATAGCGCAATCGTAAAGTTTCCACGACCATTTTCCGAAGCGATGAGACCGTTCGTCCGACCCACGCCCGTTTTCCCCCGTAAAAAACAACTTTACGACCTTTTTCTATTTATACAAGGAGCCATATTTCCGATATACGAGTGGCCGTTTTTTATTTATTTTGCAATAAAAAAGCTAGCCTGTGCGGCGCCCGCAGCTCCGGCCGTAACTCTACGCCATTTTTATAATCCATTAAATCGTTTCATCATTCTCCTAGTCCGGGCTTTTATTGCAACTTTTATTATATTCCTTAAAACTAACGATTATATTTTAATATCACCTCGACAATCAAACTTTTAGATATACACATACGTCGAGATCGTTTGGCAGTGGTGGAAATATAGAATAAGAATGACAAACATGAAATATAGATAGTTTTTCTGATGTTATTTATAAACAAACAACGCTTTATTGTACAAAAAGCCAAAACAGCTTCATCGACAAAGCACTCACAAACAACAAAATCACAAAAAAATACAAATAACAAAAAATACACAGTACAAATAATACAGCTCAAAAAAAATTTTAAGTCTTTAAAATTACAAAAAGAATATACATGGGCAATTATAGAACAGTACGCAGTAAATAGATATAATTTTAGAGTTATAAAATATTAAATACTTGACCTTTGACCAGTGTGTGAAATGATCAAAATTTTAAAATTCAAAATTGTTCATAATTAAACATCAACAAAAAAGTCGTTTACCGCATAAAGGGCTCTCTCCAGTAAGTATGATTTTAGAGCTTTGCGAAATGCGGGAAAGAATGAAAGCGACTTGATATTCAAAGGCAGATGATTGTACATTTTTTTGGCATTGTACAATATTGAACCTTTAACTAGTTCTCACCTTGGGGTTGGCAGATAAAGATCGTGCTCTGCATTCCTAAGTGGATAGTTATGAGATGGCCTTTCGGGAATAGCAGATATGTGCTTGCGGATTAAGCAAACGGATTCAAAAATGAATAAAGAAGGAAGAGTCAGTATTTTCAAATTTTTAAAGAAATTCTGGCAGTGAGTTCTACTGTTCAGTCCCAATAAATATCGAATTGTTCGCTTTTGAAGTCTGAAAACACGATCAAATTTTATTGCGCAGCAAGTACCCCAGAATGGAAGGGCATAACGAAGATGTGACTCAAAAAGGGCATAATAGGCTATTCTAGAGGTTAGGAAGTTAAGTTCCTTAGAAACTGATCTTAGCGCAAAACAGGCAGCGCTTAGTTTCTTTGATAGAGCTTCGATGTGAAAGTCTAAAATTTCACAGAGTCCACGACGTCAATAGTGGTGTTATTAAGTACAAAAGGTTGTATAGTACTTTTATATGACAAAAATTTAGTTTTTGATAGGTTGAGGCATAGGAGATTAGAATCGCACCAAGACTTAATGGTGCGTAAGTCACTGGATATAGTATCATATAGTGCCGCAACATCTGGGCCGCTCCAAGTGAAATTAGTATCGTCCGCAAAGAGGCAGATTTTACCGCTGTAGCGTTTTTTAAACAACTACCACTGCGAACGGCAGCTTTTCATCGGAGAGCAGTCGTGGATAAGGTATTTCACCAGAGAGAAAATTAATCAATAATAATAAACAAAAGATATCTAGATATTGGGCGCCAGGCATGTACAGAGAAAGAAAACACAATTGTATAATACTTAAAACTAATGACTATATTTATTCGTTACGAATTCTGATGGTGAATATCATTGTACAATTTTAATAATTATTATAGTGGTTACCTGTTGAATAAAACTATATATGTAAATAATATTAAATACGTTCTATGTAAAGACTATAAGGAAAATACAATGCGTGTAATATTAGAGAAAATATAAGAAAAGTAGCATTACTTTATTTAAATTGTTAAATTTATACGGTGTTCAATCAGATGTGTTGCAACCTGTAGATTCTAGAATCTATCTCGTCATTCATCTATTAGTATAGCGTAATAATGATGTCTATAGAAAGTAATACCATTACAATGCGTGATACTATGAAATCTAAAATCTAAATCACACTTTTACTACTGCATTGACATAAATATTCTTAATAATCTAACCACTAAATATAGTCTGTACGCTATAGTTTAAATGTACGTTACTGTTTAAGACTGAAAACATTTTAGGTGTTAAATGCAATACTAGAACTTAAAATTACACTTAGCTGTCCATTAATGTAACCCTGCTTCAACCAGTAGCAGCGCGAGGAGGTCTTGCATCTCTGCACTGTCTGTCGGCGATCCAGGCTTAGAAATGGGGGTGAAGCAGCACGGGGCTCGAGCCACACCCACGCTGGGGCACTCTATGTGAAGACAAATCAATCCTACAGGGGACACTTGTCCATGGGACATCCGTCCATAAGACAGTGGTACAAGGGAATACTAGGACCTTGGATAATGCCCGTACCTTGTAAATAGTCCGTCCGTAAGACCCTAAGAACACGAAACTCTTGTTTAAAATCAAACACCGTCTAATAAACAAAATGAACCTACCTCGAAATACTCCCGAGGGCTCAATAAATAATAAACAATCTGTCCTTTCTTCCAAATGACATTCTGGAGGACAAAAGCAAAGGGACGCCAACGTGCCAGCCAAATACAAATACAAGTTGGGACATCCGTAACTCTACCCTAAAAATATTCACTAATAATATCGAATCTAAAAGGAAAATCAGCTTTACCTGTAGCTTCGAAATGGCAGCTGATTCAGATTACACAGCAAGATTTAAATAATCACCATTTCTCAAAAACTGGGACTAATGGCGTCTGACAGGTCAAACAGTCTAACCAAAAGTGAAGTTAGATCACAGAGAATTGACAGAAGCGATGTTGACAGCGCGCGCTCCCACAGAGCAATAACAGGGTTGTGCCAAACCATAACAGGGTTGTGCCAAACCATAACAGGGTTGTGCCCAGACATCATATATCATAATCAAAGACATGTAACGAACTAAAAACGTTACACTGCCCTCCTCCGAAAAGAAAAGAAATGGACCTGTAAGGGACACTTTCTTTTTCCCAAATCTGGGAATAGTAAAAAAAGTCAAAAGAAGAGAACTACTTCGTAAATTTCAGAATACATGACGCTGGAGATCTTAAAAAATTTAAAGGTGTAAAATTACTAAAGCTGCTGGTTACTGGATACGCCGTAAAGTAGAGAGATACTCGAGCCATTGTTCTGCTAAAATAAAATAATACGGAGGTATATCAGCTATTATGGTATGCAAGATTAAAAAATACTGTTATAGTTAGGTGTTATAAAACGATATAGGTGTAAATTATCGATAATGCAGACTAGACAGGTGCAGACTCAAAATTAATAACGCTTTGTTCTAAAACAACGCGACTCAACAATCATTAAAGAGAACGTCGATCCATTCATGGTATCGATACGTCTCGGTTTATAATCTTGGTGATAGTTTCTGAAACCAACATTCTAGTTCATGTCAGATCAACTACGCCAGAGAAGGAACACTACAATACTAGAGCAGATAGAGGTATATAACGGCCGGTAACCTAAAACCAAAACAACCAAACAAATTTACTGTGCAAGTACAAACCTTCTCTCGGACGGAATGAACAATACTAACAACGCCAGACAAGGAATTATATGGGACTAGAGCAGTTAAAGGTTGACGGTCGGTACTACAAGACCAAGACAACCAGACAAATATACTGTTCCAGTTCAAACCTTCTCTCAAACGGAATGTATCATACTAACAACGTCAGACAAGAAATTACAGACTAGAGCAACAGAGGCTGAAGAAGGCTAACCGAGCCTAAACACCTCAACAAAATTTGCACTAGCTCAACCCTTCTCTCCAACGCAGTGACTGGAACAAACAACAACAAAAACCAGAGATAATCACCAAGAGACAGAACTGCAAAAAAAAATCAAAATGAAATGAATATGGAAAAATAATACCCTACATCTGTCAGCATGAGGGGATGCACTGTAGTGTACATCAACTAAAATGGGATAAATAGAGCATATCTATAACGATACCCCAAAATGACTCTACATAAAAAAAATACAACTAAAAACCTTCTGAGCCTTAGCTCAGAAAGAAAAAAAAACAAAATACTCATCGCCTAGGGTAGTCGACGAAAGGTCAACGCCCTGTCAAGCAAATGGCGACGGAACCCTAACCAGGTATGTCAATCGAATCAATTTAATAAAATGAATAAATATAAGTTTTACTTACCAAAGTAAAACCTATTAAATAGGTATTACGATAAAGTAATACTATACAGGTAATACCACATACGTAATACTATTCACGTAGTACCACATACGTAACATCTCACCCATACAACACCACACACGCAATACCATATACGTAGTACCATATACGTAACATCACATACATAATACTATATATGTAACATCACATACATAATACTATATCAATAGTATGTGGATAAGGTGGACGGAAAGAATTTCCGACACTCTCGATGTTCTGAGACTTATAACATACTACGGTGGCATTTGACGGACTCTTACCGTCACGAGGAACCCGTACATGGTTATTCTTTACTGTTGAGCATGCAACTAACCAGTAGCACACTCAACTCGCCCACCATGTAGAGCGGAAACACGTGCCCCAAGGCCACAAACCATGACCATAGGCTAGATAATAGCCATAGATCGAAACAAAATAAAATACATCTAAAAATGACAATCAAACAAATTCAAAGACTTACAGAAAACTGTAAAGTCAAAAATCACAAAAATGTCAAACACGACACTGCTCAAAGCCAGACTCAAAAAAAAACACAATTGCTAAACGCAAGTAAACTGTAGGGCTAAATAAAACTAACGAGCTAAACTAAACTATACATAAGGGACTAAAATGATGAAATTGTCTTTATGACAACTCATCAGGCAAAAAAAACAAACTAACAACTATCTCACTGACAGTTATTCTAAACCAAAAAAGTGGTGTAATTGCTCGCAAAACAATACACCTGGACTAAAAAACCAGAAAAACTAATAAAACAGAGCAATCATCATCTCGCTATGCACGCCGCTAAAAAACTCAATGCATCTGCACATACCATACAGACACTGCCAAAATTCACTAAAAAAACTAAAAATGATATAGATGTCACCAAGACAAAAATATCTCACAATACAAAAAGATCTAAACCTGACAAAAGTGTCATCAAAAAATATCTCTCCAAATAAAGAGAAAACTAGATCTCCAACTAAACTCAATCTATTGACGCGTTTTGACACAGATATAGTTCTTCGGAAACATTGCATTGGTTATCAGATCTAGTAAAAACTATTAAAACCAGGCAACAGAATCCGAAAACAGAAATGTCAAACGTCAATCCTCCATAAACTTGAGTCACAAGCGCTAAATCGCTCAAATAACTCAAAAACTCATCATTTCAAATGATGACAACACGTTAATGATCTTGGACGTCTCCAAAAAAAATCATTAACAACCAAAATGTTCACAGTAGCCTCCTGCTAACTGTAAACCATAAATACGACAAATGCTCACCGCATATGTCGTCTGCAACACTGCAAAAAAATCTAATGTCCTCCTGACATTAAATCTCTAAACGGTAAATGTCTGTATATGAAGGTTTTCGGCAACAGTCATAACAGGACAAGTACCAAACATTCCTTTGACACGTACATAGACAGCTGCCAAAAGAAAACAAAACGATACCACACGTATCAAATATGACAAGTCACCCTCGTCATACACTCAAAAAAAAAATCAAAGGATACACTTCCTGTATCAACATAACAGTCCTAGTATAACTGTCATGACAAAAAAACTCAAAATGTACCTAAAGTACCAAACAGGACAGTCTAACAACTGTCGATAGTAACTGACAACACTGAAGGTTCAGATGGTGAAACATAGTGAATGCGATACTAAATAAAAATATTGGCATAAAAAACATTGGCATAGAAACCTGAAGGTAAACTAAACAATAAACGAGATGAGATTAACTCTAACGTACTTCTATACCAAAAAATAACCCTAAATGCAAGTTTAGCAGCTCGCCCTAACAGTTATCGATAATCACAAAAACTTGTAAAATTAATTGCAATCAATTAATCAACAAAAACAAAATCAAAATGGTCAAATTGTGACCACCCAGTATAGTAAAATTATCAAAATAATCTCAACTAAGTATAACATTCAAAATTTATATGAAATTTCAAACACCTAGAGATATAAAAAAAAATCAAAGTCCAAAATTTAATGCTTGTCCACCCTGTATAGGGAAAATACGAACCAAAATGTCTGTAAATATAAAGTTTCAAACTTTATGAAATGTCAAACACCTTGAAATTTAAAAAAATTCAAAGTCACAAAAAGCTATTGACCACCCTGTATAAGGACGTCCCAACAATATATAAACTTTCAAGTTTATCTACCAAGAAAAAATTTTAAACTATTAAAAAAAATTTTAACCCCAAAGAAAATTCAGGTCCAAGCATTAAATCTTGACCGCCCTGTATACCAGGTTCAAAAATATATCAAAATATCAAAAATATCAAAACACACAGCTGACACATCTCCGTTATATGAAATTGTCCAAATTCCATAGACCCAAATAATAATAAATAGAAATATCAAAAATAAGAAAGAGAATAAAAATTTCAGTCTTAAATCGTACCAAGAAAACAACAACTGTTTCCTCCTCTGTATCATGCCAAAAAAGATTAAACTACAAAAATTAATGTAAGAAAATTAATAAGAAAAACTGTCAGACTCCAGTGAAATGTTACGAGTAAAAATTTCTCAAGGCCCCACGTTTATGGGTGCCAAATTAAGTGTAGCGTTTTTTAAAACAACTACCACTGCTCTCCGATGAAAAGCTGCCGTTCGCAGTGGTAGTTGTTTTAAAAAACGCTACACATAATTTCCTCCATCTTAAAAAAATTCAAAATTCTGAAAAGATAAAAATCAAAAATAATATAGCCTGTCGTTATCGACAATTCCAAAACCTGTTAAATTATGTGTAGCGTTTTTTAAACAACTACCACTGCGAACGGCAGCTTTTCATCGGAGAGCAGTCGTGGATAAGGTATTTCACCAGAGAGAAAATTAATCAATAATAATAAACAAAAGATATCTAGATATTGGGCGCCAGGCATGTACAGAGAAAGAAAACACAATTGTATAATACTTAAAACT
This sequence comes from Sitophilus oryzae, assembly GCF_002938485.1. Classification (NCBI taxonomy): domain Eukaryota; kingdom Metazoa; phylum Arthropoda; class Insecta; order Coleoptera; family Curculionidae; genus Sitophilus; species Sitophilus oryzae. The sequence goes on along the minus strand of NW_022147434.1, from coordinate 3,716,112 downwards.
AATGACTATATTTATTCGTTACGAATTCTGATGGTGAATATCATTGTACAATTTTAATAATTATTATAGTGGTTACCTGTTGAATAAAACTATATATGTAAATAATATTAAATACGTTCTATGTAAAGACTATAAGGAAAATACAATGCGTGTAATATTAGAGAAAATATAAGAAAAGTAGCATTACTTTATTTAAATTGTTAAATTTATACGGTGTTCAATCAGATGTGTTGCAACCTGTAGATTCTAGAATCTATCTCGTCATTCATCTATTAGTATAGCGTAATAATGATGTCTATAGAAAGTAATACCATTACAATGCGTGATACTATGAAATCTAAAATCTAAATCACACTTTTACTACTGCATTGACATAAATATTCTTAATAATCTAACCACTAAATATAGTCTGTACGCTATAGTTTAAATGTACGTTACTGTTTAAGACTGAAAACATTTTAGGTGTTAAATGCAATACTAGAACTTAAAATTACACTTAGCTGTTCTTTAATGTAACCCTGCTTCAACCAGTAGCAGCGCGAGGAGGTCTTGCATCTCTGCACTGTCTGTCGGCGATCCAGGCTTAGAAATGGGGGTGAAGCAGCACGGGGCTCAAGCCACACCCACGCTGGGGCACTCTATGTGAAGACAAATCAATCCTACAGGGGACACTTGTCCATGGGACATCCGTCCATAAGACAGTGGCACAAGGGAATACTAGGACCTTGGATAATGCCCGTACCTTGTAAATAGTCCGTCCGTAAGACCCTAAGAACACGAAACTCTTGTTTAAAATCAAACACCGTCTAATAAACAAAATGAACCTACCTCGAAATACTCCCGAGGGCTCAATAAATAATAAACAATCTGTCCTTTCTTCCAACTGACATTCTGGAGGACAAAAGCAAAGGGACGCCAACGTGCCAGCCAAATACAAATACAAGTTGGGACATCCGTAACTCTACCCTAAAAATATTCACTAATAATATCGAATCTAAAAGGAAAATAACTCAGCTTTACCTGTAGCTTCGAAATGGCAGCTGATTCAGATTACACAGCAAGATTTAAATAATCACCATTTCTCGTAATGTCTAGATTTGCAATGTCGTTGATAATCATCAGAAATCCATAATCCTTCTGTGACACTACAAAAGCAGTTATAAAATGGCTGAAGATTTCAGAGATAGGTGAAAAAGTTTTTATAGAAAAATCAATAGTGTAAAGCAATTTTGGCAAGTCTTTAGATAAGAAGAGAAATTTTCATGGAACCACTCTTTACATATTATACATTGCAACAAATCCTCCTTCTTCGGGTGTTGTAGCTTTCTCCACAACATAGACGTTTGGTTCATCCACTTCAGAAAAGGTATCACTATCTTCCTCGTATTGGACTTCCGTATCCTCCACATCATCAAGTAAACAATACCGGGTGCGTCTCAAAAGTGGCTCACCCCTATAACTTTTTTATTGTTTCAGATAAAAAAAAAACTTTGATTGAGATTTGGTATGTTAGTATATAACACAAATTAGGATTGAATGCTTTATTCAATTGTTCTTAGTCACTTCCTGTTTCACCGGAAATAACTACAACTTTTGATTTTGTAAATAGTACCCTCTGTATATTTTTACTTCATTCGATAAAGAATGACACTCTGAATAGAATGAGATACCGTAGGTATGTCAACATTTGACATTTTCGCATAATATGGTTTATTTGAAATTGTAACATACGGTTCATAACGACAATTATTTGATTCAAAATAACAAGTGTGTCGTACCAAATTATTCGTAAAAAGGTGCTTTTTCAAATATGCTAATGAGCCACCCTCGTTCCATTTGAAAAAATTCAGATATTTTTAAAAATAAGATTTGGGCATCTTTTAAACGGCCAGGACAAGACTCTAGAAACATTAGACGATCAAAACTATTTTTCCAAGGCCCCTTGATTAAAAATTAATGTTTTTAACACAGTTATGGCACTCTAGATTGAAATTCAAAATACAATTTTTTGTTAAGCGAAAATGTCAAAAGTTGACATATGATAAGTCATTCTACTCAGAGTACCGAGGGTGTCATTTAAAAATCAAAAATTGTAGTTATTTCCGGTGAAACAGGAAGTGACCAAAAACAAATGAATCCGACAATCAATCCATATACTAACATACCAAATATCGTTTTTTTTCTGAAAAAATAAAAAAGTTATAGGGGTGAGCCACTTTCTCTCCTTGCTATTTTGTGACCGTTCGCCCAAAATGCTAGAAAGAGATGGCCAGCGGGAAAAACAGAACTAACCGCATATTTTTAACTGTTTCTGATGGTTAAGATTATCTAATAAACATTGTACTCACCTAATAAGTTGAAAAATATAGTAAATTCATTAACATACGTTCACAATAGAAGGTCAGTCAAATCCATTGTATAATTTTATAAGAATGAGAAAACGTTTTTATTTCTTGGGTGTTTTATATCACATTTATACCGGGTGGTGCATCGAAGTTGGAAACATAGCAAATCCCATGCAAATTTTGAACTGTTCAAATATTGGCTCCCGTATTAATTTTATAGCAAAGTCGTAAATATATTTTTATCTACGTCAGTGAGTAAAGAAGCTCTTAACTCATGCATTTTGAGTGAGTGAAGAAGTGAAGAGCTTCGTGAATAGCTCTCGGCTGTATCTCGGAAAGTATTAGCCGTAGCGGCTGCGGAAAAAAAATATTTATAACTAACGAGGCTATGGGAAATTGCTGGAAATTATTTTCAAATTTGTAGAACGACTGCTAGGGAGCGCAACTGCAACAAAAAATAAGAAAATGTGTTTTAACACAATTTTGCCTAGATAAGTTGTACTATAAGTAACAGCTTCATAATCTTTAGTAAACTTTGAATATTTTTTGTTACAGCCATTTTCCCCTATCTACCAAAATAAGGTGGTGGGGGAAGGTTAGATCTGATTTTATTTAAATATTAATAACTCTGGACTGAATGATCGAAATCTAACAAGCGAGGGCTCGTTTAAAATAGCGTTTCTTACTCTATATTGTACCATATAAACAATAATAATAAGCTTTTGAACGTAGACGCTAGGTGGCGTTGTCTTACAATTTAACAAACATTGCGCGTTTTTTCAAAAAAATTAAATGCAATAGTATATGTAATTTTAGCTGATAGTAAAGAGTAGTAACAGCTTAAAAAGTCAGCAAAAACCGCATTTTGATATCTTCTTCCAAACAGAAGATATTAGCAAAATTATAATTAATACCAAAAAATAAGCCCTTAATTACCTTATTTTTCTCGTGATTATGCCCATTCTAATGTTAAATGAGATAGAAACAGTTGTATCGTAAATATCTATTAAAGGTCTGCGTTTGGTAAACACACATGCCAAATTTGAACAATTTTGGACAAGCCAATTTTGAGTAATTTGAGAAAAAGTGCATCTATTTTTAAATTAAAACTGAACAGGTAACAATCAAACACCAGTCAAAAACTGACATAGGTATCTAAGTTGCCAAAGGCATTTTCAAACGTAACTTAATTTGAATAAAATTTTAATATTCAGTACTAGTAATAATTTATTATAGTAATTTTGGCCCCTTTTTCCCCTACCCGTATTTTTGTTTATTTAATTTATTATTGTTATACACATAAAGAAAAAGTGATAAAATGGGACTACGCGGGAAAGTTTTAGACAGTGTATCTGACATGTTTCGGTTAATTTCCCCTGAATATTAAACTTTTATTAACAATGACAAAATCATAGTTTGTAAACCTAAGGTAAGTCAGTTTTTGACTGGTGTTTGATTGTTACCTCTTCGGTTTGGTTTGGTTTGGTTTGGCTTATATAAAAATAGATGTAATCTTTATTAAATTACTCAAAATCGGTTGATCCAAAATTTTTCAAATTTGGCATATGTATTTACGATACATAATCCTTTAAAAAATATATTTACGACTTCGCTGTAAAATCAGTAGCGGAGCCAATATTTGAACAGTTCAAAATTTGCATGGGATTTCCTGTTTCCAACTACGATGCACCGCCCGGTATAAGCTACACTGACTGTGCTTATACAATAATGTTCTTTGTAGTTGATGTCAGGAAGCTCCATCGGAAGACGCGTTTTTTGAGTTTTAGCCGTTGGTCATCTCTCCCGGCTGGCCATCTCACCCTACTTTACCAAAGTGTCATCAAAATATTTGACGTGTGAACTTTGCAATATTGCCGCTGCATAAATATAGAAACGATTTTTTAGAGTGTTATGTTTAATTTTAAAAGCTTCTCTTAAAAAAACTAGGACATTTGAGTTCTTAAAAATAATTATATTTACGTACGTACAAAAATACATGTCGAAGTAAGAATGAAAATTGTATTTTTTTTCAATATGGGATTTTTACTGTAATATTTTGCTAATATCTGTTACAAAATTATTAACTTTCGTTCGGTTCGTCTGGGACTGTTATATTTAATGCAGTTTCTTTTTCCTTGTCGACCAAAATACCCAGATTTCCCAAAAGAAAATCAACCATCGGTGCGTTTTCTGATGAATCTATGAGGGAGGCAGTTACTCTAGTGCTCGACGGAAGATCTACTCGTTCGGGGGCAAAAATGACAAGACTGTCACGTGCTACTTTGTCGAGATACGTAAAAAAACAAAAGGAAAATGTTGGACAAATAATAAATCTAAAGATTTCTTTAGATTCTTTCAAAACTAAAAGCTTTTTAATCTAAAGAGCCGTTTTCGCAGAATATTGTTGCGGACCCGTGTGGACTCGACCTAACCTAACTATATGTCCCGCCCTCAGATGACCTTAACATCGCATTAAAGAATAGACACCGTAATGATTCATTCGTTCGAGAAGAATCGAGTCCCACTGGAATGGACTAGTACATACGAGAACATTCGAAAACCTTCTCTACGCACCTAACGATCTATGGACTATTCTAGAGTTCTTTACCTGTCGGTATAAAAGCCGGCGGCTGTGGCCTACAAGGGGCAGTTATAAATATACCAGTGCAGTTGACGCGCTAAAATTCAAAATAAATTCTTAGTTATAAATCGTTTGTAAATAGTTCTATAAGTCTTTTTATCGTTATTGTTTTGTTAATTAGTGTTAAATAAATAGTGTTTAAATAAATTGTGACTTTCTATCCACACGGAACCGACGAAAAACGTAACAATTGATGTCAAGTGTGGCGTGTGTGTGATAGATTAGGAAAATCAAAAAAGACAGACAATGGCTCCGAAAAATTGTTGAAAGACTTGAAAGTGTCGGAATTAAAATGCGTACTGGAAGAGAGGGAATGCGAAACAGATGGAAAGAAAAGCATTTTACAAGCCAGACTGAGAGACGTTTTGATTGAGGAAGGTGAGGATCCTGACACATTTTGCTTTGAGCTGGAAGATGACCTTGACTCGTCCTTACAAAAATTAGAAGACAGTTTGAATGATAAAATGACAGAGAATTCTCAAAAATTAGACAACTTGAACAATTTGAATAGTAAAATAACTGACTTGGAAGTTAATTTAGAAGATAAGATCGCAGAAAATTCTAAAGACATACAGGCCAGCTTCAATAATAAAATATTGAATTTAGAACAAAGTTTATACAACAAGATAACAGAATTAGAAGAAAAGATAATAGATACACAAGACAAAATAGCACAGATTGAGGACGATGTTAACAGAAAAATCGAAATTCTAAAAGAAGAAATAGCGAAGTCGGATTCACCAAAATGTCAAGAAACATCGGAGGGACCGAAACTAGTCGAAAATAGGTATGCCTCAAAATCAGTTATGAAACCTCCACAGTTTGACGGAAAAACCGCTTGGGCCAATTATTTTTGCCAGTTTGAGGCCGCTGCGAGAGCGAACGGATGGACAATCGCTGAAAAGGCTACCGCTTTGACTGTCGCACTGCGAGGAGATGCGACTGATATCCTGCAGACACTGTCACCATCGGAACAGGGAGATTATCAGCAATTGGTACGACATTTAGAAATGAGGTACGGCCAAGCTCATTTGGAACATGTCTATCATTCCCAGCTAAAAAATCGCATTCAAAAGTCAAATGAGTCTCTGCAGGAGTTTGAAGCCGACGTAGCCCGCCTCGTTCGCCTTGCGTACCCTGCTACGCCCGAGAATGTTATGGAGCGGTTGGCAGTACAGGCATTCTCCGACGGTTTACGTGACAACGAGACAAGACAAGCACTTCTCCTAGCCCACCCAACGCACTTGGTGGATGCTTTAGCACGTGCCCTAGAATTTGAGGCCGCGAAACAAAGTTCTCGGTCTTTAGGAAGAGTACGGGCCATCGACGAATGTTCTGACTAATCCGTGGAAGGGATTGTTCGGAAGGTAATGGACCAGGGGCACACGCCGACCTGTACCCAACATGCCGCAACGAAAACTGCTCAAGTCACCTCGCTACAACACAAATTCAACAGCATTTTTGTGGATGGTTTTGTTGATGGAGAGTTCCGGACCATGCTGTTGGATGCAGGTGCGACGAAAACTATCATCAGACCGGACATTCTTAAAACATCGAAGAAGGTTAAAACAACACAATGGCGACTACGTATTGCTACGGGGGCCTCCGCTGCTGTCCATGGAGAAGTAAACCTTAATTTTGTTATTGGGAGCACCAGTTTTGAACATCCAGTGTTAGTAGCAGATATCGAAGATGAACTTATTCTCGGAATGGACATCATGACCACTAGAGGTTTTGAGCTAAACCTCAAACAAGGAATTTTGAAAATAAATGAAGAAGAAGTGGTTCTGCATCGAAAATGTGAGGAGACGCTTCGCGTGGTGGTAGCAGAAGATGTTTCGATCCCTGAGCGCTGTGAGATATTTTTGGATGGTTGCCTAGAAGGTAAAATGAATAATGGGAGTATTATTCTGTTGGAGCCAAGGAACCATGACAGCGAAATAGGACGAGGGATCGCTGTTGGAAAAGCCCTGCTACGAGCGAAGAAAACTGTACCGGTGAGAGTAATGAACACGAATTATTATTCTGTATCCTTGAAGAAGGGAACCCTCTTAGGGTACTGTTGTTCGGTCTCCTCAGTCGTTCGAAGCGTGGAAGCCTCCAAAGTTTCGACTTCAAAAATTCCGGACAAAATGGTGAAGGAGTTAGTAAACGTTAAAGGATTATCTCCCGAAAATAGAAGAAAATTGAGAAACCTGATAATCAAGTATCAAGATGTGTTTGATAAAGGAGAAGCAGGACAGAGAGGTCGTACCAATTTAGTACAACACAAAATTGATACCGGAGATGCACGACCAATCAAACAAAATCCGAGAAGACTTCCGCTCGCCAAACGTGAAGAAGCTGATAAAATCCTTCGAGAAATGAAAGAAGAGGGTGTCATCGAACCATCTAACAGCCCGTGGACATCGCCGGTAGTACTAGTAAAGAAGAAAGACGGTACCACCAGGTTCTGTGTTGATTATCGGCAGCTCAATAATGTTACCAAGAAGGATAGTTATCCCCTGCCGAGGATAGACGATACTCTAGACACGCTGGCGGGGTCAACGATATTCTCTACGTTAGATCTGAAGAGTGGATATTGGCAAGTCGACATGGCGCCGAAAGACAGAGAGAAGACAGCGTTCTCGGTGGGCTCCGGACTGTGGCAATTTACCGTCATGCCTTTTGGATTGTGCAACGCGCCAGCTACCTTTGAGAGACTAATGGAGTCTGTGTTAAAGGGACTATCCTGGACTACCTGTTTAGTGTACCTGGATGACATCATAGTGGTTGGGAAATCCTTTGACGATCATCTGAAGAATTTGGAAGAAGTTTTCAAGCGACTAGGAAGCTCTGGTTTGAAACTTAGCCCCAAGAAATGTAATCTGTGTCAAGAAAAGGTACACTACTTGGGCCATGTAGTCTCCTCCAAAGGAGTTGCGGTAGATCCACAGAAGACCAAGACAGTGGAAGAGTGGCCGATACCTAAAGATAAACATGAACTACGAAGCTTTTTGGGACTATGCACATACTATCGCCGCTATGTACAGGGTTTCGCCACCGTCGCAAAACCATTGACCAGACTTACCGAAGGCGAGAGAGGCGTTTCTCTTGGGACTCAGATTCTGACGAGGCATTCCGAAAATTGAAGAAGGCCCTGACTAGTGCGCCCATACTTAGCTACCCTCTTGGCAACGGAAACTTTATATTGGATACCGACGCTAGCAATGTTGCGTTAGGCGCTGTTCTGTCTCAGATCCAGGATGGTCAAGAAAAAGTAATTGGTTATTTTAGTAAGACCTTGTCGAAACCGGAAAGGAACTACTGTGTAACCAGACGAGAATTACTAGCGGTAGTTAAAGCAGTGGAACACTTCTACAAGTATCTCTATGGAAGAAAGTTCTTGTTAAGAACAGACCATGCTGCTTTGAAATGGCTGTTGCAGTTTAAGAATCCTGAAGGGCAGGTAGCTAGATGGATTGAATGATTACAAGAATTTGATTTCGACACAGAACATCGAGCTGGGGCGATCCATCAAAATGCCGACGCACTTTCCAGAAGACCTTGCGATAAGGACTGTAAGCATTGTTCCCGAGCCGAAGAGAAAGAAGCGAAACTCCTAAGAACAACTGTGGTTAACGATACTTGGCAACCCGAAGATCTTGCAAATGACCAAACCAGTGACCCAGAATTAGGTTTAGTAATTAACTGGAAAAACACAGGCCAAAGACCAACGTGGGAAGAAGTTTGCAGATATTCGCCGAACGTAAAGTCGTACTGGGCCCAGTGGAATTCCTTGGTAATAGATAACGGACTACTTCGCCGTGTGATCGAGAGACCGGAGGGACAAGAAGAGAGAAGGCAGATCGCATGCCAAAGAAGAGGGTCCCAGAAGTCTTGGAGGAAGTTCACAATGGAACCAGCGGAGGACATCTTGGTGTTACCAAGACACTTCGCAAGCTGCGTGAACGGTTCTACTGGGTGAACTGCAAAGAAGATGTGAGGGCCTGGTGTAAGAAATGTGACATTTGCGCAGCCATTAATGGACCACAAAAGCGTGGTAAAGCCCCTATGCGCCAGTACAATGTTGGTAGTCCCTTCGAACGAATAGCGATCGACGTGGCTGGTCCTTTCCCGGAGACGAACGATGGCAACAAATACATTGTAGTAGTAATGGATTACTTCAGCAAATGGGTCGAGGCCTACGCGTTGCCAAATCAAGAAGCGTCCACGATTGCTGATGCCCTTGTTAAAGAATGGATCTGCAGGTTTGGTGTTCCCATGGAGCTTCATTCAGATCAGGGAAGAAACTTTGAGTCCAATCTGTTCCAAGGCGTCTGTGAAGTCCTGAACATCCGCAAGACCAGGACGACTGCTCTACATCCACAATCCGATGGGATGGTTGAACGCATGAACAGAACTATCAACCGTTATCTGGCCAAAGTAGTCTCTGACCACCAAAGAGACTGGGACAAATTTCTTCACCTGTTCCTGTTGGCCTACCGTTCATCCGTCCAAGAATCTACAGGGCAAACTCCAGCCAGCATCGTTATGGGATATATCAGATCAGATAGATCAGATTTACGGGAATCGAGATCCTCGTTTGCTGCTACAACCCAAAGCTGAGATCGGGAGAGAAAACTGTAGACTGCTATTTCTACCAGACTTCGCAATGTACCAGGGGCCAGCTTTGCAAATACCTTCATTCACCGTGTACATCTCGGGACGAGCATGTACCTAAGAAAGGGGCAGTGTTGCGGACCTGTGTGGACTCGACCTAACCTAACTATATGTCCCGCCCTCAGATGACCTTAACATCGCATTAAAGAATAGACACCGTAATGATTCATTCGTTCGAGAAAAATCGAGTCCCACTGGAATGGACTAGTACATACGAGAACATTCGAAAACCTTCTCTCTACGCACCTAACGATCTATGGACTATTCTAGAGTTCTTTACCTGTCGGTATAAAGCCGGCGGCTGTGGCCTACAGGGGGCAGTTATAAATATACCAGTGCAGTTGACGCGCTAAAATTCAAAATAAATTCTTAGTTATAAATCGTTTGTAAATAGTTCTATAAGTCTTTTATCGTTATTGTTTTTGTTAATTAGTGTTAAATAAATAGTGTTTAAATAAATTGTGACTTTCTATCCACACGGAACCGACGAAAAACGTAACAATATGATAACAAAACTGACTCATACGACAGTGTCTCAGATATATTAAATGCATCAGATGAAGAGATTGATCTAACAGACTACGTTAGGAAACCTGCGAAGGAAGATTATGTGCTAAAGGTGTGTTTTATTTTGGACAGGTTCTGACCGAGAAGAATGAAGAAAATGAGTTGGAAATTTTCTTTTCCGAAGATCTAATAAAACAAGCGGCTTTCTTTGTTGCATCTCAAGAAATTGACATTTGCGTAATGAATACAAATTGTCTTGTTATGCTATTACCTAAGACCAGTATTACACTATCAAATTTCTTTGTCAAATATTTCATTGAAAGTGATACTTGTCCGTAGTATACGGTGACATCCACTACTTCCTAGTATTTCTTTTTTACTTTAAATGTAAACCACGGTAAAAAAGTAACTAAGTATTGAAATTAAAAGAATTTCGGACTTCCATTGTCTTTATATTTATTTTGCTGTTCACACTTGATAAATGTCAGTGATTCACTAGGGTTTCCATAAAGGTTTTTGGAAATTCCGGACAAGTGAACTCAGAAATCAATTGGATGATTCGCAGTACACCGGGCCGTGTCTGAGACGGGTACGTTCTGTGAAGTAGACTCCGAACCACGTCCGAGCCTTCTGTTTATGCAACACCGAGTTGATAACGGGGCTCGTATTAGTTCTCAGTATATTATAAAACACAGCCCCATAGACACACGAAGATTTAATACAAAGAATGCCAAAGTTCTCGCAAGTGGAATTGGAGCCAATTACAGTTGATGAAGAAAGAACAACACCTGCTCAAAGGGTAAGATGAAGGATCTAACTTCTTCATTATATCCTTTCATTGTCCAGTTTTATGCATTCCCTATCATCAAATACTGCTGTAAGATTCACTACCTACTACAGACATGATAAAAAGTGTACTTTGTTTATATCATGACTGCAGATTGCAGTCGGGGCACCAGGAAAAGTACATACATGCTTTCCGCAACGTGGCGTGAACGAAGCGGATCCGAGAAAAAAATGTACACCGACATTTCTGTGACGGGGCACGGACGAGTTCCGGCGAAGCTCGGATCGTGCTCGGCCTGGCATGAATGTATATGTATGTGTAAATAACACTTGACAATGTTTGGCCGTGTCTTCACCGACGCACGGCTCGGACCCGTCACGGTATAGCGTGAATCATCCTTAACTCTGAAGTCCGGACAAAATCCGGACGTCGCAAAAAAGAACCTATATATTTATTTATGAACTTTTATAGGATGCAAATAATAGCCCCGGAGCCAACAAAATATAAATCAAAAAAACATTCACTTTCCAGGAGAGCACCAAAGCGAAAAATTTAAGCGCCAAAATAGAGAAATGGGTACTTTCGAACGTGCGTCGGTTAAGTAGAGTTGTAGCATCGTAGAGAATTTAGAATTAGAATTTAGAATGAGTGGGAGGGGGTTAATCACTGCGACCTTACAGATCTATTGTGTTCCCCTTTCTTGAGTTATAACTCATCATATAGTCCCAGGGCTTTGACAAAAGCCAGTATCTGGGACGGTTTTATAAAGGGTAGTTCTCCATCTCCAATATCAGTCGTACCAAAGTTTATGGCACGAATGGTTGTCGTCTCGGCGCACTCAGTGATGAGGTGTACTGGTGTTTCCCCATTTTCCTCACAGAATCTGCATTCGCCGTTTCTTCCTAGTTTCAATCTACTGAGGTGTTCATTGAGGAGACAGTGTCCTGTTAAAAACCCCGTGACAATCCGAAGATTGTTCTTACTTAAACCCAGGAAGATCTGTGATTTTTCTTGATCGTAAGCCCTCAGAAACTTGTTCGAGTGTCTTAGACCGTTGCAAGATTCCCATTCCAGGTTGCGGATGGAATCTTCCAAGTTCTTGAGTTCCGCCTTGAGTTGGTTACCACTTGGAAAGCAGAACGGTTCTGGTCCAGTTAGTGGAGTGTTCGCTCCTTTTCTAGCTAGATCATTTGCTTTTTCATTGCCTTCTATCCCTTGGTGAGCAGGCAGCAGCGTAGAGACTAAAATATTCAACAAAGTAATTGGGAAATTAATTCAACTGTAACTGTAAAATATTTTACTAAGTTAAAAGTGTTTTTGCGGTCGCTTTCCCGGACGCTTTTGCAAATCCGGACCGGATCGCCGCGGACACTCTAAAAATCCGGACATGTCCGGGTAAATCCGGACATATGGAAACCTTATCAGTGATACTTCTAACCCAGACGTGGTGTAAGCAAAATAAATAAAGACAATGGAAGTCCGAAATTATTTTAGGTTCAATGTCTTTTTTTGTTTCCGTTGCAATAATTTTGCAAACAAAATTTATCATACTAAGGGCAATCTCAGAATTTATTATATTATCCATTTGTCCGAGTCAAGTACCATTCGATCGAAAAAAAAACGGCGCCAGCGATGGCTATGAAATGAAGATGACTGTCATTTTATATGAGAAATGTCATCGATCGTCATTTCCTAGTCAACTGAACACCGTTTTTTTTGATCATACGGTACCTACGGCACTAATTTGAATTCACAAATGTGATACCAATTTTAAGTTCAACGTTTAACTATTTAAGGTTTGGTCAAAACAAACGTTTACCCCATCGTATAGGAGACAAACTTGCCAGTTGCAATATTGTCGAAAACTGTGCTAAATGTTCGTTACAACGCAACTGAGATGAACCGCCTATTTAAAAATAGACATATCTATTTAAATTCAAAACATTCATTTTTGAGACACTCTGTATACATAAACAAAGTTATTGATTTTTAAAATATTATTCACAAACTAGGGAGAGGGAAATCAGGCGACGAACAGTGGTGATAGTTGTTAGATAATAGCTTCTAGACTACCATTCGAGACGCATTGATTTTATTTTGGTTCTTGAGTTCTGTGGCAAGGAATGTTATTAAAGGTAAAGTAAATATTTTCTCATTATTTAACTAATGTTAACTAAATCATATTATTTTGTTTTCTTGTTGTAATTCTGTTCTAAAGCTTTTTCATTATTCATTTGATCTGACAAAGACAATATATATAACATGTGTATGCATTTAATGGAATCTATTTATGCTGTAAATAATTTCAGTTTAAAAGTAATCTAAATAAAATCGTTTACTGTTCCTTCGTGCCGATGTTTGTGGTTTGTGAGAATAAGAGCCTTGTAGAGTGTACTAACAATTTTCGACCTTGCATGGGCGAATATCTTAGCTCTCAAAAGGGCAAACAAAAACAATAAATAAAATAATTCATAGAATAACTTACAATTTATTAAATTATAAGATATTGGCACCAAACCTTCAACTTTAGCGTCGATTCCGCAACAAGGGACCTCGTACCTACGGGTGGGGACCCGTTAAACTAACAAAAACCTCTTCAGTTTTGAACAATATAAATGTGGCATGTTTTTAATGTATTAAACTATAAACCTAGGTATGAGGACAGTTTCTATATTATTATTTCTCTTTTATTAAAGTTCAGGACAGCATAGTTAGATTCTCTGGAATAGTGATCATGGTTTTCTCTGCCGTGCTCTTTTACATGTGAATTCCAGGCAGAGTACGGCACTCCTTTTATTTCATTTAATAAAATAAGTAGGGCTATTTACAAATTTAGCGTTTTATTTACATAACCTATTCTCCTCACATTTCCCAAAATATTGCTTTGTCGAGGCGCATCCGAGGTAATCACAATAAAAAAAAAATATTTAACACAACGTAGGTTCCTTTCTTTCATTTAAATTTCTTGTTATACAGTTGGCCAAAATATTACCTCTTCAACTTTGTTGACGAATTTGGGTTGTTACACTACACAACGTTGAAAACAACGTTGGACGCATCGAGTAGTACATATCTAACTCTCAATTCATTGCGAGTAGTGTTATAATAAAAAAAAAACGGTACTCTCAAAACAGTATAGAAGTATAGAACCTGCAGCCACTTTCTGAACGAAATTTTTTTTGAATTGGCGCTTCGCTTTTCTTGACCTTCATCAACTTGGCTATTTATATAATACTAAATATTATTGTGTTTTAAAAATACACTTTTAATTTTAAATCCAACTACACGTCAAGGTCGAGCACACTATTGAGCGTCCGGAACGTAAGTAGGTAGGTATGTCGCTAGAGTGTCGAATGACATACATAAAACGATGATGAATAGTCGCAATAAAATCTTCCAATTCATTCCTCTCCGCATTAAAAGCTTAGATTAATGATACATGTATATAGATGGAGTATATCATTCATAAATTAATTTACGTTTACATGCCAACATCGTTTTGTCGCCAATATTAGGGGCAAAGTATTCGAAAGCCCATGATTGTTTTATTAATTTGTGAAAAGCTGTGAAAAGAATATTTATTTGCAAAACCATCGTATATATATATATAGGTTTTTTAAAGACCTGCGTATGCTGAATACACATGCCAAATTTTTTTTAAGAAAAACTGCATCTATTTTTAAATTAAAACTGAACAAGATAAAATGCAAAACCAGACAAATGTCTATATACATTAAGTTGTCAGCCTAAGATCATTGTCAATTGTAATTTGTTATAGGCTTGGTTGCATTTCAGTTGATTTCAACACATTCAATGTGACAATGTTAATAAAATTACCGAAAAAATGTTAAGCGTAAAGGAGAGCGTAATTAGGGCATTGTTGGGTGGAATAATATTCAATAACTCAACTTTCCCAGATATTCAACTCCCTGAAGCAACATTTTATTAGCTACATAGTTTCTCACACCGATTTGATCAAAAACAAAAATGTATTCAAGCAGTTGGACGAATCAAATGAGTAAAGAAAGTGCTCGGTACATAATCATAATCAAAAAATTAAATAGACATATTCTATGAGGGGATAAAATATATATAATTTATCTACAACCGTTCAGTTATAATGTTTTTAAATCGCTATTTTTTTAATATTTCAGTTACGTTATGGGATTCA
The DNA here is from genome assembly GCF_002938485.1 of Sitophilus oryzae. Lineage (NCBI taxonomy): Eukaryota > Metazoa > Arthropoda > Insecta > Coleoptera > Curculionidae > Sitophilus > Sitophilus oryzae. Next base: position 3,700,999 of record NW_022147434.1, on the reverse strand, counting down.
TAACACAACTAGTGGTGTCATATATTAGTTAAAATCGGCTTGTTCAAAATTGTCCAATTTAGCCCCAGGTATTCCAACATACGCAGACCTTTAAAAAAGCCATACAACTTGTCTGCGTAAAATCAACAGGGCAGCCAATATTTGTACAGTTCAACATTTTCATGGGATTTCCATGTTTCCAACGGCGATGTACCACAAAATTATATGATTACATGATGTAATTCTTTTAAAAACATCTAATGGAATCAAAAAAAAAATTAGAAAAATATTAACCAAAAGTTAACAACCAAAAGAGGCTTTACTAAAAAATATATAGAAATGAAACTATTGATGTTCTGAAGATTTCATCAAAGTTAATAACAAAGAACAAATATTTCGAAAAAATATATACAAAGGAAAATATGAATGTTCCGAAGATTTTAAAAAAGTAAAATTATAAATGTAATGGTGCGTTTAGACTTGAGCACGCACGAGCTGAGCGTGCGCGCACTGCCTTGGTTCGCGCTCTCGGCTGCGTTCAAATTAAAAGCTTATTTTCCAACGAATGAAGTGATCCATTTGTGCGCGCACAGCAAAGTTGTGTTGGCGAAAATAATGGACGGCCAAGAAATAGTCAAGGCTGCAGTCATTGTTATGCACAGCTTAATTATTAAAAAGGAGAAAAATCGAAAACATCGTCGCTGGTGGCAAACCCAAATTTTTAGAAATCGATATACTTTACTGCAACAACTTAGTGTCTGAGGAGGGCTATGATCAATTCAAAAACTTTACAAGAATGACCAGACCCGCCTTTGAATATTTACAAAATTTAATAACACCAAAAATTACGAACAAAAGATACCAACACCAACAAACACCAAAAATTACGAACAAATTTTAGAATTGCAATTTCATTAATATCGACAAATTCAATATTAATTTTATTTACAAGATCTTGCCATGCGTTTTTTTTATTTTTTAATAATATAAAGAATGTTTAACATCCCATAATATAGGCAACTTTTCATATTGTTCAATTAATAATAACGATTAATAAATATTTATTGATCCACTCCATAATTTTAATAAAGAAAACGAAAAATAAATCACACACGCACGAACGAACGCAGACAAAACAAATTGCCGGTGCAAACTGAGCGTTCGCCTTCCGTTCGCGCACACATAAAATCCCTTTAACCACGGGCCAAAAACCGACACCAGACGGCTCACGTTCGCGGCTGTTCGCGCACAGACAGGTTCAGAGTGAACGTGCGCGCACAGCCGTTTTCACTTGAGCATTCGCGGAGGATCAGTGCATGCGTGCTCAACTCTAGAGGTGGGCCAGTCTGCGATTTTTGTGGAGCTGCTACGGTCTGCGACTGCCCCAATAAAAGCACTGTGACAAGTAGCAGCGATTTTTCGGAGCAATTAACCTATAAATTAAAAATGTTGTTTTATAGGTTAATTGCTCCGAAAAATCGCACTCGGTGTTCGGCACCGTTCGTTGCATTTACTAAAAAAGTACAGGGCTATAGGTGTGATTATGATAGGCAACATCATCGTTTAGTTTTTATTTATTTATATCGTATGATCGAAAAAAAAACGGCGTCAGCGATAGCTATGAAATGAAGATTGCTAGCATTTTATATTATGTAAAATTTATGGGGAATGTTATCGATTGTCATTTGCAAGCCAACTGGACGCCGTTTTCTATTTCGATCATACGATAGTAGTGGCGATTTTAACGTCTGTGCAATCGGGGCAGATCGGGGTAAGTCACCGACGGACCCTAAGCCTCCCGGGCCCTTACGAACAAGATTCGAACTTTTCCGAACTACGGGCCCCTAGAGCTCTTAAAATCGCGGCTGTACGGTACTACTACTACTGTAGGAATATATTTAAGATATTACGTCTATTATGAAAATGAATATATTGATTTTTCTTTTGTCTTAGTTTGATAGATGTTGCTATATTTTGAAGTATATAAAGAAGAATTTGAGTGTTTCTAAGTACCAAGCACTTTGCTATAAATATCTTAAAGAGTCTGTTCATTTTCACAGGGTGGTGGACCATGGTAAAAACTTAATGTTATATTCAAGGCTGTACTTAAACTGCCGTTAAACGGTAGCTTACTAAAATGCCGTTAAAGGTATGACGTCGTTGATGTGACGCACTTGACGACTTGACGGCTTTCTGAAATATACGAATTTTATAAGGACTAACCAACGCTATCCACCCCACCAAATAACCAAGTTAACCAACGCAACTAATCTCGATACTGATAAAAAAATTTAAAAAACAAATATAAATTAGTAAAAACCAACCAACCCCACCAAATAACCAACTAACCAATGAATTAACACCCTCCAAATAACCACGCTCACCAACCCGCCAAATAACTGAACCAATCTAACAAAAAAAGTGAAACCAATGCAATAAGATCAGCTATAAGCAAAAAAAATATAAAAACTCTTAGTCGGCGTGAGATTTGAACCCCGGACCATTCGCTCCCGAAGCGATAGCCTCAGCCACGGAGCCACAGGTGCTCTTGCAAAATGCTTATGGTTAGGCATTACTTTCCGCCGACATGAACGACGTCACAATATTTATTAACGGCATTTTAGTAGGCTACCGTTTAACGGCTGTTTAAGTACATCGTATATTCAATTCAAAGCCGAAACTTATGGTCGAAACCACTGTCAAAAAATTCTTTATTAGTGACCGGTTTCGGCTATTTAGCCATCATCAGACCTTAAAAATAGATATAAATAATAAAACTTATATGAATGTATAAGATCAAATAAAAGATTTAGGATATACAACAAAACACAGATACAAAATTAACTAACAAATAAACATACTAACAAGTTAAAAATTACCTTTGTCAAAAACATTTATTTGTGATTAATATATAATACATAAATATCTTATTTAGATTCATGAAAGAAAAAGCGAACGCTGCTACGTTTCCTGTTTCCAAACTCCCAACAGCTTCAGTCCACAGAATATAAACAATATACTACTACTACGCTCCAGTCGACTGCGACCTGCGACGACTGTGACTGTGACTGGAACTCTGCGACGACTGTGACTGGAACAGTCTGACCGTCGCCGTCGGGGCTAGGAGCATTTTCAGAATTTACACTATTGCCTGCTATTGCCCCTATTGCTACTCACGAGCGCAGATGTCCTAAACTTGTCAACTGCTCCGAAATGTCACTGCGATTTTCTTGGAACTGGAGCAGTCACATACTGCGACGTTGGTGGAGCTGTGACAAAGTAGCGGACTGCGATTTCATAACCCACCTCTACTCAAGTTTAAACGCACCATTAGAGAAAAGTCTACTACTGAAACTGGAATGGTGGGTCTGATTTTAGATTTCGACTATGGAAGTACAAGAAAAGTTGTAGCAACTTTTCCTGTAGGTATGGAAACCTACATTCGTTGCTTTACATTTTGTGTAAGACTAAGACCAGTCTCGCTCTTCATCAGACATAGTATCTAGGTATTCTGTATTTAAAGCCAGTAGCTTAGGAATATCGTGATAGTTTAGCTTGAAAATATAATCTTTTAGAAATGTCGTTACAAAAGTGGCAATACATGTTCGAAATTGGAGATTTAATTAATTTATATATGCGTTCTTTGAACAAAGTAATAACGGATAACGGCATATTTATTTTCACAACCTTTTTATTTTTGTGTTATTGAAAAAGATCATAAAGTTGTTTTTTTCTTCTGAAATAAGAGGCGTGGGCGAACGGCTGTGATGAAACAATTTTTAGCGGTGGAAAATTTACGAATAGTTACTTGTGCCATTGAAGGCGTCCGCTGTTTTTGTTATTATATACAGTTATTGGAATCCGCGGTTTTTAGTATTTTGTCTCGCGGTTTATCTTTGTTTTGATAATATTTTGGGTAACAATAATTTTAAAATTGATATTTTATCCATATTTTTTTATCTGCTGATTTTGGTTTGTTCTCTTCCCCTTACTTGTTTATCAACATTTTGATAATATTTTGATGGACATTGATATTTAAATTTATTTTTATATAATCTCTTTATGATGATTAATACACTTGGTTATATCCAGTAATAACAGTTTTCCGTGAACATAAATTCCAGTTAGATATTATATGTGTTGCCAATGTTGCCATTTTTATTGTTAAACGTCAGTTACTTAGTAATAAAACTAGAATAAATAAAATACACTGGAATGTAGAATGAGTGGCAGGTCGAATGAGTGGAATCACCGCGACGTTAAAAATCTGTTGTGTCCCCCTTTCTTGAGTTATAACTCATCATAGCTGGGGATCTTCCTGTTGCAGGGGAGATAGAAAATAATTTTATTCCCATTGTTTCCTATTCTCCTCTGACAACAACTGTTCGTCCTCCGAGGAGTGGGCATCTACATTCTACCAGTGTATACACCCTTCCATGATTGGAGTTTAGCCGTAACCACCTTAATAACAAGGCCGGACAGCTGTGACGTAAAAATCTCGTGACGTCACCAACTGGAGGCTCAACTCGATTTAGCAGCGTTGATAATTACCCGATAAAAGTTCAAATTGTGGATCTTTTTTCACTCGCCAGATATATTTCGAAGTTTTAAAATGTCTTTTCCGAGTTTTTATAAATATTATAGTATATAAAAATAGTTTTAATAGAATACGGAAAAAATCATACCAGTCAATAAATGTTTATCTCTCACTTTTTATCAATCAAATTTAATAAAGGAATATTTTAAGTTCACAATAGTGTATAATATGAGAAAAAAACAATAAAAAAATAGATATTTTTTATAGTATATATTATGTATTTTATCAATACTTCACGCCCCCTGCTCCGGAGCGACGCCGCGCAGTCGCGTGGCGTCGCCTGTCGTAGCGCTTAGCGGAGTGGTATTGCCGCAGTTGACAGTCATCGATTTATCAGTAGGTGTGTGGACGTGGTAATTATAATCGATAATAGACGGGTGAAAAAAGTTATAAATCTGTAAAAAGAGGTGTTTAAACTATAAAGTGATTATAAGTGTGTGCAATTATACAATTTAAAAGGTATAATGTCTAAATACTAGGATGTGAATATTATATTTAAAGCTATATTTCTTCTGTTTTCTCAAATATATTAATATGTATTTTCTAAAGCTTTTACTTATCTTTTACCTCACCTCAAACCTTTCATATTTGAAAGTTACATAAACTACACCCTCTACATCGATTAACAACATGTAATGTAGTTTTTAAGAGTAACATGTAGTTTTCCGAACCCTGATAGTAATACTGATCAAATTATTAGTCCTGCTTGTTATTTACTAAATTCTTTAAAATTCGACGAAAATAATAAAAAAATTCTAACTTTTATCTGTGTTCAATATTAAAGTTATTAACTTGAGTTGAGTAACAGGTTGAGCTTGAAGTAATGAAATATTGTTTTAATGAGTAAAATATGAGGTATGTTTTACTAGAGAACTTGCAAACTGATCCTCTTGAAAGTAGGTTTGCAAAAATATAGACAGTTAGCCGGGAGTCAGTACAGTATTTGTGTTCGGCATTTATATGAAGGCGAAAAGAAACTTAAGATTCAGTCAGTAATGTCCCTAAAAATAATTTAACATTTTTAGACAACACTGATATTGAACAAAATTCACTTATAAAAAACCTTACTAAAGGCAGTCTTGGGTTTCCAAAAGATGAAATAACTAATATAGTTTTATTTGAAATTTTAAGTTTCTTGTTTTATTTGAATATATAATTTTTAACAAAGTCTTGCAAAGCCATGAGGAGTTTCTCAAAATTCACAATAAAAAAATATTTTTATCAAAAATATCTTTAGATTACATTAAACGTAATAACACCATTATTAAAAATTCCGCAATGTACTATTTATAATGCTAAGTTATTGTAAAATTGTCATAAATTCTATTAGAAATACACGTCTGAAAAACTACTGTTGTTAAAAAATAATGATAGATTTGGAAAAGGAAATAAAAGAAACTTAGACACACTTACAGCATAAATAAATACAATGACGATGGATAATGCGAGATGGGATATCAATCTGATGTTTTTCAAATTTTATGATTAATTATTATTTATTAAAAATTCGGTGCAATTAAAGTTTATATCCATTATATACGTATAAAGAGTGTATCCAATGCAATTAAAGTTTAGGCCTCCAGTTGATGACGTCACGAATAAGCTGTCCGGCCTTGTTATTACGGTGGTTACGGTTTAGCCCCCCATGCCTTTCACCGCCGAGGAGCTTGTCTCCGGCTCAGGTACCTTTGAGGTGGAGGCTGGAAGATCTGTCTCCATTTTCTCCACCTTTTTAACTTTGTCTCTCCTTAGACCTGATACCGGTGTTCTTCCGGATCTATTAAAGAGAATATATCTCTCTTCCTCTAATGCCTCCTTGGATTTGAGGTCAATTCCTATTGTGAGGATCTGATCTGAGCCCTCGTCCCTCGAGTTGATGACTCGCCAACTCGATGTCCTTATATTAGATTGCTATCTTAGATTTCTAATCTTTTATCTAGCCACGCATCCCTTTGACCTGGTTCCGCCGTCATAGGATTTAGGTTTTTGGTGAGGTTGTCTCCTCTTGGTCCAGGCGGTTAAGCTAAGACCCCGCCGCCACACCCTCTGCCCATGATATATGATCAAAGACAGTATAGAGTACCTGGTATGATGGACAGTATAGTCCCATCCGGCATCTCTATACGTCATGGTGCAATTCCCTGGCCACGAAACTACAGCCAGGGACAAAAGACAAGATAATGAGATACTCCTTAGACCCCAGCTAAAGTGCTAGAAGGGACTCTCCCTAGCAACTGACAAGGAGTTTCCCCACCAACGACAAGGTCTCGCATCTTCTAGACGAAGATACATTAGAATAAACACAAGATATATAAACTTCACTAAAAGTTCATCAATCTTGTCAAAAATATTTTGTCTTGTGAGAGTCGATCTAGAGATACTAGGTAATATAAGGGTAGTGGCAATATTTAAGTAAAGTAGTGGGTTTAAATTAAATTTGCTCTGAAAGGTTTCATGACTGTCGCAAAAATAGATAGCCAACCCAACCAGACCAAACCAAATGGCTTTTCTATTTTGGTTGATATTAATACTAACCAAAACAATAACTATTAATAACTAACTCAAATACTTATTTCTGAACTTCTTCCTGGGAGGGGTGATAACCCCCATTATACCCCTGCCGTATATGGGCCCCTGTGTCTGATTAGGTGTCTGGATATGTTTGTAAATATGTTTCTGACATTCTTGCGCTATTCTGTCAAAAACTTGTAATAAAGTGTAACATCTCTGCGTTTTTATTTCAAACAACCAAATCCGACGACTGAAAAAGCGATTTTTACAAATTATTGACGTTTCAAAGCCACTGTGTATAGCTTGTTAGGCATTATTAGAATCGCAATGAATATATCTATTTAGTTGTGTACAAATTTAATATGGCGTTTATAAGAAACAATAAATTTGATGATGGCGGTTAAAAGACAAAACGTCGAATGACAAATCTGAAAGCACAGTTGTGTAGCTGGCAAAAGTGACAATGAAAATATGCTTTTATTTTTTTTTAGTTTAGGATACCTTGTCAAATAACGTCAAAAAAAATCGACCATTTTAATTTTTGGTTTTTCTGGAATATCTCCGAAACCACTCAAAAATTTAAATGTTTCTAAACGGCATATTATTATTAGGCACACAAATACATACGTTTGCTATAATTTAACCGTTCTTGTATCTCCTATTTTTTTGAGATCTCAGTTGTGAGGTTAGAATTTGAATTACGTTGTAGATAAATTTTAGTAATAAATAATATTCTTACTTAAAAGTCCACTGTACAACTTTAGAAAAAACATATTCTTAAATAGGTAGAAATCCATTACTTCATAATTATAAAAATTCCATAAATCATTAAAATATCAAAGCTCCGATAATAACTTTTTTCTTTGCAGTAATATATATTAATAAATTATGTCTATTTGTCATAAGTTAAAAACTAAGCTTAATAGCTTATTAAGTACCTACTTATTTTAATAGGGCTATTAGCATTTTTTAAATAAACTTTCTCTTTCAGATATTGTACTCCTTAATGTGGATAAGAAATCAATTTGTGACTATAAATGTTTGTAAAGAATTTGTGGTTTTAGAAAATCGATTTTTAAAAATATTTGTATCATTTTTTTTTGATAATGAATAATTGAATGGATCGGATATGTGGCGCGACAGGATTTACACGATGGCCCTAAAAAGCCATACTATGGGGATCAAGGGGAACAGCAAGAAGTGTGGGACAAGAACAAAAAAAATGGTTGACTGTAAGGAAATCAATGCATGAGGCTGTATGGTTGCCACCTTTTTGCAAAGTAAAAAAAGGACATTAGACTATGAAAAAGAACCGGGTAGGGTGAGTAACCTGTTGATTTGAAACCGCCGATTATAAATCGCTACACTAAAATTTTGAAAACCTCTTTTTAAAATCAAAATGGTTAAAAATAAAGCCTAAACCTGTTAATATTCGTGCCTAAGCTATCTTTTCAGATAAACGGGGAGTTCTAAATAATATTGCAGTTGGTTAGGTTGTTGGTAGGTAGGTATTTTTTTACTTTATTCGATAGAAAATGACATTCTGAATAGAATGACATACCATATGTCAACTTTTGACATTTTCGCATATGGTTTATTTGAAATTATAACTTGCGGTTCGTAACGAAAATTTGACTCGAAATACCAAGTGTGTGGTATCAAATTATTCCAAAAAAATGCTTTTTCCAAATATGCTAATGAGCCACCCTCGTTACATTTGAAAAAATTGAGATATTATAAAAAATACGATTTGGGCTTTTCTAACTGGCCAGAGTGGTCAGGACAAGACACTAAAAACATTACACGATCAAATCTATTTTTCCAAGGCTCCTTGATTAAGAATTGCTGTTTTTAAAATAGCAAAGGCACTCTAGATTAAATTTTAAAATACAATTTTTTATTAAGCGGGAATGTCAAAAGTTGAATAAAATAAAAAATTAACGGGGATAGAAAATGACACTCTGAATAGAATGACATATATGTCAACTTTTTACATTTTTTCAGGGATTATTTGGAATTCTAACATGCGGTTCATAACGAAAATTTGACTCGAAATACAAAATGTGTGGTACCAAATTATTCGTAAAAAAATGCTTCTTCCAAATATGCTAATGAGCCACCCTCGTTCCATTTGAAAAAATTGAGATATGATTAAAAATACGATTTGGGCATCTTTTAACCGGCCAGAACAAGACATGAAACATATTAGATGATCAATTCTATTTTTCCAAGACTTGATTAACAATAATAAGTGTTTTTAACACAGCCACACAACACTCTAGGTTGTAATTTAAAATACGGTTTTTTTATAGCGAAAATGTCAAAAGTTGACATATGATATGTCATTCTATTCAGAGTGTCATTTTCTATTAAATACATAAAGCAAAAAAAATACCGATAAAAATCAAAAGATTAGTAATATCCGGTGAAACAGGAAGTGACCAAAAACAAATGAATACGTCAATCAATCCTAATTTATGTCATATGAATTAATCTGATTTTTTTTAAACAAGTACCTTTTGACATTATTTTTCTGTATAGTACTAAAATCCATTATTTACCTATCGTGTGATGTCTATATTTTACAGCTATATAGTAACATACCAAATCTCGTTTTTTTATCTGAAAAATTAAGAAAGTCATAGGGATGAGCCACTTTTGAGCTTTTATTTAGTCTGTCCAACGACAAGATACTTGACAGTGATAGATGTGTCTGTCATTTTATTTTTAAAGTAGTTTATTTTATTTTACAAAGAAATAAGTTGGTACAATTGGAACGCATAGGAGAAAATTAATATATTTAAAATTTGACTGTTAAGTGATTACTTCAAAATATTGTAAAAAAACTGTATAAAACTGAAAAAATATAATCGAGTTATTTTATTTAATAAAAAAATTGTATGTGTTAATACAATACAAACAAGAACACAACACCACATACCAAAAAAAAGTACTATTTCCAAATTCTTACTTTCAAGGCTTCAAGAAACTTCCTGAATTTATTATTTTATCAATATCTATAACTGTTGATATACAAATTTGTAATATTCCACAGGGATAAATAAAACAACATAAATAAAACAAACTATTTTATTAATAATAACACTTACCAAATTTTATACCTTAAACGTTGATTAATTAACTTTAATCTGAATTTTTTTAAACAAGTACCTTTTGACATTATTTTTCTGTATAGTACTAAAATCCATTATTTACCTATCGTGTGATGTCTATATTTTACAGCTACTCCAGTAGTATATGTTTAGTATATGTTTAGATCTTTGTACCATGTTATCATCAGTACCGTCTGCGACGAGATGGTATACAAACTGCAACCTAACCTAACCTAACCTCCACTTGACTTCAAAAGACACAAAACATACGTAATAACACGAATCAAAATGCAATATCTTCCAAAACACAGATATTTGACATAAGTTGACACAAAATTATAACCTATAATTTGGCAAGACTTTGACAAGACTGAAAAATCTAAAGGCGAGTTCATACGCATCGGCGTCAAACGATAAAATTGAAATATGATATGTTATTTTTGAAATAAACCAATAAAACTGGTTAAAAACAACAAGAGACGACGTATGACGGATTTATATTTAAACCCATCCATAGTTAAGTTAAAAAATATTAGAATTTTTTTTTAGTCAAATAAATAGATTGGTATGGGACGTCATCTGTTTTTCTCCTGTTATCGTCTGTCGAAATCTTACCTGAGAAAAAAAAACAAATCTTGTCATGTAATCAAAAATTACAGTTGGGGTTTGCAACCTTTGGTGTTACACAGCAAAATAAAACACTAAATCACCACAATACGACTTCTTTCGACTGACAGTCTTAATCATGTGCTGATAATGCTAACATGGTTAGCGAAACGCGCGTCCAGTGTAAAAGTAAAAGTGTTTTGGTGTATTGTGGTGATTTAGTGTTTTATTTTGATGTAATGAAACCATCATATTTGTTGCTAACAAAAAGTTAGCAGACATATAAGTAACCTTAATAATATATTAATCGGAATAAATCAACGATTTTTTACGTACTTAAGTAGCGTTATTAGACAGAAAATGTGTGTTAAAAAAACAACGGAAATTTTCTATAATCCGACTTTAAAAAATATAATAAAACTAGGCCGTCCCTGACCCCGTTTAACTCCGTTTGCTATTTAGTATTTTCAAATGACGCATTCTTAAAATAACTAACTACCGGTTAATATTTTAATGTTTATTGTCGGCTATTGGTACGCACAAATTGAGTTTTTAAATGACAATCAGTTGGTAAACTGCTAATTGGTGAAAGTTTGGAGACGATAATGCAATATTTTGATTTTTTTTTTCATTCTTGCAGTTGACGTGAATAATACACTAATACCTAAAATGGTATATTCTATTTATTTTTTATGACAGAATTACTCATAAAATTGTACACCGAATGGACCATTTACTGGATAAACAAGTAAAGATAAAAAATTAGAAAATGATCAGAACGGATATTTTATTTTCCGGAGATATTTTCTAAATTTTCTCAATCAATCTTAATCTGTTATTGATATCACAATTTTAAAAAGATCGAATCAATTAAAATAATCATTATAATTAATAATTTAAGTAATGAACCTAAATCAATATTTTTTTTTCAGGAATTTTGCTCATTCTTTGTACAGGGTGCCCCATTTCGGTGTATTTTATGGGGTTTCTCGTTTATGAGTAGAGATACAAAGATACGGGTTTTCACATAACTATACTACTTTTTTATGAAACCAAAGATGCTACACATATGGTAATCGCAAAAAAAAATTTCGATGCACGTGATCAACTTTGAGTGACAGGCGATGGCGACAGCGCTGCCAGATTGTGATGGATTTATGAGATGAATCTTAATTTAAAATTGACAAACAACATATTTATTACATTATTTTTGAAAAAGTCCATTTTTTCTAGTCCATTATGAAGATTATTATAAGCGTTATTATGGGTTATTCATTTATTGATGTATGTACATCTTACAACGCCATAAGTGGTAATAACAAGTAAAAGGGTGCTATTAATGTACAAACTAATAATCACAGAATTTAATAAAACTTTGAAAGTGGTATAATGTGCTTATCATTCAAACTTACTTTTCTGACTGCAGTCAAGGGTAATAAAGGACCTTTATTGTCACGTTCTCGTTCAATTCAAAATAGTTAAAAAAAAACAGATTCCCTGTTTTTGACAGCTTCCCTGTTTTACAAGCTCTTTGCTGCGACTGTTTAAAAGTGCAATTTAAAGAAAAACTATGAAAATAGGCAAAAAAACGAGAATTACAAAGATTCAACAACAATACGATTTTATACAAAATAATGACTGACATTAGGATAATAATTGTCAAATAATAAACGACAACCTTGCTGAAAACGGCGCAAAATTAATTTTTGCAACTTTCAGTGGCGGACTAACCCTGTTGGGGGCCCGGGGCGGCGAAGCTAAATGTGGCCCCCGGTCCGTTTAGATAATGATATACTTCTAATGCACATTTTGTAAAAATTGAATGACGTATGTATAATGGTTGACAAAATTCAAGTATTTATACAGGGTATCCCAGGCTGAGCCTGCGTTAGAAGTTTCTAGAGAACTATATCTAGATATGAGATTTTGTGCATATCATTGTTTCACAATGAGATCTATCGATTAAAAATATTTTCAATATGGCGGCACTTTCGGAAGTACCGGAAATTGACTGCAACTTTCTTATTTTAAATGGGTGACCCCATTTTTTATTACATACTTAAATTCTCTGTAAAATTTTATGAATTTTGATATTAAACACTCTATACCTAACGTTAACCGTTTTTGAGAAAAAAAAAATTATATATAAAAATGGCCGAAGCTGTCATGGAATTGAGCGATTAAAAATTATGAGAAATCATTTTTTTTTTCAAATGGAAATCCATTTTTTTATTTTACTCGTGAAAAGGCTTTCGTTACTTTCGTTTTTAAAATTTGTTACTTTTTGACTATACATGTTCCTGTACCTAAAATAAATCGTTTATTTAATCGTATATTTTTCTTGATTTTAACCAGTAGCTTATGACAGTATATTATCGATCATCATTTCCAAGCTAACTTTGCGCGGTTTTTTTTTATCGTACGGTATATTATTAAAATATCAATTATTAGATATCACTAAAGAACGAAAATACGAGATATATTTACATAAAATAAATATACACTTTTTAAACTTTTAAGCAGCAGTAGTTATAATATAGGAAATTCAAATATTAATTTTCTGACAGATGGAAATAAATTGTCTGACTTTTTGACACTAAAAGGAAGCTAGATAAAATCAAGAAAAATATACGTTTTCAAACTAAATCTCAAATAACTTAAAAACGATTTATTTTAGGTATAGGAATACTAGTGAAATAAAAAAAGTAGGTTTCCATTTGAAAAAAAAATATTTATGATAATTTTTTAATCGCTCAATTCCATGACAGATACCGCCATTATTATATGACATTTGAACAATTTAATTTTTGAAATAGATAGCCACATGTCTTTTCTTTATGTCACAGGGGCTGTGATAATCACCAAATTTGACTTTTAGGCCGTACAAATTTTCTTGACAGGTAGTTTTTTTCGTCCAAAAACTTTAAATATTTTTTTCTTAAAAATGCTTCCACGGAAATACCGCGACAAAATATCGCGATTTTGTAAGTCCTCCAAGATCCGAGGGGCCCCTTCGCTGTCTCAGGCCCGTGGCCCCCGTTATACTAAAGACTTCACTGTCATCATCAGTAATGAAGCTATAATACAAGTTCTGCTGTGCATTGGTTGTAATTTAAAATGTTTATTTAGTAAAAGTCGCATTCAACGACTACAGAACTGTTGTATCCGTTTGATAGGCAGTATAAAAAAATATGATACAGGTATCACAAATAAAATGGCGGAAATTGGTTGGCTCAACATGGCTGGGAGAAGAAAATTTCATTCATACTTACTAATTTATAAGATAATCAATAATAAAAGTCCATGTTATTTGTTTGATAAAATTAAATTTAGGTATGATGAACATTCACTGGACTTGCGTCACAAGTTTAATATCGCTCCCTCTATACATCGCACAACTCTGTATGAGAGAATTCAGTTATCAGGCATGTATTCTTTATAATAGAATTTCTGTAAATCTTAAAATTAACTCTTATTTGAAATTTAAAAGTTCTATACGACAGTTAATATTTAATTCTTCAATTTAAATGTTCAGATCTTATAATCTCCCGTCATGCCTCCATTTTAGTTTGTTTTGATTTATTTATTTATCTACTTAATGTACTTACTTGTTAATTACTTTCTGTATAATTATCTATAATACAGGATTAATTATTGGTTGCCTTTTTTTTACTCATAGAATTATTCTCTTTGTGTATCTATCATATATAAATACTTATCAATTATTTCATGTTTCATGTATAAATATTTAATTAATTGATTTTCGGTATATTCTAACTATGTTATTCTACCCTTTAGTTTTCTATTATAATTATTTTTGATTTATTATAATATTTTTATATAATATATATTAATTATGTCTACTAATTAGGGGTTAAGTTAGGAAGCTAAGCTTCAACTTCGCCTTTTGTGATTTTTTTAAACTTCGCAATAAAGTCTTTATTATTATTATTATTATTATTATTATTATTATAAAAATAAATAATGAAACCATTGAAAAATAACTTAAAATTTAAAATAAATAAATTCAGTCTCAAAATATATAAAAAATAATAATTATTCGATATTTTAAACAAAGAAAATTACCCCTTGATTTAATTTCCTAAATAGAAAATGCCATTGATAATTACTGGGGCCTGATAATTGATAATTAAGTAAATATCTTCTTCGATTTATACTATTTATAGTTGGAGTATACGTATGGTTTGCATACTCCACCTACAAACTGCTTTATAACTACTTTATTAACACATATTGGCCTTGTTTGCCAGTTGAATAAAAAATTACTTATTAAGATTCGGAGGCCCCCTAAAAGACGGAGCCCGGGGCGGACCGCCACTTCCGCCCCCTTAGTCCGCCACTGGCAACTTTAAATAAAATATCTGTTACAATCATTTGCTCTATAAAGTAAAATGAAGAGCTTCTCGGTATTTTAAATTATTATACAACAAATTAAAAAACATTTTTGCCAAAATTTCATTTAGTCAGGTCTATAGACTTTAGTGTCAATGTCGATCAATCATATGACGTGCATCGGAAAATGTTTTGCTATTACAATAGATTTGTTCTAGCCCACTTAGTTTCTGAAATACAGGGCGAATTTGAAAATTTTGCATTTTTCGACCCCCTTCAAATCTCGCCATATCTTAAAACTGAGTCTCATAGAATTTTTCACGTAGAACTCAGTGTAGTAACTAGATTTAGGCTGGGAACTGTCATTCTTTAAATATGACCTAAACTTATGTGTTTTTATACAGAATACCGGGTGCGTGGCTCACCCCTATAACTTTTTTATTTTTTCATATAAAAAAAAACGAGATTTGGTATGTTAGTATATCACATAAATTAGGATTGATTGACGTATTCAATTCTTTTCGGCCACTTCCTGTTGCACCGGAAATTACTACAACTTTTGATTTTTAAATGGCACTCGCGCAGTATTTTTTTACTTTATTCGATAGAAAATGACACTCTGAATAGAATGACGTATCATATGTCAACTTTTGTCATTTTCGCTTAAAACAAAATTGAATTTTAAATTTCAATCTAGAGTGCCATGATTGTGTTAAAAATGCTAATTTTTAATCAAGGAGCCTCGGAAAAATAGATTTGATCGTCTAATGTTTTTAGTGTCTTTTCGTGGCCGGTTAAAAGATGCTCAAATCTTATTTTTAGTCGTATCTCATTTTTTTCAAATGAAACGAGGGCGGCTCGTTAGCATATTGGAAAAAGGCATTTTTTATGAATAATTTGGTACCACACACCTGGTATTTCCAGTCAAATTGTCCTTATGAACCGCATTTTACAATAATTTCAAATAAATGATATGAGAAAATGTCAAAAGTTTACAAATGGGATGTTATTCTACTTAGAGTGTTATCAAAGTGTTAGTGGTTATAGTGAAGTAAAAAAATCGAGGATGCCGTTTAAAAATAAAAAGTTTTAGTTATTTTTTAATCGAGTGTCTACTGTATACCTAGTTCTATTATTAAACTTCAAGAATACATTCAAATATTTATATGAAAATTAGAATATTTTTAGAACATATTTTTGTGGTCTTTCTAGATATTTATGTAAGAGGAGACTCATTGACATTTCAATTTTCAATTAGTTCCTACACAACTATTAAGACACATACATACTTTGCGCGGATGCGTCGATTTGATTCTTCGACGCGGTTCGTTAATGCGTCGATTTGATGCGATGGAATGTGCGGTGGAATATCATTTTTTGGGCGAACCATCACGGAAACCACGAAAATATCACGAACTCACAATGGACGAATTTCCAAACAAACTAACGAATCGCATCGACGAACCGCATCATACATCAGTGTGGTTGCATGGGCGCATTGACGAATCAAACCAACAAACAGCGCATTGACGCATAGTGAATATGAGGCTTGTGGAAAATTGTCCATTGTGTTGTGATATTTCTTTTGATGGTTTGCCCAAAAATCGACATTCTGCCGATTCGCGGCACAACCCATGGATTGACGCATTATTAGCTTATCAAATCGATGCATCGACGAACCGCATCGATAAACCACATCAGCGCATATTTTCAGTATGGAGCTTTAGAAAAACAAATCTTTAAACTACTTTTTCGGTTTATCTACTACACTAAAAAGATCATTCTCATTATTTATTAAAGCTATACCTATTTTTATTATTCTATGAATTTCATTTGTTAGGAAGTAATTCATCAAGTTACATACATTGGATTATTTTTTATGCTATCTAATTATTGTCTCTGATAAAATTAATTTACATTTTTTAAACCCCAGAAATAAAACCGAGAGTTTACTTTTTATTATTAAACCCACAGTAAAATTCTAGGTTTTTTCTGTTTGCTCGCTGATTAACTAAAAATGGTTTATTACTTTTTTTGACGACGAAAAGTGAGGTTTTAGAGACAATGACAAGGAACGGAATTATATTACATTTGTTTAAATAAACAGGTATTGTTTGTCAAAAATTGTGCAATATTTTCTGTATCAACATTTCTTTTTACTTCATCATTTAATTATTTTTACGTTATTGTGCAAGAGTATTCTTAATTTAACTTCCATATACAGGGTGGTGGTCCGAACTGTATTCCGGAAACTTTGGCAGCATATTCTGCAGATAAAAATAAGAAAAAAAGTTCGTGTAAATGTATGTCCTAAAATGGCTTAGTTTCAGAGATGCAGGGCATAGAAGTTTCATTCTTATTTTGATTTTTTTCAAATAATAACTGAAGTTACGTCAATATTTGGATGAAAATTGATGTCTGGGAGTTTTTTGACTCCTATTTGTAGGGTCCACCACTTACATCTTTACTTTCTTTTTCTTACAACTTTCATCTGTTTTAACTGTTTTGAAGAGTAATAACTTTTCGTATGTACCTGTATAAATCTACTGAGTAAAAAATATACTTTTTCGTACTGACTTTTTACATAAAAAATGTCTCTTAAAAGTCAATAGAGGTCATTATTGACAAAAAATAAACACGTTGAGTAGATAGTTATTTGACTGAAATAATAAATTTGGGAAATTTTAATTTTTTTAAATTAATCATTAAATTTTCTGCGAAAAAAATCATGATAAAACAATTTCTGTTAAACTTTTGACACAAAAACTTTTCAAATTTATGATTTCAGTCTAATAACTATTTAGTCAACATATACAGGGTGTCCCACTTAAGATGGATACAAGCCAATATCTTGGTTGTTTGTTGAGCGATCTTTTTCATTTTTGGCAGGAGGCTGTATGGCTATAAGACGCACATTTTGCCCAGGGTAAGAAATGCAATACCTCATAGACGTACGTTTTAATGGGGTTTGATATTTTTCGCGTCAAGAGTAAACTACCCTTAGAGGACAGTATTTATTTCCAATCTGATAAATTATATTGAATTCTCCTTACCCAAGATACTTAAGTTCTAATTTTGATAAATATTGATACAGGGTGTGTTATTAAAATAAGACATTTTTATTTTTATTATTTTTTTTTAAGTACTTACGACGCCACTGGATAAACAACTGGTTTAATATCAAATTTATTGACACACCCTGTATCAATATTTATAAAAAATAGAACTTAAGTATCTTAGGTAAGGAGGATTCAATATAATTTATCAGATTGAAAATAAATACTGTCCTAAGGGTAGTTTACTCTTGACTGGAAAAATATCAAACCCCATTAAAACGTACGTTATATGAGGTATCACATTTCTTACCCTGGGCAAAATGTACGTCTTATAGCCATACAGCCTCCTGCCAAAAATGAACAAGATCGTTCAACAGACATCCAAGATATTAGCTTGTATCCATCTTAAGTGGGACACCCTGTATGTTAAATTTATGTCAATGATGACAGGTATTGATAATTTCGATTCTAAATATCTCGAGAACCATTGCTTGTAGCGATTTTTACCAAGAGACATTTTTTAATGTCTTAGTGTCAGTGGTGTTTAGAAAAAAAACATCTTTATTAAAAAAAAATAAAATTATGTATATCAGGGTATATTTGTGTGAAAATTAGGAAAAAGGACACCAAAGATACATAAATCTTAACACGGATATCTAAATTATATTAGCTATACTTAAAAAGAAGGTTATTTTGTTAAGTCAATAATAAAAAATAAATATACTAAGGTATTAAGTTATTATACAGTTTTATGCTGAGATAATAAAATAAATAAAAGGTACGCTGGAAAACATATTTTTTTAATTCAACGACAGGTGTCGAATAAATAGATGAGACAGGAAATACTCCTTTTATTAGAAAGGAATGGAAATAAATCAATCGCATTAAATTTATATCTATTTATATAAAGATAATTAATTAATAATTTAACTGTTTCAAAAAAACTAGAAAAACAGTTATTTAATTACATTTTATTCTAAGAATTACATGTATTAAAATAATTAAACATCCAATACAATTATTATAATTTTGCATTTTTTTTAAATTGCCTTAACACTGAATTTCATGTTTAAAGTAAACAATATCAATATACCATGAGATCGAAAAAAACGCATGCAGGGTTGGCTTGGAAATGAAAAAGCCATTTTATATGTATATTGAATATGTCAACGATCTTTTCCAAGCCAACTTTCAATTCAATTCAAAAGTACTTTATTGTTAAAACATATATAAATTTTTGTTAACAAAGCCATAATATTCCTAAATCTAAACCTAAAACATTTATTGCCAGCAATCTTAACATTAAAAAACAGTTTTATGGAAAGTGAACAAATGCGTGTAAATATAAAAACAAAAAACTAAAAATTTGTGTAAATATAAGATTGAACAATCAGCAAAATAGATTTAAACAACTAAGTAAAATAACATACAATATACAGAACAAATATAAGATAAAAACATTCTAATTTCTAAACACTAAACTCTAATATCAAGGGTGTCCCGGTAGAATTCGTCAACGCTGTAAAATGCCCTACTTAAAAGTTCTTTTTTCAGTAGCCTCCGGAACGTTTTTATGGAATTAACCAATCTTAAAGCAACCGGCAGATGATTAAAGACCTTTCGGCCCTCATATATTATAGATCTTTTGACCAAGGTGCTATTTGGAAGTGGCAAGGGCAGATTCAGGGTTTGGCGGGTAACAATATTGGGTATAGGACCCTGTAGTCTGTTACGATTTTTAAAAATATGGGATGATGTTTCCAGAATAAAAAGAGATGGTAGAATAAGAATTTTCTGAACTTTAAAGTTTGTCTACAGGATTCGTTATGTGGTACATTTACAATAAATCGTACGGCCTTTTTTTGTAAAATAAAAAGAATGTTTAGTAGACCCTGATTAGCCACACCCCAGAATGGTATACCATACCGGAGATGAGACTCAAACAAACTAAAATAGACCGTCTTTGCCACTTGTGAACTCAGTTCTCTTCTGTAATTGCCCTAACAGCAAAGCATCCAGAAGACAACTTGCCACTGAAGGCCAGAATTTGGTCTTCAAATCGCAGATTTCCATCAATAATAATTCCTAGGAATCTAGTCGCAGGAATTCCTGTAAGCAAACCCCCCTCGAAATATAGATTTGCGATGTCACACCTAAGCCCAACAACATGTGTCTTGGATAAATTTAAACAAACGTGATTTGAGTTAATCCACTCTTTAATGAAGGATAACTCCTGGCGTATGATTCCCTTAAGATGCTCAATCTCCTTGGCCTGCCATAATACTGAAGTGTCATCTGCAAAGAGTGTGAAATGTCCAGAGATGTGCAGTTCTGTCAAATCGTTAATAAACAATAAGAAAAAAATAGGCCCCAAAACAGAGCCCTGTGGAACACCGGAACAGACATTTAACGGCGAGGATTTTTTTCCCGAGCACGTGACACACTGATATCTACCCTCAAGATATGATCTAAACTAGGCAAGAGCACGTCCACGAAAACCATACTTCTCGAGCTTCAGTAAGAGAATTTCGTGATCCACGCAATCAAAAGCCTTGCATAGATCACAGAACACAGCCGCCATTACTCCCCCTGAATCAGCCCAGACAGCATCGTGTGTGCTCTTGGCCTCCCGGAACCCAAACTGCTTATCAGTAATAATGTTAAGGGATTGTAGATAGTTACACATCCTATTTTTTACTAACTTTTCAATGACCTTTGACAGAGTGGGAAGTAAAGAAATGGGCGAAAGTTAGAAGGCTCCTTAGTATCGCCTCCCTTGAAGAGAGGAAACACTGTTGAAGATTTTAGGCAGGAAGGAAAAACTCCCTGCTGCCAGGACTCGTTTATGCAGTTGGATAAGGCTTCTAAGGCTTTATCCGGTAGCTTTAACAGTACTTCAGCAGATATGTCATCAGCTCCCTGGATTTCTTATTTGTTATTTCAGCAATAACTTTTTTTTTATTTCGAACCTATCAAAAATCTGAACGGCTAGTACTGAGTCTGTGGTTGGTTCCTTGTGAAACATTGTTGAAATATTAGTATATTAAAAAAAACAACATTTTTCAAGAGTTTCTTAAAAAAATTTAAGAAAACAGTAACATTTTTGGTATTTCGAGTCAAATTGTCGTTATGAACCGCATGTTACAATTTTCAGTTAAACCATATGCAAAAATGTCAAAGTTGATATGTGATGTGTCATTCTATTCAAAGTGTCATTTTCTATCGAATGCAGTAATAAAAATACTGAGGGTGTCATTAAAAAATCAAAAGTTGTAGTTATTTACGTCTATCAATCCTGATTTATGTCAAATACTAAAGTACCAAATCTCGTTTCATTATCAGAAAAAAAATAAAAAAGTTATAGAGGTGAGCCACCTTAAAAAATAGTTCTTTAAGATCTTTTAAGATCGGGTCGCTCTCAGGGATCGGGTAAAGCGGGTGTATGGCCGAAGGAAATATATATTATATTTCAGAAATCTGCCTAAGGCTTAGCCTGATCCTTTGCAGAGCTTCAGCATTTGCCATAAAATAGCGAGCAATTTATTACAAAACCATATAAATTATATATTACTGTAATCACAAATAACACAAGTATTCGAGGATTTGGACCTGAGCAACTAAAAGCAATTTCTAAGATAGTTTTTGGAGCTGAATCCAAATCAGCAGTCCATTTTTTAAGATTGGTTCTAGTTTTCAAAATATTTAATAAATTCATTATTTTACTATTTTTGACCGTTAACGGTCATTTATTGGATTAAACAATATAAATCAGAAATGAACAGAGGTTGAACTGAGTCTTTTATACTGCTTGGAATCTGTTTCACGGATTAGGGTCCAACAGTAATCGCTCATCATGTCTTCGTCCCAAAATCCTTGGTATCGCCTTTCGATTTTCACTATATCTTGGTGTAGCCGCTCTCCTTGCTCGTCGCTCGTGTCGCCCAGGTTTTGTGGAAAAAAATCAAGATGTGAATGCAGAAAATGTATTTTGAGAGACATTCGAGCTCCAATCTTGTGGTAATTTTGCAAGAAATTGTCGATTACTTGCTTGTAATCCGGTGATTTATGATTACCGAGAAAATTGTGAACAACACTTTGAAACGATGCCCGTACTGCTGCCTCATCAAGCGTTTAGACATTTTGTAAACGTTGCGTCAGCCATTAGTTATCGAAGGGTCAGGAATCAGCTCCGACAAATATTCCTTCTTTGATTTTTGCCTATGACAGTTTGCGAAACAACTTGGTTAAGTACTGGAAAGCCGGTCTTTCGCGATTGAGCGCTTTGGGGACACATTGTTTTGTCCTGGCTCATAGTGGGTACGACTCGGCCACACCGAAAACTAGAGCCAATCTTGACAAACGGATTGAAGATCTGAGTTCAGGGCATCAAATAACGTTAAGAATCGTACTCATCTGCTCGGGTCCAAAAGTTGACTCGAATTTGTAAACTTGTGTAATCAATCTATCGCAGGTTACAGTCGCAGCGATTTAAAAATCGCTGTCGCAGTTTCACTTGCTATTGGAGAATCGCCAGTTTTGCTCATCTCTAGTATTAACAGTTCGTCGAATTCTAGGTGCACAAAATGAAACTGTCAGTATAACTTTACGATAATAGTCACCAAACCACCGAGTCATATTAAAAAATAATATCAAAAATTAATGATAACTGAAAAGGTTGAAAATTGTTGATGGCATGTTCATTTCGCTCTTAAAATTCACCAAGGCATGTGTTGACTTGAGCTACAAAACAAAATGCTCAGAAGACATGGATCTGACCGAAAAATAATGTTTTAGGAAAATTTGCCCACGAAATTATTGCATATGGTGTTTTAGAGATAGAGTAAAAAACAACATTTTGCCAAATACTAAAGTTTATTAAAACTTATTTTACGAATTAAAGTTGATATATTTATATACTGTTTACTAAAAAAATCCTGAAAATAGGGTTAAAAATAAAAATATATAACATTACAAATTTAATTAAAAAAATCCCGTTGCATTTTTTTGCATCTTAGTGTAAATACTATAATCTATACTAAATAATAACTGAAAACCGTGACATAGAAAATAATTAAATTAGTACTTATTTATAGTATTCTTAGTATTTTCAGTACTGAAAAACCTCGAAAATTTTGAATCCATTTTTTCAAATAATATAAATTAAATATGCAAATGCTCCCAGTTGCCTTAAAGATATTCGTTTTCTAACAAATATACCGGAAGTCGCTAAACTTTAATTAAGGTATTGCTTCTATTAAAGTATTTTATTGCTGTAAGTGGGGTAGGGTTTTATAATTATCGGTCCTTCTTTTACGTTACTAGGTAGATGTATAAAATATTTGAATTGAATTATTATGGCTTATTTAAATATGAAAAACATTTTACCTAGGTAGGCAAATTTGATGGTAATTGAAAAAAATTAGTCAGAGATGGCTTGGAAATGAAAATTCATCGAAAATATAACTGCCCTAACAACATTTTACCGAACCAGGAGAAAGGGATCAATGGTATCAGGTATCAGTATCAGTATCAGTGCCGATAGCCTGGATCGGTCTTTGCGGTTTACGGTTGCGTACTAGTTTTCGGCCGATTCATTTTCTCGTTTGGGATCAGGTACCTGATCCGAGCGTCAGGGATTAGATTCTGGGATCAGTTCTAGTATTCGTTCACCATCACTAGTGCAGATCCTACTTAATATCGACCGAACTGCATTGCTGACAACCAATCGGCCACGTCGGCGTCGTCGGCAGATAACGAAAACATAAAACATAACGATGCAGCCAAATAAATCAGTATTGGAACAAAGAGGGAATTCTAACTGCTGCTGAGTTATACTTACTGTTTTTTAAGTTTACTCTCGTGGAATCGTAACTGTATTGAAATTATTTTGTATTATTTGAAATTTTGTGTTGGGAAACTCGAGAAATTATAGAATAATATGTTATGATCGTATAGGATTCGCCAAATCAATCAGCAGACGAAAACTACGTTTAAATTTAGTTTTATTTTTTTTGTAAAAAAAATATTTCTTAAAAATATCTGTTAAATGTCGATCATTTTGCTTCTAGCATGAAGTAATCCCTATAGACGGAGAGCTGGCTACATAAAAAACCTTATCATCGTTACATGGCTAATTTTTCTTGTGAAGTATCTTTTTGTGTAGCCATTGTGAAATAGTCATGTCTGCCAGCGCGATCCTGGGGCTTAAAGCGAGGGTGGCCAATCGAAAGGGTGAAATTTTGACACTAAAAATATTAAAAGGTATACGAGTTATAATTGTCAAATAGCTTTTATTTATTATTACGAAACGTGTAAAATTGTTGACATTTTTCTCGTGGTTAAAATGCCGGCAGACAACGCGAAAAAGGCATGGAATTTTGACAAAAAAAAATCGTCGCATGCTTCAAAACAAAGTACATCAAAAAGACATCGCATGTCGAATGGTGGAATGTCATGTTTATTGTTTATTTATTTAAAAAGCCGTATGCCAGAGGGCAGATAAAAAAAATCGTGGCTTAATCAGCGGTAGACAGTTATCGCGATATTACTGTACAGGGTGAGTCAACGATAGACTAAAGTCCATTATCTCATTTGTTTCGAGATTTACAAAAAAATGTTAAATATAAAAGTTATTAGGGTTATATATATAGGGTTATATATAAGATTAAGATATACATTTTAAAATTATTATAGAGTATACAGGGTGCTTCAAAAAAGTGTCGCGGATATAACATGTTTTTTTAAAGGCAACACCCTATTTTTTATTTCATTTTTGGATTTTGCGTAAAATCCTATAACTTTTTTATATATAACGTTATATACCTAAAATTAATAGTTTTTGTAATATTTAAATTTGTTTATACAAATGTTAAATTGCAGTGTGGTAAAAAATTGTTTCTGAAGTTGGAATATCAAAATTTGGTATGAGAGTTCTATAGAGATTAAAAAGAAGATATATGTTAAGATATTTTAGTTAAATGCTACAGGGTGTTCAAAATATATTTCTAAATTTCAACTACTTAAAATTAAAAAATCTAAAAATTTTTAAATGGTACACTCTATATATTTTGACTTTTTCTGATAGATTTTGCAAAGCTCTTCAACTTTTATTATTATATATTTATTATTCTTAATAATTTGCGATTTATTTCAATTTTTTCTATTTTTACCCATATCTTTAATACAATTACGCTATAACATCATAGTTGCCATGACAAAAAATAATAATAATTATCAAAATTTCATATGTCTGTTAAGCAAGTTAAGAATAAAAGGTGAATATTAGTTTAATTTGTTGTAATAAGTATAAATGGTAGAGGTAGAGGTAATAATTTCAGATTTTCATGAAAATGGATTAGTCAATGTGACTGATATACACGAACAAGCCAAAATAAACATATTTTTTGGTTCAATACTGTATATTATATAGTACTTTGCTAAGTACTATAAGAATAGATGTAGATTATCTAGAAAACATCTTCATATTATAATATTTTCAGTGTGTAATGGGACGGTTTTGTGGCAGTAGTAATATTGGCTTTACGAAATTAATTATAAACCAGAATTACTACGAGAAAAGAACTTTACTGTATGTTGGAGAAAATTTCAATATCAGTAGTCGTCAACAATTAGGTAATCTAGTTAGTATTACCCTTAATCTGTGGCTATTCAGCCCGACGGAAAATCCAAATGTCATCTTTCATAATACAGAAATACACCAAGAAATTCACGACTACGATTTTAGTTTTTTTGAGTAAAGTTAGTTAATTTTGACTAATAATAACAATTGTAACTAATTATTAAACTACTTGTTAAAAATAGGTAATAAATATGTTTGTTTTGTCACGACAACTATGATATTATAGCGTAGTTGTATTAAAAATTAGGGTAAAAATAGAAAAAATTGGAATAAATCGCAAACTATTAAAAATAGGTATATGACATACTTAATAAAAGTTGAAAAGTTTTGCAAAATCTATCAGAAAAAATGAAAATATATAAAAAGTTTTCTAAAATATACAGGAAAATTTAAAAAAGTGCACAGTTTTCTACTCTGTTAGACGTGTTCCTGGGGTCGAAATATATCACCCTTAAAAGTATTTGCACCTATTTAAGACTCACCCTGTATAAGCGTTTTCAGGAAACGCTCGACGCGTTAGCAATTGAAACAAATACATGTAACTGTAAAGTATAATAACAAGTAAAACACAATTTTTACGGTGCAGTTATCGACTCAAAGGAAGACTCGTTTGCGAGAGTGAGGATTTGCAGTAGGTACGATGAGTCAGATACAAATAGTGAAACAGAATAGCAAATATATGACATTTGTTATTAAAATAATAAAAAATATATTTATAATATAATCGTATACATGATTTATCTATAATTAAATGGATGAGGCGTCGAGCGTTTCCTGAAAGCGCTAGAGTAATACCGCGCTTTGATAACTGTCTGCAGCTGATTTAGCCACGATCTTTTTGTCTGCCTTTTTTTATACGACTTTTAAAATAAATAAATATGACATTTCACCAATCGGCATGCATGTAGGTCATATTTTTTTATTCTTCAAATTTAACTTTTTAATAATTTTTAAAATTTCATGCTTCTTTCGCGTTGTCTGTCGGCATTTTAACGACTAGAAAAATGTCTGCCAACAATTTTCCACGTTTCTTAATAATAGATAAAAGCTATTTTCGCAATTATAATTCGTGTATCTAATAAAAATTTTAGTGTCAAAATTTCACCCTTTCGATTGGCCGCCCCCGCTTTAAGCCCCGGGATCGCGCTGGCAGACATGACTATTTCATAATGGCTACACAAAAGGATACTTCACACAAAAAATTAGCCATGTAACGATGATAAGGTTTTTTATGTAGCCAGCTCTTAGACTATGCGGCAATCTCGACTATATATTTGAACCTTAAGGTACTTCTTCTAAATAAATAGTACTGCTAATATTAGGCGATAGGGATTTGGCAAAATGCAAATATCAGATTTCCCTAACGGACTACAAAACTTTTAAACGCGGATTGCTTCATGCAAAACAAAATTTAGATAAATTAAAATTAAAGGTTAGAATGATATAGATCCTGCGGAACTAGTACCCCAATGCAGGTCCATGAAGCTTGATGTAACTCCGGATCCCGACACTTTTAAAATACCGAAAATCTACCCATCTATAGTAGGATTTATTGTGATTATCATCATCCGAAATTAGTGAAAAGGGAAAACAGAAACGTTATTGGTTTAGTTTAATTTTTAACGTTAATTTAAATAGTATTTTCTTTAATGTTATTTAGTCAAAAAAGGTAAAGGAGGACAAAAAGTAGCATTTTTTGACATCCTTCGTATCTTGGTTATTTTATAATTTACTGAAAAGTTGAGAACTGAGTCTCGAAGAGTTTTTCACGTAGTATTCAGTGGTTTAACTAGGTTTTCGCTGGGGGCTGTCTCATTCTGGAAATATGATCGAAACTTATTAGCCGACCATACCAATAGGTATGGTAGGCTATTAAGATCGGCAAAAAAAAAGTTTTAATTTTACTCAAAATGAGTTATTTGGGTCATAAATGACCTAAATACAAAATATTTTCATGGTGTCTGTCTGTCTGTCCATCTGTAACACGATAACTCAAAAACCGCTAAACAGATTTTAACCGAATTTGGCACAAAAATACTGTGGCACCCGAGAATCTGGCCATTAGTTTTTGGTGGGAGTGGGGGGTTGGTAAGGGGGTATGGGAGGGGGTTAAAAATTTAAAAAAATCTTAACTCCAAAATTACAGTAGCTAGCGAAACTCGGTTTTCAATTTAAGATTAGAAATAATATTTGTAACAAAATTTGTAATAACATCAAAATCAGTCAAAGTCGCAGTTTTTGGTTTGGCAAAAAAATTGGAAAAATTCCTTTACTTTGAAACTAAAAGAATTGCCTACAATTTTTTATTAACATATTTTAGTATGGGCGGCTATACGCGAGGGTAACTCATTAGCATATTTAGAAAAAGCATTTTTTTACGAATAATTTGATACCACACACTTGGTATTTCGAGTCAAATTTTCGTTACGAACCGCAAGTTATAATTTCAAATTAACCATATGCGAAAATGTCAAAAGTTGACATATGATATGTCATTCTATTCAGAGTGTTATTTTCTACGAAATAAAGTAAAAAAAATACCGAGAGTGTCATTTAAAAATCAAAAGTTGTAGTCATTTCCGGTGAAACCGGAAGTGACCTAAAACAATTGAATAAGTCAATCAATCCTAATTTATGTCATATACTAATATACTAAATCTCATTTTTTTAACTGAAAAAATAAAAAAAAACCTGAGGGTAAACCACTTTTAAGACGCACCCTCTTTTCTTTCAATAAAATAATATATAAGAGAAGGTTTCTTTTAAATAATTCAGTTAATAATCTTTGTAAATATGGCTGTGATATCTACAGTAAGACTTTGGATTTTTTTTAAATGGAAATATTCTACAGGGTTTGTCTTAAATAAGTAGAAATATTACTAAGGCTGGTGGATCTTGATAAAATAAATATATTTTCTCTTTTCCGTTTTTTCATCAAATCCAAGATAAAATATCACTTTTTACATTTTGAGAGCCACTGATTTTTTCTGTTTTTATCTGCTATAAATTTAATCTACTACCATACTGTCACATTTTTAAGATATATTTTTTAACCACAAAATTAAAAATTAACAAAAAATAAATAAACATAGAATACATAATTTTCAATATTTATTTTTCACGATAAAAATTCATACACATGTTTCTGAAGTATAAATAAGTGAAAGAATTAGGTATTTGAAAAGTATTTTAGTTAACCCTCCTTTTTGTTACTAAAGCTAATCTGAACGGGACCTATTTTGTTTACGCGGAAGGCGTAATGACATCAGCATATACATTTCAATCATGAAAGTTTTCTAGAGACTTATACAACTCTCCGTCATGGTATGCAAAGAAACTAAGTCTAACAATAAGATATTCAGTGTAAAAAAGAAACGTGGAAAAGACCAAGGTAGGTATTGAAAGAGTTGATTTTTAAAATGACCAATAGATTATGGAACTGGCAAATCTAAGACCGATTCGGTAAATGATGACATAGAAATATATAGAAAACTAAGATCGTTCTTTTATAATCTTATAAGAATGTTCAGTAATGAATTTGAAAACTAAACTTCCTAATTGTTGCACTTGATAGATTGAAACGAAACACACACGAAATACAGATAGAAAACTCCACTGATAGTTGAGTGCCATTTTCAGAAAGCAAAGTCGTTTTCCAAAAATAATTGTAAAATACAGAAACCCTTTGATATTTCCGCCTAGTGACGGGGCTTTTAATTCCTGATAGTCGCTGGCGAATATTTGAAACTTCAACGGTTTAATAGGCGTGGCCGCAATAGCTTTTTTCCTTATTTTTAGAAATTTGAATATGGTATTCCCAAATAACCCTCACTAACATTTTCCTTTTTTTATTTGATTTGTTTTTGTTATAAATATTTATGGCATAATCTAACTTTACCTAGAGCCCAATATCCGTAAAAAGGGGAGGATCAGCAAAATTTTATTTATTACTTCGTAACTTGCAAATAACAGAACC
This sequence comes from Sitophilus oryzae, assembly GCF_002938485.1. Lineage (NCBI taxonomy): Eukaryota > Metazoa > Arthropoda > Insecta > Coleoptera > Curculionidae > Sitophilus > Sitophilus oryzae. The sequence continues at coordinate 3,671,169 of NW_022147434.1, read as the reverse complement.
ACAAAAGTTCTTCAATCTCTTATAGTATTCCGGCGACTAATACCCTATAAAAAAAGAACCCTTCCAAAACCAGGTACATTCTTTTGAGAAAAAAATTTGAATATTATATCATAAAAAATAAAAAAATAGTGTAAAACCAAACCATAGTCTGGTCTGGTAAGTTAAAAGGTTCATCAACCAGTACTATATTCTGTATTTAATTTCGGATTGTGTATATGGAGCATATATCATATAGAAAGTTCTCTAGATACTTCTAATACAACTTTCAGCTATGGAATAAGTCCAAGATATTTAGTCCTATTCCTAGACTATTTAAAGATATTTGATACTATAAGTCATGAATTTATGCTGGCTATTTTGCATTATGTCGGATTTTCAGAGAGATTATTTTTCTTAATAGTTATATAAATGAATGATTACAAGAATGTTGAGACGAACCTCGGCCAGTCGCTAAAAAGATCTGTGCCTCCAGGTTCAATATTAGGTTAATACTATTTGAAGAGGGTGCAGGGGAAAAACTTGATAAGCGCCAATTTCTTAATTTTAAGATTTTTCAATATTATAGTAGGTCTAACTTGTCCGTACAAAATGTATAAACTCTGCAGGACAATAAGGTATTAGGTATTAAATCCTATGATATACGCCTACTAAAATATAGAATATACGGCAAGAACTTGATAACTACCAGCCGTCCAGTGCTCTCCTGTAACTCCTCTTCAACCGTCAACCCTGAGAAGTATCATGCTATAGTTTAAAAATTACTGAGTTATAGCCAATTCTTATCATTTTAAACAATTTCACTTAGTTAGCCATGGAAACAAGTTTAATCGTCTTTGCTCTCAGAAATGTGAAGCTGTCACATCCACACTTTGTAAAATAAAATAAGCAAAAATTGTAAATATGAATTTTTCAAATGAAGAAAAGCGCGCATGATTATTGTTTCAACTTTTCTTGGCCATACATTTTCGAGGATACGTTGACCGGTGAATGTTACGTTTTTTAGAGAACGTTTTTCAAGACATGTTAGAAAAGTTAAATTTAGTTATAGCCAATTCTTATCTTTCTTGAGTAATTTCACTTAGATTACATGGTATTCTTATTCTGTTATGATTTATAACTTATAAAAAGTCAGAATATATTACTAAATGGTTCCTCACAATTTACATTACACAAACTAAAACTTAAAAATAATAGCACCACATACATTTTAAGTTATTTTAGAAAATGTTCACAAAATCCGCCATTGTTTTGAGTTGCATCTTTTTCAAACTAAATTGCTACCTATTCTTACAGAAGGACCGGTCGACTTAATTAAACTTCTCTCGTACGCCCGCGCCCGCCACTTCGAGTGCCTCTCTTAATTCATAAGTTCTTTTGTAAATCTTATTGTTAACCATACCGCATAAAAGAATCTAAAATGGATAGGTCAGGTGATCAAAGAGGGCCATGCAATTGGTCTTCCTATCCCTGAGTTTGCATAATTATGATTTAAATAATTTTTAACATTTCTTTCATTATTGAGGGGGGGAGGGGTCATAATGAAAATCATTTTGGAACCACTCTATTGATGCGCTATATATACGCTTTTCTTCATTTCATAAATTCATATTTACAATTTTTGTTTATTTTAATTTAGATAGCTAGGATGTGACAGCTTCACATTTCTGAGAGCAGCGGCGATTGAACTTGTTTTCATGTATAGCTAACTAAGTGAAATTGTTTAAAAATAAGAATTGGCTATAACCAAAGAATATCTATAACTCAGTAATTTTTCGAAAAAAATATATTATATCTTATATCGCTTAAGAAGCTTAAAAAATGGCGCATAGAGAACATCGTAGGAAACTCACCCTGTATATGAAAAATTTGACTTAAATTTTTATAAAAAGAATTAAATGTTTTAAAAGATTTAAGTCTTTTTAGGGTTCCGTACCCAAAAGGGTAAAAACGGGAACCCTATTACTAAGACTTCGCTGTCCGTCCGTCTGTCACAAAGGTCTATCTTATGAACCGTTATAGCTAGAGAGTTGAATTTTTTACAAATAATCTATCTATGTTGCCGCTATAAGAACAAATAGTAAAAACAGAATTAAATAAATGTTTATAAATTAAAAAGTACTTTTACTAAACATTATCTCTTAAGTAAGAATTTTACATAGAATATTTCAAGTCCTCGGTGGCCGTGTGGTTAAAGCGTTAGGACTTTACGCTGCTATGACGTTAGAGCCGTAGTAAGGCAGGTTCGAATCCTAGTCGAGGCGACTTTTTTTTAATCGTTTTTTTTTTATATTTACATATTTATTTTTACTTTTTACATATTTATTATTGATTAATACAACTTTTAGTAATGTGTTTCTTCATTCAAGTTTATAATAATATAGTGTCTAATGTGGTATAGATAATGAATGGTACGGAACCCTCCGTGCGCGAGTCCGGCTCGCACTTGACCAATTTTTTTTAATGACTTAAGTCTCTTTCTATTGTGGGATAAATATTTAAATCACAAATCATTTTGAAAATGACTTAAATATTAAGTCTTAAGTGAGCTTGCGGAAAATGACTTCAAATCTAACGACTTAAGTCATTAAAATGCTTTAAATCAAAAAAGGCTTAAGTTTCCTGTCAGCTTGTAGCTTCGATAGTTGAGTGCCATTTTCACCAAATGAAGTCCGTTTCCAAAAATATAGGCAAAATAGAGAAACCCTTTGTTCTTTTCGCCTAATGACGGGGCTTCTCTTTATTGACGAAAATTCGCTGTCGAATATTACAAACTTCAACGGTTTAATAGGCGTGGCTGCAATATCTTTTTACCTTATTTTTAGAATTTAAATAAAATATTCCCAAAGAACCTTTACTAACTAACCTTTTCTTTTTATTATTAACTTTGCGTTTGTTATAAATATTTATGACATAACTTTACTTTTCCTAGAGCCCTATATCCGTAAAAAGGGGAGGATCGGCAAATGTTTATTTATTACCCCGTGCCATGCAAATAACACGACCACAAAACTTCTTCAATCTCTTTTCGTGTTCCGTCGACTAATACCCCATAAAAAAAGAACCCTTCCAAAACCAGGTACATTCTTTTGCGAAAAAATTTGAATATTAAACCATTTACAGTCCGAAAGCTGCTTAGATTCTTAGAAAGTATTGTAGAAACGTTCCATGCAAAATTTTGTTTTATGACCTAGCAACAACTTTCAAAAGAACCGAGGCAAGAGAGACTTTCACAAACAAGCTTTTTAGCAATATTACAAGCATATTCCTTGAAACTTCCCTTTAATTTCTGTACTATTGAATTCAGTATATTTTCATACGTCGGCGACGTATAGAATAAACATTACAACTTGGGAAGGCATCAGCGAAAGGATTATTAAGATTAATATGAATAGGTATTCGAGGATATAAACTAAGAATCATTGGAGTATAGTGTACGCAGTAAACGACTATTCACCAATAGCCACAAAAGATAAAAAAGATAAAAAGCGGAAAATGTTTGGGCGTTTAATAAACCTTTAAATGATAACGATTTTCCCGATATTTGGAAAAGTTCCAAATTAATCCTCATAGGCAAACCCAAAAAAATGAAGGTAGAAGAAATTAAATACCGTCCAATCTGCCTGATTAACGCAACCGCCAAAGTATACATGAAAATTTAATAAAAAATAGATTAATGGAAGAAATACAAAATAAAGGTGGGGTAACCATAACCAGTTTGGATTCATAAAAAAAGCCAAAACAATAAATGCAGTTGATCTTGTAACTAAGACCGTCAAGGAGAAACCCGGAAAATGGCACCCGCTGATACTAGTAGATGTGAGAAATGCATTTAATATGGCAGCATGGACTATAATATTGTCAAAATTAGAAAAAAGAAACATCAGCCCATAACTTATAAATTTATAACATCGTATTTTACACAGCGTACAGCGTACTGTAAACTTGGATAAAGACCCCCCAAGAAGAGGTTGGGGGAGGCGTACCCCAGGGATCGGTTTTGGGTCCTACCCCTCAGAACATCCTTTACGATGACGTAATTAATGGAAATAAGAGTACTTCTCCCAAGGAGTAAAAATAATCTGCTACGCTGATGATCTGGCTGTATTAACCACATCTGAAACCTCCGAAGGAATGATACGCAAAACCGAAGAGGCTTTACACTATATATATATATAATTGTGGATGAATCAAAACCAGTTAGAAGTTGCGCCGGAGAAAACAACTGCTATTCTTCTAAACCGAAAGATAAAGATAGGTGGTACAAAATTTAAAGTCGGTGGGAAGTACGTTAAACCAACTAATACAGTAAAATACCTCGGAATAACACTAGATGAGGGCTAACTTACAGTCAATATGTAAAAGATGCTTGCGGAAAAGCAAACAGAACTGTCAAAGCTATATGTGGACTACTTCCGAACCTAAAAAAACCGTCCTCAAAAAAAAAAAGTTCTTGCGGTATCAATGCAAAATATAATTCTATATGGCGCTCCTGTATGCGTCGAGGTACTAAAATTCTAAAGAGGTACCTATCAAAAATGACAAGAGGCGTGGGATGTATCCGATAAGGGAAGGTGGACTAGAATCCAGGCCTCCACAACGTGGAGCACTGGACGAGTAGGAAAGACAGAGACGTGAACTATTACATTGCGTAGTTTCTTTCCGGGCATGGAGTCTTCATGGACTTTTTGCACAGAATAAAGAAAATACCAAATGGCAACTGCATGTACTGCGACTAAATCGACGATGCCGATGTTAACTTCGGACACCTTGATTATGAAAATGACCAAAACTAGCAAAACATGGGGAAAGGTAGGGGCATTTTTGAAAGAAATAATAATAGAGAAAGGAAAAAAAGAAAAGGTAAGAAATGTGGAAGTATCCTAAAAAGAAATACGATAGAATATAGATAATCTAGACTAACATAGATAAGATATAAACCCAAAGAATACGTACGAACCCAAAGTAATGCTATACGGTGGTTCCGGTGAAGGGGAGAAGAGGAGGTGGACTTTTTTAGTGGGCAACAATTCGACTCCCACACTGTTTGGAGTTCGTCTCTATGATCGTCTCTCTCGAGATGGTGATGGGAAGGAACACCACTCGTCTATAAAAGGAAAAGGTTTTTTACCACCCCCTTCACCAAAAAAAAATAGCTACGAAAGATTAATACATCCAACATATTAATGTTTAATAATTAATAAAAATAAATAATATTTTTAATAGCTACTTTGTCGTACACCACTGGGTATAAATTGTCGAATAACATTGTAATAAATGGATTAAGAAAGATTAACATTACTTAAGTATACTATAGGATATAGGAAAATTACATATATATATTTTAGTGGAGAATTCCTTAGGGGGTCCACGTTTCCAGATAAAAAAATTATCTTAGACCATTGGCAGGAAATTTACTGTGAAAGGAGTATAGACTTAAAAAAAATCACTGGAATGTTAAACTTCGCTTTACCAACACTATCATTTTCCGAATAATTTTTTTTATACAGGGTGGTCCGAACCGTATTCGGGAAACTTCGGCAGCATATTCAACCAATAAAAATAAGTAAAAGAGTTCGTATAACCGGTATAACTGAACTAATGTCGATATTTGGATGAAAATTGGTATCTGGGTGTTTTTTAATATGACAAATTTGATTTTGATGTCAATATGACTCCTACTTGTAGAAGGAGTCACCTACATATGTTTTAACTGGTTTGAACAGTAATAATTTTTCGTCTGTAACTGCATAAAACTTCTTCTTCTTCCGGTCCCATATGCAATCTAGCATATTGGGGATCATTTGTACACTCTCTTCAATTGATTGTAATGGTATTGTCTTCTGCCCGACGGAAAGAACCGCATAAAACACTGAGTAAAAAAATATAAAAATATAACTAGAACCTCTTGGTAAAAATGGCTACGTCTAACCAAGATACCTATATGGAATCTAAATTATCAATGCTTGTCATTATTGACAAAAACTAAACATGTTGAATAGGTAGTTATTCGACTGAAATGATAAATATGGAAACTTTTTATTTTTTTAAATTAATCATACTTTTTTCTAGGAGAAATTTTGATTAAGCAGTAGTTTGAACCTTTAGCATAAAAACATTTCAAATTTATGATTTCACTCTAATAACTATCTAGTCAACATGTTTAATTTACGTCAATGATGAAATGTATTGAACTATTTCGATTCCAAATATCTGAAAAGTCATTACTCGTAGCGATTTTTACAAAGATACTTTTTTCCGTAAGGTACAGCGGAAATGTACAATTTTTTACTCAGTAGTGTAATACATCAGGTATATGGGAGAACAGGGTTTTACAGAGGTTAGTTCTCCATCTCTGATATCAGTCGTACCAAAATTTATCGCACTCGGTGATGAGATGTTCTGTTGTTTCCCCACAGAATCCGCATTCGCCGTTGTTTCTTAGCTTCAATCTATTGAGATGTTCATTGAGGCGACATGCAACAGTGTTTCTACCAAATTACCAGTGACAATCCGAAGATTGCTCTTACTTAAATCAAGGAAAATCTTTGATTTTTCTCGGTCGTAAGTTCTGACAAATTTCTTTGAGTGTCTTAAACCGTTGGAGGATTCTCATTTCAGGATACGGATGGAGTGTTTCAGGCTCTTAAGTTCCGCTTTAAGTTGGTTTCCGCTTGGAAAGTAGAACGGTTCTGGTCAGTGTTCGCTCCTTTTCTAGTCAGATCGTTTGCTTTTTCAATGCTTCTACCCCTTGGTGGGTTGCCACCCAGAGTAGGGGAACTTTATTTTCTTTTCCTGATTTGTTCAGCTTCTACAATTTCAACATACGCCTTAAAAACCTAGGACGATTTTATGCAGGAAAGGTACCCTTTGTTAAGTTTGAAACCGTAAAAGATTTTGAAGATATCCTTTAAAGGTTACAATGCATCGATTTTAGTATTAGCGAAATCATGAAATGTTAGGGCAATTTTGATAGGTATAACTAGTAGGAATTTGAATGCCGTGTCTTAAAAAATTTACAATGTAGTTACAAAATATGTTTCAAGTGAGGTATGTAAAGGCTGTAAGGGTTGTATGAGCTTGCAAGGGCTGGAACTTCTTCAGGAAGTATATTAGGGTAAGTGATATAGGTAAGTTAAAAAAAATATTTGTAGCATCAATCACTGAAGTTTAGTGCTCTATTTTTTACACGCTGTCATCATCATCATCATCATCATTTTTAGATTATTCAACCATTTCCAATTATAATGTAACTTCCCTCACATATTTAGATACTCTCTTTGTAGTTGGGCTCATTGTTCTCTATTGTTGGCTATGTGGGCCCAAGTTATCCCTGCTAATTTCCTAATATCATGGCCCCATCTCAGGTTCGGTCTTCTTCTAGGTCTCTTAATTCCTCGTGGGTCCCATGCTGTAAATTTTGTTGGCTATCTGTTGCCCGTCCTTCTTGCCAGGTGTCCTGCCCATTGCCACTTGGGGGATTTGACTCTATGGATGACATATATTACCTGGGTTTTTGTCGTATTCACTTTATTCTTCTACCGTCTCTCTTGGTTATTCCCAGCATATTTTGTTCCATTGAGCATTGTGTGAACTGCAGATCCTTAAGATGTCCTTTTAAGTGTCCAGGTTTCGCATGCATAGGTCATGACCGGTACTACATATTGATCGAATGTTTTCTTTTTTAGATAAAGTGGCATTCCAGATTTCAATATGATTGAGTTTCTTCCATAAATACTCCATGCTAACTTAATTCTTCTGTTGATTTCTGGTAGTAGAGATCCCGAGCTCTGTATTAGTTGTCCAAAATATACTCGTATGTATTCTTTTACTATTTCCAATGTTGTGTTAGTTATTAAAATGTCTTTTCTGTCCACTAAATCGTTGTACATTACTTTAGTTTTTGCTAAGTTTATTTTGAGACCCACTTTATTGGTGGCTGTATTTATTTTGTTAATTTGTGCTTGTAGTTCTTCAGGGCTATTGGCAATTAGGACTATATCACCGGCGAATCTTAGATTGTTGAGATATTCTCCATCTATTTTTAATCCTTTGTTGGCCCAGTCCAGTTGACGGAAGATTTCTTCTAGTGTTGCTGTAAAGTAAATAAATAGCTTCGGGAATAACGTGTCTCACTGGCATACTCCTTACATCCTGTATATCTGTTTATATCTTTTTATATTGGCCAACAAATCGGAAATATATGGAGTAAGTCGCTATGACATGTATAATAACTACCTATCACTTTTACGTATAGAAAAATGGTAATAACCTTAACTTTTATTTTTTTCTTCATAAAAAGGATTAAAAAGGCGCTTTAAGATTTAAGAATATTTAATGTCGTCATTCATAAACAAACAATAGATATAAACTTAAATCGTAGGTAAATTAACCGCATAATCCTGCATTTTATACTGATTACCCAAATGATGTTTTCAGTTCTTTTCCAATGAGTCACTTTGTGGTTTCTCTTTTTTTAAATTATTTTCAGTTTATGCATTTTAAAGATAGGGTAATTATTAGATAATTATTTTGGCAATTTAAAAATTTTAAACATTTTTGCAACGGGTTAGTCATTTGGACTTGAGCAACTCATTGGCGCCAGTTAAGATATTTTTTGTATGTCGAATTAATGTTATCTCTTCTAAGAATCAAATGCTTATTATCAAGGTAATGCTGCAATAAACTTAAAAAACAATGAGCATATGATATAAACTAGTAAACATTTTTAATGTTGACGTTAGTTATCCCGGAATTGTGACTTTCTGGGACTAACAGTATCGTTAATGTTAAAATTTTACATGACATTTCTAATGTTATATATTTGTATATCACTAATTATTTTTAAGTAACAAAACTAAAGTCAATATAACTGAAATACTAGTCAGGATCACTGGCCGCTAGAACATGTTAAATGAATTGTAGTATTGTCGTATGAGGAAATCATTGTATAATCTATTCATCGATATGATGTAGAATGTGTAGGAGGGGGGTTAATCATCGCTATCTTGCAAATCTATTGTGTGTCCCTCTTCCTTGAGTTATAAAGGTGCGTATACATATAGCACAACGCGAGCCGAGCATGAGCCGAGCGCGCCGTGTTGTGCTCGTTGTTTGTCGCGAGCAGCAAGAACAGCCAGATTATAGTCCGAGCCAGCAACGATCCATATGAAATGTAAATGGCTCGCGAGGACACAAGAAATATTCTTTTTTCAGTGTCAGTGCAGTTTTTGAATTAAATAAAGTTAAATATTTTAATCTAAATTATATGTTATTGAAAGTACAAACGAATATTATGTAAATAATATGTAATGTACCCTGCACCTACAGTCAGTACAAAAAGTCTCCATACACCCCTTTTTTTTAAACAAATTTTATAGTCACTTTTTTTCATGTTAAAAAAAAGCTGAAAAACAATTTTTTTTTTCTTGCGTATTTCTTCAGGTTTGCCTATTAAAGTGGCGATTTCCTTCTATCCTCTAGTCTCTTCCTAGTCATCTATTTTTTTTTGGTTTTTTTAAATAATTTTCATCTTTGGGGTCCTACAAAATAGTATGCGTCATATACTCAACTAACTGAAGCAAAATATTAGGCTCAAATATGTAGGTTCCATGCTCGCCGATCAGACCAGATGGACGAACCTGCCACAACGCCGTCCAAATTACAACTGCGAGCTCCTTTGTGTTCGTCGCAAAAACCGACAAGAAGTGGATCGCGACGATCACAGTGTGAGCGGCTCGCGAGGCGCTCGCTGGAGGCGTACACATATATGACGAATTAAGCTTGTGGCAGGCTCGGCCGGTGCTCGGCTCGCGTTGTGCTCTCCATATGTATACGCACCTTAACGTGTTATAAACTCATCATACAGTCTGAGGGCTTTAACAGAAGCTAGTATCTGAGACGGCTTCACAAAGGTTAGTTTTCTATCTCCGATATCAGTCGTACCAAAATGTATGGTAAGAATGGTTGTCGTCTCGGCGCACTCATTGATGAGGAAATCCGGTGTTTCACCATTTTCTCACAGAATGTGTATTTACCGTTATTTCTTAGCTTCAATCTACTGAGGTGTTCTTGAGTTTTGCTTTAGGTTGGTTTCCACATGGAAAGCAGAGCGGTTCTGGTCCAGTTAATTGAGAGTTCGCTCCTTTTCTAGCTAGATCGTTAGCTTTTTTATTTCCTTCTATCCCTTGGTGAGCTGGGACCCAGAGTAGGAAGACTTTGTTTTCCTTTTGCCTAATTTGTTCAGCCTCTCTAGGCATTTTTTGACCAACTCCGAATTATTGATGATTACTGAGTTGATCGTTTTTAGTGCAGCTTGACTATCGAATAGGATGTATATTTCCTGTTCTTTTCGGCCCAAATGCTCCTATCCTTGTCCTTGCTTTTTGGTTTTGGAAGCATCTGTATACCCCGTTGTGGTATTGTCTTTTGCCTGCAGGGCAAACCTTTTTCTCTTCTAATCCTTTTTATTGCTCAATACTACAGTGAGGTATTTCTCAAAGTTGCACATTCTTGGTATGTCAAAAACTCGGAGTTGGAGGAGTAGAATTTTTCTTTTGACCTGACATTTCTCCCAGTACTGTTTTCGTCAATGACCATTCTAATCATTGTCGCACTGGCATATCTACCGACGATAATGTGCAGTGATGTTAGGTCTAGAATGAACTCCATTGCTGCTTTGAGGCATATTCTCATATAACTTGTGATGCAGATGCCTGCCATTCTCTATACTTTGCTTAGGTTATGCCTTGCTGTACTTTACTCTAGTTTTGTGTATACAATTGCTCCATAGATAATCATGCGTATTACTAAAATGATATACATCCAGCGCAAACTGTTAGCGCTTCTGCATATCATAAGAGCCATTGTGGCTTTGCTGATAATGTTCTTAATATGCCTGTTCCATAGAAGTCCCGTCTAGATTCGCGTTAGCAGCAAAAAGAAGACTAATTTAAAATAACTACCTTTTCTATACTTAATTTTTGACATTGGTTGAGCAAAAGCTTACGATAGCCACATTTACCTGTCTCTAATAAGAAAAAAAATCCTATTTAAAGCAGACTTTTTTGCGGGCACCATGAGTATGGTTGAATAAATCGATTTATCGACAATTTCAGCAATAGCTAAACAAGCATAAAACAAAAGATTTTAATTTTTAATTTTTTTTTCTTTCAGTTAGGTTATATTCCCAGAAAAAGCGGAGTTGAATCCTCCACAAAAAAAAAACTAAATAAATATAACTTAAACATTTAGTTGTTAGTAAAACTTGCTTAACTTTTTTTCAAAAATCAGAGCTTTTGTATACCGAGTGGTGCATCGTCGTTGGAAACATAGGAAATCCTTTGCAAATTTTGAACTGTCCAGATATTCGCTTATTGATTTTATTGTAAAGTCGTAAATAGATTTTTTAAGGTCTAAGTTTACTAAACACACATGCCAAATTTGAACAATTTTGGACAAGCCGATTTTGAGTAATTTGAAAAAAACTGAACCGACTTGTAAATTAAAACTGAATAGGTAACAATCAAACACCCGTCAAAAACCGACATAACTTGTTGTCAACATCATTCTCAAACGTATCTTAATTTTAATAAAATTTTAATATTCAGTACTATTAATAATTTATTGTTATACACATAAAGAAAAAGTGAGCATGATCAACTGGTACTACGCGGGAAATTGCTTAGACAGTGTATCTGACGTTTTTCGGTCTGTTTCTCCCGAATATTAAAAATTGATTACTTTTGACAATGACAAAATCATAGATTGTAAACCTAAGGTATGTGAGATTTTGACTGGTGTTTGATTGTTACCTGTTCGGTTTTAATTTAAAAATAGATGCAATCTTTTTTAAATTACTCAAAATCGGCTGGTCCAAAATTGTTCAAATTTAGAAAGAGTATTTACCATACATAAACCTTTAAAAAAATTATTTACGACTTTGCTGTAAAATCAATAGGGGAGCCAATATTTGAACAGTTCAAACTTTGCATGGGATTTCTAGTTCAGTCAGTGGCGATTTTTGCTTGGAAAAAAGTCCGGAAGTTTTGCAACTTTGCGGGTTTATAGGTTTTGGGGTCCCTAACTAAAATCCATAAAATGCACATTTCCAGACTTGCCGCCGGCGCCGCCATCTTGCCAAGATGGCGCCCAAAATCCGTATTTTGTAAATATCTCGAAAACTATGCGTTTTTCGCAAAAATTTGAAGAGAGCAAAATTAAAGAGAAAATTTCCTATAAAAAAGGTTATATGAAAATTTTCGCTAAAGTCAACCGTTTAGGCACAAATTCCCTGGAAATTTTACAATTTTGCGTAAAATATGATATATTATGTATAGTTGATTTTCCGAAATCAAATGTCGACTAGGGTTCACTAAAACTAGTTTTAGTTTAGTTTCTTCAATTTTGTCATAAAACAGTGGCGTATCATTAATTTATGAATAATTAATTTTAATTATTGAAAATGTGTACTTGTTTCCACACCACCCAAGAGGTAAAGTACATGGCGCGTTTATTTTAACGTGGTCTCCCCGGAGGCCTACACCACTAGATAAATTAAAAACTTTAACTTATCTTTTCAATACAAGGCCGACGTATCTGGCTCATTGATGTCAAAGGCGATCGTGTGTGTTTGCTGTGCGGGGCTCATCAGGGTGGTCTCTCAATACGTCCAACTCTTCATCTACAGCTGCTAGAGGGATATCTACAGGCAAGTCCAACTCCTCTTCATCGGATTCGTTGAGTGACACTTCAGTGACGTTGTCACAGGATTTCCCATTGCAGTATGCACGAATCATTGAACATTTTAATCCTGCTTTTCTGCATCCGCAGGTTTTACCATAGTTGTTGGTTTTGCATTTACAGGAAAAAATGCCAATAGGGATTTTGGAGCTGGATCTTTCAACGTTGTGACTGAAGTAATGCCTTTTATTGTTTTCTTCCAACCCCATTCTTCGGCATCTTTGGTACAACCAGACCAATGCTGAACCTGGTGGTAAGTTCGCAATGAATGCTGTCCAGCACGACTATTAATTATTCATAAATTAATGAGCGAATTAATGATACGCCACTGTTTCATGACAAAATTGAAGAAACTAAACTATAACTAGTTTTAGTGAATACTAATCGACATTTCATTTCGGAAAATCGACTGTATTATGTATATCATACTTTACGCAAAATTGTAAAAATTCCAGGGATTTTGTGCATAAACGGTTGACTTTAGCGAAAATTTTCATATACTCATTTTTATAGGAAATCCTGCTTTATCCTCTTTAATTTTGCTCTCTTTAAATTTTTGCGAAAAACGCATTGTTTTCGAGATATTTACAAAATACCGATTTTGAGCGCCATTTTGGCAAGATGGCGGCGCCGGCGGCAATTCTGGAAATGTGCATTTTATGGATTTTAGTTAGGGACCCCAAAACCTTAAAACCTGCAAAGTTTCAAAACTTCCGGACTTTTTTCCAAGCAGGCCCCTTTTTTGTTCCCCAATGACTGAACTATTCCTATTTTTCCAACGACGATGCACCACCCGGCAATAGTACACCTCTATAAAAAACATCAAAGAAAAAAATATAACTCATTAATCATGCACGTCCCGAATTCACCTGACAATTTTGCACTCACCCCAGAAAAATCGATCATTTATTTGCAGGTACGTTCGTATCTAAAAAATCTATTATCATGTCAAATCTCGTACCTTTTTTTCATTTTTAAAACCCCTCGTCTCACAATAAAGATACATCGACGCACATTATTTTTTATGCGATCCTCCTATCTCAGACCGCTGTAACTTTTAGGTGGTACGGTGCAAGGTATCGGTGCTATTTTTAGGGTGGGAACCCCACGTTTAAAAAAGCGACTTTAAAAAGGCGGCCTAATAAGTAGCTACTAAACGATGACAGACCGCAACAGAAAAAATCCGGATAAAAAAGCAGGTCAATTCGGTGTTCCCTAGTTCGCTTGCATACAATAGTCAGGTTGGTGTTACTGTTGAAGGGAATGGATGGGAAATTATGACCTTTTAATGCTAAAAATTTCGCCTTTCGTGAAATAGAATTTATTGATTTGATTTTATGGTCTTTCAACTCAGGTTATTTATTTAACAGATTGTGTCTAGAATGGCTTCCGCTGGCTTTTCAAGCTTTTATTACTCTTCAGGATCAGCTAAAATCTGACTCAAGTCGAGCACAGACGTACCATCCTTTTCTCGAAGGTATTAGCGGCACTTTTCACCACCCTGTAACTTCGTTGTGGATAAAGCAAGAATATTAAGTTTCACTACACATGAGGACATACTGTAGCTGGCTAGATTACCAAAATATTTCGTAATTATACCTCATAGTTTATGAATTATCTTTTGTCAAATTTCTTCAATTTCGACATTGACTCACTGACATATCATCAAAATTCTAAGGTACTTCTAGAAGAGTTACAAATTTCAAATTTTGAATTTTAAGTAGCTTTACCAAACCAAAGGAAAAAAATAGAGACTCTTGGAATATCCGTATGGATTAAAAGTTAGCTGTCTAGGCGCTATCGGTAATTGAATTTCCAGTCGAGAAAAAGGTAGAAAACTGGAATTAATCGAAGCGTCTTCTAATTTTATTTGTATATGAATGTACCAACAATAATTCAAGGATTATAATTTTTTTCTAGTCTTAACTTCCTTATCTAACTTCGCCAGCGACTCAATCATCGTCATCAAAATTCTAAGGTACTTCTAGAAGTGTTATAACCTTCAAATTTTGAATTTTAGGTAGCATTAAGCTTATAATGGAAGGAAAAAATTAAAAATCTCGAAATATCTCTATGGATCAAAAGTTAACTGTCTAGCCGTTACCGGTAACTGATTATCCGGCGATGGTAATGGGAGGACCGTTGATAGGATTGTTTTGACAATTTGGATTTTTAGTTGGTTGGGTTTGGTTTGGCATCTGTTCCATCTATCTAAAATATTATAGGCGTTGCAGTGTTGCCGGATCATTTAAAAAGTAGTAGCATCTTTGTTATTTTAAATAGAACATCCAGTATATTATTAACATTTTTGGAAACTACTCTCATAATTTTTTTATTATACTAACCTATACCTATCTATTATACTTTTCGAGATAAAAAATATAAAATGTGTAAAATTGACAAAAATCCTTGTCCTTGCTTTGGTTTTGGAAGCATCTGTATACCACGTTATGCTATTGTCTTCTACCTATTGGTCATTATAATTATTACAGAAATAAAGATGACTAATATTGATACTAACAATTTGTAACAAAATTGTTGAATAGGTGATTAAAGAGAGACTAAATAAAATAAAAAATGTATATACCTATGTCTAAATAAAATAAAATGACTTGGTTTTACATAAGATCTCACAATTTTTATAGTGGAGAATTGTGTTGCGAGACTAGGATTTTAAACATTCTATGTTTTTGATGGGATCATATACTACAGTACTACATATAGGTACAACTATCGCATTTATTTTTTTTTAAAAAGCCCAATATGTGTTTAATTTTAAGACAGCGCCCCCTACACGCTCTTTTAAACAAGCTCTGGTTTGTTAGATTCCGATCGTCCAGTCCGGAGTTATTAACATTTAAATAAAAACAAATGTAACCTTCCCCCACCACTATATATTAGCAGATAGGGAAAAATGGTTCTAACAAAAGTGGTTATGGTATTGTTTTTTAACTATTCGTAAAATTCGGACTATAACGAAAGTCGGTAATAACTTTGGGGTCTCAAGACTCCCCTTGAATTTAGTCAAGTAATAGGATATTATTAATTTATTTGGTCATAAATGACTCGGGAGCGTCATTTGTGTGTTCTTTGAGTAAAATGTTACTAAAAGAAGCCCTAAGAAGTTACTAATGCTCTAAACCATCCAGAGATATTCGATCAATGGGTTGAATTTCCAAATAATTTTGAAAAACTCAACAGAATTACAGAACAGTATGGTTTTGGAATACGGGTATTTATTGTATAATTACGTATTATCATTGTAGATTTTTCCAAATGGAGAATGCAGAAATTAGAAAGAATAGAATAGAAATAGAATGTTTGCTGCATCTTTTGCAGTGTAAAGGCTAGTTTGCTTTCCACTAATTAAAAGCGGCTTCTTTACAAATTCTATTAACGTTGCTTTTTGCTTTTCTGTAACATCAGTTCCACGTTTTTTTTTTCATTATTAACCCACTTGACCAACAACACAACAAACTTCCATTATCGACACCAGGTAATGAAAAGTAAACAAACAGTAAACGGTTAAACTGGAGAGAATTTAGTTTTTTACTGTGATTTGTCGACGTTAACACAGCTCCGGCTCGTAATTTTGCGCTCACGACGATCGCAAATTGCGATGCGAAGATGGCTAAAAAATTGAAATTTTAAAACGCATTCGTTTTCTAACACTCGCAAAGTTGCGCGTTCGCATGTAAACGATCAATTCCAAAAATTGGCCACCTGGTTTGTTAGATTCCGATCATCCAGTCCAGAGTTATTAACATTTAAATAAAAACAAATGTAACTTTCCCCCACCACATTAAATTAGTATATGGAGGGAAAAATGGTTCTAACAAAAATGATCCAAAATTTAGTGAAGCTTGTGAAGCTATTATTTATAGTACCCCTTATCTAGGCAAAATTTCGTAAATATTCCATTTTCTTATTTTACATAGCAGTTGCGCCCTTTAGCGGTCGTTCTACAAACTTGAAAATAATTTCCAGCAATTTCTCATAGTATGTGAAAGTCCGATGCCACCAGCTTCGTAGATCTAGAAGATGTTGCCGGTAAGATGATAACAAAAGTCAACCGTTTACTCAATGCCACCAAATGGTTATAAAACTTAACGATATAATAATTGTACCATCCCTAGGGATATGGTCTCAGAGTGAGTGGTATCAAAACGCCAATTCTGCTAATTGTAGCGCGAAAAGTGGTCGTATTCGCCTCTCTAACCAACCATCTAAAAAGCCAACATGTATTGACAATATTTTCCAACTGAAGATATTATTTTACCGTATTTATTTCTTATTTATTTCTTTCCCTGATTCAGAAGGGATATATTGAGCGTTCCCATTTAATGTCCTGCAGGGGTGGCCGAAGTATTCGATCGAGGGGGAATCGCAAGGGGTCGAGGAAAAGAATAGAAACATAAAAATAGGTCTGGACAGAGATAGAAAATTGGAAAAAACATATATATCTCCGGAAATATGGATTTTGCTCTGGATACGATTTCAGCGATTTAGTTTCCAGTACTGAAGATAACAGAATTATTTTTTGTTATATTGTTTATACAGGGTGATGCAAATGAATAAGTGCAAAAGGAAAATCAGAAAGTGATTTCTTTTTGAAAAATCGGGTTTCTTCTACAACGTTTATAATAAGGATTTCTTAATAATCAGTAATATTATTTGTTAATAGGTTTTTGTCATTTTAAATAATTATATATACATAATCGGGCTACAACGTTTTCCATCTTCCGATTCCTAATCTCCACCACTCTCTATCTCCCCATCCGCTATAGTCTATAAAATGAATAACTTTGAATTTTGACCGTTATTTTTTACCAACATGGCAAATATAAAATCCCTCTGTCAAGAAAGTTACTGATATTCTTTAAATTGAGTGCCTGAACGAATCATATACTTAACTCTTTTTACTTTCGTGAAATAGAAAAGGAAAATAATAAAACAAGTGACAGTTCTTCATCTTCTTGCAAAAATCAACACGAAATGTCATAATTGACAAAAGTAAAATGTCATCAGCTTTTGGCATTTCTAAATATTAGACCAATGCCGTCTCTAATAGAACAGCCACGGGGCGAGATTTATGACGTCACGCTAGTTAGATACTACGGATTAATAAATATGTTGTAGAATACATGGAAAACTAATTATTCCTCGTATTTTTGGTTTGTATTTTAAAAATGATATAGTTTACATGAAATATACATAATATACAGTTAATAAATATAATATAATATATACCTATTTATAGTAATAAATACTTTGGCAAATAAACTATGAACCATACAAATGCAGCAAATCTTTTACAATATACAAATAATGAATAGGCGGTGCATAAGGTAATGGGTAAAATGCAGGGTTGTTAAGTAGTTTATGAAGCAAAAAACTACGCCAAAAGCTACGCGTAGTTTTTTGTATTAACTACGTTTTAAAATTTTAAAAACTACCTTCAAAAACTACTCAAAAACTACGTTAAAAACTACCTACAAAAATATAGTAAAACATAAACAATTTAGACTTTAAACTAAAATCAAGCCAAATTCTTATCATGGAAGCTGATATGAAGTTATATTACATTTGTTTAAGTTAAACAACATCAGAAAAAAAGACATTTTTTTTTCAACAAAAGTGTATTTTACATCTAAAGGCACAACTTCATAATACCCCTCTTCCCAGAAGGTATGGAGCAAGGTATGGAGACATCGACGTCTTCCAAGCATTTTTAACTACTAATAAATATCAAAAATATCAAATAATAAGGAACAAATTCACAAACTATAGATTTTTTATTTCTTTAAATTGATCAACAAACAAAGTTTTTAGGTTATGTTTTCACTGTTATTTAAAAAAACTACATTAGTTACATAAACTACACATTTACTACTCGACATTTAAAAAACTACTTGTGACATGTAGTAAATGTAGTTTATTAATTACTACGTGTAGTTTGGTTAACAAATCTGGTAAAATGTAAAATATACTTTAAATTTTGGGGTTTGAAAATCGATCTAATTTAACAAAAAACATTCAATATCTACTAATAGTGATGTATTATTATTTGCATTCATAAAATTTATTTATATATTATATATAATGTTTACTGCAATTAATAAACTAATATAAACTTGTCAAACCAAACCACATATTTTTTAAAATTATTATTCTTAACACAAAAACTATCTACATTGACTATGGAGTACGATTTCAGCCATATAGGACAGGTGGCAACTCTAGGTATTTCTGGAATGGAAATTTAATGACAAATCTACAACTTTAGTTTGAAAATATGTTCCGGCCACCTATGATTACAAAAATGTCTAAAACGTGCTTTACCATTGCCTCCATATTCTAAAAAAAAAATTGAAAGAAAAGTCACTAACCACAAACCTAATATAGAACTCTTTCGGAAGCCTGAGTCACCCTGTAAGTATTCAAAAGTAACTGAGTATTTATATAGAAGTAACTGAAAGTTTAAATTGAATATCGACGTTGCGTTGGAGCGATTTTCGAAAACTACCTACTAACGTTTCAACATAAGTATATGTCGGATATTAATTATATTATTATATTAGACCTTATAACAAAACTCATCTAACGAAAAAGTGTTAATGTAGTATATTAATATGGAGTAAAAATTTTACTAATTACTTTACTTTTACTTTACTAATTAAATTCGTTCCAAAAAACGATACGCCACTGGCCATTAGAACAATCCAAATGCGCCTAGTTGCCGGGGTCGGAAATTTTAGACTTCTCTGTCTCTTCTGTCCTTGTTTGACACATTGGAATGTTTGATACACTACCAACGAGTATTTATGAATGAGATGTTCGGTCTATCTTTATAATGTCTTTGTTGTTAACCCATCTTTAATAAAGATTTCACTAATCTTTAGATGTTAACTAAAATCATGCTGTGGCCATATTTAATTTTTGGCAACTCTAACTTTTAATACATAATACTATTAATCCGATCTTTAAATAAATTATGTCTTGTTATCATCACGTACATAAATGACTTAAATTAATTGTTTGTTCAAATTTTCATATAGCTCAGACCACCAAGCAATGCCATTGACATCGGACCCATACACATACATCACAACAAACAACTAAACTGCTCTTTTTCTTAATCATGTTGGCCCCGTTAGTTTGTTTTTTAACAGGCGCAAGCTGATAAACCTTAAGGCTCCAAAAATTCAACAATTTTATTGATAACGCTGTTTGTTTTCGTAATGATTAAACAAATTTAATGCCATTAAAAAGTTATTATTGTACATTTTTTTTTTAATTTTTCCTTTCATTTTAGGATACACGTACTTCTAAGAATAATCTTTCAGATAACTTGGATTAGTTGAATATTGCTGCACAATATTTGGAGTGGGTTGAAATTAAAGTTATGCAATTTTTGGAAATATTACTCTCTTAATAAATATTTACAAGCGAATTTATCAAAAAAAAGTTAGAGAGCTTTTTAAGTCCTGTCTAGACATAATATTTTTATATAAGATTTTACCATAAGCCTGGTCCAGACATAACGTTTTACCATACATCTTACCCATGCATTCAAAACGTAGGTATCAATGAAATTAAAAGTAAAATAAATCACTAATTCACAAGAATACACCAAAACACTTTACTTTTAATACTGAACGCGCGTTTCAACCATGTTAGCATCATCAAGCAGATGACTGAAACTTATAAGCTGGATTTCTAAACTCGGGAGTTGACGTTCAGTTGAGGTTCAGTTGCAGTTGGATGTTCGCGGCAGTTGAGGTTCAACATTTTTTCATTTATAAACTGCCAGTTTCGGTTGTAGGTTAGGTTTGGAAATATGAAAATTTCGAACGTTTCTCTTTCGATTTAAAAAATCTTTTGACATTTAAAATGAATAAAACAACAGTAAGGGTAATTTTCCAATACATCTCTTTTATGTGCTTCACGTGATCGAAAGCCACTTACTCATTGGCTGTCATTCCAACTGCCGAACGTCGCTTAACTGCCGACTTAAAAGCTTACTTCGGGTTTTTCTCTTATTACCGATTCTGGACCGTCCTAGAACTGTGATGCGTATGCGCAGACGTAAATATGAAGACATTATTTCATTGGCGCATGCGCTGCCGAGTTCTAGGACGGTTCAGAATAGGCAATAACAAGAACCCGAACAAAGCTAAATATTGACCTTCTCTGAACTCCCCTGAACTTAAAACGAACTGCCAACTTTTCGACCAACTGACTTTATAAATGCGCGCATTCATTTCATAGTGTTGAACATTTTGAACATCAACTGAACTTCGTTCAACTGTCGAGTGTAGAAATCTAGCTATATTGTTTGCATGGTTATTCAGTTCAAGTAAAACGTACGTTTTTTGGTCTAGTCTCAATTTTTACTTAATACGTTGTATTATGTTGGGAATCATTGGTGTTACAACAGCAAAATAAAACACTAATTCTCCACAATACACCAAAACAACCATGGAGGTGCGTTTCGCTAACAATGTTTTTTTTATAGAGATCGTTCTATTATAGTACGATGAGTTGCTCATTTGGTTTTCACTCGCCTAGCACATCATTGTCACACTTGATCGGTACCAACCAAGCCCCTATATAAACGCTCAATTTATAGATATTAGCGTTGATTGAAGAAATAAAAAGATGCGCAAACTTATGGGCGATTTTGTATAAAACCTGTCCGAGATGTAGCTGGCGTTACCGTCAGCCTCTCCACGGATTCCGAGATTTAGTTTAGCTCTGCGCCGCACAGTGTAACGAAAACTAAAATAGTGGGACATTGGCATTTTTCTTCAGTTATCACTATTCTTGCTGACATTTTTTGACAGAAATTAAATAATACGACTAGGAATTTTTGCTACAGGGCGAAAAGAGTAAAAAAAGGCGTAATGGAAGGTCAAAAAAAATACGAAGTTTTATAAAAGGACTTTACAGGTATATTTTTTATTTACGAAGAGTTATAGCTCTTATGGACCAAAAACGTTATCAAATTACTGTCGAACAATCATTTATTTCCCGCTAATATGTTAAAACTCAATCAACATTCCTAAATATTCAAATAATCAGGGATAAATTAGATATGACTGCAAAACTCAAAGAGAACGAGACAAGTGGCAAATATCATTTAACAGTATTAAATAATATGATAATATGCGAAAAAAACGTATTCAACTTCAACAAAGGAAACCATAATATACACCTCACAAAAAATTTCACAACACTTATATTTTTCGTAGTATTTATTCTTGAAACGCTTCAAACATTTTTATGTGAAAAACTTAAATCTAAGGTCTGCCTGAGTTATGATATACTTTCCATTCCTTAACAAGTTTCTATTAATGCAAATAACTTTTGAGACTATTGTTAACCAAGAGAATTTAAGAATACTTTGCAGTTTTTCAAATTAATAAGTGATGCGATAATTTATGTGGGGTGTATATTATTCCAAAATAACATAATATGTAAGGCACTTACATAAAACATGCTTAAAAATCATTCTCAATTTCTTCTCCATCCATATACAAGAGCTCTTTCGCTTCCGGAAACAAGTCTACTTTTTTATTTTTAGAGTGCTGTGGTCGCAGATGTGAAAGTAAAGGATCTGAATATATCAATCAGTTGTGCAATATATCTTCAATAGTTTGGCACCAACAATGATGCAGCATTGAGGGTGGAGTGTTAAATACATCGAAGAAAATTTTGCCGGTTTGAAAAAATATTCTCTTGAGTAATTTTTCTCCAATGTTGAGATTTTCTGAATTGTTGTAAACTGTCCCCCACCCCAATGTGAGGATGGTTCCTCGCCCCTAAAATAACATTCACTATGTTCATAGCAAGCGTATAGCTTTTTCAATAAAGAAATTATAGCACAAAAAATTACGGATAAAAACTACGGTCGAATCAATGGAAAACGTAATTATTGGCGAAGAAATTTATTTTTTTCTTCCAGGTTCGGATCTAGGTGAATGAAATTTATATGTAACAGTATACTAGAAGGTTCACTCTATGATATTTTGTATATATAACCTTGCGCGAATGTAAGCGTTTTTTTGAAAGTCATAATAAACATGTAGAAACTAGAGTTGAAAAAAATTGGGACATTTTTTTCAGGTTTGTTGTTGTTAAAAGACCTCTCTTTACGAAAAAAATTGTTGGAATTGAACAACACAAGGAAACTTCTGAAAATAATAAATTTCATTGTATGAAATTTTTGTACAGATTTGGTAAATTAAGGAAACCATAACTTTAACCCGCCATAACTCCCGACTAAGAGGTCAACTCAAGAACTATCTCACATGGTGGGGCTCTGGGATGTCCTTTATCCATCTATATAAAAAACTTGATGAATTATTTTTTTTGTTTTTTGGGCTAATGTCCGGCATTTCCCGATTTCGTTACACTGTGCGCCGCTGCGCGCTGGTAGTTGTTTACAGCGCAGAGGATAAATAATAGCTTTGTTCGGGTTCTTGTTATTACCGATTCTGAACCGTCCTAGAACTCTGCAGCGCATGCGCAAATGAAATAATGTCTTCATGTTTTCTTCTGCGCATACGCATCACAGTTCTAGGACGGTTCAGAATCGGTAATAAGGGAAACCCGAATTAAGTTAATATTGTACCGTAGTTCTTCTGCTTTTAGTTGACAGAGTGAGTGGTTGCCGGATACAGTGTTGCCAGAACTACTGATTAATCCGTAGATTTACAGAGTTAGGTACAGTACGATAATAATACGGATTATCTGTTATTAAACAATTTAATATAATATTATATGATTAAACAAAGAATCATACGACATATTCAGTACATATAAAAATGTTTTATTTTTGTTGTTTATTTTATGTTTGGCACGAATAAATTTTCAATACATAAACGCGGATTTTTTCTCCAAAAATATGTTCGTCAAAAAAACATATTACAGATATTAAACATTTTAATATGGCAACACTGTCGCGTTCCACACCGTCTTCGATATACCTTCGCTGGTCAAATTAGAGAAAATAAGTGTTTTATGCGTAGGCCGCAGAATGATTGGTGTCTCTACCGTACAGCACTTGAGACCTAAGGGGAAATCAAATCAGCCTTGTCACGAATTCGCCTATTCGGTTGCGTATCCTCCCAATTTTTTCAGCAAACGATATTAGTTTGGTTTTAAGCATCTGATGATGGTTGCCGTAAACTGATTTTTTTTTAAATAATAGATTAAAGTATTAATTTTAAATTTTTACTTAATTTTTTTTTTAAATAAAGTTTTTAATTCGTGGTACGTAAATTGTTTTTTATAACGATGAGCAAACGAGTAAAATTTCCTATGCGCAAAAATAAACTCGCGTTTAAACAGCGTAATAACTGGGCCGGTCAGGCGCTGTGCACAATTTTAGAGGCCATAAGTGGGCGTGGTATGTGCGCAAACTAGTAACCTAACTAGTGCGCGACTCCGAAAATTGGAACCACGAAAAGCAAATACGTTTAAATAAAATATACGACTGCCTCCCCATAAGAGCAATGAGAAGATTTACGTCCCAGTATTGAAGGACAGAAAATCGAGTCTGAATGGTTTCAGGACATAAGTTCATCCTTGTTTAGTCAAACCTCCTACAACACAAGGATAAACTTATTTAGGAAATGCATTGACATTCTATAGCCATCCTTCAATATCGGGACAGGAATTTAAGCGGTACCCTCCGCATATTTTATTTAAACGTATTTGACGAAAAACAATGCTTTTGACGATAAGTTTATAATCTGTGGTATTATTTGAAACTAAAGTTCTGCCATATTGGAAACATTTTTAACCGAGAAATTTATATCAATCATAAACCATAAATGGTGGAAAAACTCTTTATTCTAGATATTTTAGTTTCTTTAAATTATTCTTAGTTATATATACATAGTTATTTTGGAAACTTCTAATGCAATCTCAGCCAAAAGCACTTTATATATACAACACTGATAAAAAAGATAGACTTGAACTAAAGTCGTCATCGTTCTTGAAAAAAAAAATTTAGTGGCAAGAGAATTTATTTTAGCGTAAAAAAATATTTTGCCTGAAGAAAAACTCTCTTAACTCAAGAAAACTTGTTCTCTTGAAAAATTCTAAAATTTCTCTTGAATCTATTTTCATTCAACCAAGTACAAGTTACATTGTTTTAAGATAATAATAAAAATACGCTAGGAAGTACTTCATTCAAGAAACATGGCAATTTTTCCAATAGATAAATACTCTTTTGATGAAAAATAATAACGACACGCAAAGACGAAGACGAAGGACGGTATATGTATACAATCAGTCGGCAGTCCGATCAGTCGCACGTCGCATTTCATAGGTCGCACATCATAGTACGCACGGGTTTTGTTGCTTGGAATTTTCCACTAGGAATTTTGCATAATTTGCTTTTTAAACGCATATCGTATAGCAAATTAGTGATCGTTATTAACATGCATTTGTCATTTTTTATGGACAAATTTTAGGATATATGGATTCTTTAAAGGAGTTTCTAAAAAAATGGAAATTAGAGCATTTATTTGCTATATTTGAAGGTAAGAGACATTTACCTAATACATGCGTGACTATAGATAGAATAAGAATATAGGTATCGATTTTTTTATGCAAATAATTACAAAAATTTTAGAATTTCAAGTCGTCGTATTAAAAAATTCAAAATGTGACCAAAGCTTTTAAATTTTTAAAGCTTTCCAAATTTTAATAATTTGTTTACTTTACTTTGATTAATCGTGATGTAACATTTTTTTGTAATTTGTAGAGTGATGAACCACCACAAAAAATACCAAGAAGTGAAGAAACAGAAATAACTACTATCGAGGAAAATAATATCACTTTACTTACTACAGACCAGGAAAACCTAAATTTATCAGAAAATAATATATCTCGTAATATACCTGTATACATATGCCTGTATATGATGTATGTATAGACTTCTCTTGGATCAAAATAAATTTTAGTTGAGTCAATGGTATTCGTTATTGGTTTAAGAAAAGTGTCTCTTTAATCAAGAAATGTCCCTTTTCAATCAAGATTTTTTTCATGAATCAAAGAGACTATTTTTCTTGTAGCAATAACTTCTTTGGATATTAATTTTGGGTCAAGAGTGAAATACTTTGGACAAATAGATTCTTCTATTCTCTAAAGTAATTTTTTAAAGCTAATGAAAAAATAGTTAATGCTTTGGACAAAGAAACGTCGTTCTTGGCCCTATTAAAAAGCGCCAATCTTTTGGGTCAAAGTCATATTCATTTCTACTGAGAGATCCTTTTTTTCAGTGAAGGTGTAAACAAAAAACAAAATTAATTTTTTATATTTTAGTTTTCGGTCTGACATATCTCTACAAACTTATTTACTTGTATAGAGAGCAAACTAAATCTACAATAAACCTACGTCTCAATATTAATTGAAGCTATTAGCGCAAAAATGTGTTAACTAACATTTTCGCAAAAATTGGAATATTTTACCCAAGAAAGTGTTAACTCCCTATATAACCAAGAAAGTGTTAACTCCCTCTATATGTTAGTAAAAGCCTAATATACAAGATGGCAATATTTACACCGATACGGTAATTTATAAAAGTGTTATATTAAAAAACTTACGTTCCGCCACTGCATTACCCCTCTCGGCATCATCGCTTCTCTCGTCGAGTATCGTCCGAGTTGCACCCTTTGCTATTTTTGTTTTTGACGAAAAAACAGCCCCGTCACGCTCTTCGTTTTGCCCCTTCCTCCCTCCAAATCCCTGGGGCTTTTATTGGAAATGGCCGCTTTAGATGGTGTCAGCAGTTGTTTGTCTGGCAGAATGTGCCGATGACGCGCGGGGGATGGGAGATGAGGCAGGGCAGATATTGCCAAATTTAAGCCTTTTCGGCTTTTGCCTTTGTAGAGATGACTATTTTGATTTATTTATATTCTTAAGTTTCATTCAGTACCTCGAAATTAGTTGTTTCAATTGGCGTAAAAGTTTGTCTACTTTCACTGTACAGGGTGGGTCAAATTCGACGCTTTTAAATGGAAACACCCTTTTCTATAGGAGATAGACAAAAACTAATACCGGTGGCTAGAGCTCAATTTTTGTCAAAAACATGATGGTGAAAACCGCATATCGATATCTGTTACCGTTTCGGAGTTACGGGGTGTTTTTCAAAAATATGCATTTTTAACAAATCGTTGTAACTTTTTTGCTATGAAAAATTTTGTATTTTTATGAAAACTTTTCCAAAGCACCTTTTTACGTAGGATTTAATGGTTTAAGTATAATTTTTTTAAAATTAATAGTTTAAGAATTATCAACAGAAAATTTGATTTTTTATATGGGACACCCTGTATATTTTTAATTTATTGAAAAGAATTTAAAATTACCTTTCGAAAAACATAACAAACTTGATATTTTGCTCGATTTCTCTTCGAGATATAGAGTATATAAAAATTCGCCCGCTTTAAATAAGTAGGCTTTGAACGGCGCCGGCTGTAATGCAACAAAATTCTAGCTGTGAGCATCAAGTAAAACGAAAATAATACCGTATGATCGAATAAAAATGGCGTTAACGAGGGTTATGAAATGAACATCAATGACATTTCCCATATAAATTTACATATAAAATGACAGCGATCTTCATTTCATAGCCATCGCTGACACCGTTTTTATTTGATCATACGGTATTTGCTATGAGAGATGCAGAATTTTATAACAATTTAAAATAGATTTAACCAACATCAACACGTTTAAACTATATCAAATAACAATAAAAATAAATAGCAGACCAAGACATGAGATTTTGCTACAGTTGTTCGACATATCGACCGTCTTCTGTTATGGACAGACGGGGTAGTTTTTGAACATTTCTCGCGCAATTCGTCTCAGTGGGGGTGAAAGATACCCTCTCATAACTGCTAAGTATTTCTAATTCTTGTCTAGATTATACGGAAGAATAAGAAACCTTTATTCTTCCGCAAATATATCCATAGGATTAGATCCATGGCCACTAAGTCAGGCGGCCTCGACGGCCAACGGCTGGGACCTTGGTTAGCTATTCAATTATTCTTGAAATTGGCTGCAAAAATTTGCTGATAACTTCAGCGTTCAGAGGCGGTGCGTCGTCTTGCTGGAAAAATAAGTTTTCGAGTTCTATCAAGGGCATATCATCAATAAGGGGTCCAAAGCCTACTAGTTAAAAGTGGCGAACTTTTAAAAATTCTGTATTTCGAAGGGGATTATAACAAAATATCAAGTGTGCTATATTTTTGGAAAGGTAATTTTAAATTCTTTTCAGTTAATTAAAAATATGGAGAGTGTTCTAAATAAAAAAAAACAATTTTTCTGTTGATAACTCTCTAATTATTAATTTAAAAAAAATTATACTTAAACCATTAAATTCTACGTAAAAAGGTGCTCTGGAAATGTTTGCATAGAAATACAAAATTTTCCATAGCAAAAAAGTTACAGCGATTTGTTAAAAATGCGTATTTTTGAAAAACTTAAGTAACTCCGAAACGGTAATAGATATTGATGTGCGGTTTTCACCATCATGTTTTTGATAAAAATTGAGCTCAGACACCGATATTAGTTTTCGTCTATCTCCTATAGAAAAGGGTGTTTCCATTTAAAAGCGTCGAATTTGACCGACCTTGTACAGGTTGAGCGGAACTCCATGTCTCACCTCTATTATGAGAAAACGAAAAATAATAAAAAAAATCTGAAAAGATGTTTTTAAATGGGACTAAATAAAGTGTATTTTAAGGCAAATTTGCATATTTCTCCATATTTGGAAATTGATACAATCATGTCATCGATTTTTATTTTCCCAGAAACATACCTATATTTTGGCATATTTAAATAGATCTGATTTATTCTATGAAATGAAAATCGCTGTTGTTTTATATGTAAAATTATATGGGGAATGTCAACGATCATCATTTCCAAGCCAACTAGACGCCGTTTTTTTTCGATTATATGGTATATATTTCACAATAATCACCAAATCCGCCTTTTGTCATATTGAAAAATAACTTCAAAAAGAAATGATAGGTAATTGAAAAAATTGCAAAATTGTTGGTGGCATGTTCATTTGACTCTTAAAAATTAACCAAGGCATGTATTGACATCCAAAAAGAGACAGAAAAATAATGTTTTAGGAAAACTTATTCACAAAATTATTGCACAGGGTGTTTTAAATTTAAGGTAAAATATAACCAATCTATAAACCCTGTATAATAAAGTTTAATAATAAAGTTTATAAAAAACTGAGGTTAAGAATCAAAGTTGCTATATTTATATGCAGTTTTCCAAAAAAATTATGAAAATTGGGCTAAAAATAAAAAATATAACACTTAAAGTTGACGAAATTTTTTTCCGTTGCGTTTATTTATTGTATCTCAGTGTAGTTCTGTTTTTTATCATCAGCATTTTATTAACAGCATCATTATAAAATTCTTTAGAAAAAACATTTAAACTGATATTGCCAGATGTCATTCCTGAAATTTTCTAGATTAGTATTTTTTAAATTATAAAATAAATAAAAACCCTCATAAATTTTTGGTCGTTGATAAAACATTTTAGATTAAATTCCGTATGTATTATAAGTTTAAAAAATATGTGATATTTTTTATGAGGATGTTAGAGATTATTTATTTTAGTTCGTTCGATTAATTTAGGATATGGCATAAATCAAGGTTATTTTCAAAATAGGTCTTACAATATATGTAATAACAAATAGCTGAAATATTTGTGTAATTGATTATTTTGTTGAATTTATTGCATTCCAATATTAACCAATGAAGTATTTGATAGATTGTGGTTTGTCAAATAAATTTGATAAAATTTCCATGTGGCATTTTTTGTTTAAAACTAATCGTGTTAAAAAATCATAAGATTCAGTGATAAATAATAAAATACTACAATGTAATCTTAATAAATAAAACAAGACGCGCCTAGTTACGCCATTTATAATTTAAGAACGAGTGGACCAATTTTAATTATCTCTAGTTTGTTGGATTTGTCTCCACCCCCAATACCAGAATTAACATCATTATCATCATTATCATTATAATGTTGAGCTTATTCAACCATTTCCAATTACGTTGTAGCCTCTCTTCCATATTTAGATACTCTCTTTGTAGCTCATTGTTGTCTATTGTTGGCTATGCGGGGTCAAGTTATCCCTGCTAATTTCGTAATCTGTTATCCGTCCTACTTGCCAGGTGTCCTGCCTATTGCCACTTGAGGGATTTGATTCTGTAGATGACATCTATTACCTGGGTCTTTTGTCGTTATTCCCAGCATATTTCGTTCCAGGATGCGCATGCATAGGCCATGACTGGTAGTACACATTGGTCGAATGTTTTCTTTTTTAGATAAAGTGACATTCTCGATTTGAATATGATTAAGTTTCTTCCATAAGTACTCCATACTAACTTAATTCTTCTGTTGATTTCAGGTAGTAGAGATTAGAGCTTTTATCCCGAGCTGTGTTATTGTTTGTTGTTATTATGTACCAAATAAGCTACAAATTTATATTATTGATTTGTAAAGTAATACCACTTCAAAACGGCTTTTAAGGCAAGTACTAACTTGGTAGATTTGTATGGGCACTTACATTCTCTCTTCTGGACTGTAGATTTTCGAAAACCCTTTGATAATGTGCCAAATAAGCTACAAATTAATATAATTGATTTGTAAAATAATACCACATCAAAACGGCTTTTAAGGCAAGTACTAACTTTAGATAGATTTGTATGGACACTTACTTTCCAGAGGAAGCAAAAGCGAAAACACTCCTCGGAAAAGGGGAGAGTAAAGGAATTAAGAAACAGCCTTGCGCATCTCCATCAAAGGGCAAGAGAGGGAGCTAGAACCTCTCACCTTTGCTCCGACAAGGAGCCAAAAAAAGCCAGGACGAAAACCAATACCGGGAGGCAAGCAGGCACGTATCACCAGTTTTGCTGCTATTGCTGGAAAAGTGAAAATGGCGGTGCTGCCAAAGAATTACCCAGAGGTTGCACTGACCACCGACCAACCTTCGTGCCCTTCACCGTTGGAAAGCTTGCCCCCGGCTGGGGTACCCGTGAGGTGGAGGCTGGAGGATGTGTCTACATTTTCTCCATCTCCTTAACTTGGTCTCTCCTTAGACCTGATGCAGGTGTTATCCTGTATCTATAATAGAGGATATATCCCTCTTTCTCTACTACCTCCTTGGATTTGAGGTCAATTCCTATTGTAAGGACCTGACCATGACCTTCCTCCCTCGAGTTGATGACTTGCCAACTCGATGTCATTACATTGGAGTTCTGAGCCTGAATAAAGCTCAGCAGGTAGGTGGTGTCTTTCCCCTTGCTCCTCGGCAGAAAGACCGTGATGGCCGCCCCTTCAGGGATGTTTTCACCCTTCACTGCAACCAGTCCCGGCCCTTGCCAATTTTTAAGCTTAGGTGCGATTTCCACCAACCAATACGCCGATTCTTGAGATACACACCTATGAGGAGCATTCCCACCCGAAAGTGTATCACCGCAAAACGCTGGTCAGTTATCCACGCTCAGAACTCCAATGTAAGGACATCGAGTTGGCAAGTCATCAACTCGAGGGAGGAGGGTCATGGTCAGGTCCTCACAATAGGAATTGACCTCAAATCCAAGGAAGCAATAGAGAAAGAGGGACATATCCTCCATTATAGATACGGGACAACGCCGGCATCAGGTCTAAGGAGATACCAAGTTAAAGAGGTGGAGAAAATGTAGACAGATACTCCAGCCTCCACCTCACGGGTACCTCAGCCGGAGGCAAGCTCACCGACTGTGAAGGGCACGGAGGGCCAAAATCCAACCGTGAAAGGGTGTGTACCCTCGAAGGAAGAACATCTGTTGTCAGAGGAGGATGGGAAGTACCCTGTCCCCCCTACAACAGGAAAATGCATGTTTGGTTATCGACTGTGTAATGAGTTAGTTTGGCCCTCTTCTTTCTCAGGAAGGGGGGCACAATAGATCTTTAAGGTCGCAGTGATTAACCCTCCTCTCACTCATTCTACATTCTACATTTGAAGAACTTGAGAGAGTTAAAAGAATAGGCCCTAATGATGGTAACTATGTTTAGTAGTGCATATTTATTTATGTGAATAGTCTGTTTCAATCATAAACTACCGAAAAATAGAGCAATGTTCTTGATTGATAGATGCATATTTAGATGCGATACAGCGTATTTCTAAAACCAAAATGACAGCAAATAAACAAACACTGTAGGTATATGCAAGTCAAACAACAACAGTCGAAAAAATGGTATGAGTTTTGTTGTAGAACATGGACAAAAAAATGTTCATTTTGTGTTTTCTTTTTTATCTGAGCACTGGTCGATCGGAATAATTCTTTTATCCGCGACTCGTCTATAATTTGATTGTTATACATGAATTTATGAAATAATAATAATATTCATTATTCACCAGTGAATACTACTGCCATTAGTCGTTGACGAGTATTTGACATGCATCAGAAGATGGTCACGCAAGGCGTTTTTTTTTATGATGATACGTGATGTTATCTGCCTACCTCACTCTGGACATTCAAAAATCTCATTGCTTTGTTGCCTCTTTACCTTTTGGTTATCGCTGTTAACTGAGTTTACAATTCTTCTCCATTGAGTTCTATCGTGAGCTGCTTCTTCCCACTCATTCTGCATGTTAATGCCCTTTAAGTTTTCGTGGAAAATGTCTTACAGTTGAGGGTTGGAACCTTTGGTGTTACACAGCAAAATAAAAACACTAAATCACCACAATACACGAAAACACTTTTACTTTTACACTGGACGCGCGTTAGCATCATCAGCAGATGATTATAAACTATCAGTTTATGATGATTATAAACTATCAGTTCATAATCATCTGCTGATGATGCTAACATGGTTAGCGAAACGCGCATCCAGTGTAAAAGTAAAAGTGTTTTCGTGTATTGTGGTGATTTAGTGTTTTTATTTTGCTGGAAAATGTCCTTGTATCTTTTGAGTTGTCCACCCGGTGGCCTCCTCTTACCGTCTACAAGCTCACCGTAAAGCAGATATTTTGGTATGCGGTTTTCTTGCATTCTGCATACGTGACCAGCCCATCTTAAGCGGGATTTTGTAACCATGATTTCAATGCTCTCGCAGTTAGGTTTTTCAAGGACCGATACGTTTGAAACATGATGGAACCATCGGATTCTTAAGAGTTGTCTAAGGTGTCTCTATGTTGCACCTTGTTTAATGCCTTCATGTGTCGGCGGTACGGCCACCCAGGTTTCGCTCCCATATAACATGGTGGGGATTATAATTGCTCGGTACACTGCAAGTTTCGTTTTTGTACTCAAGTCATGGTTGTAGAAAACCCATTTCCGGAATGCTTTTGAGGCGCTGCTACCGACTAGTGAATAATGGTTTCATTATTCACCGCTTCCACGGATATCTGGATTCAAACTCCAAACAAGAGCTGTGCTCGATCCAAACCGGCTTGGAAATCGATTGTACGCTCAAAATTCAAAACAAAGGGGGCTACGAAAGCATTGAAATGCCACTTCACGTTGCGTTGTCGCACTCTTGTGGATATTTTTATGACATTAAAAATAAGAACTTATATTAATATTATCTAAATTTTTTTGATAGTCCTGGATAAAGTATAGTATTATACTTGCATTTAATATATGTTATTCACTTGGATGATTTATGACACTCGCCTGCTGCGGATGAAGTTTATAACACGAGCCAGGCGAGTGTCATAAACGTGAGTAACAGCCACCATTATATGCTCGTTGAATAATATATTATTTTCTGGATGCATGGGCAAATGCAAAATTTTTATATCACTTTTATATGAGCAGGCCCAAAATCCCCGTTTGGACTGCCATACAATAATTATTGATTATTAAAAATAAAAAAAAGAAATACTTAAAACTTATTAACTTAAAAGTTAAGTATATTCAAATATTAAATATTTCAGAGCTAATTAATTTTCCATTTAGAACTTATGCAATCACATTTTAAGTATGAAATTATGAAATTATTTGTTTTCGATATTGGAGATCATTTTCTATTTAGTTTCGATAACTTTATTAAAAATTATCTGATTTATAGTAGTAAACATGATATACAAAAAATCTAGTTTAGACATTTGATATTGTTTTTGTCGCCACATACTTAATATCTAAAAAAATTGCCTAGACAGCAGATGTCGCCTGACTATGATTTAGTTTTTTTTATAAATCATTAATCTCTAAATTGTGAAAATTTTATCTTTTCAATATCATACTTATCTTTATTGCAATTCCTTTGTGTCTGATAATTAAGCTTTAATAAAAAATACATATATATTAATTAACTCTAATTACGAATTCTGTTGAAATTACTTAATTATTTATGTGGAATATTCTAAAATATGAGTTTCGCAGGGGTTATCGAATAATTTGACATTTGGCAAAAAGG
Source organism: Sitophilus oryzae (assembly GCF_002938485.1). Classification (NCBI taxonomy): domain Eukaryota; kingdom Metazoa; phylum Arthropoda; class Insecta; order Coleoptera; family Curculionidae; genus Sitophilus; species Sitophilus oryzae. The sequence goes on along the minus strand of NW_022147434.1, from coordinate 3,636,978 downwards.
CCAGACATATAAAATGCTGGCATTTTAAACAAAAGAACGAAATTTTACAGAGTCAATCTGTTTTCAGTGGCATTGCAAAGCGACTAATCAGAATTAGGCATTAAGTAATGATGATATTTGCTGTAGATTTCTGCTTCTGCAAAAAGACAGCATGTTTTCAGTCATTCTTCAAAATGTCTGATGAGGACTAGTCAGATTGCATAAAAAAATTACGCATGAATGGTACATAAATTTATCTGAGGAACATTTATTTCTTGAGCAAATTTCTTTCAAACTTTTTAGATTAAAGTTTTTTGACATATTTAACATTTTCTAGAAATAAAGAACAATTTTTAAATTACAATAAAAGCTACCTACTAAGTTTACAGTACTGATGTAATTGTTTTTTTATAAATATTTTGTAACTGTATAAATTAAATAATACCTACAGAGAAGTCACCGTCACCACTCAGTAGTTACAGACACATGCACCAACATTCTCTTACAGAAAAGTGCATTAAAATTGTTTTACATGATTAAATTTCTTGTAAGCACTTCAAAAATTTATTTTTTTGTACATCTTAACCCTAAGAATATCAAAGATTAAAAGAGCATAGAATATCGCTAAATTTTTTATAAGTTTATTTTCAAGCAGGTGCTATTTGGCTAGAACTGGTATATCTAACATACTTACTTGAAGTTCATAAAAACGGAACTCGCTTAAATAATAATTTAGAAATTTAAGTACTTAAATTTTCTAAACAATATGAACTGATCTCAGACACACTTTAAAATGTATATTTGACAAATGATGACGAGGTGAAGTTGAACGTTCGCTGAACAGTCTTTACCATAGATAAAAGAAAATAACCATCTATTAAGATAGATATGAAGCTCAATAGTACAATTTTGAGTTACAGCGCTTTTCGGTGTCCTTAGTCAAGACTACGTTTCGCCTTTGCCTTTTCTGCTCTAAATGTTTTTTACGTTTATATTTGAATTCAAAGGATTTATTTTCTGAGTTACTGTGATATATTAGAGTAACTTTAATAAAACATAAAGATAGATAAATTTTATGTTTAATAAAAATAAATTTTGTTTACAAGTTAGTAATTAAATCACAATATTTTTAATAAAACAAATACATAAGTATAGTGACCACAAAAATATATAAAAACTACCTGATGCCTGCCCACTTCGCTATCCACAAACATTTGGAATAATATACAGGGTGGTCCGAACTGTATTCCGGAAAATTTGGCAACATATTCTGCAAATAAAAATAGCAAAATAAAAACACTAAATCACCACAGTACACCAAAACACTTTTACTTTTACACTGGACGCGCGTTTCGCTAACCATGTTAGCATCATCAGCAGATGATTATAAACTAAAAGTCAGTTTATAATCATCTGCTGATGTGTAACACCAAAGGTTCCAACCCTCAACTGTAATAAATAAAAATAAGTAAAAAAGTTCGTATAAATGTATGGTATGTCCTAAAATAGGATATATAAGGCGCTGAGGTTTCATTTTTTCCAAATAATTTCTGAACTAATATGAATCATTGAATGAAAATTGGTGCCTGGAAGTGTTTTTGACATGTGAAATTTGATTTTGATGTGAATGTGACTCCTACTTGTAGAGGGCGCCACCTACATATTTTTTAAATGGTTTGAAGACTAATAACTTTTTGTCCGTAACTGTATATAACTATTGATTAAAAAAACTAAATATTTACTATGTTTCTACGTAAAAAATGCCTCTTGGTAAAACTCGCTACGAGTAATGGTTCTCGAAATATTTGGAATCTAAATTATCAATACCTCTCATAATTGATATAAATTAAACATGTTGACTAAATAGCTAGACTCAAATCATAAATTTGAAATGTTTTTGTGCCAAAAGATTAACAGAAACTGTTTTATCATAATTTTTCCGAAGAAAAATTTATGATTAATTAAAAAAAAAATAAAAAGTTTTCAAATTTATCATTTCAGTCAAAGAAAAACTAAAAAAATTTAATGCAACTATTATTTGTGTGTCCTTAGTAAATTATTTTGTCAACATTTCACTATATAAGTTTCCTGGCCATAGTCTTTACTATAGAAATAGGAGACTACTATTATATAGATAGGAGAACTATTTTGTATATTCTTAAATTTCTGTTTTTAGTCCTAATTTAATATTGTCAACACCTCTATCGACCATTTTTCTACGTTTCCTAGAATAGAGATCCGCCATATGGCGATGGGCAAACCGAAAGGTGCACGCTGCCAAAAAATCAAACAGAGCACGTCAAAAATAATTCATTTTTCGGTAAAAATGCAAAGGAAGCGACCCAAAAATAATCCTTTTTTCGGAAAAAGATGTCCGATTGACCGACCCACCCCTTTCGAGGACAAAGGAGGTAAAGTACGCGAAAGGTAACCCTATACCGGGGCAGCTGATAAAACGGCCTTTCTACAAAACGAAATTGCAGTTTTGGGATACGCATATGCGTAGAGATGATTAAGTAACATAGGGTGGATTGTGTGCAACGATAAAATGGGGGAGTGTGCGATAGGGTTAAACTTGTTTTGATCAATCCGCCATTTTAAGAATCGAATACGCCATGCTGCAAAAATTCATTCACGGGTATATTATCCTATATTCTTTATATTATATAAAATATAGTATTGTAAAATGCTCGAGAATTCATTTTTGAAGACTGTCTCCAAGAACGAAGAACAAACGAGCAAATGTCACGAATTTATAATTAGCACAAAGAATAAAGACTGGAAAATCAATCAGTTACTTTTCAAAAATTGATTCTGATTTTTTTTTATTTTTTATTTATATAAAATTAGGGTCACTGTTTAATTTACATTTATTTTAGACATTTTTTTTATTGATTTTTTGATTGTAACATAGTTTAGTAACTTCATGCGATGATTGCGACGTGATTGCTTGAATAAAAATTTCGTATAAAAATTATAATATATTCTTATATTAAGTTTTTATTGTTTTTTTTCCATAGCAACTGTTAAAATTGCCTTATATCTATCAAAAATAGTAGATAAAATAGTACTTTAACCTCAAAGGTAGATTAAATGATACTTTAAGAGCGAGGATAGGTTAAAAACTATATTTCTTCTCGCACGTTTTTTAATTGTTTCCATTTTTGAAAATTGTTGTATTCCTTTTCATAAGTTATTCGGGATTTAAATGGAAGTAGTTTGGATATGGCGTTTGTCGCCTCAGCCTGAATATCTGTTGGTAATTTACTTATTTCGTTTTGAGCCATTTCTGACTCCAATTCAATCAGCAATCGACACGATAAAGAATTAAAAAATATTGACTCAAAACTAACAACTAAAGAGACAGCTTTATTTATTTGTCAAATTACATAGAAACCAATGCCAACGCAGTACAATATTCTTCCTACTTGTAATAAATTCTTTGAAATAATAATTTCTGAATATTTTTTAAAGCGTAACTCGCTATGGAAAAAAAAATGTTTTATACACAACGATAAAATTGCATTCGTCTCCCGAAATCATTCCCGGTCGCCGATAAAATACCATTTTATCGTCTTGTATAAAAAATAACCATTTTTCAACGTTTATTGAAAGTGATGGATAAAAACAAGTTTTTATTCAATTTATTGCAAGTATTAAATAAAATATTAGTATATTATTCAATGAGCATATCATGGTGGCTGTTATTCACACGGTTGCACTGAACCAAAAGTCGACATAAATATAATCAAAAAGTTCATTAATATAATGAATTAAATCATTAATTTTGAGCCGATGAACGATTTCATTGGCACAATGAAAAGTAATTCATTAACTCTATGAACTTTCAGTTCATTAAATCAATGAACAGTGTTCATTAATTTGAAGAACACATTCATTGGTACAATGAACAGATCTCTTTAATATAATGTACCTAAATCCTTATATTAATGAACCGTATCATTAATACAATGAAATAATTTCATAACCTATTTAGTTATACATTTAAAAGTCGACACATATTAGTAACTCTTGTTACACCGTATAATCGATGATGAAGATCGCTGTCATTGATATCAAATGTCATTGATAGTCATTTCCCAGCCAACTACCTGAAATAATTCTACTATAAATATATTTCCATTTGAACAAGCCCTTAGCTACAAAGGTAACAAAATTACTAATAGTGCCAACTTACTTACGAGCACAGTAAATTTTTCCATTAGGGATTATTAATAAAAAACAAGTGCAATAAACTAATAACTGGAGATTTTAATATCGATTTATTAAAAAACTCAAGAACTAAATTAAAAATGATTGAACTGCTTAATACCTTTAATCTAACTCAGCATATTACGGAACCTACGCGGATAGATATGAACACGAACGCATCTGCACTAATTGACTGTATAATTACCGACAATAATCTTTACTGCCAAAGTAGTCACTCTTTTAATATTTCTGAGACTATATCAGATCACTGTTTAATATTTGGAAATTTTAATATACCCATTACCGAATATAAAGAAAAATATATGCAATACAGGAACTATGACAATATTGATTATGAAAAGTTTCAACAAGACGGTCAAGAATTACCATGGGGTACCATCTATTATACAAATAATATTAACACAAAATTAGAATTATTTAATAATAATATTTCAAATCTTATTAATAAACACGCACCCTTAAAACAAAAAAAACTAAAATTAAGCCTTTTACACCTTGGATTACAGGCACTATTAAGTGTTTGATTAAATTGAGGGATAATGCTCATAAGAAATATTTAAAAAATAAGACGGATGCTCGGCTTAAATATTATCGTGATCTAAGAAATTACACTAAACATGCTATTAACCGTGAAAAAATTTCTTTATTTTAAGTCTCTATCTAGTGAAAAGGGTAGTGACTTCTGGAAAGCAGCAAAAAAAAATTAAATCTCACTCATAGAATAACCTCTGAAGTTCCACCTGAAATTGCGGATCCTATAAAATTTAATAATTTTTTTGCTAGTTGCAATAGAATAATCGACACAACCTCGATAGAAAAAATTTTTTACAATAATAATAGGCACAAAAATATTACTTCAGAACTGAACTTTAAATTAATTAATGAGACATCATTACATAAAATTATACAGTCAATTAAAACAAATGCGGTTGGTGAAGACAATTTGTCAATAAGAGATCTACAACTATGCATGCCGTTTTGTGGGAAACCACTAATGAATATAATAAATACCTGTATTCTTGAGAATGTTTTTCCGGATTTGTGGAAAAAATCTGTCATAATACCTATTCCAAAAAAAACGAATCCTACAAATCAGGAAGACTTTAGACCTATTAGTATTTTGCCGGTTGTTGCAAAAATAGTAGAGACATATCTGTAATCAAGTTATTACTTACACCGATTTAATGAAAATTATTCCTGATTGTCAATCAGGTTTTCGTAAAAATTTCAGTACAACTACACGTCTTGTTAAGCTTATTAATGATATAAGACTTTCCCAGGAAATGAAAGAAACAACGTGTTTAAGTCTGCTTGATTTTAGCAAAGCATTTGACACGTTAAATCATAACTTATTACTAGCAAAGTTGCATTATTTTGGACTATCTGAACAATCCGTTAACTTTTTACGTGCTTACCTTACTCAAAGATCGCATTGTGTTGGCATAAAAAAGACTTTAGTCTGCTAAAATCTCCTTATACTCCTATGACCGCTGGTGTTCCTCAGGGATCAATATTGGGCCCGCTATTATTCTCTTTATATGTAGCAGACATGAATGACGAATTATCGCATTCTAAGTTACAACAATACGCTGATGATTCACAATTGTATCTATCTTTCACCAACGAGAATTATATCATATCCAATTTACAATATAATATTGATATAAATAGGATTGATAAATTTGCTACAGATCATAATCTGAAATTAAATACTTGAAATCTTGTGTACTTTTTTTGAATCCAGCAAGGCTCGAGTGACGGGTATTACAAAAATTTCAAAGTTGAGATCAATAATGTTTTGCTACCTGTAGTTGCTGAGGCCAAAAATCTGGGAATACATGTCGATTCAAAACTTACTTTCAATTCACACATTAAAAATAAACTTACTAATGCATATTGTCGCTTAAAAAACTAAATATTTATAAAAAATTTCTACCACCTTTTGTTAAATATTACTTATGCAATACACTTATTTTATCATTGTTTGATTATGGTGATATAGTCTATGATGCCTCGTTATCTGCAGGGCTAGCGAAATCTATACAAAAAATTCAAAATTCATGTATGCGATTCTCGTTTAATATACCCTATAGACATCACATTACACCATACCTAAATAGTAATTCTATATTATCAATGTGCAATAGACGTAAATGTCATATGTTATCATTTATTTATAAAGTTTTAAAACCGGAAAACCACCCTATTTAAATTCACTTTTCAATTCTCATGAACATTCTTATTTTACCAGAAATGTAAATAATTTCAAAGTCCCCAGCACAGAACTGCGGCATTTCAGAGATCTTTCAGCTTTGTAGCGATTCAATTGTGGCATCAGATTCCTAAATGCGTTCAAGAGCTTTCATATGAAAAATTTGTAAATAGTGTCAAGTCTATATATTTAGAACAACAAAAACAAAACCGTTAGAAATTTAAACGAGTGACTAACCTGCCTGCCTGCTTTCGTCGCCTTTTAGTTTTTAATTTTAATAATAACCTGATGATTTCAACTTAATTTAACTTTTCCCTGGTGCCCTAGCCTTCCTCCTGGTCATTCTCGTTGATTGCATTCTCTTTTTTTGTATTTGAGTATATTTTATGTATTTTATTTTGAATTCTTTGTATTAATCTTATATGCATGTATATTTGTTTTAAATATTTACAGGGCTGTGCGACACAAAAACATTTACTGTTTTTGTTTTTGTGTATCGGTTTTTTTTATAATCGCGACACAGTCCCATTTACTTAATTTTTTCTCTTTGTTTATTGTGTATATTAATGTTTAAAAAAAAGTAAATAAACTATTTTGATTTGATTTGATTTGATTTAATAATAATTTATTAAACTCGATATAGCATATACAAATTAAAAATTAAAAAAATCGAATCGACGAAGAGAATAGTAATGTTATTATTAATTTTAGGGTAAATTATGATAAGAAAATTAATTTACCAGTCGATATCCTGAGGGATTTCTATAAAAAAACCATTTCTTCATTATATTAGCTGTATCCTTAGACTTGATAACGTCTAGACAAATTTGCAACAGGCTTTCCAAGTCGCATCAAATGGGTCCGATGTTACATTGTCGAATTTGAGGGCTTGAAGATGGCTTGAAGGCAGGTCTCAACACCTTCTTCCGGTTCTAAAAGACGTATATCAAAATAATTAAAATGCCAAATATTAAAAGAACGTTCGAATTTACCATAATCAGTTCCATGCCTCGACTTGTTACTATGTTTTTCTTCTTTTTGTTTTTTATCTTCTGAAACATATTTGGAAACCGCTGTTTTAATGAATACCCACACCAGAGATCTCACACAGCGGAATTTGATTTGACAACACAACAAATTAACTACAATACGATAGGACTTTTATTTAAAATATTTAAAATATTGAAGAAAACACTTACCGCTCTAATGAAACTAAAGCCTCACTGAATAACTGAACCACACAGACGTTATTAAAGTGCCAAAGTAACCGATCAACATGGAGGACATTTAAGCCCTAATATTTTATTCATGATATTAATAACCGCGTACATTAATATAATGTAGTGTGTTCGTTGTATTAATAACATTGTTCATTGTCACAATGTACAACTCATTAATCAATGATTTAGTAGGTACATTAATATAATGAATATGTGTTTATTAAAGTTTCAGCACTAAAATAAAGAACGCGTTCATTGGGACAATGAACGCGTTCATTATATTAATGAAAATCTAACATTAATTTAATAACCAGATTTTCATTATATTGATGAAATTAGATTCATAGTATTAATAAATCGGACATCGATCTATGATTAACAAATCATTATATTAATGAAAAAAATCATTGTCCCAATGAAACAACAGCTAATAATCAATGTTCATTAATATTATGAACAATATTTTTTTCAGTGTGAAGTTTATGACACGAGCCACAGGCGAGTGTCATAAATCATCCAAGTGAATAACAGCCATTATATGCGAGTAGAATACTATACTTTATCCAGGACTATCAAAAAAATTTAGATAATATTAATATAAGTTTTTATTTTTAATGTCAAAAAAATATTGAACGAGTATAACGAGTAAGTAACATGGAAACAATACATTGAAATTTTCTCTAACTTTTCTCTAACTAATTTAGCTTTAACTAATTAAAACAAAAATTATTGATTTACATTAATGGTAATGTTTGTGTTCACACAATGTGACGAGTTTGTATCGAGATATCCGTGGAAGCGGTGAATAATGAAACCGTTATTCACTAGTGAATAATGAATATTATATATTATTTCATAAACTCATGTATAATAATCAAATTATAGACGAGTCGTGGATAAAATGCTTTATTTCAAGACTTCAGTAGCGAGTATTCCTTTATCTGGTTCTGGTTAGTGATATCAGCTTGAAAACAACGAGGTATACTTTGCATCGGATATTGGCCCATTTTTACAACTATATATATCGCGAGGCTCTCTAGAATTTCTAGAGGAATTTCTATGGTTCTATAAACGTTTAGCCATCTTATCCCCAACATTTTCGATAGGATTGATTTTTTGAACTTTGCGTGATTTTAACCTCTTCAACATAAGTAAAAAATATCTGAGCAGTGCGAGGCACTGCATTAAATTAGATAAAAATTGCATCTTCTCAAGAATATAATTGTAGAATGTTTAGGAGGGAGATTTATTACCATAACCTTACAGATTTTTGTGTGTTCCACTTTCTGGAGTTATGACTTAGTTTAGTGCTGCTTGACTATCGAATCAGATAGCTATTTCCTGTTTTCGAGAGTTCTTATCTAAGATAAATTGTACGCAACTGTCGATAGTGTAGATTTCTGCCTGATGCTGGGGTAGGTTTGAAGTATTTAGTTTTCGGCCCAAATACTTGTCTCCCTGTCCTTGCTTTGGTTTTTGAAGCATACAAATATACCATGTTATGGTATGGTTGAGCAAACGTTTCTCTCTTCCAATCCTTTTTATTGCTCAATACTACAGTGAGGTCTTTCTTAAAGTTGTTCATTTTTTTTATTTCTTTCTCCAAGAGTAACAATGAATCATAAAACATGGTCATCTAGAATACCTGTAATATAACGATGGGCAGTCAGTCATAGGAATACGCGCAAAGCATAACTATATGAATGCTTATAATCCATACCATGTGTGGTCCATGCACCGTAATGTCAGAACATAATAATTCAGAACAAGTTACCCTTCTTTCTTGGCATATTTATATTGCAGAGTGACTACCTATATTACATACTTCAATTTGCAAATTAAAATGGTAAAACAGTACCTAATCTACAGTATGTTCCCGGATTGGCTTTAAAAAAGGAAAAGCGTTTTTATTATCGAAGTTGCTAAACGAAGTCCCAAAAATCAAAACGCGTTTCTATGGTAATGTAATTTCGTTTCCATTCTTTGATAGATTGATAAATTTTTATTAATAGAATTTTAATTAAGGTCATATTTTTGTTGTTTTAAAATGTTAAAGAAGCACAAAATTAATTTAGTTCAATGCTACGGAGAGGATGATGGTATCGGGAAAATTTGATACTTTAACAACATATACAGTAAAAAATATGTCATTAATCAAAATTAATAATAACCCTCTATCAAAGAATGAAATCTAAATTATATTATCATAGAAACGTTACCATAGAAAGTTTCGATTTTTGGGACTTATTGGGAAAAGTATAAACAAGATTAACCATTTTAGAATAAGCAGAAATTTTTATGAAGAATGCATTATTCTCAAAATCTCAATAGTCAAAAAGTTTTTCCTTATGTAACAGCTTTTTCCCTTATAACACAGAGATAATAGTATATTGGGGAAACCCCAAAGTCCTAATTTCGACGACAAGCAACCGACTGTAATTTTCCCCCGTCGCTGCTTGGTAAAAGTCTATATAACATGGTGTATTGTAAATATTATAAGAATGTAGAATGTAGAATGTTTAGAAGGGGAGTTAATCACCGCGACCTTATAGATCTATTGTGTGTTCCCCTTTCTTGAGTTATAACGAGTTATAACTCATCATACAGTCTCAGGGCTTTAAGAAAAGCCAGTATCTGAGACGGCTCCACAGAGGCCAGCTCTCCATCCTCGACATCAGACGTGCCAAGGTTCATGGCACGAATGGTCGTCGTCTCGGCGCACTCAGTGATAAGGTGTTCTGGTGTTTCCCCATTTTCCCCACAAAATCTGCATTCGCCGTTGTTTCTCAGTTTCAGCCTACTGAGGTGTTCGTTGAGGAGCCAGTGTCCTGTTAGAAACCCCGTGACAATCCGAAGATTGTTTTTTCTTAAATCAAGGAAAACCTTTGATTTTTCTCGGTCATAAGTTCTGAGAAACTTTTTCGAGTGTCTTAGACCGTTGGAGGACCCCCATTCCAAGTTACGGATGGAGTCTTCCAGATTCTTCAGTTCCGCTTTCAGTTGGTTCCCGTTTGGAAAACAGAACGGTTCTGGTCCAGTTAGTGGAGTGTTCGCTCCTTTCCTAGCTAGATCATTTGCTTTTTCATTGCCTTCTATCCCTTGGTGAGCAGGCACCCAGAGTAGGAGGACTTTATTTTCTTTGCCTAATTTGTTGAGCTTCTCTAAAAAGATTATATATATATTATTATATTATAAGAGAAAATACTACTTTTATTAAATTTTTATGCTATTTAGATTCAAAAATAGAGATACACCTTAAAATGTAAAAAATGTTTAAGGAACCTTTATGCTTATGAGTGCTCGTTTGAATCTATACGTGCTCATATCAGGGAACGTTGCGGTATAATCATCCTGAACTTTCGCGAATATTTTCGAACGTTCCCACGTATATAGCATTAAATTTTAAAGAAAGAAATGTTGATTTAATATAATATGTTGAAAAATAAGCATTTTCATCCGACATATTCTAATAATTACTTTCTTTATAAAGTTTTGTTTGCATTAAATTACTAAAAATACTATTTACTTAAAAAGGCCTTGCAAGAGTCTTGCAGCAATACCAAGACTAAGACTAAGACTACTTATTACACAGCAAGACCAAGACAAAGACCAAACGGATCTTGGTCTTTGTCTTACATTTCCTCTTCACTGCACACCACAATACTTGTTTAAACAATACTCACTTGAGCGATTGTCAACACACATTATTCGTGTAGGACAACAACTATTTTTTAAAATGTTTGTAATCTTAATCTAGCCTGGCATATTTCAAGGGATACATAAACAAACTGCGCAGATTTTGTTGCATCATTGTTACTTAAGAACTATATTTTGATGTTCTCTATAATAATTGATTATTAATATTATTGCACATTTTTAAGTAATCAAATTTTGTATATTTGACTCGCACTTGTTTATATTTATGTCAATTTTATTGAACTCTAGAGAGCAACTAGAGCGCTAAATTTGTATTAAAATTTATCTTCAAGCAATAGGTCGTTGTATTTATCGCAAATTAAATATGCCTAACTGTATTTTTATATTTTTGAACCAAATACCAGCACAAATAACAACAGTTCTTTAATTCAAATTTTAAATCGCTTAATAAGCAAAAATGTTCCATTGGATGTAACTTTCTTGCTAATAGTATACGATATCCATATTGCAATACGTTTTATATATTATCTAGCGTTTATTTAATTTATTCTAATAAATTCCGTCTAAAATAACGATTAAGATAGAGAAACTGCAAAAAAACTAGTGCGTCATGGAAATTGCCATAATATACCATAATTGCTAAAATAAGGTACCTATTAAGTTAAATATCCAGTGTATACAGGGTTGTTCACCACATACGACACGGAGTATTGTAGCTAAACGATTAGATTTTTACAAATTGTAAGTTTTGGGTTCGTTGAAGGACTATTAGAGCTACAATTTAAAAATATTTTTACAAGGTACAGAGTGTCCCAAATAAGTAAAAAATATAATAGTTGTATTTTTTTAAATAGAGCACCCTGTATATTATTCTATTTTTGGATTCTACGATTGAAATAAAGGTAAATTTGATTAAGGTTTATCACACTAAAACTTTACCGTATTTGAAATATTTTCAATTTTAAGAAATTGCAGTAAAAATTTTAATGCTTCATTTCTCCAAGGGTATCAAAGTTTTTATTACTAAATATTTACTGAAGATAGAACAGATCAGATTAAGAGATTATTGATCAGATCTTGTGTTGCGATAATAAAAATTTTACTACCTTATACAGAGTGTCCAAAAATTTATATTAAATAATTACTAGCTTTAAACGGCAATAACGTGTTTAAGTTAAATGGAACACCCTGAATATTTTACGTGAATCATATGCACAATTTAATTGTCTATCAAATTTTATTATACCATTTTTTACTTATCTCTGCAACTTTTCGTAGAAAATGCATTTTCTTATAATTTAGACCTCATTTATCACTATACCCATGGAATATTGACATTTCAGATTTTTTTTAAGCAACATATATGCACAAAATGTACAGGTGGTAAATATTGCAAGCCTATTGGTATACCAAAAAAACTATTTAAATCGTTATAAAAGAGTATACGAATTAAATATACCACCATTATTTCCGACCAAAAATTAGTTAATTACATACTTTTAAATTGTTTTAATTAATAAAGTATTCTAAATAAATGTGGATTTGGCTCAGAAATCAATATAATAATAAATTATGAAAATAAACGTCTCTGTTTTTATAAATCAGCATTCGTCAAAAAATGAAATAAAATTTATAAGGCGTTACTTTTTACCACACTGTCTAATACACACACAAAATTCGGTTTTTTAGTATTTAGAGCAATTATTATTAATCAACATAAACAGTCAATTAATGTAGTCTGAATACTGGGATCATATTAATTGGTCCTTTTTAACAAAAATATTTAAACAGTCTTTTTAATTTTTTTTATGAAATAAGCGAGCTATATCGACAATATTAGCATCTGTACTCTTGGAAAATTTGTTACATCTTTAAAAATAATCTAAAATGTCAATATTCCATGGGTATAGTGATAAATGAGATCTAAATTATAAGAAAATGCATTTTCTACGAAAACTTGAAGAGATAGGTAAAAAATTGTATAATACAGTTTTATAGACAATTACATTGTGCATCTGATTCACGCAAAATATATAGGTGTTCCATTTAAATTAAACACACTATTGCCGTTTAAAGCTAGTAATTATTTAATATACATTTTTGGACACTCTGTATAAGGTAGTAAATTTTTTATTATTGCAACACAATATCTGGTCAATAAATAATTTTCAGTAAATATTTAGTATTAAAAACTTTGATACCCTTGGAGAAATGAAGCCTTAAAATTTTTACTGCAATTTCATAAAATTGAAAATATTTCAAAAACGGTAGAGTTTAAGTATGATGAACCCTAATCAAATTTACCTTTATTTCAATCGTAGAATCCAAAAATAGAATAATATACAGGGAGTTCCATTTAAAAAAATACAACTTTAATATTTTTTACTTAGTTGGGACACTCTGTATCTGTAAAAATATTTTTAAATTGTAGCTCTAATAATCCTCCAACGAACCCAAAACTTACAATTTGTAAAAATTTAATACTCCGTGTCGTATGTGGTGAACAACCCTGTATAGGTCCTTTATTTTAATTAAAAAAATATTTTGTATCATAATATTGATAGTTTTTAGTTCTTTATTAAACGATATACATACTAAAATTATACTTCTTAATGATACCTTAGTATCAAGTACAAGATGGTGCTTTAAGAGCAGAGATTTCTTGAATTTTTAATATATCGTAAAGGGCTATCTGAAAAACAAGATACCAGAAAAAGAAAAGTTGTTTTGACAACATCCAAAAACTAAATCTCTTAGGTTATATTCCGTTTTTTTGCCGTGGTTATGGCAAAGATTACAGAATTCTGTAAACTTTCGTTATGTATTTCTGTTACGTTTTTGTTTTTCTGCAATTTGTATTATTACGGAAGACGATTTCTAAAAAATATCTCTCATTATTGTCACCAAATTAACCAGCGCAAAACGGCTGCTTTTTTAAGTCCGTGCCACTTGTCTCGCGTAAGTGTGAGTCTCCTCTCGTAGTTGTTCCTTTTGTGGTTGGTCCCTTGGAACTATCATTGATAATGATCCCATGTTGCTAGGGAGTTTTACCATAGCTTCACCGATGGTGTTGTTTAGTGCTCCGAAGTTTGAGACCAGTAGAGGCTAGTCTACTATCTAGCCACGCATTCATTTGACTTGGTCCAGCGATAGTAGGATTTAGGGTTTTTGTGAGGTTATCTCCTCTTTGTCCAGGCGGTTGGTTACCCATGAGACAGGACCACAGAGAGTAGGAGGTGCCTGGAATGACAGAGAGGATAGTCCAATCCGGCATCGTTACGTGTTAGTGCAATTCCCTGGACACAAAACTAAGTCCAGGTACACACCGAGATGCTCCTTAGACCCTGCCAAAGTACCAGAGGGGAAATTCTCCCTAGCGCCTGACTAGGAGATTCCCCACCAATGACAAGGTCTCACGTCTCGTATAGAAAGTTAAAGAGTATTTGGGTAAAAAGTTCAACAGTAACAAAAAAGTATAAATTAATTATAATTTTTCTATTTTTATTTTCCATAGCTATTACCAATTTGTCCATATCTATTACAGTCTACTCATTCTTAAACAGACTCTTACTAACAATAAACATTTATTTATATAGATTATTAAACGTATGTCCAAGTCAGAATTTTTCTTAATTCATCATATCGCTTTTCTAATAAAGACTATTGACATGGTAACACTTTAGTCTATGATAAAAATTCGATACTTCTTTATCGCATACTTTAGCCCAGTACCTTTAGATGAAATTCGACGAAAGCCAGAACAGGATAAAAAACTTTAACTTAAACTTAAACTTTTTATCGAGTTGGTTTCTATTTTTTTAGTTTCAGGCTAAAATTAAAAAAAAATAATTTTCCTTTTTTTTCAACAAATTTGAGATTAAAATCTTGGAAAATGCCCATATACTTGTTATGGGAAGTATCAGCAATCTGAGTTTTATATCTTTTACCGATTTGTGCACGCAAGTCGAATTTTTCGACAACAAATAATATTAATAAGTTTATAAAGAACTTAATGTTTTGTTTGAGTTGAATTTTGTTTCATATTGTGCAACCTCCTGCTATGGTCAGATTTTCTAAATCTATTTTTGGCCTATTATTAGATTAAATATTAGTGAATTGAGTGGTAGCGTAAGGTGCAGTACTACCATTCTAAATTGTAAAGTTCCATCTACATATAACGTCATGATTCATCAAACATATTATCACATATATCCCGTTATACCCGTGAGGCAAAATGGATTGAAAAAAACTAGCTATGACAAATGATCCTTAAATATCTCCAAACAATTTTGTAAAATTACAATATTTTGTAAAACTTTTGTAAACATATTGGAGTCGCTTATAAAAAATGCTGTAGTATATTCATATTATTTTTAGTAAAATTTTCTGGCTTCACATTGAGCCGGTCTTAAACATAAGTCCAACGTTTGTAACCAATATTTGGCACAGGTTTCGACAATATTGCAATTGACAAATGTGTCTTCTATATGATATGGCAAATGTGCATCGGTTCAACGTTGGAAAGTGATTTCCACATCGTGTTAAACCGGCTTTACCAAACGCCACACGTCTCAATTTAGGGCAGCTTCTAGGTTACGAGCTTCCATTGCTTCCTTAACCGTTCCATTTCAGGAATTTCTAGGTCTATCTCCCTTTTTTCTGCACTGTGAAGCCCATTGAAGTTCTTTTTTTGGCCACTTATTTTCCGGCATACGCAGAACATTTCCAAACCACTTTAAACCACATTTTTCGATTCGATCTAGTACTGTTTCTTCGGAAGCATTCATGATACGCCTGACCTCGATGTTTGTCTTTTTTCCATTTTGGATATACCTGCACTTCTTCTGAGGTAGTCCATATTAACTACTTGTATTTTGCGCTTCGCGTCTCCACTTCAGAGGCACATATACGGGAGGGGTAATAAATTACCCCTCCCAGGAATAAATTTATAAAGTTAATAGGTGGAATAAAATAAAATTGTGTTAAAAGACAGACCAATCCAAGTTTTGTTCCACAGCCACAATACGTTTCAGCGTAAAATTAATTTAAATTTTTGACTATACTAACTAACCTGTAATGATCAACACACTAAAGGAAGTTATACTACCATCAAGGTCAAGGAGCAAGAGACGTGAATCCGTGAGAACTGCGCTACAGCTAGAACACTGTGTAGCTAGTGGTAAATAGCAAATAGACAAAACAATTACTAGAGCACAAAAAGAACCTAGTACGCATAATTGTAGGTGTCGTCTCTTGAAACTGGCCCACGGGGGTAAACCTAGTGATATGGAAGATTTCCAACGACGACTACTGCAGAGAATGTGGAGAGGAAGAAGAACATCTGCCACAGAGCATCTGCTGTGGTACTCTCCGGCATTGGAATACTGACGCTTTAAAACTTTAGGGTACGGTTTTTTGGAGGGTCTAGAGGTAGAGGAAGCAGCAGAAGCCAACATCAGCTACATCGGGAACTTTGTAAAGAGCCGGAAGTGCTTCAACGCAAAGAGAGAACGAGAGGAAGGTTTGGTACAATAATAACAAAGGTATTACAATAGGCTTAAGACCTCCGAGTGAGGGATCAAACAGGATCCCAAACCCCAGCAACCTAACCTAACCTAACTATACTCACTACCGCTCCCAGACTCAATCGCTAAATTATAATGCTAATATGAATATACTATAATGCTAATTGCTGCACTTAGACCGTGTACATACGGGTCGTCTCCAACTCGAGGCGGAAGCGTCTCGAACTCTACTTCCTACATAAATAATAGTAGGTTCCACCAGATGCTATTAAGAATTCAATAACTTGTCTGCCCTTCTGAATTCGGATTTGTATTTTCTCTTTACTGAAACCCTCATTGTTGATCGTAAAACGCAGGTAGTTAAATTTGTCTACTTGTTGTATCTGGACGTTATCATTAATGAAGACTCCAAAACTAGCGTTGTAGTTGATAGCTAAGTGACTAGTGTTCCGCTTTTTAGACTAACTTGAAGTCCCTATTTGTTATATTCTTATAGCTTATAGGTATATTTGTTATAAAGCCTCTTAGAGAGGTCTCTGTTAGAAAGGCCTGCTGTTATAAAGCCTCATTGGAACTCATGATCGTCTAGAAAGCTTAGGGTAAAGAGTGCATCGTCCCAAATGAATATTTCGATACCTTTGCGTCTGCTCTTCCCTTCATTGTAAGCATTGAATTAGAGGAGATAAGCTGCATCTTTGTCGCTATGTGTAAATCTATTATGGTGTTAATTGGATTGCATAGCTGTCTACACGTTCTTAATTCAGTTGAAGCAAAGCGAATCGCATTTTCGACTATATGTCAACTACATTTCGACTACATATTTTCCGAATACATGCTGTGTGTGGAAAAGCTACAACCTTCATTTTTTTTTTTGGAAATAGTATCTAAAGTTTTTGGACTACAAACTTATTATTTGGTTTAAAACTAACAAGCGATAATAACGTTAAAAATTCCGGCACATACGCATATTTTTTA
This sequence comes from Sitophilus oryzae, assembly GCF_002938485.1. Taxonomy (NCBI): domain Eukaryota; kingdom Metazoa; phylum Arthropoda; class Insecta; order Coleoptera; family Curculionidae; genus Sitophilus; species Sitophilus oryzae. Next base: position 3,619,177 of record NW_022147434.1, on the reverse strand, counting down.
AGTCAGATGTCACCAGAGAAAATGGCTTTATCGGTCGTTTTTTGTTTAGTTAATCTATCGACATCCGCTATCCCTTGATACGCCCTATCTTTTGCTATTTACTCGACGAATTTCAAAGTGCACCACGAGAAAAAACAAAATTGTTATTTTTAGATAACTTATTTATTTAGTGCATTTATTGTTTGTGTGTTTAGTTAATTTTGGTGGGAAACTATGAGCGCGTTTGCTTTATTTTTCTTCTTGTTTACCTATCTTTTTCGTTTCGTAAGCGTAAAGAACTAAATTGTATCGTTTATTTGTTCTAGGAGACGGGAGATAAATCAGAGACATTTTATTTTAAAGATCTTTTAATGTTTGAAAAATTTAATACTTGAATAAGTTATAGTTATAAAGAGTTTTTATTTTTTTACACAACCCCTTTATTATTTTTTTAAAACATAAATCTCAATCAGAGTAACAAAAAGTAGGTTTTACAGATTATCGAAAATAAGGTTTAGAGACTAATATTAATTATCTCAATAATAAGAATCTGAAAATGTTTTATTATAGCATAATGATCAACTAGCTGCCCATTTAAAATAAATACCTAGAATATTTCTTGTCATAAACTTGCTAAATTTTGTACCACCACTTCACACTTGTAAAAACCATCAGATTCCAGGACTATGATCGTTTTTGCCAATTTTACAAAAGACGCGACAATATTGTGTCAAAAATGGACTCTGATCTCATTATTTCTGTACCCATCAGGAAGTGCATTTCAAATTGCTCATATAAAATGGATGCACTTATGTATTTTATGGTTTTTCGGTTCTCAAAAAAATAAAATAAAGGCAGCTTTTTATAAAGTCGCCTATACCTAAATTCTACAGTTTTCAAAATATTTGCATTTGATATTTTCTCATTGTTAATGTTAAATTGTTATTTTTTAACGAAATCTATAAAAATTACCGATTAGAAAAAACAATTACTTTTCGTTACTTTTTCGAAAATCAAAAAACTAATTGCGCATTCTCATAGCCACTTTATTAGGACTATCTGGTAGTATTTTTAGATTTTCAAATTAGCTGATAATTTGTGAGATACAGAGGCCAACTTAATTGTTTTAAATACGCACTTGCATTTTGTATTTCAGGTTTTTAAGGTTTTGAAAGAACTCGGTCTCCTGGGTACAATGATATGCGACACTTAATTTTTTTTTGTTTCGGACATTTGATCACAATTTATTTAAACTAATTTTAAGTCCGGCTCTGTTTTTTTATTTTAATATTTATTTTATATTTTTAATAATCTATTCATCGTTACAATATTGATAAGCTTACAAACTTAACAATGACGTGGGGTAAAACATTGAATACGGATAATAAAATGCAATAAAATAGTAAAAAATAATATAAATATAATATAATATAAACAGTCAAATCATTTCCTCGGAAGATGGATTGAAAATGGTAGATCAGTATAATGGCAAGCGGAGGTTCCTGGTTCCTGGATTTGTCGCCAAGGGGCGTAGGGGGACATTACTTGACGTCATTTGTAAAAGTAAAATCAATACATCTCAACTTTACAATAAAGAGTACAAAATGCATTCGGAAGTATAAGAAGAATGTTCTATAAAAAAGAGCTACAAATAAAATTGGACGAAAAGTAAATTCGTGCAATAGGGAGGGTGGTAACCCTTTTGGACATATAGAGCATTAGAAACTAGTTTGTAGAAGTGGATTTATTTATAATAACTACGATTAATATTATGCGTATTATTAGATCGCACACTGAGATTTCAAATTCAAAATAAAAAAAAAATTAAAAGTTATGTCTTTAAATTGCTGACCTATTTGAATCTTCCAATTGGCTCGATTTTCCTTATTCAATATTAATTAGCGCTCATCAATATTGTTGCGATGAATATAATCAGATTTAATAATTAAGATATAATTAAACAGTTTTGTTGCTGTTAAGGTACCCAAAATAAAAAAAAGTATAAAGTGTGGCATATCATTGTAACCAGGAGTTCTTTCAAAGCCTGAAATAAAAAATGCAGGTCCGTATTTAAAAAAAATTAAGTTGGCCTCTCTATCTCACAAATTATCAGCTAATTTGAAAATATAAAAATCAGATCCTAATAAAGTGGCTATGAGAATGTGCAATTAGTTTTTTGATTTTATAAAAACGACAGGAAAAAATAAAATGGATTTTCAAAAAAATCCGTTTTTTCCGAAAAACTCAGCAATCCTTGATATTATTTAAAAAAAAATCATGGCATCTTGGTGAACATCCCAAAGCGCCACTTTGCACCAATTTAACCATGTTCGTATCTATTAGGGTTACCGAGATACCAAAGCTCGTAGTATACCAATGCTCGTACTATAATTTGTATCACCCTGTATATCTTAATACCTAAATCGGAAGCTAATCCATGATCTAAGGGCAGAAGGTATTGGCAAAGTTTACAAAATTCGCTTGGGATTTTGTAAAGCAGACACAACAGCCACAAGGTACAGCTTTAATGACAAATTTAAAATAATTTGTAATACCACACACGGAAGACTGGATAAATGGTGTACTCAAACAACTGATGCTTAAAAAATTCGGTTTTTTAAAGTTGATTTTTAATCCCCATCTTTCATATTCTTCATGGCAAACTTTTGGCACAAAAACATTTCAAATTTATGATTTCAGTCTAATAGCTAGTTAGTTAACATATTTAATTTATGTCAATAATGACAGGTATTGATAATATCGATTTCAAATATCTCGAGAACCATTACTTATAGCGATATACAGTTACGGACGAAAAGTTATTACTCTTCAAATCAGAAAAAAATGTAGGTGGCGCTCCCCCCCCCCCCCCTACAAGTCCCTACAAATCAAAAACTCCCAGACACCAATTTTCAATTTTCCAAACATTTACGTTACTTCATAAATTATTTAGAAAAGAATATAAATAAAAATGAAACTTCTACACCCTGTATCTCCGAAACTAAGCATTTTAGGACATACATTTATACGATCTTTTTTACTTATTTTTATCTGCAGAATATGCTGCGAAGTTTCCGTAATACAGGTCGTACCACCCTGTGGATATGGACTAGAGTAACCTTGTGTAAATTAATTTTTTTATATTAGTTTCCTATTTGCCCTGCATTTTTCTTATAAATTTTTTACTACCCTGGTAATAATTTAGGCTTACTCCATTGATGTTTAAAAATACTCCCTAAATCCAGATTTCATATTCGATATCCGATAATAATGAGCGCTTTGATAAATGCATCACTTCCCCGTTGGTCAACAATTTTTGGAATCATTTAAATTCTTCACGATCGCTTTATCATCCCTGAAAGCGGCTAATTTAACCTTCGCTCCCTTCCTGTCTCACGCGGGGGCATCTTTTCGGTGGCCACAGGGCCGCGGCCGGTCATTAAGTTCACTTTCTGAAATGCCCCACATTCCGTTCTCGGCCCCAGGAATGCGACATCCAGCTTCCGATTATGGCTGGCGCGGTCTCGAAAATTTATGAACAAAGAAAGGCTAGTTCTCACTTCGCAGGCACAGGTAATGGAGACCCAGAAATTAGGATGCACTAATTACGAGCACCCGGCTTTTGAAAGTTAAGTCAACTTTCGGATAATTAATTATTTATTTCTCCAAAAAAATTCTATATCTATGGGTATTTCGCCACTGCAAGAAAATCTACAAAATAAAATAGTTATTTTCTGTAAACACTGCTGCGTTAATCCAGTGGAGACTAATTGTCAGCAGTGGCTTACAAATGAATAAATTTGCCTAACGGACAAAAAAAACGTTGCTAACATTTCGGAAAGTTTACCTCTTTCCGTCGTCGGAAGCAAAAAAATACAAAGAATAAAGAAAAAAAAAGACTATTTAAAATATTTAAATGGAACTATTCGAAAACACTTTATTTTTTTAAAACACATACGTCTCCAAAAACCGTTGATGTTCCGTTAAAATGACATTAAATCAAGTTAAACTTCAAAATTAACAATTGCTACCTGATAACAATTACTTAATAGGGTAAAACCCATGATACAATAACGGTTATTGTATCATGGTAAAAACCAAAAAGCTTCAAACTTTCTGTATGATTATTTTTAATTTGTTTTTAAAATTTAGGTATGCCATTTTTATTTATGTAATGTTCTTTAAAATCAAAGAAGCGATTGCCATACATTGCTAACATCTACAGATGCAAAAGCAATACATCTATAGAATTCGCAGCAGTGTTTACAAAAAATAACTAGTTTATTTTGTAGATTTTCTTGCAGTGGCGAAATACCCATAAAGGATTTTTTTGCAGAGATGAATCCGCAACATAGGTATAGACATTTTTTAATTATTTATTATTACATATTTTCGAAAAAAAAATTGTGGTTAAAATTGTTATATTGTGGTGATGGTATACCAGTGGAAGAAAACATATTTTATATTCACTCAGCTTTGCTGATGACCAAGTGGTAATCGCTCAAGACACTTACGCGACCTAGAATTTATGTTAAACAATAATTGTTGTCTAAATAGTTATTAGACTGAAATCATAAATTTGAAATATTTCTCTACTCAACGTGTTTATTTTTTGTCAATAATGACGTGTATTGACTATTTCCATTCTAAATATCTTGAGAACGGTTGCTCGTAGAGATTTTTACCAAGAGACATTTTCTACGCAAAAAGTCACGGAAATGTATATTCTTTTACTTAGTAGTTTTATACAGGTACATACGAATAGTTATTACTCTTCAAAACAGTTAAAACACATGTAGGTGGCGCTCCCAACAAATAGGAGTCATATTGACATTAAAATCAAATTTCTCATGTCAAAAAACTTCCAGACATCAATTTTTATCCAAATATTTACGTTACTTCATTTATTATTTGAAAAAAATCGAACTAAAAATAAAACTTCTACACCCTGTATCTCCAAAACTAAACATTTTAGAACATACATTTATACGAACTTTTTAACTTATTTTTATTTGCAGAATATGCTGCCGAAGTTTCCGGAATACAGTTCGGACCACCTTGTATAACAGGTATATTTTAAAAGTAGCTTATTTTTATTATTTTTTTAGAAAAAAAAAACCGATTTAGCATGTTAGTATATGACATAAATGAGCGTTGATTGGCGTATTCAAATAGTTTCGCTCACGTCCTGTTTCACCGGAAATGCCTACAACTTTTAATTTTTAAATGGTACCGTCGGTATTTTTTTACTTTATTCGACAGAAAATGGCCTTCTGAATAGAATGACAATTCTGAATCGTATGTCAATTTTTGAATTTCATATCGAATGCCATTTCAAATTTTAATCTGCCAGAGTGCCACGAGCGTAAATGTAACAGTTTGACTCGAAATACCAAGTATGTGGTACAAAATTATTCGTAAAAAATAATGCTTAATAAGTGCTTTTTCCAAATATGCTGATGAGCAGCCTCGTTCCATTTATAAACAGTTAGTAATGATTAAAAATATGATTTCGGCATATTTGAATCGATCGAGAAAGGACACTAAAAACTTTAGACAATCAAATATATTTTTCCAAAGCTCTTTGATTAAAAATTAATGATTTAAATTAACGCACTCATGGCACTCTAAATTGAAATTTAAAATGCTATTATTTTTAACTCAAAATGTTAAAGTTGACATATGATATGTAATTCTACTCAGAATGTAATTTTCTATCAAATAAAGTAAAAAATACCGATAGTACAAGTTAAAAATCAAAAATTGTAGTAATTTTCTTGTGAAACAGGAATAAGTTTCCGATACTAGTTGAATATATGTTTTTTAATCCCCGTTTATGTCATATATTAACATATTAATTTTGTTGTGTGTTATCTTAAAAAATAACAAAGTTATAGAGGTGAGCCACTTTTGAAAAATACCCGGTATAATAAAGGAAAAAAGAAATTTATAGAAACAGGTACAATAAAATTAAAACATATTTTATACAGGGTGTTTCAAAAAACATGTGCCATCTCTCGTGTGGAGATTCCTCACGTAAAAATAAGATTTATTTTTCATATCAACATAGGTCCGATTCTGCTTTGTTCCGTAGCTACAGGGTGTTAAAGCCTTAGCATTTTTTAGATTTATTATAATTTTCATCCAAGTACTTTTTTTTCTGGGTACTTTTAGCGTTTCGAACGAAATTTTGAGGGTAAAAGTTACTGTAAATGGGTTATCACGGGAATATTTTTCTAAAAAAAGCATGTACGCCACTGACTTTTTTTCTCTCGTTAGCGAAATAGTGTAAACTGTAACATTCAGAAACTTGGAAAAGTCTTAAATAAGTATTCGTTGATTCCTCATCAAAAAATATAAAAAAAGTTCCTATTAACATGGGTATGGAAATGCATAGTTTTAGAGTTACAGCTCGAGTTACAGGATGTTAAAATTTTTTAAAATTAAGTTTTTTGTAATTATCTTAAATACCATTATTTTTTTTATTTCAAATTGCTGTAGGTTGGACTAATAGTAATAATAACTATAATAGTAATAATATTTAATAATAAATAAGGTAAAATATATCATCTATTAATCTTATTTTTGTTTTAATTTTATTAATTGTGATGAATAAAATTGCGTTTATCTCGTTAAGGAATCGGAATTCGACAAAATATCAAGATATAACTTTGTATTATATTATATTATTACATAATTGGCATTAAATGGCCTACACAATTTTAATATCAAAAGAAAAAGTCAGTGGCGCACATGATTTTTTTAAAATATTCCAGTGATAACCCATATGCACGTCCATGATGAGTTTATCGTCACTTTTTTAGCATTAAAATATGTGGCACTTATAGTAAATTTTACCATCTAAAAGTACATGGAAGGAAATCATAATATAAATCGAAAATATGTTAAGACTTTAACACCCTGTAGCTACGAAACAAAGCAGAATCGAACCTATGTTGGTATGAAAAATAAATCTTATTTTTACGTGAGGAATCTCCACACGAGAATTGGCACATGTTTCTTGAAACACCCTGTATATTGTCATTATTATTTTCATTGACACAGTTTAAAATGTTAATTTACTAATAATTAAATGGGCATAGATAAATAATAAAAAAAATAATTACTATTTTGTTTAAATAAAAACTGTTGCTGAATCTATATAATGTAGTAAAATAAGATTTAAAATTAATAGTTCCGTTTGCGAAATACGCCATAATTTATTTCCGTTTCCCAAACGACACAATAAAAAGATATCCTCTCTCGTTTCTTTACAATTTTGGACAAAAATCAAAAAGATTTTGTTCCCAAAGTGGACCGACTGTCCACCCCCATCTGGCAACTGACGCATTCATTACGACAGCAGTTCGCATAAAGGCTTTACAATAATAAGTGGTCATTTTTCTAAGGGAGTCGAATGATGTCATTTCCAATATGTCGGAAATATATATACAAAAAGGATAACAGAAAACGGAAACAGTGTTGCCAAATGTAATTTGTTTCAGCAAAAAAGTAAAAAATATTTGTTGTTATCGATGCAGTTCTAGAAAATACTTTTTTCTACAATTGTGCAAAGAGTATCTATTTTTTTACACCATCTACTGTGTTAAAAATCAAAATTTTTTACACTAGTGCAAAAAACACTTTGACATTATTCATAATGACTTTAACTAAAGATAAAAATGTTAAAAGATAAAAATTTGTAAACTTCTGTGAAAATTTGTCAAAATCTGGAAGAAATACCAGTAATGGACACCTCTGGAAAAGAGTTTTAATTGAAGAACAAGAACCCGGGACCTCCGCGAGCAGAAATTAAAATAAAATTCAAAGGACTACTGGAAATAAAGTTTGTCCATCAATTACCTTAGTGAATTTTTCAAACTGCGACATTAAACTTGAAATGAACTCAAAAAAAGTTATTAAAAAAATAAAAGTGTGATTGTTAGTGGTAATATTATTCTGTGAATTATGGAAGAGGCCAGGGCCGGATCTACCTAAGGGCTGTTTGGGCTGCAGCCCAGGGCCCCGAGGTTACAAGGGGCCCCTAGACCCCGCTAAAAACAATAGAATAAAATTCACGTTAAAAAGTTTAAGCCAGACCAGATGGTCTTGCCACTATGATGCTGTAAAAGCGTTAAAAAATAATTATGATGACATTATGAAAATTCTCGAAAGTTTCAGCGAAAATGAGGTTGAGAAAGTTGATTTCCGGAAAGACACACGAAATTTATTCAATAAAATGGCGAAACTCGAGACTGTAATTTTGATTATCTTTTGGGAAGAAGTTTTGGAGAGATTTCATTTAGTTAATAAAAAAATACGCCTGGTTTGGACATTTGTGAAGGCAACAACTTAATTGTGTCATTAAAAGACTTTGTGAACAACATACGACACCAATCAGATCAAAAGCTAAAGGAATACGAAGAGAAAGCTAAAAAATTAAGTACTAGTGTGGGAATAGACTACAATGACATAAACAAGGGACGCATTACTCCAAAATTTTCAGATAAGTCTACAGGTGAATTCTGAGTATACGGCGCAGAAAGATTTAAAAGAGACACGTTAAACGTTGCGTTGGATAAGCTGATTATGGATTTAAATAAAAGGAGCCAAGTCTATGAGACATATAGCAAAATATTCAAATTTTTAATGGATTTGCAAGACAAAAATATCGAAAACATAGATTTGGAAATTGCACGTCATATTATTGATTATTTTATATATATATTTATAACAAAAGACTTGCAGTGTGATGACCAAATACCTGTCAATTTCTTTGACTGCAACCTATCAATTTCTTATACAAATAAATAAATAAAATTATTTTATTGTTTTTTTATATTCTTATATCACTCACTATTTCGGTTTCTCCCTCACCCAAAGGTTGCCTGGAAGAGATTGCTACCACAGCAATAAGGGTCACCTTTTGTACTAATAATACTTGCGTAGATTTAAGTAACATTTATGTTTTTGTGCAATAAAGAATATATTATAATAATAATATATCATTATAGAAACAGTTTTTTGACATGGCTATTAGTTGAGTACTTAGGTAGGCCCCTAAGATTAGTTTCAGCCCAGGGCCCTACAAATTCACGATCCGCCCCTGGAAGAGGCAGCTCACAATAGAACGGAATGGAGAAGAATTGTAAAGTCAGTTAAGAGCGACAACCAAAAAGTAAAGAGGCAACAAAGCAATGAGATTTTTGAATGTCTGGAGTGCGGTAGACAGATAACATCACGTATCGGGCTTTTCAGTCAGCGAGTAATGGCGGTATATGTATGTAATATTATTCAGTAAATTACTGAAAAAACTTTTTAATAAACATTTAAATAAGAATTTCGATTCGATCGTAGAAAAAATGTTGTGTGCAACATGTACAAAGAGCATATTTGTTGCACTCAGCATGATTGCAGCCCTCGACTTCGTCTCGAGCTGCAAAACTCATGCGTCGTGCAACAAATATGTCCTTTTTGCACTAGTTATACAAATATGTCCTTTAAATGTCAGCTTCCATATGAAAATTGGCATTACAGCCTGTTAAAAGTGCCAGGGAAGATTTCAACAGAAGATTTTTCAGAAGAACTCAAAAAATTACAGAAAATACTGTGAACTAAAATGAAAGACAGAAGTGTCTCTGTCATGTATCCTCTCGTGGACGGACTATATCTAATCTTTGATGCTGAAAAACTTAATAAACCTCCAATTATTATACCACACAAATAGTTCAGCCATGAAATGTGTCATCTTCCAATGATTCTTTTTGCCCATATCATACCTTGAATATTATTTGGTAGAGAAATATTTTCCTTCTCTCCTCACATGATCCAGATATTAACAGTTTCTTTGTTTTATTGTTCTTAATATTGCCTTTTCCTTTCCAACTATTAAGTGCCTCAGTGTTTGATATAACTTTCCTCAAAATTGAAAGTATTTTATAATAGTTTTCTTTTCAAAAGTAATGACAATGGCCACGTGTTTCAATCGATCGGCTTGAATCACTGTTTGTCCAATTCCATGCTTATCGCCATTTTGTGTATGTCCACCAGAATGTGTGTTCCTTCAATCTTTGCTTTAATTCATAAATATCAGATAAAGAAAGCATGCTCAAAAGCCAAAGAAAAATGTAAAAGATAAAAAGACTATTTTATTGAGATTTTATTTTTATTATTTGAGTGATGATATTAAACGAATATCTGGAAATTGGATAATGACGGCTCAGAAACGCAAGACAACGAGGAACTTAGAGGAGGTTTATGTCCAGCAGTGGACAGTGACAGCTATGCGATGATGAAAGTGAGTCCGATTGGCTCAATCCTATGAAAATTAGCCGATATACACGTAGTCAGTAAGACATATTAAATTGAAGTACATTTGGGGTTGTAACCCTTGGTATTACAAGGGCAAAATAAAACACTAGTTCATCAGAATACACCAAATAACTTTACTTTGAACACAGGATTCGCGTACTTTAGCACAGTCAGCACATGATTAAAACTCAAATGTTTTAACCATCTGCAGTGACCAATTGTTTTGGTGTATTTGTAGTGAACTAATGCTTTATTTTGCTGATACTTAATTGATTTAGTCTAAATCAATATAGTAACAACTACATTCTTCTTAAACTACTTATTTTTTCAAGAGCATCAAAAATACTAGGTTGCCAATCCAACAAAAATATTTTATTAACAATAAAAAAGTATAGATTTTACGTATATTAAAAATTTATTTACTTACATTAAACATGGCAACACTGGTATTTTAGCAAACCGTTCATTTTTGACCAATGTCCGAGAAGAATACAATGCAACCCCACCTATTGTTCCATGCAGGGGTGGTTCACATCATTACTTGAGATTACTGCCCAATTCTCTATTTGAAATATGTGTTCAAATACCGAATGTCCCAACACGTTCTATAAATTCGGTATAGTTCGACTTGCGTTAATATTAATTTTAGTTTGAAATATTTATTGTGTCCAACAGTAGATTCATTTAAAGTAAAGAAAGTAAAGTAAAACAAAAAAATACATATTTTTTGAGTTTGTTTTAAAACATTTTGAAATAGAGTAGGTTGCTGTGTTATATTAAATTTTTATACTCAAGTTTCTTCAAACCCAGGTTTGACATACTGCTGCTAATAAAAAGTAAAAAATATATTTGGATTTATATACAAGTGCCGAAGTGCCCAATATTCGGATAGTGGACATGGAGGTACCTACTACGTGTTTTTGGAAACAAAGTTGTTATGTATTACATATTATAAAATAATAGTATATTGTTTTATTAGGAGTAAAAATGGCACTTTCTGTGGCGAGGCTGTAGCCGAGGCACAAAAAATAATTTTTCCTCCGAATAGGACATGCTATTTTTTTCCAAACGCCACAAATATTTTTTTAAACAATTTCAAACGTTCCAAATAATATAAGAAGTCATACCTTGTATGTAATTATATATAGAAAAATATATAGAATTAAATAATATATAGAAAAACGGTTGGTTGAATTTGACACTGTATGTCAGTTTAATTATATATTTTTGTACTTTTATGCTTAGGCGTAAAAGTGCTTCACTTTTATGTCTAGGCGTTAAATGACTTTTCTATATTATTGTCAATTACGTCGCGTCGTAAAAATTAATACTTTTGTGAGTTTGATTGTTCGATAATTTATCCGTTCTTCATTTTTACCAATAGCATCATCGAAAAATACTAGTGCTATATCAAAAATTTGAAGAATTTTTACAAAGTCACAACAAAAAAATTGTTGTTCGAATATGCAAATTTGTTAAATATTAAGGATATTTAACATTTACAGATATGGCCAAGCTTTCTGCAATTTAATATAACTCGTTTATCTCCTATTCGTGTCTTGATTTTTTCCATTGCCTATAGCAAATTAAATTTCAATATGCATTAAAGCTTGTTGAGACCTTACGGAAATTTTTTATTCTTCAAGATATTTTTAATTTTTGCCGTAAAAATAAAAATAACAAAACGATATTATTCAAAAATAAATCAAAATTAAAATATGAGTTTTTTTAACTTGGTGGATGTGAAACTGTTATAGACATATGCTTTATTTGTTGGAATAATTTTTTATCTTTGATAACCTGTTGGTATAATTGATGGATTGCACTTTTGTGTATCGATTGATGGTTCATAGTTTAAGTTAGAATAAAAAGCAAACCTATGCAAGATAAAATATAATTAAGATTGATTTACTTAATTCTAATTTACATATATTAATTTAAATAATTGAAATACATCTTAGAAACTAAATTCCATTATCACATTAACTACCACAAATATTTGGCTCTTCTAACCTAAATCTGAATTTTCCCACTTCATTTAAAAATAGTTTTTTTGTACTCCTTATGATATTTGAGACATTTTAGATAGATAAATGCTGCCACGGTAATTGTAATTTATTTCTTATAAAGCTCAGCTTGGCTTTTGTAACATTTCTTTATACAAATAATTTGGATAATTTTAACTTTTATGACTTGTACCAGTATTTTATTGTTTTGTTACTTGACGTTGTTCGTTTGACAAATATGTTTGACTTACTTTGATTGTGATTCGCGAAACATGTTGACTAAATTTTTTTTAAATAGTAAAAATTTTCAATAATTTTTTTTATACAAGACTGTAAGTTTGAGTCTCCTGTCCCTCATTAGAGAATTTTAACTAGTGATGGGATAAATCGAGCGAAAATTTGCTCGAGTACTCGATTGAAATAACCGGCATCGCTCGATAAACGAGCGATGCAACTGACGAGTTGCGAGCGACGAACGCAAGCGATCCTAGAATGAAATAAATTAAATTCCAATTTTAATGTGACATACTCGATAAAAAGCAGAGCGAATTTTCTACATACGTTGCGAGCGACGAACGCAAGCGATCATAGAATGAAATTAATTAAATTCCAATTTTAATGTGACATACTCGATAAAAAGCAGAGCGAATTTTCTACATACATCGCAGATAGCAAATTTATACGACGTTATACGTTGCGTATCTGAGTGACAACATTTTACGACCTAATTCGACAATGCTTTGAAATAAACTAAATCAAGCGATCAAGCGAATCGCTCGTCGCTTGCTGCTTGCTACTTGCCATTCATCACCGAAAGAATATGTTCTCTGTGCACACAACTTACTGATTGGCGTTACGAGTGCAACAAGCGACGGGCGAAAAACGTATTTTTAAATACGAGTGATATTTCGCTCGAGCGATCGTTCGATTATTGAAATCGCTTGAAACTCGGGTACTCGATTATGGAAATTAATCGGTTTTTCCCATCACTAATTTTAACTAATTATTATGTACTCGCATTGCGTCGCTGAACGCTTACTTAATAATATTTAAGTTAATACGACAATCTATAATACAGACATATTTAACATATAAAAACATGAAATTTTAAAAAAGAGTAATTGAGAAAGTTGTTTTAATAATGGTCACTTTTTTAGGTTCGGGTGAATCCCGGGGTAAATTTTCAGGTATAGCTGTTAATAATAAGATTTTCTATTAAACTCGGTTATTCGGTTATATACCTTACGGTTAAACTACCTAGATACAATTTTCTCCAACCAGCTACTGGATAGGGTCAAGTTGTTTCTTCAAAGATCTAAGTAAGATCAAAACTTCTTAATTTTCTGGAAGATAAAGAAAACCAAAAAATTGACTTGAATTGATATAATTTGCTAAAAAAATATCTATCTATAATTTGTGCTGCGTATTAGTACTAATCACTTATCCTAAATTTCTGTAACACAGTATTGCCAACTAAACTACTCAAAACAATTATCGCATACTTTTAAAAATTATACAGGTTGGTCCGAACTGTATTCCGCAAACTTCTGCAGCATATTCTGCAGGTAAAAATAATTAAAGAACTTCGTATAAATGTATGTCCCAAAACGCTTCGTTTCGGAGATACTGGGTGTAGAAGTTTCATATATATTTCGATTCTTTCCAAATAATTTCTGAACTAACGTCAATATTTTGATGAAAATTGGTGTCTGGGGGTTTTTTGACATGACAAATTTGATTTGGTGTCAATATGACTCCTATTTGTCGGAGGCACCATCTACATTTGTTTTAACTGTTTTAAAGAGTAATAACTTTTTGTACGTACCTGTATAAAACTATTACTATTAAGTAAAAAAATATACATTTCCGTGACTTTTTGCTTAAAAAATATCTCTTGGTAGAAATCGATATGAGCAACCGTTCTCAAGATATTTAGAATGGAAATAGTCAATACATGTAATTATTGACAAAAAATAAACACGTTAAGTAGAAAACCAAATATACAGGGTGGGCCAATGGAAACTTTCCACCCCAATTTTTCTCGTTTAAAATTAAAATTTGGAAAAACGCCCGGACACTTCGATTTACTTTTCGAGAGGGAAAAGAAAATATCATAAAATCACTTTTACACCTATAACCTCCAAGGCGGGGGCGGCCCCGCCCCTAAATTCTTAAATGGAAAGGGGGGCCGAGTGATACCTCATGTGAAAGGTCTTTCAATTCCCTTTTTAATGATATAGATATCATGTACTTTCGTTCAGTACTTTTAGAGATTTATTGATTTAAAGTAGATTTTAATTTATCAGCTAAGTGGTGAAAAAATCGGTTTTTATTTTTTTTCTCTCTCTGTGTGTATTTTTTTGGCAAACTATGTATACTAAAAATTAAGCTTTCAAATATAAAAGCTTAAATTTTTTTAATTTTTTAAAATTTCTAAAAATTTTCCCTGCCAAAATTGAGCATTTTTCACTTATTCCGAATTGAAAGATTTTTGGGCGTGGCTCGATGCAGATTGATTAGTTAAAATTTTTGGTATACATAGTTTGCCAAAAAAATACATACGGAGAGAGAAAAAAAAATAAAAACCGATTTTTTTACCACTTAGCTGATAAATTAAAATCTACTTTAAATCAATAAATCTCTAAAACTACTGAACGAAAGTACATTATATCTATATCATTAAAAAGGGAATTGAAAGACTTTTCACATGAGGTATCACTCGGCCCCCCTTTTCATTTAAGAATTTAGGAGTGGCGCCGCTCCCGCCTTGGGGGTTATAGGTGTGAAAGTAATTTATGATATTTTCTTTTCCCCCTCGAAAACTAAATCGACGTATCCGAGCGTCTTTCCAAATTTTAATTTTAAACAAGAAAAATTGGGGTGGAAAGTTTCCATTGACCCAACCTTTATAAAAGTTATTTAACTAAGATGGAAATTTGTGAAATTTTTATTTTTTTAAATTAATCATAAAATTTTCTGTTAAAAAATGACGATAAAACAGTTTCTGTTCAACATTTGGCACAAAAACGTTCAAATTTATGATTTCAGTCTAATAACCACTAAGTCAATAAGTTTAATTTATGCCAATGATGATAGGTATAGTCTGTCCAACGAGAAGATCCATGACAGTGATAGATGTGTCTGTCATTTTAATTTAAAAGTAGTTTATTTTATTTTACAAAGAAATAAGTTGGTACAACTGGAACGCATAGCAGGAAATATTTAAAATTTGATTGACAAGATGACAAGTGATTACTTCAAAATATTGTGAAAAAAACTGTATAAAACTGAAAAAATGTAATCGAGTTATTTTATTTAATAAAACCGGTATGTGTTAATACAAAACAAACTACATACAGAAAAAAAAAGACACTACATACCAAAAAAATATAAAAAAGAACTACTTTTACTTTCAAGCTTTATGAAACTACCCGCATTTATGATTATATTTATCAATATAACTTATGTACAAATACAAATTTGTAATATTCCACAGGAATAAATAAAACAACATAGGTAAATAAAACAAACTATTTTATTAATAATAACACCTACCAAATTTTATACCTTGAAGGTTGATTAATTAACTTTAATCTTAATTTTTTTAAACCAGTACCTCTCGACATTATTTTTCTGCAGTACTAAAATCCATTATTTACCTATCGTGTGATGTCGATATTTTACAGCTACTCCAGTTTTTAGTATGTGTTTTATACAAGATGCACTTATCTACGACGAGATGGTATACAAACTTTAACGATGGGGTGTATAAGACTTTCTGTCTGGGCAGCGAGTATTAACCATAAACTGTGCTCTGGGTCTACAGTTAAATTTCACTCGATTTTTCCTCCACTTGACTTCAAAAGACACAAAACACACGTAATAATACGAATCAAGGTATTACCCGAATCAAAATGCATCATCTTCCAAAACGCAGGGTATTTAACAAAAGTTGACACAAAATTATAACCTATAATTTGGCAAGACTTTGACAAGCGTCAAAAATGACAAAAATCTAAAGGCGAGTTCATACGCATCGGCGTCCGTTTATCGTTCATCGTTCCGTCAAACCAATAAAATTGAAATACGATCTGTCATTTTTTAAATAAACCAATAAAACTGGTTAAAAACAACAAGACACGACGCATGACGGATTTATATTTAAACCCATCCATAGATAACTTAAAAATTATTAGAAACTTTTTTTAGTAAAATAAATAGATTGGTATGGGACGTCATCTGCTTTTCTTCTGTCATCGTCTGTCGAAATCTTACCTGAGAAAAAAAAACAGAGTATATTGATAATTTCGATTCCAAATATTTTGAGAACCATTACTCGTAATTATTTTTACCAAGAGACCTTTTTTACGTAGAAAGCGTCGTAAATGTATATTTTTTTACTCAGTAGTTTGATACAGGTACAGACGAAAAGTTATTAATTTTCAAACCAGTTAAAAATTATGTATGCTTGATGGATTTTAACATATAAGGTGTCCTGTGTCGATAGATTTATTTTAATCTGGTCTTAATTTTAGGAGAGATATAGGGTAACAGGAGCAAAAATCGGAAGACAAGAATAAATAGTGGATCTAATACAAGCTGAAATATGTCGATCTCCTCAGAACTCGCTGTAGAACTTGATTTAAATAGAGAGCCAGAAGAAACTGTAGCTAATGTAGCTTTGTTCGGGTTCTTGTTATTTCCGATTCTGAACCGTCCTAGAACTCTGCAGAGCATGCCCAATGGGAGAATAGTGGGATCAGTGCCTCACGTGCGAATCATCAGCACTCTGTGTTGAATATGACGTCGGAACGTATATGTGTGATGTGTGCGACTACTGTAAATATTCTACCTAATTTTCTCTTTTAATAAATATTTGAATACTTTTTTAACAATATTTTATTTACCTTTTTAATACAAACAATATATCTACTGCTATTTTGGTGGTATTCCAAATTACCTGCATGTTTTACGTCGGCAGAGAGTGAAAAAATGATTTAAATTACTTTAAATACTTTGAAACTTTTGTATGGCGCACAACACATGTAAAGCTAAGGCACGCTATTTATTTTATTTAAAATAATCAACAATTAAATTTTTTGCAATTTTTTTTGTAACTACTATTCCAAAATACCTTCACTTCCTCTATCATCTTACGAATCTTCATCATCAATCTGCTGTGATGCCGCAGATCTGTTTCCCTTTTTTTTGGTTTTCCTAGAAAACTAATATGCTCCATGCGAATCCATTCTGACCAATGTTCACTTGAGAATTAACTACCAATTTCCGCTCGACAGCTTCTGGTCAGCATAAACTTTAGAGGAAGGACAACATACACCACTTAGAAACGGACAATAAGGAACAAATTAGCCGTCGTGTCATTTATGTGGTTTTCGTGTTTGTTTGTTTTTATGGTTCCGGTTCCTTCGGTCCGAGAATCGCTGGAACTGGGACCAGATAACCGGCGATAATTTATTAGTTGTTTGCACAGCTCGGAGCGTTTCTTGCGAAATCTAGCTGTGACCAGCTGCTTGAAGGGGTGGCAGCGATGATAAAAATAAGATTTTTAAATTTAGATCGGGGATGCAATTGACGCCTCGGAAGACGAAATTTGAAAATTA
This sequence comes from Sitophilus oryzae, assembly GCF_002938485.1. NCBI lineage: Eukaryota > Metazoa > Arthropoda > Insecta > Coleoptera > Curculionidae > Sitophilus > Sitophilus oryzae. The sequence continues at coordinate 3,601,260 of NW_022147434.1, read as the reverse complement.
TTTTTGCTTTAGTAGAAGTCAAGAAGAGTTTTTCTTGTTTCGACAGACCGATAATTTGACACTTTTAGAAATTTAACAGGTGTTGGTGGTTAAATCTGGCTGTCATATTTTATTTATATATGTTAATAATACCAATTTGTTGTAAGGTACATACGCTTAATTCAATCAATTATACAGGGTGCTACAAATTCGAGGTACGAGCATTGGTATCTCGGAAACCGTAATAGATACGAAGATGGTTAAATTGGGGCAAAGTTACTCCTTTGGATGTTCACCAAGATGCCATCAAAAAAGTTATAAAAATTTCAAGGGTTGCTGAGTTTTTTGGAAAAAAACGGATTTTTTGAAAATAAATTTTATTTTTTCATGTCGTTACTTTTTAGAAAATCAAAAAACTAATTACACATTATCATAGCCACTTTATTAGGGCTATCTGATAGCATTTTCAAATTTTCAAATTAGCTGATAATTTGTGAGATACAGAGGCCATCTTATTTTTTTTAAATACGGACCTGCATTTTTTATTTCAGATTTTGAAAGAATTCGGTCTCCTGAGTACAATGATATGCCATACTTGATACTTTTTTTTGTTTTGGGTACCTTAACAATAACAAAACTATTTAATTATTATTTAAAATAATTTCAAGTCCGACTCTGGTTTTTAAATTATTTAATCTGATTATATTCATCGCAACAATATTGATCAGCACTAATTAACATTGATTGAAAAAATTGAGCTATTTGAAAGATTCAAATAAAGAATATCCAGGTCAGCAATTTAAATATATACTTTTTACCTAACCTAACCTAACCTAACTGTTTTTATTGTGAAATTGAAATTCTCAATGTCTAATTTAATCTAATAATATGCATAATATTAATCGTAGTAATTATAAAAAAAAATCAACTTTTACAAACTAGTTTTTAATGCTCTACGTTTTCGAAAGGGTTACCACCCTCCCTAATGCACAAATTTATTTTTCATTCAATCTTCTTTATAGCTCTTTTAACATATCTTCTTCTTATACTTCCGAAGAAATAAAATTTGATTGTTTATATTCATATTTATATTATTATTTATTTTATATTATTTTGTTGCGTTTGATTTTTCAAATTCAATATTTTACTTCACGCCATTGTTAGGTTTGAAAGCTTATCAATATTATAACGATGAATAGATTAAATATTTAAAAAAAAGAGCCGGACTTGAAATTCGTTTAAATGAATTGTATTCAAATGTTCCAAACAAAAAAAAAATATTAAGTGTGGCATATCATTGTACTCGGGAGTATTTACAAAAATTAAGTTGGCCTCCGTATCTCACAAATTATGAACTAATTTGAAAATCTAAAAGTAGCACCCTGTATAGGGTGATTTATGGTCGATGGTACGTTAGCCGTTTAAGGAAAAACGGTGAATTTTTTTGAAAATTTGGAAGGAAGATGTAAATGATCTATTTGTGTCACTTGTTGCCTTGAATTGCCGTTCGATGTATAGAATTCAAAGAATTAAGGCTTAAGTATGAAACTGATGAAAGAAACTAGATGTAGTACGGGTACTAAAGGAGTTAGGTACTACTGAAAACTCTACACAAATATCTTACCATAGCACATGATCTTTTAAAATTGAAGAAAGAACTTTGAAAATGAAAGAAGATGTATTTGTGGTATTAGCATCATATACTTATGTGTTTACATTTATTTATGTTCATGGATACAAAAAGATATCTATTTCTTCTTTGCTGTTTTCCAAATAAAACATTTAAAAAATTAAAGAAATTATTTATTTTTTTTTGGATTCACTGTTTTTTCTGTTTTTTTTTCTCTAAATTTAATTTAATTCCTCTACATTTAATTCATTATTTACTATGTTGCCTTATAATCATGATATTATGCGTTTTAACTGAAATTTGTTGTTCCAGAAATACACATTTCCTTTTACAAAAAACTTCATAGGTTATTTCTGGGCTCGACCAACCCAAACCTTTACACTTATTTAAGACTCGCCCTGTATAGTAGTGTATAGTTCATGTAATAAAAAGTTCGCTTCATTATAGACGGTTTAGATTTACGCGGTGCTTTCAAATAAAGTTACCCCAGCGTAAAGCAAGAGACTCATTTAATATAATAACAATTATATAATTATGAATATATAATTATTTATATAAAAAAATACAAACAACACTAGAAGAAATCTTCCGTTAACTGGACTGGAACAACAAAGGATTGAAAATAGATGGGGAATATCTTAACCATCTAAGATTGGCTGATGACATAGTTCTAATTGCCAATAGTCCTGAAGATAAACTGAAGACAGCCAGCAATCAAGTCAATCTCAAATGAATTTAGCAGAAACTAATGTACTTACAACAAATTAGTAAACAGAAAAGATATTCTAATAAACAACACAACACTGGGAAGAGTAGAAGAATAGGTATATACATTTGAGACAACTAATACACAGCTCGGGATTTCTACTACCAGAAATCAACAGAATAATTAAGTTAGTATGGAGTACTTATAGATGAAACTTAATCATATTCAAACCTAGAATGACACTCCATCTAAAGAAGAAAACATTCAACCAATGTGTACTACCAGTCATGAGTCATGACCTATGCATGCGAAAGTCTTAAAACGGACATTATAAGTGTACACAGAAAGCGATTAAGCGTTGAGCGATGCTATGCTATGCAATGCTATGCCTTTATCGCTTGCTATATTTTCATCGTGTTCAAACAGAAGAAAACTGCACGAGGCACGTCGCACAACGCTTAATGGAACGAAATTTGCTAGGAATAACCAAGAAAAATCTAAATAGAGTGAATACGACGATAGACCTAGGTAATAGCTGTCATTCACAGAATCAAATCCCTCAAGTGGCAATGGGCAGCACACCTGACAAGAAGGACGGACAACAGATGGACCACAGAAATTACAGTATGTCACCCAGGAGGAATTAAAAGACTCAGAAGAAGACGACACCTGAGATGGGACCATGATATTAGGAAATTAGCAGGAATAACTTGGGCGCGCATAGCCAATAATAAACAACAATGTATCCAACTACAAAGAGAATTTCTAAATATATGATGGAGGCTACACCATAATTAGAAGTGGTTGAATAAGCTGAGAATCATAATGATGTAGATGCTAATTATCTATAAAAAATATATTTATATTTATGCTTATTGATAAAAGCGTCCAGATATTAGGCAACATTTGCAATACGAAACATAAATATATATTTTATAAAAAATTATCATTATCATTATCATCATTCTCAACTTATTCAACCATTTCCAATTATGGTGTAACCTCCCTCGCATATTTGGAAACTCTCTTTGTAGTTGAGTCCATTGTTGTTTATTGTTGGCCCCGCATTTGTGTTCCCACGCAGTCTTCAACCACTGACAGGATAAGAAAAACTTCTGATTTTTTAGTTGGCTGGGAAATAACGATCGATGGCATTTCCCATATAAATTTACATATAAAATGATCTTCATTTCATAGCCATCGCTGATGCCGTTTTTTTTTCTATCAACTTGATAATCAATAATAATTTTATGGGCTAAAAGCATTCGAGGAAAAAGTAAATCAGTCCAAACGTATATATCCGAATAAAGCCAACACATAAAGCAACAAACAAGGAAAAAAATCAGGCCAGAACCTATCAAAATACGCGTAGCAGAGTTCAACCGCCCACAACAAAGGCTATAAATAATATTTTTAATAAGGAGAAAAGCCGAGAGCGAAACGGCCACGGTTTTTTTCCATCGATGGCGCAGAAAGAAAACCCTCCTCGACCAAAAAACATTAAAAGCCCATATAACTTGGGATCCCGAGGGATGCGAATCCGGGGATGGAATAGAGAAAGGGGGAAGGAAGATATAGGGGGCGACGACGGAGCCAACCTACTCCCCCTTTGCTCCCCTATTCTTTTTTTCGTCTCGTGACAGTCGTCGTCGATATGTGTTTTAGTATCGAACGGTAATAAAATCTAAAATGGCTGCTGGCATCGAGCTACGAAGGGTGGAGTTTCCCTACACTTCAGACTGTTTTGAGGTCTTCGTGTGAATGGTGAGCAGTGGCGGCTATATACAGAGTACTTTGATTAAAAGTATTTTAATATATCATATTAAAAGTATTTTTGATTTCTTCTAAAATGTTTCCTTCATTTTTCAGGCGTCCTAATTCTTCTGTTTTACTAACTATAAATATATCGCTTATTTTATGAATAATGTTAAAGAATTAAAATACTTAAGTACGTAGATAAAAATAATAAAAAAGTTCGTATAAATGTATGTCTTAAAATGCTTAGTTTCGGAGATACAGGGTGTAGAAGTTTCATTTTTATTTCTATTTTTTACAAATAAATTCTGAAGTTACGTCAATATTTGGATGAAAATTGGTATCTGGGAGATTTTTGACATGAGAAATTTGATATGACTCCTATTCGTAGAGGCGCCACCTACATATTTTGCAGGATGCAGGTGGCGCCCTCTACAAGTAGCAGTCATATTGACATCAAAATCAAAGTTCTTATGTCAAAAAACTGCCAGATACCAATTTTCATCTAAATATTGACGTTATTTCAGGAATTGTTTGGGAAAAATCGAAACAAAAATGAAACTTCTACACCCTGTATCTCCGAAGCTAAGCACTTTAGGACATACATTTATACGAATTTTGTTAATTATTTTTATCTGCAGATTATGCTGCCAAAGTTTCCGGAATACAGTTCGGACCACCCTGTATATTGTTTATAATTAAAATACTACTGTTTGAGAATAGAATCCAAACAGAAATCATCTTCCTAGTGAACCCAGTGACTTTTTACTTGCAAACAGATTTGTCCAACTAGCAAAAAACCATTTAATATTTCAAGGGGTATGTACAGGGTGTCCCACTAAGAATAGCTCTCGGCTGTATCTGGGAAAGTATTAGCCGTAGAGCATACGGAAAAAAATATTTATAACTAAAGGGGCTATGAGAAATTGCTGGAAATTATTTTCAAGTTTCTAAAACGGCCGCTAGAGGGCGCAACTGCTATGGAAAATTAGAAAATACATTTTTTACAGAATTTTGCCTATATAATGGGTACTATAAATAATAGCTTCATAATCTTTAGTCAATTTTGGACTTATTTTTGTTAGAACCATTTTCCCCTATCTGCTAAAATAAAGTGGTGGGGGAAGGTTAGATCTGTCTTTATTTAAATATTAATAACTCCGGACTCTCTGGATGATCAGAATCCAATAAACGAGGGCTCGTTTAAAAGAGCATTTCTTACTCTGTATTATACCATAAAATTAATAATAAGATTTTGAACGTAGACGCTAGGGGGCGCTTTTTTATAATTTAACAAACATAGCGCGTTTTTTCAAAAAAATTAAATACGATAGTTAGGCAAATGCATACAGAGAAACAAATGCTTTTACTATAGTACTATCTTTGTCGGTTGCTCACAAATCCTATAACTTTATTTCAAGAAGTATAAGTATTTGCTTTAACTTTATTCATACCACCCAGTATATGAAATTTTAACTGATAGTAAAGAGTAGTAAAAGCTTAAAAAGTCAGCGAAAACCGCATCTTGGTATCTTCTTTCAAACTGAAGATATTAGCAAAATTATAATAAATACCAAAAAATAAGCTCTTAATTACCTTATTTTTACAACACGATATCAGTACTATCAGTAGCCCTCTTGATTATGCCCATTCTAATAAAAAATATAGTATTGATAACAGTTAGTTTATTTTAAAATCGACGATAATATACCAGAATAATAGAATACGAGATGTATTAATACTTAATAATTAAGATATTAATAACAGTGAACAAGAAATTATGATTCAGTGAAGTCATGGTACGCTTTGGAAAAAAGTTCCTTTTGACGTAATAGTATAAACGTTAAATTGTTATTAGATCAATATTTTGATAGTCTTAGCAGCGTTTATTATCTTTTGATTGCTTTTTCAAAATGCCCAAGAACTTCAACTACTTCAAATAATAAAGGCAAAATAATTTCCAGCAATTTCTCATAGCCCCTTTAAGATACATCCGAGAGCTATTCTTAGTGGGATACCCTGTAGGTACATATCCCACGGACAGTATATACATAGTATAATTGTTAGTTGTATATACATACTTGTATGGCAATGGACAGGACACCTGGTAAGAAGAACGAACAACAGATGGACCATCAAAATTACAGCATACCACGAAGAATTAAGAGACCCAGAAGAAGACCGAACCTGAGATGAGACCATGATATTAGGAAATTAGCAGGTATAACTTGGGCCCGCATAGCCAACAATAGACAAAAATTGGCTCAACTACAAAGAGAGTAGGTATCTAAATATGTGAGGAAGGCCACACCATAATTGGAAATTGTTGAATAAGCTTCATGATGATGATGACATACTCTTATTGTGTATTTTTGCATTGTGTGTATTCCTGTGGTTTGTTATTTGGAATTTTTTATAAATGGTTTTTTGGTTTCCTATAAGTATGTAAGAGTATATTACATACCTAAAAGGGTAATCTTTCATTACTGTCGAGAGATTAACTAAATCTCAAGACAATAATGAAAACTTTCCTCCGAGGTTTGTATCCTATTTTATTTACAACCACATCATTAATTGAAAAATAGTATTTTATTTTGAAAAAAAATATGGACAATTTGTCGTTTTCTGTTTTGGCATTTCCATATCTATATTTACCGGTACCAGTGGTTGTCATAGCGCAAACCTTCAACAGCAAAACAAACAACTAAGTGACAGTTTTGAATTTCTGGTTCGCTTTTTCGAATTTATATAACATAGAAAGCCAAAATGTTGTCGGAAAGTTCTGATAATGAAGACTACCTACTTTAATATTGGTACTCCAACAGAACTTACAGAAGCTGTAAAAAGAGCAGAAGCCAGTTTACTTCCAGAGAAAAGTAGGGGGCGATATGAAATAGCATTGAGAGTATACGAAAAATGGTGTGACGAAAGAATAAGAATATTGCTTCGGAGACAGTCTTGATGGCATATTTTAGCGACATGGCAAGACAGAAAAAGCCATCTACCCTTTGGGCTATGTACAGCATGGTACGGACAATGCTAGAACTAAGGGAAAAGATTGACATATCAAAATATCACAAACTCGTCGCTTTATTAAAAACCCAAGAATGTAGGTTTTAAGCCAAAGAAGTCTAGCATTTTTACCTTCAACAAATAAATGTATTTAAAACTTAATCTTCTTGTTTATTTTTGTTGGTGTTAGATAAGTATTTAATAAAGATATTACAAGAATATTTTGCTTAATTAAATGAGGCTGGAAATAAGAAAAACCGACTGAGGGAAATGGGCGAGGGAAATGGGTGAGGGAAATGGATGAGGGAAATGGGTAAAGAAAATGGAACAGGGAAGAAATGTAAATAATTTGACACTTTCAAATTTTTTAAAAGACAGTTATGTCAGTAGGTATTACATATGTGGTTGTAAATAAAGTCTCTTACTTATACTCTGCTAGATATTTATAGAAAACCGTCTTTTTTTTGACACTTTAATATCAAAGAATGGCTAAAGATTATATTCTCTCTATATCCAAAAGAACTTATTTCATAAACGTTAAATTGCCATATATCCTTGGTTTTCTGAATAATAAAGCTTTATATTAAAATCATAACTAACATAATAACGAAAATAATATCAGTTAGTAAAGGAGTGAGAGGAAAACACATCTCCATACCAAAATAATATTCAGGAATCTTGAGGTGCAAACAAATTGTTTTAATACAAAATTTTAATAATTATAAAATACTGATTGTATTTATTTTATTTGCAATTGAAAAAGGATCTTTTGTTTACTGATTAGGTTATTTGTTTAAAATCAAAAACAGTGTGAAGCTGTTTTCCATTTGGACATTAACAACTAATACAGTAGCATTTCACAAACAAGTAACTTTTATATACTTCTTTTTGATTGGCAAGATACCCGGTTTTATTCCCAGATATATTTTGTGGCTGTGATTATTTTTTCATATATTTTTCTCCAAATTTCACCGCCACTGTTCCTGTGAGTAAGTGACTCACGCGGGGGTGGAGCCGCTCGTAACTTAGGGGATCGACAGATGCGTAGGGTTGTTTATATCGGAATTAAATTGGATTCAGGTAACAATACATTCCATTAATTTACTGCTCTTTTGCATTTTGACAATGTATCTTGACAATATAAAAAGAGACATTTGGCATGAACATGGCATGAGTTATACGCAGTTTTACGATGTTTATATCGTACAGCTGGGATTGTTAAAGAACAATCTTTATATTCTTTTGTTAAAAATAAGTTAATATTATAAAATATTACTCGTATTCTAATTATAATTATTAAGGTTGAAAATGCTTAAAGCAATAATTTTCATAAATCCATGATTAAAATGTAAGTTTCTGATAAATATATTAAAGAATAAATAAAAACTGAATTTATGAACATGGAAACGTTGACGTATTACAAATTAGCTAAAAACTTCAAAGAACAAATTGTAATGAGCAAATGCAAAAGCCAGAACAAGACTTCTTGGTTTTGCAGGGTCCTGTCTTGGTCTTGCTGAAAGACTCTTGCAAGTCTTACATTTTTTTAATAAATTTTTACTTAAGGCACTATTTACATAGAAAAACTTAAATAAATAGTAGATTTAGAAATTTCATTAAAATAAAACCTTATTTTTTTATGGAACACCCGGTATTTTATTTCATTTTTGGATTCTTGGGCCCAAAAAAAGGCATTTGTTATAAGTGTTAAATATGTTTAAAATCTTTAGTTTTTGAGATATTTAAATTTGCATTCTACAATAGAATAGACTATTAACACTCTGTACATTACTTTTCCGAATTAATTCTTATGCTGAGTTTAAAGGTAGAGAAATAAACTTTACTGAAAAATGGTATTGATTCCTTAAATTTATACAGGGCTATCAAAAGTTGCTGATCTATTTTAAGGATATATTTTATATAAAAACTTTGTTATTTCAAATGTAACACCCTGAATTTTTTTAAATAGGTCGAAGCAGATTCAAATGCTCTTTCAAACTATATTAGGGTTTCCTATACCTATCTAGGTCAGATTTTGAATAAAAAGCGATTTTTAAATAAAATTATAATCAAGATGGCTGGTGTCGCCATGGCAATTTTGTAGTGACAGTTAGTAACTATTTTCAAAGTCGACATTAGTTTATGGACACTATTATTTATAATTTATAACAGTTTACTTAAATTTACCTACAATAGTTTAATAAGTAAGTATTCATGTTTATATCAAGAAAAATAAAGCAGTATCTGCTGGCGGAACGAATAGATATGTTACTAGTGATATTATTTTGTGAGGAAAATTGCTTCTTGGCCTCAAGGGCTTATGCTCAAAGATATCCAAATAGGAATCTTCCTTATAAGAATTTCTTTCAAAAACTTCTTGTCCTATTTCGCCTGGTAGTGTGTAAACTTATTAGGCAGAAACCTGTCGTTGGAAATGAAGAAAATGAATTTGCCGTAATTGGCTCTTTTATAGAAAATCCATGTATCTACAAGTCATCGTAAAATAATTCAAAGACTACTTCTTCGAATAATAAACACATATTTAATAAATATTATTTATTAAACTACTGTAGGTAAATTAAATAAAAGTAAACTGGTATAAATTTAAATAAGTCCATAAACTAATTTCGATTTCGAAAATAACTACAAACTGTCACTAGAAACTTCCCATGACAACACACTAGCCATCTTGATTACAATTTTATTGAAAAATCGCTTTTTATTCAAAATCTGAGCCAGATAGGTATAGGAAACCCTAATATAGTTTGAAAGAGCATTTAAATCTGCTTCGATTTACTTAAAAAAATACATAGTGTTGCATTTAAAATATCGAAGTTCTTATGTAAAATAAATATTTAAAATAGACCAGCAATTTTTGATACCCCTGTATACATTTAAGGAAGGAATAACATTTTTCTGTAAAGTTTATTTCTCTACCTTTAAACCCAGCACAAGAACAAATTCTGAGAAAAGTAATGTACAGGGTGTTAATAATCTATTCTATTGTAGCATGCAAATTTAAATATCTTTCAATATCTCAAAAACCAAAAATTTTAAACATATTTAACCCTTATAATAAACACCTTTTTTTGGGCCCAAGAATCCAAAAATGAAATAAAATACAGGGTGTTCCATAAGAAAAAATATAACTTTGGTATAGATCTTAGTTCTGAAACACCCTGTACATTTCAAAATAATTTTAAATTGTGCACATCTTTCCGTTTTCGTATAATCAACCGAGGTGAATGAGGTGCGCCACCCTGTATATATTAAAGAAACAGTCTCCAGCTAAAATTAAGTTTAAACTATACAAGGTGAGTCTTAAATAAGTGCAAATATTTTCAGGGCTGGTAGATAACGGTAAAAGAAACATATTTTCCCTCTACCAAAATATCCCTGTTATTTTACTTTGAAAATTTCTAAAAAAATATTTTTTGCTTAAATTTTCAGAACCACTGGTTCTTTTCTGAGTTTTCTTTCTTCTAAATTTAATCTGCTCCCTATGTTGCCATATTATCAAGAAATTATGGTTTCTAAGTAAAAATTAATAAAAATCTTAAAATGTTTTTTAAAAAATTCCAAAAAAACCTCATAGTTGTATTTTTGGGGTCAAAATATACTACCCCTACAAATATTTGCACTTATTTAAGACTCACCCTGTATAGTACCCGTGCATAGACTCACACTGTGTACTTTAGTTACTCAAGTAGCTAAATGATGATTTACTCCAGCGTTGTGGAGACATATTGGATTCTGAAAATTAGAAAAGATTATAATATCATGTATGCCTCTTACTGGTGGGTAAGCGTGTACAGGGTTTTGAAAAATGTAAACAAAAAAAAGAAATACTTGGGCTTTTCAGGTATTAATATTGCCCCACGTGTTTCTGATAATGGAGGGATATTAATCTGCCAGTTTTCATGGTGGGGGTAACCATGCAAAGGGGTAGAAAATGAGAAAAAAAATTCCGAGCGCATCAGATGGTTTTGACGTGACCAAAACTCATGAAAGATTTTTTAGAAATACATAGTTCTCAGCACCATACTTTATTAATGACTTTAGCTACTTCGGCTTGTGGAGATCCGCAAATTCAGATTATTTTATAACAGTGATTTTTGAACTGTTTCCTTCAAAATAAAAAAATAACCAGGTTAGAGAATGTCCGAGTGACGTTTTTTGCAACTTTCTGACTCTCCCATATTCTTATGTTACGCTTAAACTGTCAGATTATTTAAATGTACACTTTTCTGCATGTAATTAACTCACATTGCCTTAACCTGAGGCGCTAGAGTTTTTCTAACGATCAGTTTTTTTACTACTCTGATTGGCCGCACGACCCTATATAAAAGGGTCATGTATGGTGGGGTACTTAACAGAGTGCAAGGTTTCCCTCTTTTGTTATATATTCTTTCGTGTTTCGTGCTTGAGTAAATTTCAAAATCCTGGCTTGAGCTCTCCTACTATAACAGTAATAAATACGTGTACTAAAAAAATACTTTTTAAAATTTCTCTTTTTTTCCCTAACTAAAGAAACGTGCCAGAAAACATTTATTACTTTATGATACAAGGGCCGAACTAATCAAAGAAAGCCGTGATATCTTACGCAATTTTTTCACTTTTATGACAGGAAAAATGTTAAAAGAAAAATGTATAAAAGTTTTTGAAGCCGACCTTTTAGTCTTTTATAAAAAAAATACGTTTAAAATTCATTTCGGATACTTTCTTTGCATGGTAACGGTTTTGCATTTTTTTTATTGTTTGACAACTAAAAGGCTTAAGAATGGTACAACACACACACACACACACACACATTTGCCCTTTCTGTAATACTTAAAATTAAATCAAGGTTAAACTTTAATTTGTTTTCCTTTAATATAGTTTTATATTATAATGTACTATCTGTCCAAAAAATCATATATGGTTATTTCGCCACTGCAAGAAACTCTACAAAATAAAACAGTTATTTTTTTTAAACACTTCTGCGTTAAACCAAACGGAAACTACCTGTCAGAAGTTAAGTTTACAGATATACAAATTTGCCTAACGAACAAAAAAATGCTTAAAGTTTATCTCTTTCCGTCGTCGAAAGCAAAAAAAATACAAAGAATAAACAAAAAAACTATTTAAAATATTTAAATTCAACTATTCGAGAACACTTTAGTTTTTTAAAATAGATACGTCTACACAAAACAGTTGACATTCTGTTAAAATGACATTATATCAAGTTAAACTTTAAAATTAACAATTACTACCTGATAACAATAATTACTTAATAAGGTAAAACCAAAAAGTCCCAAACCTTCTCTATGATTATTTTTAATTTTTACGTACGTTATATGTTTATTTATCTTATGTTCTTTAAAATCAAAGAAGCGATTGCCATACATTACTAACATCTACAGATGCATGAGCAATACATTTATTTTTATTAGATTGTATTGAAAAAACCTCTTTAATTTTTCTTTTAGAAGCTATCGCTTCTTTCATTATAATTTTGGCGTTATTAAAATTTATTCTGTGCCCTATGTCCCATGAATGCTGACAAATGTTAGATTTGTAAAAAAAAACCCTTTCTTAAATAATCTTTATGTTCTTTAATTCGAACATTTAAGGGTCTAGATGTTTGACCAATGTAAAATTTATCACAATAATAATACATATCATATATTTGCGCTTATATACGACTAAACCTAGTATAGTTTACGAAATATAAAGTTTGTTTCTATATACGCCATGTTTTCAAGGAACGTACATTCGCGTAAAAGGGGGGCTCCTGTATAATAATTCCATAATCTATTTTATTTTCTATTATTGATCGTACTTGTCAGCTGTTAAAAAAAACATAAAAATAACTAAATATTTTGTAAACATCGAATATTTTGCTAGATAAAACTATTCGCTGACCCGAATCTCGAAAAAACATGTTTATAAAAATGCAGCAATTAACCTAGTTCGAAGGTTCCAGGAATATATGCCTAATTTTACGGCGCCGTTAAAGAGCATTACGGCCGATGAGGAAAAAAACTGTAAACTGTCAAAGTTGCACAATGCGTTTTCTAAAAATAAACAGCCCCGCTCCGCCCGGCCCGGCACTGGTATCGAAATTTCTAAAACAGATGCTTCTGCTTGCTGAACCAGAGCATCGTCACATTATTATTTAATTTGTAAGATTATCGGTATATTAGAGTTTCATTTTCGGCTATTTCATAATTGATCAATATTATAAAGACTTACGTTTGACTAAAAGGAAAGATAATTTTTTGTTAACTATAATTTTCTTTGCTAAAACTGAGGTTTTGTTTGAAACATAATGGTAGAGCTTTCATTGTCTTTCCAATATACATAACACACACCAGGACAGCCAACACATCCCTGTTTTAGACCTTTTGTTATTGGGAATAATTCAGATAGAGTTAGGCCTAAGTATTTTAATTCTTGCGGAACAATTGCAGTAAAGTTGCTGTACCGCTTTTATTAGTGTTGTATTTATTGGACATTTTTCGAGAACTTCCCATAGTTTAGAATTATGGTCATTATTCGTTGCCGCCATTTTCTCAATGATCTGAGTTTTTGGAAAGTTATTATCAATGCATGAGCGGCCTGCCTGAACCCGGCTTGTTCTTCAATCTCATGGGGGCTAAATTCATCTTCTATTAGGGTTTTAAGTATTTTTCCCTACAATCTGCTAAGAGTGTCAGATACAGCTATACATTTGTAGTTAGTGCAAATATTTTTTCTTCCTTTTTTGTGGAGCAGAGTTATCCATGAAGTTTTGCATGAATTAGGTATTTGCTCCCTGTTAATATACGTAGTGAAAATACAAGCAAGAATTTCTTTCAAAATTGAACAGAGGAACAGGTAGTGAGAGAAATAATAATGTAGTTGGTAAATATCGGAAACTACAAGGGAGACTAATTATTGGATTTATGCTCGGGAAATAAATTAAGGATCATGAATGGATTTTTCGAACATAATAACATCCATAAATACACCTGCCACCAAGAAACTATGGGCTTTACTAGCTAAGTAGTTTGGGCTTTACTAGCTATTATTATTTATGGGCTTTACTAACTATGGGCTTACTAGCTATGTAAGTACATAAATTATAGATTGTTGAATTGATATGTCTTTTAAAATGCTCATGTGGTAATAGAATAAAGAATATAGAAAAAATATAGTAGGCATATAAATTCAATAAGATATAACATATTTTGTGCCAGTGTTAAAAAGTAGTAGACCAAATTGATTTAATTTAAAACTAGACATAGGTACATCTGTGCGACTAAAACAATATGGGCAGGTATACCGTCAATAAACTTTATGCTGTATTAACTCAAAATTCCACATCTTATACCAACCAAAAAAATTCTTGTCAATTTCTCAGAAAACATAATTGTCTGCAATTCATCTCTTCTGTTTAAAAAGAGATGAATATTTCCTTAGCGACACATCTTAAAAATGGTCCCAAAAAGAAATCGATGCCCAATGGTCAATGGGCAATTTAAAAAACTCCACACTATCCACGACTGACAAAGCGACCTATAAAGGCACATAATGACCGCAGGCTGCCAGTAGCGCCATAATTTATGGACAGGCAGCATTTTTTGGGTCCTTTTGTCGTTGCACGGGACGCTTTTTAACTTTAAAAAAGATTTTCAGACTGTATTGAAAGTGATAAACTGCAATAAAGACAGTTTTGTAGTTGCGCAAGTTTAGAAAGTGTATTCGTTGATTCTGGGAATTTTTCAACCAGATTTTTACTGACCTAAAAAGATATATATTTCCTTACTTTATATTATATCTACAACGAAATTTTTGCAGTATTTTCGATGAGGCATTGTTATGGATAGAGAGTAGCATTAGTTTTCTTCGTAATTTTTCCATTTCTGAAATATTCAGCAATTTTTTGTTTTAAATTGATAACCATGTAGATCGTAGAGTTCAGAACCAACAAATCCCGATCCCAAAAGTACCGGTAATTCCCGGTTCTTTTGGGACCGGGAATCAAAGAACCTCGGCATTCAAATTCCGGGTATTTTCGGGACTCGACATTATAATAAAAAAAATATTTTTTGTTACGTGCAAAAATGTTTTGATACTTTCCAGCGGACGAAATTAAACTCTTCTAATATACATATATTGGAACCAAAAAGCTGAAATTCGTCTACACAGCGTGGGAGTAACTGAAGATTTTGAAATAAAAATGGGGGTAAGGCAAGGGTGTATTCTGTCTCCAATGTTGTTCAATTTATATGTGGAAAGAGCATTCACTGAGTCAATTTCCCATAGTCCCATTGGTTTGAAAATAAATTGCATTCTAATTAATAATATCCGATATGCGGATGACACAGTGATATTGGCAGACAATGCAAATGATCTCCAAATCCTTCTAAATAAGGTCAAAAATGAAAGCCAAAGACTGGGTTTAAACATAAATACTACAAAAACTAAATTTATGGTTGTTAGCAGAAACAATATTCCGAACATCAGAATTTACTTAAATGAATAGGTCATCAAGCAGATCACACAATTTAAATATTTGGGATGCATGGTTAACGAAACGTCGGATCCAGATCAGGAAATCAAATGCAGATAGGAACAGATAGGAACTTGAACTTCGGCCTTAGATACAGAATGGTGAAGTGCTATGTCTGGTCCGTTTTGTTATATGGTGTGGAAGCATGGACGCTGAAGGTAGCAACAAAAAACCGAATTGAAGCCTTCGAACTGTGGACCCTACGACGAATGCTAAGAGTGCCCTGGGTCGACCGTGTGAGGAATGAAGACATTCTCAGAAGAGTTGGTCTGGAAGAACGTGAACTCTTCGAAATCATTAAGAAGAGGAAAATAGCCTATTTGGGACATATACTACGTGGAGAACGCTATCACTTTCAGCGTCTGATTCTCCAGGGTAAAATTGAGGGGTGCAAAAGGGGAATAGGCCGAAGGAAGCTATCCTGATGGCTGAGAAATATTCGTCATTGGACAGGCATACAGGACTCCAAGTCGCTGCAGTTAATAGAACCATGTGATGAGGAAGAAAAAGATGAACGCCTACGCAGGAATCTGCACGGCACCTTAGGAAGAAGAATATACGGGTGAGTCTTAAATAAGTGCAAATATTTTTAGAGGTAGTATATTTTGACTCCAGAAACACGATTATGACAAGAAAAAAATCTAAAAAAATGGTTTTTTTTAGATTTTAGTTAAAAACATAATTTGTTGATAATATGGCAACATTATTTCAAAAGAAATTTTTAAAGATTATCTTAAAAGAAATTCCAGAAAAGATCCAGTGGTACTCAAAATTTTAGTAAAAATTCACTTTTTTAAAGAAAAAATATGTTTCTTTAATCGAGATCTATCAGCCCTGAAAATATTTGCACTTATTTAAGACTCACCCTGTATACAGGGTGGTTCGAACTGTATTCCGGTAACTTCAGCAGCATATTCTACAGATTAAAATAAGTAAAAAAGTTCATATAAATGTAATATAATAAATAATGATAAATGTAATGTTTTAAAATGCTTAGTTTCGGAGATACAGGTTGTAGAAGTTCCATTTTTGTTTCGATTTTTTCCAAATAAATTATTAAGTAACGTCAATATTTGGATGAAAATTGGTGTCTGGGAGTTTTTTGACATGAGAAATTTGATTTTGATGTCAATATGACTGCTAATTGTAGAGGGCGCCACCTGCATTCTGCATATGTTTTAAATGGTTTGAAGATTAATAACTTTTCGTCCATACCTGTATAAAACTACTGAGTAAAAAAATATACATTTACAACTTTTTTTTACATAAAAAAAGTCTTTCGGTAAAAATCGCTACGAGTAATGGTTCTCGAGATATTTGGAATTGAAATTATCAATACCTGTCATCATTGACGTAATTTAAATTAAAAATTTAATGTTGACTAAATAGTTTTTAGACTGAAATCAAAAATTTGGTGGGGGATAGGTAAGGAGGTATGGGAGGGGGTTAAAAATTTAAAAAAAATTAACTTAGTAAACTTAACTTACTAAATTAAATTAGTAACTCCAAAATTACAGTAGCTAGCAAAACGCGCTTTTTAATTTAAGATTAGGAATAATATTTGCAACAAAATTTGTAATAACATCAAAATCAGTCAAAGTCGCAGTTTTTGAGATAAAAAAAAATGGAAAAATTCCTTTACTTTGAAACTAAAAGAACTGCCTACCAACTTTTTATTAACATATTTTAGTATGGGCAGCTATACGCGCCTACCGGCGCCAATTTTTTATTTTGAAGTTGCTGTAATGTTTATTAGCAATTATTGAAACTTAAATATCATATTTTTTATTTAATGTAATGTTGTTCAATGTATTAGTTATACCATACGATTGAATAAAAAACGGCGTCAAAGATGGCTGGGAAATAACAATCGATGACAATTTTTATTGGCGCTTACTGCCAGTTGGCCTTAAGAATGTTCTATCCTTTTCTAATCTTTCTATAATTATAATTAGTGTTAATTTTGACGTCAATTTATTTGTCAACTTTTATGTCAATTTTTAGTAAATAACACCTAGAGATTTACCTCTCCAAAATTAGCATTGATTGTCATTTCCCAGCCGTCTATGAGGCCGTTTTTTTATCATACGGTATTTCATGTTATGTTGTTGACATTTGAATTTTTAATTAAAAATACTTTTTTTCAAATTTAGTTAAGTTTTTTATGTTTTTTGATGTGAACTTTAAGTTACATATGCTTTTTTCTTTTCTTACGTTCGTGTTTGTGATAGTTTACGGCAGTGCCCCTGCCAAATCGAGCACACATTCTCTCGAACCTTTACCATTCTTTACCATCCTGTTCTCGAAGGTATTAGAGGCACTATTGGCCACCCTGTAACTTCGTTGTGGATCAGTCAAAAATATTAATTTTCACTACACATGAAGACATACTATAGCTGGCTGGGTTATCAAAACATCTAGTAATTATACCTTATATGTTTATGAATTATCGCTTGTTAAATTTCTATAATTTCGACAGTGACTCACTGGCAGATCATCAAAATTCTAAGATATTTCTAGATTTGTCAAAAACTTCAAATTTCGAATTTTAGGTAGCTTTAAGCTTATAATGAAAGGAAAAAATGAAAAATCTCAAAATATCCTTATGGATTAAAAATTAGCTGTCTAGCCGCTACCGGTAACTGACTTTCAAACGATAATAATAGGAGGACTGGTGATAGGATTGTTTTGAAAATTTGGATTTTTATATAAAGGTTCTTGCTTCATCTATCTAAAATATTACCAGCATTACAGTGTTGCCGGATCGTTTGAAAAGTGGTAGCATCTTTGATATTTTAAATGACACATCCAGTATATTATTACATTTTTGGAAACTACTCTCATGTATCATATTTTTTTTTATTATACTAACCTATACCTATCTCTTATAGTTTTAGAGATAAAAAATAAAATGTGTGTAAAATTGACAAAACCACGATTTCAATATTATTTTAATGCGATCAACATGAACTGTAATCGGGACGGAGTGAAATATACATGGTGTCCCAGAAATAAGTGCAAATATTTTAAGAGGTGATAGATCTCGATAAAAGGAACATATTTTCTCTTTATCATTTTTCAAATAAGTTCAAAATAACGGAGTTATTTTACTTTAAAAATTTCCAAAAAAACTATTTTTTGCTAAAATTTTGAGAACCACTGGATCTTTTCTGGATTTTCTTTCTTGTAAATTTAATCTAATTGCCATATTATCAAGAAATTATGTTTTTTAACTCAAAACTAAAAAAATTTCTAAAAAATCTTTCAAAAAATTTCGAATTTTCAAAAAAATTTTTTGTGCGAAAAAAAACTCATAGGCGTGTTTCTGGGGTTGAACTATACTACCAGTTAAAATATTTGCACTTATTTCTGTGACACCCTGTATAGCGAAAATTTCTGATTTCTGTCGTATACAGCGCTGCTGTTGGAATTTTTTGAAATTAACTGAAATGCACCAAGCCTATAGCCACTACTCTCGATAATTGGAATACATAAAATAATTGGATGCATAATTGGGACACATAAAACATAACAGCGATCTACTTTAACTGCTCAATATTACTAAAAGAATCATTAATAATTTAACCGAGAGAATTAGCTGAATCGAAATACCTTGCCTAACAAATACGTCTGATGTTTCCGATTAACAAAAACATTAATTAAACTGTGACACTGCGGAATTAATTCATTCCACAGAATTCAGTCCGTCCGTCCATATTTAAATCTTTCAGATGCGCTATTTGTTGATGTTCGTTTCCGATTTGGTAAGACATTCTTTATGTGTTTATATTTTTTATTGGCCTTACGTAAATATTATCACCGGCCCCCGTTACAACACACTGTTACATCTGTTTATCCGCGTTTTTTATGTAACATAGTAAAAATAACGAAACCGAATTGGGGTCACGTCATAAAAAATCGTAAACAAATAAATGGAACATCACCGAGCCACACTGCATGCGGATGTTATGGAATATCTCGTAAAATGTACATGCGATACGCTTTTGTAGATAAAACGCTTTGTTGTTCCAGCTAAATTTTAAAAATCGATTTAGATTTTAATTTATTCAATTTCATTCATTACTTGTCAGTGCTGTATACAGGGTGTTTCAAAAAACATGTGCCATCTCTCGTGAGGAGATTCCTCACGTAAAAATAAGATTAATTTTTCATATCAACATAGGTCCGATTTTGCTTTGTCTCGTAGCTACAGGTATTAAAGTCTTAATATTTTTTCGAATTATAATAATTTTCTTTCAAGTACTTTTAGCGTTTCGAATGAAATTTTGAGGGTAAAAGCACAGTTTAAAGAATATAAATATATACAGTTGGCTCACTCTAAGGAATTCTATTGTTATTTTGACTTCAAAGGCGGCCCGTGACCCTTCGAGGTAACAAAAAATTTGTACGTTTACCGGGTGCAGCGGAAGTGCTATTTTATCAGTCAGAACGCTGGCCGTATACGAGGGATCAACTAAAAATACTAAGGAATTTTAATATAGTAAGTAGAAAAATAAAAATACAGTACTAGTTTTATTGATTGACAGTTTTAGGCGTCTTAAATAATTGATCAATATTTGTTTACTTTCTTCTTATTATTATTTAATAACATATCTCATAAACCGCAAATTCTAATACGTTATGATATTGTTCTGGTGTATAATTTTCATTTCTGTGGGATCCTATAAATCCTAAGGCGCTTTTCCAGGCTCCACACCTACAAGTTATATTCCTTATCAGACTCTACTTATACATATTATGGTGAATACATTAATATTAAAATATTAGATATATTATTCTATCCTAATTCTTTGGAATATGGAATTAATAGGGGAATTATTATTAATAATTATTATGGAAACCCCATATGAAAAACGTATTCTAAATAAATATAATAAGTTATTTTTTTTAATATATATAATAATATATTTGCATATTTCTTAAATTATAGCATGTTTTGCTTTATAGATGTTTGCATTTTACTTTAATTGCCTACCTGGAAAGCCCAAATTTTATCGTAAAGTAATAAAAGTACCTTTGCATTCAACTTGTGTTGCCATTGTCAATTTTTTTGGAATTTTTTCTAAATTTTATGATTATCATGAACAGTAATTATGACTATTCGTACTTAATTGTGTAATAAATTTTAATGTTTTAATGTTAAGACAAAATTTAGTAAAAACTGAAAAAAAATTGACAATGGCAAGACAAGTTGTATCCAAGTACTTTTTATTATCTTTTGATGAAAAGGTAGATAATTCAAGTTAAATGCAAACAGCTACAAAGCAAAACATGCTATAACTTAAGAAATATACAAATATAATTTATTACAATATTTACTACTAATTGAAGAGCACACGGGATAAACAATGAAAGTACCAAAAAGGCTACACTTTTTGGTACCTAAATAAACGGGAATATCGAAGGGCCACATAGAAACAGGCAAAAATTTGTCAATAGCAAAGTTGTATGCACGTATTTTTATTACCTGACGATAAAATTTGGACTTTTCAGGTAGGTAGTTAAAGTTAAATACAAACATCTAAAAATCAAAACATGCTATTTAAAAAATGCAAATATTTTAAAAAATAATTTAATATGTACTTTGCCAACCGGTAAATACTGGAAAATCCAAAACATAGTAGTAAAGTATCTACTACTACTCTAATATTATCTACTAAAATAATAAACTAATTGTTAAAAATAAATATTTTGTGCATATTTCGAGTAAAATCTTTTCTTAATTTATATGTATATTTTTAAAACAATTTATTCATAATTGGGGTTTCCATAATTATAATATACTTAATATGTCTAATACTTTAATTATTATATACTTAATATCCTATAGTATATAAACATATACCTACCTTTATCTTTTGGGCACCTAAAGAACGATATATTGTCTGTCATTCTACTTTCACAACCATCCACTGCACAAATATTTCTAGTAGACATTTTATTCACAATTCGAACAAAACACCTAAAACACTATTTTTGGTTCACCCTATGCGTCGGACCGAAAACAAAACTAAAATAAACTTGGAACGCTGTATACACGTCGAGCAACGGATGTAGACTGACCCAAGTCTACAAGACATGCGGGGAGCGGCGGGAGGAATTTTGATACGGGCGAAGAGTGGGCCAACTGATATATTTATATTCTTTAAACTGTGGTAAAAGTTACTATAAATGCGACGTATTTTAAAAATAAAAAAGTGCCTAGATATTCACCAGGGACGTGCATATGGGTTATCACTGGAATATTTTTCTAAAAAAATTATGTACGCCACTGACTTTTTTGCTCTTGTTAGCGAAATAGTGTAAGCAGTTTAATGCCGATTAAAAGTGGTCTCTTGACATTTTGTCGATTTCGGCCGAGATAAACGCAATTTTATTAATTTGCCTTTATCCAAGTCTAATAGGGCAGAACCTCTAAAAAAATTATTATCGTTAACTTGCAAAAATTTTAAATAAGTACTCATTGATTCCTCATCAAAAAACTTGAAAAAAAGTTCCTATAAACATGGGTATGGAAATGCATAGTTTTAGAGTTACAGTATGTTATAAATTTTTAAAATTAGGTTTTTTGTAATTATCTTAAATACCATTATTTTTTTATTCGAAATTGCTGTAGGTTGGACTAATAGTAATAATAACCAATGGTAATAATATTTAATAATAAATTAGGTAACATTTTTAATTTATTAATTTTATTTTTATTTTAATTTCATTAATTGTGGCTAATAAAATTGCGTTTATCTCATCAAGGAGGCGGAATTCGTCATAATGAGACCTTTTGATTCATTTCATGAATCAACTTTTAATTATTGGTACTAAACGGCCTACACAATTTTGATATCAAAAGAAAAAAAAGTCAGTGGCGTACATGTTTTTATTTTAATTTTCCAGTGATAACCCTGATATGCACGTCCCTGATGATAATTTATCGACACTTTTATAGTAGTAAAATATGTAGCACTTATAGTAACTTTTATCCTCAAAATTTCATTTGAATATTAAGTACTTGGAAGAAAATTATAAGAAATCGAAATATTATTAAGACTTTGACACCCTGTAGCTACGAAACAAAACAGAATCAGACCTATGTTGATATGAAAAATAAATCTTATTTTTACGTGAGGAATCTCCCTACGAGAGATGGCACATGTTTTTTGAAACACCCTGTATATGGCGTGGCTCTCTAAAATATATTATTTTTCTATATTTTTTTTATCTCTGCAACTAGAATAGATTAAAAAGTTAGACTTAAAACACTTGCTAGAGTCTTGCAGCAAAAGTAAGATCAAGACCAAGACTACCTACTTTTAGATTGCATGTGCATTTGCTTATCACTATCCACTAAGTTAGGTGAAGTTGCTGAGGTTTGGGAACATGTCTGATACTTCACTCTGAGGCTTTGGGACCATTGTGATATCCCTGTATCCTGTATTATTATACCAAACCTTCCTCTCATTCTTTCTTTGCGTTAAAGCACTTTCAGCTCTTTGCAAGATTCCGATGTTGCTGATGTTGGCTTCTGCTGCTTCCTCTAGTCCCTCCAAAATACTTTGCCCTAAAATTTTAAAGCGTCGGTATTGCAGTGCCGGACAGCGGCACAGCAGGTGCTCTATGATTTCTTCTTCCTCTGCGCATTGTCTGCGGTAGTCGTCGTTGGAAATTTTCCATCTCACGAGGTATACCACTCTCCACAGTCTTTGAGCTATTGCGCAGTTCTCACGGTGTTGCCACGTCTCTTGCTGCTTGGCCTTGATGGTACCGTATGATCGAAAAAAACCGGCGTCAGCGATGGCTATAAACTGAAGATCTCTGTCATTTTATATGTAAATTTATATGGGAAATGTTATCGATTGTCATTTCCCAGCCAACTGGACACCGTTTTTTTCGATCATACGGTAGTTCCTATAGCTTCCTTCAGTGTGTTGATCGTCACAAGTGGTGAGTCATGTGCCACGGTCCGTATATGTGTTTTTTGTGCCACCGCCTCTCCTCTCTGCTCTGGCCCCCTTTTTGGCGAGTCTGTCTGATTCTTGGTTGCCCACCACATTGCTGTGACTGTGACCTGGCACCTAGCAGAGAGTAGCTCCGCCTTGACGCAGCCAGGACAGTGCTTCTCGGCAGTGCATCACAGTTTTCGATTAGAGATGAGTGGTTATTGGAAAATAACCGGTTATCAGTTAACTGGATAATTTCTGGTGTAGTACCAGTTAACCCGATACAATTAATCTGTTATCGGTATAACCGGTTAATCAAATATCTTCTGAAAAATGTTATCACTTACTATGATTTTATAGAAAGAAAAATATAAAAAGAATGCAAATTCACCATTTTTAGATATTTAATGTCACTCCTTACGTGGACCAAAGATTATCTTCTAAACTAAGGACATTAAATACACAAGTTAGTTTGAACGCTGGAATGAAGAGCTGTTATATTAGTTGATCTATTAACGTAATAGTGCTTACACGCTTCTATTACGTTAATAGATTACATTGAGACGTGCTAAATGTAAGCTGTGTTGGAGGTCAGTAAAAACAAAATAACCGATTTTCGGATATGAACTAATAGAATAGTTATTAGTTTTAACTGGAAGGGAAAAATAACCGATTAATAACCGGTTATTGTAATAAAATAACCGGTTATCCAAAAAATCGGTTATTTTTGCGCGTCCCTATTTTCGATCTCACTGATTGCATGGTGATGCTTCTTAAAGCCCCCAAGCTGTAAGAGTATATCACAATATCTCTTATTGGTTTATCAGCGATTTTCTCTCGTAGCGTAAACGTCTGCTTGTAGAACATTACAACCATCCGATAGTCTTAAAGATCGTCGGATGTCTAGTTCCTCTAAGAAGATGTCTATACCTGTCAGGACACACACAGATATATGTAGATAGTTTAAAAAGTTACGGAAACATCTGTGTAGACTGCTATCTCTTGAGTGTTCATTACTCGGTTGCTTTCCCAAATTATGATACTGGGGACAACATCACAGTAGCATTCTAAGGTTATGATCTTTAATAATTTATCTAGAACTAAGATATTTTTTTCGGTTGAAAGTGACAATAAACAGAACCGAAAATAATGGAAAAAGCCATATAGAATCGAAGCATTAAAATTTGTGTGTAAATAAAACAGAATACTAAAAACGTGATAATAAGCTTTGTAAAAAAAGTAATCAGATTAATAATAATGTTTTTCGTGTTATTGAAATGCCATTATTGTGACCCTACAAATTAGTTTACTTTATATAAACTCGTTTAAATACAAAATATCTCGCTCTTACATAAAACGAATGCCCATTGCCACATTGTGTGTACGAGTCTAAATTAAAATGGAAAATTTAGGTGTTATTTTGACCGAATATTTTTGTTTTTTAATCTATTTTATATTTTCAACGAGGTTATCTTTGTTCGATTTTTGGTACAGGAACTTTGATCCACACGAATGACGCATTTTTAATTTTATGTATGTATGTACATAATTTCAAACATTTGATTGAACGTTGCATTCGATTATGTGTCAGTCAGATCACCGGATATTGTAGGTTTGCCGGAAAAAAAGTACTGTTTCTAACATACAGGCTGGCCAAACGTTAAGCTCAATACCAGGTTTCTGTACAAAAATTTTTCTTCACTGATTTTTTATAAAGTATGCGAGCAAATTATATTTATTTTTTTATGCAAGCGTTTTTTCTGTCAGTACCGGGTGTTTTTCAAAAGTTCTAACATCTATAACTTTTTTATATTTTCAGATAAAGAAACGAGATTTGCTATTTTAGTATATGACATAAATTAAGACTGACTGACTTATTCAATTAGGTAATTTTCGTGACTTCCTGTTTCACCGGAAATGACTACAACTTTTAATTTTAAAATGGCATCATTAATATTTTTTACTTTATTTGATAGAATATGGCATTCCGAATAGAATGACATATGTATAATATGTCAATTTTTGACATTATTGCTTAAACAAATAAGTAATTTAAATTCCAATCTATATAGAATGCCATGGCTGTGTTAATTTTTAATGAAAGTACCATGGAAAATATTTCATCGTCTAAAATATTTGTCTTTTCTTGGCTAGTTAAAAGACGCCTAAATCGTGTTTTTGATCATAACTTAATGTTTTCAAATGAAACGAGGGTGACTCTTCATTAACATATATATTTGGAAAAAGCATTTTTTATAAATAATTTGGTACCACATACTTGTAGAATGTTTAGGAGGGGGGTTAATCACCGCGACCTTACAGATCTATTGTGTTGTGATTGTATGTTCCATTTCTTGAGTTATAACGGGTTATAACTTTTCATACAGTCTCAAGGCTTTGACAAAATCCAGTATCCGAGACGGCTCCACAGAGGCCAGCTCTCCATCTTCGGCATCAGCCGTACCAAAGTTTATGGCACGAGCGGTTGTCGTCTCGGTGCACTCAGTGAGACGGTATTCTGAAGTTTCCCTCCTGATGTAAGCTTGCGGTGATTAACCCCCCTCCCAAACATTCTACATTCCGTAACAATAAAGGCTTTGAATTTTTACTCCCAGCGCAATGCCCGTGAAGAAGTTTAACTTCAATAACATAGAACCGCAACAGAAAATCACAACTAAAGTAAATAACGGAATACAGCCTTAAGGTTCATTCAGAATTCGCAATTAGTGGAATAAATTAGTGATTTCAATTACATTTTATACTTTTTAATTTAATTTAGTCACAATGTCTAAAAAACAGAATTAAAATAATAGAATTTCCTAGCAACAACTTGCGGTAGTCAGTTGTATCCATAGAGAAAGCTTAATATTTAGCTTATAAAACAATCAACTTTTGATTTTTTACCACAATTTCTCTTGACGGATGATAATCAAAGGCGAAAATGACATTTCTCGCAAATTTTGAAGTATAATTAATGGAAATGTTAAAAGTTTGTTAACTTTTTCTACTAATTGAAAATTATTACCACTAATTTTGGCGTTCTGAATGCTTACATTGAAATTAAAGGAACAAACTTCTACGCTAATTGAAACCACTAATTTTGAGGTTCTGAATGAGACTTTAGTTAAAATTTTTGCATTTTTTTCCTATGAAACCGGGGTCTTAGAGCTTCTGCCGCATCCTGCATTTCGACCATGGTTTTGCCATTCTTCCTCCTTAAGAGCTCTATCTCTTATGTACTGGTATACTCCATCTAGCCACGTAGTTGTAGGTCTCCCTCTTTTCCTTCTACTTTGCAGACGATAATCCATTGCCCTTTTTGGCCATCTTTTTTTTCCCATTCTTTGTGTGCCCGTGCTACAGTAACTGTCTCGATTCAATGTAGTCGGTGCTGTTATTCGCCTTGTTCTTCGCCTGATCTCCTAATTTCTAACGTGTTCTATCCTTGATATTCGGCATGTTCTTCTGAGAAAGTCCATCTCTACTGACTCGACCATCCTCCTTTCTTTTGTTGTAAATTGTCAGCATTCGGCCTCGTATGTTAGAATTGGATCTACAATTGCTTTGTAAATCCTTAGCTTTGTTTGGATGGGAGCTTTACTCGACCATAGGAGAGGGTTTAACAGACCGATTACTTTCTTGCCTTGTTGAACTCTGCTATGAATATCTTTCTTGGAGTTTCCTTCTTCAGATAAAATAATTCCTAAATATTTGTATTCGCTGCCCCTTTTAATTTCGTGTATGTGTAGTTTAGGATCTTCAGTTTGTTCTTCCCCTACTTTCAGGTATTCGGTTTTAGTAAGTGTAAGGTTGATTTCACTAAGTGTTACTCCTCATCTGTTATATTCTTCCTCAAGTTTCCTAAACATATAATCGGCATCCTCCTCACAACCTGCAATGATAACTTGGTCGGCTGCAAAAAACAAGCTCGATAGACAGTTGTGGCTAATCTCTATTCCCATAGCTCTACTCTTGCCTCTCCGGTTTTTCAATGCCTCCTGGATATATATTTTAAATAAAGTAGGTGATAAACTGCACCCCCCTGTCTGAGTCCTTATGATGTCAGGAATTTCCCCTGTCTAATCATATTTTTGGGATTTTTATACATATTCCAGATTGTATTGATACATGATGTTTTACTCATATTTATCTCAACGAAGATTTCAAATAATTTCTTCAAAGGCACCATATCGTAGGCTTTCTCTAAATCTATAAAAATCAGATGAGTGTCCAAATTTCTAGTTTTCCTTTTTTCGATTATTTGTTGTAATACAAATATGTTTGTATCTGTACAAGAACGCCCAGCGCGAAAACCACCTTGTTTTTCTATTTCTCCAAAGTTTTCTTCTATTCTTTCTTTTAATATCCTGCCATACAGCCTTCCCATTAAGCTTGTCAAACTAATACCCCTGTAGTTACTACACCTTTTTTTGTCTCCTTTCTTAAAGATGGAGCTGATGGACGCCAAATTCCAGTCTTCAGGAATGTTGCCGTTTTGTATCAGGTATATCTGTTATTGTATCAGGCATCTTAACTAATAAGCAAAAAAAAAACTCAAAATCAACCAAAATGGGACACTCTGTATATTAAACTTTTCTAGAACGATTTTTTCATGAGAAAAATCGCCGTTCTCATTACAACCCTCCGCACCCATTAAAACTGGCAATAAATTACGGAAACGTCGCAGTCCACCCTTCTTCCATCAATGCGAAAATGTATAGGAAACTGGACATCGCTGCTCGGGTATCGAGAAAAAGTATTGAAAAATTACCGATATGTTTATCCACGCTACAATTACTAGGGTCAAAAATTTTAACCCTGGGGTCGCCGCTAACAAAACAAACCCATTAAGTGGACAATGGCGGAGGTGCATATTAAATTTTTGCTGGGCAGATTCCGGCCGGCCTCCGTTGTTCTGAGTGACCGTGGGTCACTTTTTCAATACGCCGAACGCGTATAAATCACTTATCGGGCTTTGTTGTGCGGTTGACTTTTGGCCTACATCTGTTCAAACCCTGTTAATGCCGTGTAAATTAAACGATTAAACGTGAAAAAAGGTCACGTATAGTGTGGAGATTTTTAGGGGGGAGCGTTGAAAACGGTTCGAAACAATACAAAAATTCAATTGGCTTCAGATACAATAAACTTTGTCTTTGAAGTATTGAAAAATTTGCAGCTGTTTCGTATTGAAAAGACGAGAGAAGTTTTAGAGTTATCTATCTAATAAATGCAATAACAAATTTCACAAAACGTAAGTCACAACTTATTAAAATGTAGCTGTATATGTATTCAAAAGTTGCTTTTGTTTATTTTTACTTGTGAAAATTTTAACTTTTTCTATACCGGGATTTCGGTGTATGTTTATTCCCGAAATCCTGATATTAAATTCCGGAATCCCGAATCTCGAAAAATTCCACCCTTAATTAAATATAACCCTTACTTAAATCAACCCTTACTTAAATCAAGAAAAATCAAAGATTTTCCTTGATTTAAGTAAACACATAAAACAATGAAAATACGAAATGAATACAACAACAACAACACACGAAATAAATTCCTGTGGCTTGATCAGTTGACTTGACTCGTGTAAACCACCTTTATTCTACATTATATTGTTTAATGTTGTAGGCGATACAAATAAACCAATAAACTTGTCACCTGAAGGAAAAAAATTGTCTGGATCATCTAATAGGTAAATAACGGCCCGTCCAAAAACCATTTCCTCGACACCTCGAACTCGATATCTTCATCAGCGCATCGTTCTGACACAGCTTAATGAGTGCTAATGCACGGTACGGATATATTTGGCGTGCGATGTTTGCCGATAGCGAAAGCGAACGGTTAACAGAAAAGACACCAAACACGAGTGGGAGGCGATACAAGACTGAGATGCTGCGTTCCTATATCTTGTGAAAAAATAAGAAATTAATCTTCATGATACTGCGTTATACTATGCGAGGATACCTATAATAGGTAGTACTTGGTTCAGTTCAGAGATATATCAATCCTTGGTGTCATCAGATTCTATCAAAAAATTGGGCAACATCTAGGAATATTGTAGAACATTGTTGCTTGTTTCCCAACGCTTCCTCTATTAAGCCAGTAATTCTGTGGACCGTACTGAAGTTAAGGGCCGTTTAAACTCTCGCCTCGTTTAAACTAATCTTACTAAATCTGATTAGTTCTCTTAAAAAACTCTTAAAGTACTCTTAAAAAACTGATTAGTTTAAACTAA
Organism: Sitophilus oryzae; assembly: GCF_002938485.1. Classification (NCBI taxonomy): domain Eukaryota; kingdom Metazoa; phylum Arthropoda; class Insecta; order Coleoptera; family Curculionidae; genus Sitophilus; species Sitophilus oryzae. Next base: position 3,571,452 of record NW_022147434.1, on the reverse strand, counting down.
ACTCGTTTAAACGAATCAAAACGAATTAGGTATTACATATATGTGTATCTGTATTTACTATATTTCTATATGCATAAATTCCATAAAATCAGTTTCTTATTTTAGTGTGTTTTTACCTTCTGGATCATCCAAATTGGTGTTAAATATCGCAAATTTTAATATTTTGGGAAGACCAAACGGTGTTAGAAGGCGTTTAAATACTGAAGAAGTCATCAGAGCCACAACTTTACTGCAAGGGGGTTGCGGTCGGTCGCAACGATACGTGTCGCAGCTTTTTCATGTTGCACAATCAGTTATTTCCAGACTATGGAATCTATACAGAGAATATTATTTTGTTGTCCACAGACGGGAACGAGGCGGGAATTATCATAGGGCAGAAGGATATTTGCTCAAGAACATCTTCACTAGGGCGTAGATCAGTATAGGCATGTATTTTTCCTGTCTTTTCTTGAGTCCTGTTTTCGAAATCATAATGATGCCTGGCGGAGAGTTTACAGAAGACCGAGTGCACGGTATCTTGACACAGCATTCAGAGAAGCGATTTATTTTGGTGGAAGTTCCGTCATGGTATGGGGAGGTATAACTTTAAACGGGCGTACGGACTTGCATGTGTTTCTAGACGGCATAATTAATCCTGAACGATACAGAGATGAGATTCTCGAACCATATGTTATTCTATTTGCTGCTCAGCATGTTCCAGAATTTTTCTTACAACTGGATAATTCCAGGCCTTTTACTGGAAGAGTAGTTACTCTATACCTTGAAGAGTCCAATATCACAATTATAGATTGGCCTGGATGCCTGGGTCAGGCCTGGATCCCTGATCTTAATCCTATTGAGCACCTTTGAGACCTACTAAAGAGAAGACTACAAAGTCGTCCACAATCATCAGATCTTCATACTTTGGGAGAAACTCTTCGAGAGGAGTGGAACGCCTTTCCTCAAGAGATTATTCGGAGCCTCATTCAGTCTATGATAAATCGGTGTGCAGAAGTGCGTAGAAACCACGAAGGACACACACATTATTAGGAAAAAAATATTTCCGTTAACATTGTTCTTTAAACATCAAATTAATTAGGGTGGCAGACAACTTACTTGAATGCTACGAAGCCTTCCAACTCGACTTTGATATAACAGTTGATACCATTAAAACAGCGTAAAAGTGAGACGCGCGCAACATCCGTATCGCACATCCCATTAAATTCAAAATATGAACATTTCAGGAGAATCATTCTACTAAGCATTCCTTAAGGGTTGGAAGTTTTTGAAATAATTTCAAAAACATTTTTTTGGAGATAATGTAGCAGATAACACAGTTTTGAACACATGATGTGCGATATAAGTGTATTTATATATCAACATCTGGTCTTGGTCCAAGTACACTTGGACCGTATCAACCAAAACCCCAAAAAAAACCCACACCCTCTGCCCGTGATACAAGACTACAGACAGTAGACGGTGACTGGAATGGCGGACAGGGTATTCCCATCCGGCATCGTTATATGTCTTAGTGCAATTCCCTGGACACGAGACTACAGCCAGGGACAAGAGAATACGATGCTCCTTAAACCCCGCCAAAGTGCCAGAGGGGATTCCCCCCAACACCTGACTAGGAGCTTCCCCACCAACGAACGAAGGTCTCGCATCTCCTATAGGAAGTATTTTGGTCCTTAATGCTCTGATAAACTATTTTCTACTTAGACTCTATACAGTAATATTTTAACAAGCAATATTTTTTCTGATTTTTTAGTTGCGAAATATCCAGACATTTTTTAAGGCAACAAAAAAATATATCGAAAAAAATTATTCATAAACGGAAATTTAGTAAGTGATACTACAAACTATTCAAAAAATTTGGAACGTAGTCATCTTAGAAATGGTAGTGCCAAAGAGAATGAACCGGCACGGCCTGTCCACATGTTGGCACAAGGAAGAGGATGTAATGCCTTGCCTTTACGGACACGATTTTTTATGCGCCGAATGAAATCGGATAGCTTCTAGGGTTTACCAAGAAAGAAGCTTAATTGTTGACCGGCCGCCATTTTTTTGTGGTGGTTTTTGTGTGTGTACCATCGACAGGGATGGAGGTTCGGTAATTACCCGGCAACTTTTCGTTTTCGTAAAGCTGCTTTCTAGGGATATCGCATGTTTACGTTATTGTAAAGATTTCATTCACTGTGAAATTAAAACTGTTTAAAAGAACGTGTCAAATGTAGGCTCTTTAGTTACAAGAAAATATAATAACAAATCTATATAATATATATCTTGAAATAATAAGTTCATTGGACACTTCGTTGGACACAATTTTATCTCTATACAAAAATATTTTATTTGTCCGCTAGAGGGCATCAAACTTTAAAAAAATAAACATATTTTTTAAGATATTTAAGAACGATTATTCCGATTTGAATGAGATTTGGGGTTCCTATATTTTGCTAAGCGCTTTATACATTACAACCTTTAACATTAACCCTTACATAAATTTTAATAGAAATATTTTGTAACTTCACAGACGACTAGTCCTTCCAGTATTCACTACATTTTTTGTTTCACTACATTTTTTGCTTTATACATTACAACCTTTAACATTAACCCTTACATAAATTTTAATAGAAATATTTTGTAACTTCACAGACGACTAGTCCTTCCAGTATTCACTACATTTTTTGTTTCTTGCAAAAATGCCACCTAGCATAGCGATGTAAAAGTTAATATTACCGCGGTAATTTTGATAATATTACCTCTAGATCAGTAACATTGGAAATATTGATTTTTTACCACTCTACTCTTTTTCTTTCTTTTATGAAACCAAGACAGAGCTGCTTTATTCTTTGTCTAAAAAGCCTTTTTACATACTAAACAGTCATTAAAAATCTTAGCTGTTGATGAAGTCCAGATATTTCTGATGTTTTTTCACCAAACACAGTAAGCCTTCTGAATCCATACAAGCAACTTATGACTTGTTTAAGCCAATCTATAATTATTGGCTAACGATTTTTGAAGTTAGCGGGCCAACAATCAGAAAAGTTTTTACCTGCTTTTTTAAAATAAGGTCTATATTACGTAGCAAAGTATCAGATTCGTCCGTTGCTAGGTCGGAAAGCAAGAGAATGTGTGCAATTCTGGAAAAACGGGTATGTAAATGTTTAAGACCTGCTCATTTTTCTGCCTACCTATTATAACCAAATCTACGCAGCGAAAATTTAACTGAAGCTGAAAATTTAATTGCAACGAGTTCATCTACGAAACTGCAAGGCATCATCCAAAGTATTTTTCACAAGTAGATTTCATTATGGAAGCACTGACTGCCTGACTGACTGGCACAATACAAAATTAGAGGTAATATTTTTGCTAAAGAATTCGTCTAGCCGCAACCGAAAGAACCTTTAGCACTTATGGATTTGTTTATCGGTCAAGAAGGAACAAACTTACCGTGGAAAAGACCGGAAAACTTACATATATTGCTCATAATTATAATTTACTAAATGCAGAAGAATATCCAAGAATAGTAGAGACTGCTGAGAAAGAAATGGAAGAAGATATTGATTTTGAAGTAATTTATAATTATTATAGAATAGTAAATTTGACATAATTAACGACAGAGAAAGAAGAACAATATGACAAGATTGATGATTTACTATTATTCACTCTATTACGTACTGTAATATAGGCCACTCTGACTCTGACTAGCTTAAAAACGTTCTTGTCTTTTTTCGGTAATGTTTTTTACAGTTCAAAATAAAAAAAATAATATTATTTAAAAAACTGTTTTTTATAAATTACCAATGTTACCGTGATAATACGTAATATTACCGGTAATTTTCCATCACTAACCGCACATACTGTTTGAGAAAAACATCCGAAGTTAACTTACTAAAAATAATACTTCTTATTACATCAGGTTTATGCGGTTTTTCTTTTAAAACTTTTGTTGTTTATATTTAAGAATGGATAAGATTTTAATAGAAAAAGTCAGAAAATATGCTGGTTTATACAATCATGGATTGCCTGAATATTTGCCTGAATGAATTGCCTCCTCCAAAACGATAAAAGCAGCTACAGTTTCTAGTTCCTCTTTCCAGTCCGAAGAACTGATTGAGTTGGCGCTTTCCATAACTGAATATTCAGGAAAAACAAGCACACAACACAGACCGAAATTAAAGAAAAATTGCCAATTTGTGTACTACAGCATAAAACGTGTGCTTCTAAGCATCACATATTAAATGACAACGTGACAGCACGTAAGGTCATGTGCTGTGAGGTCAGTGTGTTTCCGGTTTAAGCTTGATTTTCATGCATCCGTTATCCGACGATACGATGATACGATATTAATTTTATTGGTTGAATTTGGAGACTTCGATTGGTTAGAAACGGTTAACCATTCGAAGCCTTTAAATACAACCAATGAAATTAATATCGTATCAACGTATCGTCGGACAACAGATGCATGAAAATCGAGCTTTAAGCTTCATAAATTTTAAATTAAGAAACGTCTAGTTTATTTTTGGTGATGCCCCCTAACGGACAAACAAAGCACTATTGTACAGAGGTAAATTATATGCAGTTAACTTATTTTGATTCAAAAAATAGGTAGTTGTTTTATGTTCACGGAATATTGGAAATCCCTGTACATTTTGTAGGTCCGCTTTGAAAAGAAAATATCATTTTTTTTTCTCAAAAACTATGTGATGTGGCGTTTTTTCACAAGAGACAGAGAATTTAATAAATAGTAGAGGGACCATTTTACGAAAAAAAGAGTGTCGTCGTTGGAGTTGGAAAATATTTCTATTAAAATTTATGGCAGATTTCAATTAAAGTTAAATGTTAAAGCGTTTAGCGAAACATAGGCACCCTAAATCTCATTCAAACCGGAATATCGGTTCTTAAAATATCTTAAAAAATGTGTTACTTTTTTAAAGTTTGATGCCGTCTAACGTATAAACGAAGCACTTTGTATAGAGGTAAATTGTGTCCAATAAACTTATTTTGATTCGAAAAATATGTAGTAGATCCACGGACTATTGGAATACCCTGTATAAAATAATTTAATCTTATTAGGTATAAAAATTTTGAAAACCTAAATTTGTAGACGAAGCACAATATTTCAAGATAATGACAAATTATTCCCTTTAGTGAACCCTTTACTATTCCAAGAACATCACTTTAAGGATAATAAATTTTAATAAATGTCCACCGTCCTTTCAAAAATTAAATCCGTCTACAATGGAGGCATTTATCCGAAAAAATTATAAGGGCATTTGTGCATTTGTCCGGTCTCAACGGACAATACAGTCTTGAAATTGGCACTGATTTCATCGTGGCGATTAGATACAGCGCTAGACCCTGTTGTTTTTATCAAGATATTCTTTATATGAATATATGTGATATTTTCGGAGATGGCTTATTTATCCTGGGGGTGATAGGGCCACCACCCCTATCCTATTCTGTCGATTATTTTATTTATTTTTAGTGGCCATGTGGCCCATCTTTGCTATTTTTCCCATTTTAGCGATATTTCATGGGTGGGAGAGTATGAGGATTCTATTTGTTTTGTGCGCTCACTTGATACGTTCAACTGTTTTCATACGATACTTTATGCATAGGGGATGATGTGATACGACAGGGTATGGGGAAGTGTGGCTATTATCGCCATTAGAGTTTTAATTAAGGATGGCTGTTTATATTGATATTGCGGGATCCTTTTCATAATTTTGTAACAGTTGCAAGACTTATATAGCTTAACAAAGTAATATAAATGTCCTTTATTCTTCTGTCTTTTCTTATTTTAATAATGACAGTAATGATTGAAAGAAGCAGATAATAGTTTTTGAAATAAAATATCTTTTTGACTAGTAATCTGTATTTTTGAAATTTCGATAACCAATATGCAATGGTAAAGCGTTTAGGTGTATTGTGGTGATTTAGTGTTTTATTTTGCTGGTAGATTATTCTTTTATAATTATGGTGCTTCAATTGCCAAGTCTTTATAATTATTACAGAAATAAAGATGACATATTGATACTAACAATTTATAACCACATTGTTGAATGGGTGAACAATTTATAACAACATTGTTGAAGTGACTTGGTTTTACATGAGATCTCACAACTTTTTATAGTGGAAGGATTCTGTTGCGTGACTTGACTTTTTACATTCTATGTTTTTGATGGGATCTCATTTCTTTTTGTAGGTTATCCTTCTATTTTTTCTAGGCTAATATATCATTGAAAGTAATATTAAAGAAGTTTGACTAGCAACAATTCATCAACTTTGAATTATTGTATAAAGTCAGATAATATCAAATCGATTAATTCTAGTTGTCTAACGACTTGTGTTTGCGACTTTTGTCATAACCCAAATTTCAACTTTAAAAATGTTTAGTTCATGATTTTAACTACACTGATAAAAAAGATAGACTTAAACCAAAGTCGTCATCGTTCTTGAAAAAAAAATTTAGTGGCAAGAGAATTTATTTGAGTGTAACAGAAAATATTTTGCCTGAAGAAAAACTCTCTTAACTCAAGAAAACTTGTTCTCTTGAAAAATTCGAAAATTTCTCTTGAATCTATTTTCATTCAACCAAGTGCAAGTTACTTTGTTTTAAGATAATAACAAAAATACGCTAGGAAGTACTTCATTCAAGAAACATGGCCATTTTTCCAATAGCTAAATACACTTTTGATGAAAAATAATAACGACACGCAAAGACGATGACGAAGGACGGTATATACAATCAGTCGGCAGTTCGATCAGTCTCACGTCGCATTTCATAGGTCGCACATCATAGTACGTACGGGTTTTGTTGCTTGGAATTTTCCACTTGGAATTTTGCATAATTTGCTTTTTAAACGCATATCGGATAACAAATTAGTGATCGTTATTAACATGCATTTGTCATTTTTTGTGGACAAATTTTAGGATATATGGATTCTTTAAAGGAGTTTCTGAAAAAATGGAAATTAGAGCATTTATTTGCTATATTTGAAGGTAAGAGACATTCATCTTGTAAAATCGCTTATTTCTGGGGCTTACTCAACCGGGTCTCACAATGCAAATTCACCTCAAATATCCATTTAGTTGGTCATTGGCAAGCACTCTCTCATTGTACATGAAAATAACAAAACAAACATTTACTGATCTGGATAAAATTGATAGTTAAATAGTAAGACTCACCCGGGGGTACTCCGCCCCCTAGCCACTGATATATTCTATTCAATATATCCCATTCCATATTTTCCATCTAATTCAAATATCATTCGGATCTATTGGTTAATAATCTTCAACAACTAGCTAGTGTCACCTGAAATAGTATAGGGGCTTCCCCCAGACGCAACTCTGCCGCTAAACAGATTCGCATCCCAATCGAATAAGCTAATTGGGGTACCTCACTAGTCTCTCTACCCCAACGCCGCATCGTGTCAATCGAGAAGACAAAGGAGACCTCAAACTCTCAAAACCAACCTCGAAGGAAAGACGTCACCAGAGGTTTTCTTCCGTCAAACGACCCATTGCCTTACAGTACTTGCAACGTTTATAGTCAAAAGACTCTCAACCCCCAAATACCAGCTCTATGACAAAACACAACACAACAGCCGGCTGGCCAGTCTACTACTGAACCGCCGTAGGCAAGCTAAGCCTCCTCTTACATCACAATTTTACCGGATCGCAAATGTTTACATTACTTGCCAATGAATCATACTATTTTCTCTAATCGACTTTAAAATAGTGTTTTAGCATTACTAGATAAATAAATAGAGAGTTTCCGAATTATAAAACCATTATTATAACCAACTTATTTTCCAAGTTTTACAATCTAATGCACCTGTTTAGATAATGCATGCGTGACTATAGATAGAATAAGAATATAGGTATCGATTTTTTTATGCAAATAATTACAAAACTTTTATAATTTCAAGTCGTCGTCGTATTAAAAAATTCAAAATGAGACCAAAGCTTATAATTTTAATAATTGTTTGCTTTACTTTGATTAATCGTGATGTAACATTTTTTTTTGTAATTTGTAGAGTGATGAACCACCCCAAAAAATACCAAGGAGTGAAAAAGCAGAAATAACAACCTATACTATCGAGGAAAATAATATCACTTTACTTACTACAGACTAGGACCAAACCAAACCAAACCTAAATTTAGCAGAAAATAATATACCTCTTAATATGCCTGTATATGATGTATAGACTTCTCTTAGATCAAAATAAATTTTAGTTGAGTCAATGGTATTCGCTATTGGTTTAAGAAAAGTTTCTCTTTAATCAAGAAATGTCCCTTTTCAATCAAGAATTTTTTCATGAATCAGAGAGATTATTGTTCTTGTAGCAAGAACTTCTTTGCATATTAATTTTGGGTCAAGAGTGAAATACTTTGGACAGATAGATTCTTCTATTCTCTAAAGTAATTTTTTATAGCTTATGAAAAGATAGTTAATGCTTTGGGCAAAGAAACGTCGTTCTTGGCCTTATTGAAAAGCGCCAATCTTTTGGGTCAAAGTCATATTCATTTCTTCTGAGAGATCCTTTTTTTCAGTGTGCTTATTCAAAAATTTTTGTCAATTTTACACATATTTTATTTTTATATCTTGAAAACTATAAAAGATAGGTATATTTTAGAATAATAGAAAAATTATGAGATATGAGAGTAGTTTCCAAAAATGTAATAATATACTGGGTGTTCCATTTAAAATAACAAGTTTGACAAGCGATAATTCATAAACTATGAAGAATAATTATTAAATATTTTGGTAATCTAACCAGCTATAGTATCTCCTCATGTGTAGTGAAAATCAATATTCTGGCTTTATCCAAAACGAAGTTACAGGGTGGTCAAAAGTGCCGTTAATACCTTTGAGAAAAGGATGATACGGCTGTGATCGATTTCGCGGGGACCTGCCCCCGCCAAGTTTTGGGATAGTTTTGAGTTCTAACTTGGGGATACCTTATCAAATAACGTCAGAAAAAAATTAAATGAAAATCTTCAATATTCGAGTTTTCTTTGACATCTCCGGAACTACTCGGAGTCGGAATTTTAGATATTTCTAAACGGCATATTTTTGGCACGTTAATGCACAACTTTGTTCTAATTTAACCTCGAATTTAACCATCCTCGTATTTTCTATAGTTTTTGAGATCCCAATGGTCGGAGTCAAATTTGAATAAGCTTGTATATCACGCGTCGTTATCAAGAAAAACTATATTAATATCACTAGACTAGAGCTACTCTTCAATATACTAGTGAAAGCCCTGACGAAATGACACGTGACGAAATCAGTGTAGCGTCAGTTCCACATACAGGGTGTGCTATACAAAAGTGTTTCGTTTGTCAGTTAGGGGGCATCAATAAAAAATAAACTGGAACGTTAATTAATTTAAAATTAAATTATTTTTTTAAGCTTTCTTTTCATTAAAAAGTATGCGCGGTGGCTTTTTTTACAAGCGACAAAAAATGTATTAAAAACTAGAACGACCATTTTGCAAAAAAAATCGGTCGTCGGTTGAGTTGGAAAATATTTATGCTAAAGTTTATGTAGGGGTCAAATGTTGAAGAACTTATACCTATATGTTAATCCAATGTTAAAGCGTTCAGCAAAACTTAAATGGTACCCCAAATCTTATTCAAATCGGAATAACGGTTCTTGAAATATCTTAATAAATGTGTTTATTTTAAAGTTTTATTTTTTTAAAGTTTGATGCTCTTTAACGGACAAACGAAACACTTTTGTATAGAGGTAAATTGTGTCCAATGAACTTATGTTGATTCTAAAAAAAATCGTAGTAGTTCTACCGGGTGCGTCTCAAAAGTGGCTCACCCCTATAACTTTTTATTTTTTCAGATAACGAGATTTGGTATGTTAGTATATGTCATAAATTAAGATTGATTGACGGATTCAGTTGTTTTCGGTCACTTCCTGTTTCACTGGAAATGACTACAGCTTTTGATTTTTAAATGGCACCCTCGGTATTTTTTTACTTTAGTCGATAGAAAATGACACTCTGAACCGAATGACATATATCATATGTCAACTTTTGACATTTTCTCATATGGTTTATTTAAAATCATAACATGCGGTTCATAACGACAATTTGACTCGAAATACCAAATGTGTGGTCTCGAATTATTCATAAAAAATGCTTTTTCCAAATAAGCTAATAAGCCAGCCTCGTTCCATTTAAAAACATTGAGATATGGGTAAAAATACGATTTGGGCTTCTTTGAATTGACCAAGACAAGACATCAAAAAACATTAGACAATCAAATATATTTTTTCCAAGGCTCCTTGATTAAATATTAGTGTTTTTAACACAGCCATGGCACTCTAGATTGAAATTTAAAATACAGTTTGTTTTCTATCGAATAAAGTAAAAAATTCCGAGGGTGCCATTTAAAAATCAAAAGTTGTAGTCATTTCCGGTGAAACAGGAAGTGACTGAAAACAATTGAATACGACAAGTAATCCTAATTTATGTGATATACTAACATACCAAATCTCGTTTTTTTATCTGAAAAAATAAAAAAGTTATCGTGGTGAGCCACTTTTGAGACGCACCCGGCACGTCCACGGAATTTTGGGACACCCTGTATATCTTCCTAGGAATTTAAAAAAAAATATATAAAATTGACTTACAGCCTAATGGAATAGCATTGCCTACTACTTACAAATAAACCAAATGAAAACTTAAAGATTTGATAAAATTCCTAATAGAGAAAGAATGACGATTTTTATGTTGACGGATAACTAAATATAATTTATAATTTTGTTATCCACAGCAATTTCCTTAATTGGAACATATGTTTTATATCTGGAAAAAAATAAAAATTTAAGTAAAAAGAGAGACTCTCTATTCTACTGTCCATATTTCTCAACACATGTTTTATAGTTCAACACGCCCCTTAATTTCTCCCTTCCAGCCTCTGCCGTATGAATAATACCAAAAAAACTGCAATATTTTCTTCATTTGAAAGATATATCGCCCTATGACACGGGCCTCTGACCCTAGGAATGCTTCGGCGCAAAATTAAAAAGATGACGGAGATGCTTTTTATTTTTCTAACGCTAACGGAATTTCGAAAATATCGAGTTTCCTAGTTCCTGGCTTAAAAAAAGGGCACACAAGGCACGTGTAACGGATTTATTTCAAATTCCAATGGTGAATGATGGTATTGATATTATCTCAATACGAATTAACTATCGCATATACAGGGTGACAATATGAAAACGAACAGTATTTAATATTGCCTCTACCGATGATGGTATGAAAATTTGACGAAACACGTTAATTTACACATCAAGGGGGACAATTTTTGAGGCATTTGTTGTCGTGTTACTTTCAACCCCTTGACCCCCAGGTCACCTACCCCTAAAATTTTAAATAGCAACCCCTATTTCTTTTACCATTTTTGTGTTTCTTATAGAATTCTACATAAACTTATTTTTTTGCGAATTTTATAAGGAACACAAAAATGGTAAAAGAAATAGGGGTTGCCATTTAAAATTTTAGGGGTAGGTGCCCTGGAGGTGAAAGGGTTGAAAGTAACACGACAACAAATGCCTCAAAAATTGTCCCCCTTGATATGTAAATTGACGTATTTCGCCAAATTTTCATACTATCATCGATAGAGGTAATATTAAATACTGTTCGTTTTCAAATTGCCACCCTGTATGTAATTCATCTACTACATTAGGTATACCGGATGCATCTCAAAAGTCTCAAAAAACATATTTGGTATGTTAGTATATGACATAAATTAGGATTGAATGACGTATTCAATTGTTTTTAGTCACTTCCTATTTTAACGGAAATAACTACAACTTTTGATTTTTAAATGACATCCAAAAAAATGACACCCCTTTATTCGATACAAAATGACACTCTGAACAGAATGACATAATATCAAATGACAACTTTTGACATTTTCTCATATGGTTTATTTGAAATTATAACATGCGGTTCATAACGACAATTTGACTCGAAATATCAAGTGTGTGGTACCAAATTATTTGTAAAAAATCCTTTTTCGAAATATGCTAATCAGACACCCTCGTTCCATTTGAAAAAATTGAGATATGATTAAAAAATGCGATTTGGGTATCTTTTAACCGGCCAGGACAAGACACGAAAAACATGAGATGTTAAAATCTATCTCTTCAAGCCTCCTTGATTAAAAATTAGTGTTTGTAACAGAGTCATGGCACTCTAGATTGAAATTTAAAATATGATTTTTTAATGCGAAAATGTCAAAAGTTGACATATGAAAAATACCGAAGGTGCCATTTAACACATTTTTTTTAATGTCAAGAAAAAGACAGCAAGACCCAGACTTATTGGTCCTGATCTTGAGCAAGGTATGTTTTACTCATCACTATAATATGTACCTTCCTTAATTTTTTTATACAATAAATATATAGGTCGCAAGCGTATAGAATAATCAGGCTTTTTACAAAAAGACTAGGCATATTAGAAAACGCCGGCTCTTTACACAAAAGAAGGAATTTTTACAAAAAGCCTATCTATTTTCAGTCACTTTAATGAGAATTAGGCATATTAAATAATGATGATATTTTCTGTACACTTCTGCAAAAAGACTGCCTGTTTTCAGTCATTTTAATAAATGCCAAATCGAGAATCGAGGCCAGGCAGATTAAAATATGATCAAAGTTTAGTCAGCTATGAGCATAAGCATATTATTGAATAATTTACGCTTTAATGAAAATATCCCATATTTTCCTATACAAAAACAATAATAATTTATGTCAAAATTTTATTATGTTTAGACGCAAACAACTTGAATCAATTCAATATTAATATCTCATTTAATTATATACTCAATGTAATTCAATTCTGTGTACAGGACTGCTTCTTTGTGGAACTTTGCTTTCTTTTAGAATTTAATGAATTTAGATCTTTATAATAATCATACCTTAACCATACCCTGTTTAACATAATAATTACTTTTTGTGCCATTATTTCCAAATTTTGAAAGAGAAGTTCAAGAAATGTCGTGGGATAAATTTAGGTTAGTTATACTAATCCCGCTTAAAATGTTTTGTGCACTCTGACTGTGCAGTCTTCATTAGGCATTTTGCAAAACGACTGAAAACAGATAGGCTCTTTGTAAAATTTCCTTCTTTTCTTAAAAACGCCGGCATTTTATAATATGCCTAGACTTTTTGCAAAATGTCGAGTTAATCGATACACCTGCGACATAGTATACAGGGTGACAATTTGAAAACGAACAATATTTAATATTACCTCTACCGATGATAGGGGGGATGAAAATTTGGCGAGAGAAATACGTCAATTTACATATCAAAGGGGACAATTTTTGAGACATTTGTTGTCGTGTTACTTTCAACCCTTTGACCCCCAGGGCACCTACTCCTACAATTTTAAATGGCAACCCCTATTTATTTTACCATTTTTGCATTATTTCCTTATAAAATTCTCAAAAAAATTATGCAGTTTATGTAGAATTCTATAAGAAACACAAAAATGGTAAAAAAAATAGGGGTTGCTATTTAAAATTTTAGGGGTAGGTGCCCTGGGGTTAAGGGGTTGAAAGTAACACGACAACAAATGTCTCAATTTCAATACAAATTTCATAATCATCGGTAGAGGAAATATTAAATACTGTTCGTTTTCAAATTGTCACCCTTTATATGACTTGTAATTAACTTGTTTTTCATATATTAAAATGTTTACATCACACTCCTTAAAAAATGTCTAAATCTTCTTAATTAAAATAGAAACAACCGAAAAATGCCGGAACATATTTCAAATCGGAAATAACGACTTAAAGGGTCCCAATGTTTCCAGTTTATTTGTTTTTTGTTATTTTTGGAGCGCGCCGCGCAGCGCTTATAGGAAGCGAACGTTTTTAAAAGTGCGCCTGTCAAAGTGATTGAAACCGGACAGATGTATTATTTTAAGGGCGCATGTGACCTTTTACATCTTCTGCCGTTTATGTAGCAGATTTTTTGTTTGTTTTCCACACTGCCGACTAATCGGTCGATACTTAAAAACCTTTCCGATTGAAGGATATGCTTTAATTGCCGGTGGTGACATACTGTCGTTATATGGTAGTAAGAGTAGATGGAGATTTAAATTGAATAACTCTACTAATAATTGAATAATTTAGTGACAAGCCATGAGCCATATAACAAAATACCAATCAGCCAAATTTGCATAAAATCTTTCTTTTTTCAAACGATTACAAAATTGTTAATTTTTGCGACGCGATTGATGACAATATATATGAAATAAAAAAGTCATTTTAACGCCTAGGCATAAAAATAAAGCACTTTCATTTACAACCACATATACCTATGTAATACTGACATTACCGACATTTAAAAAATTTGAAAGTGTCAGATTATCTACATTTCTTCCCTCTTCCATTTCTCTCACCCATTTCCCTCATCCATTTCCCTCACCTATTTCCCTCACTCGGTTTTTCTTATTTCTCGCCTCATTTAATTAAACAGAATTATTCTTGTAATATCTTTATTAAATACTTATCTAACATCAGCAAAAATAAACAAGGAGATTAACAATAATAATTGAAGATTTTAATACATTTACTTGTTGAAAAGTTTTGCCTGGTAAAAATGCTAGACTTCTTTGGCTTAAAATCTACATTCTGGCGTTTTAAAAAAGCGACGAGTTTGTGATATTTTGATATGTCAGTATTTGCCATTAATTCTAGCATTGTCCGTATCATGCTGTACGTAGCCCAAAGAGTAGATGGCTTTTTCTGCCTTGCCATATATGTTGCTAAAATATGCCATCAAGACTGTCTCCGAAGCAATATTCTTAGCATTTCTTTCAGCACACCATTTTTTTATACTTTGAATGCTATTTTATATCGCCCCCTACTTTTCTCTGGAAGTAAACTGGCTTCTGCTCTTTTTGCAGCTTCTGTAAGTTCTGGTGGAGTCTTCATTATCAGAACTTTCCGACAACATTCTGGCTTTCTATGTTATATAAATTCGAAAAAGCGAACGAGAAATTAAAAACTATCACTTAGTTATTTGTTTTGCTGTTTGCTGTTGCGCCATAACAACCATTGGTACCGGTAACTATAGATATGGAAATGCCAAAACAGAAAACGACAAATTTTTGCATATTTATTTTTTTTTCAAAATAAAATACTGTCCCTATTTTTTAATTAATGATGTGGTTGTAAATAAAATAGTATACAAATCTCGGAGGAAAGTTTTCATTATTGTCTCGAGATTAAGTTAATCTCTCGACAGTAATGAAACACTCTCCTCGGTATGTAATATACTATTACGCCTAAGCACAAAAGTACGAAAATATATTGTATTAGTAAACTGACATGAAGTGCCAAATTCAACTTAGCAATTATATGCAAAGTTTGAAATTGTTTAAATTAGGATATTGTTTTCTCAGGAGTAAAAATGACCCCAGTGGCAAGGCTGTACGTTTCACAAAAAGCACAAAAAATCATTTTTACTCCTAATAGAATGCTTTTTTTTTCAAACGTCACAACTAATTTTTGGTCCGAATAAAATTCCCCCTGTATAGCGTAATTTAAATTTGACCTCCACTATTGGGATCTCGAAAACTATAGGAGATACGAGAATAGTTCTATTAGGACAAAGTGTGGACATTTAAAATTCCGAGTAGTTGAGAGGAGATATTCCAGAAGAACCGAAAATTGAAGATTTCGATTTTATTTCTGGCATTATTTGACAAGATATCCTAAAACAATAAAGACATTTTCATTGTCACTCCTCATTCACATTGAAGCCCCGTTTATAAAAACTATCGAGCCTGGTGCTCTGACTGGTCACATAATGTAGATATAGGCACGGCAGGTGAAGCGCAGGTACCCAAAAAGTGTGGCAGTCGACTGGCTGTCTGATGAATAAGCTGTGGTAGAGTATAATAAAAATAGAAAAAGTGCTAAGGTCATATCACTCTGTACAGTTTTTATTTCACTGTACTTCTATTTCTAAAAGTAAAGATGCTACACACAAATTTGTCCTAGCACCCTTGGTTTTTGAAATACAGGACGAATTTGAAAATGTTGCATTTTCGACCCCGTTTGTATCTTGGTTATCTTAAGTGTAATAATCGGGTGGCTTATTGAGGTGTCGAAAATGAAAGTTTCAAGTCATTTTTGTAAAGACTTAAGTCTCATAAAAGACTTAAATCTTTTAAAACATTAGATTTAATAAATTTTTAAAACATTAGACTATAAAGGCGAGCGGCCACTGCGAGCGTAACTAAACTAAGCTAAGAATACGAAAACAAACGGTAATTAAATGGGAACTCCACTGGGAACGATTTTCGCTCAGTAGTCAGCTAAGTTTTCGTACTGTATCTCTGCTATCATAGAACTAATCGCTGCGAAAAATTCGCTGGAACCTGTCACGAACTAAAACGAGCGAAACTAAACTACGATTCGAATCTTCGTTCATATATTTTCGTTTGATTGGGTCAAGTAGCCGCTGACGCATTAAAAAGTATGGAAGCTGATTTTTACAAATCTTATCTTCGCTTAGTTTAGTTTCGCTCGCAGTGGCCGCCCGCCTTAAAACAAGTTTTTTGTAAAATGACTTAAGTCATTAAAAAAATATTAAAATCTTTTTTACTGACTTAAATCTTTTCTAAAAAGACTTAAATCTCATAAAAGATTTAAATCTTCTAAAAGATTTTAGTCTTTTGTAAAAGACTTAAGTCATTAAAAATAGATTTAAATATTTTTTAAAGGCTTAAATCTTTTCCAAAAAGACTTAAATCTTTTAAACGAGTTAAATCTTTTTCTAATGACCTAAATATTTTATTTTTATTTTGGAATAAAGACTTAAGTCACAAGTGATTTTGAAAATGACTTAAACTTTAAGAAGTCTCCCAAGTCAGCTTACGAAATATAACTTAAAATCAAAAATGATTTAAGTCAAAAAAAGACTTAAGTTTTCTGTGAGCTTGCAGCTCTGATGTGGATGGGTAGATTCTGTCAAATCTGTAAATGAATTTGGAAATTGAGGGAATATTTACAGCTGATTTATAAAAACGTCACGCTTTAAAGACGTACACTTTGCTTTTGGAAAATTAATGACGTAGTTCTTTAAGGAGCTTAAAGACAAGTCTTAAGATGAGATCTCGCTAAAATATGCCTTTAAATCTAACTATTCTGTGTCTAGCGAACCACATAATCACAGTTATTCAAATATCTTAAGAACCGTTATTCCGATTTGAATGAGATTTTGAGTGTCTATGTTTTGATAAGTACGGGAAAGTGAAAAGTACGGGAAGGGTGAAAACTACCCCTACCCCTACATAAATCTTAGTATAATTTTTTTTTCAACTCAACCGATGACCGATTTCCTTTTCGTAAAATGTTCTTTCTAGTATTTACTTATATTTTTTATCTCTTTTTTCAATTATTGTGAAAGTCAAATGTTAAAGCATTTAGCAAAACATACCCAAATGGCACAAATGTGCTTAAAATGGTTATATAGAGTGTTATCTAACAATTCATGATAAATATGTACTTTTTTTAAGTGCTTTATAAACCCTAATACGATAGTTATAAACACGAAAAAGGCGCAGGTTTATAAAACAATATACTTATTTAGAAGTAGTACGTTAAAAACTCTCCGATAGCGCTTACAAAATAATATTGAGTACATTACAAAATATTTATAAAGCTGTTTTATAAAAGATTTATAAATATATTAAAAATAACATATTTGTCTCAGTTAAAATATTTTTGTAGCATGCGTCTGCATTTTTGTTTTTTAGTTATCGAGAATAAAATTATAATATCGTGTATATATAGTGACAAAGAATATCTTAATACCCTAGAAGCACAGATAACACATAATCCAGATGGCTCCTTACGTGTTAAAAATTGTCACCCCAATTTCACTCCAATTTGGAAAAATATTGGAGTGACGTTTGAATAATCTGAAATTTTTAGATTCCTTTTCTAACTTTTTTGGGAGGTTTTGCTTCTCTTGCACAGATGTCGCTTGCACTTCAGTTGCGTGGTTGCCATTTTATCTATTGCTATAATCAGGTCTTTCCGTTCTCCGCACTCCTGCAGTTTACATATAATATTATCTTATATAATTCCCGTGTTACAGTTTTGTTACTGTACCTCCTCGAAACGGCTTAACCGATTTTGATGAAATTTTATATGTATATTCAGTAGGTCTGAGAATAGGTAGTTATATATTTTTTATACCCTTAAATGATAAGGGTAGTCCACTCCCATTTTTTTTTATTTTGTGAAAAACAATATTTTAATTCTCTTTTTTTTTTAGTTGGCATTAAAAAATACAAACAACACTCAAATTTTCACTGTTCTACTTTCATCCCCTATTTTTTTTTAATAGGGGTTGCTTTTTAATTTTTGTTACCATCTCCGAAACGGCTTAACCGATTTTGATAAAATTTTATACGTATATTCAGTACGTGTCTAAGAATAAGTTGTTATCTATTTTTATACCCCTTAACTGATAAGGGTAGCCGAGAGGGTAACCCACCTCATTTTTTTAGTTTTTGAAAAGAAAAAATGTTTTTTATTTTTTTTATTTGGCATTAAGAAATACAAACAACTCTAAATTTTCACCGTTCTGCTATCATCCCCTATTTTTAATAGGGGTTGTTTTTTATTTTTTGTTGCCATCTCCGAAACGGCTTAGCCGATTTTGATGAAATTTTATATGTATATTGAGTAGGTCTGAAAATAGGTTGTTATATATTTTTTATACCCTTAAGTGATAAGGGTAGCCCACCCCCATTTTTTTTATTTTTTGAAAAAAAAATATTTTAATTTTTTTTATTTGGCATTAAAAAATACAAACAACCCTAAATTTTCACCGTTCTACCATCATCCCCTATTTTTTAATAGGGGATGTTTTTTTTTAAATTTTTTGTTACCATCTCCGAAACGGCTTGATCGATTTTGATGAAATTTTATATGTATATTCAGTAGGTCTGAGAATACGTTGTTATCTATTTTTATACCCTTAAGTGATAAGGGTAGCCCACCCCCATTTTTTTTTATTTTTTGAAAAAAAAAATATTTTAGTTTTTTTTATTTGGCATTAAAAAATACAAACAACCCTAAATTTTCACCGTTCTACCATCATCCCCTATTTTTTAATATGGGTTGTTTTTTTAAGTTTTTTGTTACCATCTCCGAAACGGTTTAACCGATTTTGATAAAATTTTATATGTATATTCAGTACGTCTAAGAATAGGTTGTTATATATTCTTATACCCTTAAGTGATAAGGGTAGCCAAGAGGGTAGCCCACCCTCATTTTTTTATTTTTGGAAAAAAAAATTTTTTTTATTTGGCCTTAAAAAATACAAACAACTCTAAATTTTCACCGTTCTACCATCATCCCCTATTTTCTAATAGGGGTTGTTTTCTTGTTACCATCTCCGAAACGGCTTGGCCGATTTTGATGACGTTTTATTATGTATATTGAGTAGGTCTGAAAATAGTTTGTTATCTATTTTTTATACCCTTAAGTGATAAGGGTAGCCCACCCCCATTTTTTTTATTTTTTGAAAAAAAAATATTTTAATTTTTTTTATTTGGCATTAAAAAATACAAACAACTCTAAATTTTCACCGTTCTACCATCATCCCCTATTTTTTAATAGGGGTTGTTTTTTAAGTTTTTTGTTACCATCTCCGAAACGGCTTAACCGATTTTGATAAAATTTTATATGTATATTCAGTACGTCTAAGAATAGGTTGTTATCTATTCTTATACCCTTAAGTGATAAGGGTAGCCGAGAGGGTAGCCCACCCTCATTTTTTTTTATTTTTGGAAAAAAATATTTTTTATTTGGCCTTAAAAATACAAACAACTCTAAATTTTCACCGTTTTACTCATCATCCCTATTTTCTAATAGGGGTTGTTTTTTTGATACCATCTCCGAAACGGCTTGGCCGGATTTTGATGACATTTTTATTATGTATATTGTGTAGGTCTGAAAATAGTTTGTTATCTATTTTTATACCCTTAAGTGGAAAGGGTAGCCCACCCCCATTATTTTACGGTTTTTTGAAAAAAATTATTTTAATTTTTTTTTATTTGGCATTAAAAAAATACAAAACAACCCTAAATTTTCACCGTTCTACCATCATCCCCAATTTTTAATAGGGGTTGTTTTTTTAAGTTTTTGTTACCATCTCCGATTGACTGATTTTGATAAAATTTTATATGTATGTATATTCAGTACGTCTAAGAATAGGGTTGTTATCTATTCTTATACCTCTTTAAGTGTTATGGTAGCCGAGAGGGTAGCCTACCCTCATTTATTTTATTTTTGAAAAAAAATATTTTTTTTATTTGGCCTTAAAAAAATACAAACAACTTTAAATTTTCACCGTTCTACCATCATGCCCTATTTTTTAATAGGGGTTGTTTTTTTTAAAGTTTCTTGTTACCATTTCCGAAACGGTTCTGCCGATTTTGATGAAATTTTATTATGTATATTGAGTAGGTCTGAAAATAGTTTGTTATCTATTTTTTATACCCTTAAGTGATAAGGGTAGCCCATTCCCATTTTTTTATATTTTGAAAAAATATATATTTTATTTTTTATTTTGCATTAAAAAATACAAAGAACCCAAAAATTTTCACCGTTCTACCATCATCCCCCTATTTTTTAATAGGGGTTGTTTTTTAATTTTTGTTACCATCCGTGAAACGGCTTTGACCGATTTTGATAAAATTTTATATGTATATTCAGTAATGTCTAAGAATAGGTTGTTATCTATTTTTATACCTTTATGTGGTGGAGGTTGCCCCACCCTCATTTTTTATTTTTTGAAAAGAAAAAAATGTTTTTATTTTTTAGTTGGCATTAAAAAATACAAATAACCCTAAATTTTCACCGTTCCATCATCATCCCCTATTTTTTAATAGGGGTTGTTTTTTTTTAATTTTTTGTTACCATCTCCGAAACGGCTAGACCGATTTTGATAAAATTTTATATGTATATTCAGTAGGTCTGGTTTGGTTTGGTCACAACCTATTCTCAGGTTATCTATTTTTTATACCCCTAAGTGATAAGAGTGGTCCACCCCAACTTTTTTTTTATTTTCTAGTAATTTTTTTTTATTTTAATTGTTTTATAGGGAGTGCTTATTTTTTAGGGGGTGCATGTCCAAAATTTTCTTCTGGGTACTCACTTTCATCACTTAAGGGACCTCTGTACAAAATTGCATATTCCTAGTCCTAGAACGGATTTTATAAAAATTATACAAATTTTTACCCTTAGTTTTATCCCCTTAAGGAATGAATTCCAAAAATCGCTCTAATTATTCAATTACGCTACATAATAAACCTCTGTGCAAATTCTCACATTCCTTAAGCAGAATTTATTGTTCCAGAACGTTCAACCCCTCATTTCACACCCTTAGAGGGCGAATTTCCAAAAATTGCTTCTTAGTGCTAAATTAGGTTACATAAGGAACGTCTGCAAAATTCATACTTCTAAAACCGATTTTAACAAATTTTTGTACAAATTTTCATCCCTTATTTTTTAGGGGATGCATGCCTAAAATTCTCGTCTAGGTACTCACTTTCATCATTTAAGGGACCTCTGAACAGAATTTCATACTCCTAGTCCTAGAACGGATTTTACATAAAAAATTATACAAATTTTCACCCCTAGTTTTACCCCCTTAAGGAATGAATTCCAAAAATCACTCTAATTATCAATTACGCTACATAAGGAACCTCTGTGCAAATTCCCATATTCCTTGAACAGAATTTATTTTTCCAGAACGTTCAACCCCTCATTTCACACCCTTAGAGGGCGAATTTCCAAAAATTGCTTCTTAGTGCTAAATTACGTTACATAAGGAACGTCTGCAAAATTCATACTTCTAAAACCGATTTTAACAAATTTTTGTACAAATTTTCATCCCTTATTTTTTAGGGGATGTATGCCTAAAATTCGCTTCTAGGTACTCACTTTCATCATTTAAGGGACCTCTGAACAGAATTTCATACTCCTTGTCCTAGAACGGATTTTACATATAAAATTATACAAATTTTCACCCCTAGTTTTACCCCCTTAAGGAATGAATTCCAAAAATCACTCTAATTATTCAATTACGCTACATAAGGAACCTCTGTGCAAATTCCCATATTCCTTGAACAGAATTTATTTTTCCAGAACGTTCAACCCCTCATTTCACACCCTTAGAGGGCGAATTTCCAAAAATTGCTTCTTAGTGCTAAATTACGTTACATAAGGAACGTCTGCAAAATTCATACTTCTAAAACCGATTTTAACAAATTTTTGTACAAATTTTCATCCCTTATTTTTTAGGGGATGTATGCCTAAAATTCGCTTCTAGGTACTCACTTTCATCATTTAAGGGACCTCTGACAGAATTTCATTCTAGTCCTAGAACGGATTTTACATAAAAAATTATACAAATTTTCAATTTTAGTTTTAATTTTAAGGAATGAATTCCAAAATCACTCTAATTATTCAATTACGCTACATAAGGAACCTCAGTACCTCTCATATTCCTTGAACAGAATTTATTGTTCCAGAACGTTCAACCCCTCATTTCTACACCCTTAGAGAGGGCGAATTTCCAAAAATTGTTTAGTGCTAAATTACGTTACATAAGGAACGTCTGCAAAATCTATATACTTCTTAAAACCGATTTTAACACATTTTTGTACAAATTTTCATCCCTATTTTTAGGGGATGCATGCCTAAAATTCGCTTCTAGGTACTTCACTTTCATCATTTAAGAGACCTCTGAACAGAATTTCATACTCCTAGTCCTAGAACGGATTTTACATACAAATTATACAAATTTTCACCCCCTAGTTTTACCCTCTTTTAAGGAATGAATTCCAAAAATCACTCTAATTATTCAATTACGCTACATAAGGAACCTCTGTGCAAATTCTCATATTCCTTGAACAGAATTTATTGTTCCAGAACGTTCAACCCCTCATTTCACACCCTTAGAGGGCGAATTTCCAAAAATTGCTTCTTAATGCTAAATTACGTTACATAAGGAACGTCTGCAAAATTCATACTTCTAAAATCGATTTTAACAAACTTTTGTACAAATTTTCATCCCTTATTTCTAGGGGATGAATGTCAAAAATTAGCTTCTAGGTACTCACTTTCGTCACTTAAGGAAACTCTACAAAATTTCATACTCCTAGAACTAACATTTTTTGTACAAAATTTCACCTCCCAGTTTCACTACCCTTAGGCTATACATTTCCAAAAATCGCTTATCAATGTTCAAATGTGCCACATCTGTGCAAAAGTTCATACTCCTAGTAGGTACAGATTTTTTTTTGTATAATTACACCCCTTTATCTAATTACACCCCCTTATGGGTCGAATTTTAAAAAATTACTTAGTAGTGCTCATCTTAGAGAACGAATTAATATTCTCCGTATTTACTCCAGTTTCCTAATATTAGCACAGATAACACACATAATCATACTAGTTAATTTCTTTTTATTGGAATAGAAGTAATTTTTATTAGAAGGTACAAAAAATTAAAATCTAAAATTTTATTTTCATAGCTACGTTTTTTTTTTCATAGCCTTAGGATGCCCTTACATGTACTATCGAATATACGAAATATATAATCAATACATATTCTTTAAATATCGAGAAATAAAATATGTTTGGCAACACCGTACGAAATATCGCCGCGCGTAGTCCTCAAAATTTAAAATATTAGCATTTTCAGGCTTCGATTATGTTCAAAAGCGCCACCGTATGACAAATCACTAAAGCTTCCACACGAGAGTTCTTAAAACTATAATATTCTTTGATAGTGACCAAGATAAAACTGATTTTAAAATGGGAAAGTACACATATACTATTTAAATGACGGATATGGCTAATTTAAAGAAAGAAGTAAATTATATAAAAAGTATATCGCCTAAAACGCTCCAGGAGTCAAATTTTCCTACGGAGCAAATTTTACTGATATTATATATCCATATTTGTGGAAATATTTTAAGGTGCTATCATTTTAATAAGATTTTGCAATTATAATAAATATTTAATTTTTAGGAAATTACTGCAAAATTACCTGTAAACTGGAAAATCGACATTGTCCAATATCCGATATTATTGGAAACTAATTCGTTTCTTATAAATACGTTTATTTTGAATTAAATTTCGATTATTTTGTTTTGCAAATCCCGACTCGATAAAATGGCCGACATATAGTCGTCCAAATTCAACATAAAATCATGGCGTCGACTAACAAAACATTTTTGTTGCTCAGGGAGCAGTTATACAATTAACTTGTTTTACAATGATGCTATACGGAACATATTTGTTTTATTACTTAAAATAATGTCGGCAAAATACAAGTAAATTCGTCTATATATTCCAGTGCTGTCACATTTACAATAATAAAATTATAGACATGTGTTTTTAAATTCGCTAGTAGGTTCATCAATACTTATAACACAGGAAGACATTTTAAAAAATTAAAATTTTCATCGATTTTTCTACGGCAAATAATTAGAAAAAAATACATAATTAAACACAAATATGACTTTTAATTATACTTGCAGACTTCATTTTTATTCTGGCAACATTGGATGACTTTCTTTCCTTCACCTTTTAGATACGAACGCCACAGAATAATAACGTAGAAATGGGCCTCACTACTATGTAGTCGAACCGGGTTTTAATATAGCAATGTTGCACTTCACGTGTTATCCCGCTATTTCAAAACCTGATTATTTTTTATTCATTTTGCTTATGTTATTTATTTTTTGTTAGCTACTCTTAGACACAAATATGTTTAATATCAAAAATTAAATCTTCCAGTTAGAAATACTTGATATTTTAAGTTTTAGAGATAAAATCACAATTTTAAAATATATTTTAAACTCTGACCTAAACCAAAGTTTGAGGTTAGTGCTATAGTATGTTTATAAGGTTTTCTAAATAACATTTTTGTATTTGGGAAAACACTTTTGTTTTTTAATCGCTTTATAAGAATTTTAATTCGTTTCTTTAACAGCAATTATAAAATTGTTTTCTTATAGTAGCGGTCGCGACTAAATTATTGCGAAGACCAAATTGTTTTATAAATCAGTCGTAAAAACAGCTATAAAACATGTCGATATTGTTTTAATAAACTAAAATGCATATTTTTATAGCTGTTTTTTAACCATTTTATAATTGTTTATAAATAATATATAATAATATATCTAGCTCAAGCATAAATAGTTGTTATATAAACGTTCCTGAGCATATTAACGAATATATTTATAAAAATGTTTTATAAATTAGTCGCTAAAACATCTATATAACAAAATAATAAAACACATTTGTCTCTATGATAAATTTGTGTTCTTTGCGTTTATTATATAACAATTCAGTGTATGAGATCACTTTAATAAATCGTCTATAAAACAGTTCACTCTCATAATAATTTATTGTGCTACTTGGGTAGACACCCAAAATCTTATTCAAATCGGAATAACGATTACAGTTGAGGGTTGGAACCTTTGGTGTTACACAGCAAAATAAAACACTAAATAACCACAATGCACCAAAACACTTTTACTTTTACACTGGGCGCGCATTTCGCTAACCATGTTAGCATCATCAACAGATAATTATAAACTTTTTAGTTTGAGTTTTATTTTGTCGGAATAACGGTTCTTAAAATACCTGAAAAAAATGTGTTTATTTTTTAAAGATTAATGCCCTCTAACGGCCAAACGAAGCACTCTTGTATAGAAGTAAATTATGTCCAATAGACTTATTTTGAGTTCAAAAATACGTAGTAGTTCTATGTCCACGGAATATTGCGACACCCTGATATACACAGTTATATTTTTCTATAAAGAGCCCACTATCAACAATAAGTATTTCTCTTTTAAAATAAAGTCCTATTTATTCAAAAATAAAAAGACCTGTCAATAATTTGTTTATCTACTAGACGTCTCAGGGAAACGTCGCCAATCCACTGGCGGTCAAAAATAAACCCTTTTTTTGAAAAGATCTAAAATACCTACCCTTGAGAAAAAATCCTTTGCCGATGGGAAAGGCATATTTTTTGCATGTCCTTTGAAACGAAGCAGGCCATTCAATAAACGAATTCTGACATTTTCTATTCGTAAATAGCTTTGCGAAAAAAAAATAATAGAAAGGAGGAAGAAAAAGTAAACCCTTAAAAGATATTTTCATATTTTTACCTGTAAGGGTTGTTTGTATTTTAGGTGCTTTAAAAGGTGAAATGGTCAAAGCTTGAGAAATAGTAAAAGCATAAATAAAGCATGCAAATGTTTTAAAGGTTTAGAGTTTTACAGCTAGATATTAAGAATAATACCTAAAGAGAACTGTTGTAAAGATATTGGTAAATTAGGTAGCATAAAAATTATTATATAAAGATGTTTGACAGTGTTGCCGAAGATCTGTTGTTCTGTGTATGAAACCTATTTATCCGAAGTTAGGGTTTCCAAATTTCAAAAGAAATCAAAATTAATATCTAATTTTTAAAGAGAAAAAAACACAAAAATAATTTGGATGAGGCGGGTTTTGTTGCAGCATATGCATCATACTGCAACAATATCCGCCTTAAGTCGGGCCCACACGATGTGGCAAACACCTTGCAATGTTGGACACATGAACATTTGCCACATCGTGTAGGAGACACACTTGTCAATAGTAATATTGTCGAAACCTAAGCCAAACGATGCGACCAACGTTGGACGCATCGTGTTCCTAATTATTTTTGTGTTTTTTCTCTTTAAAAATTAAATATTAATTTTGATTTCTACAAGAACCAGATGCAAAACGATGATTCCACTTAATGAACACGATTTTTTGTAAAATAACGCTTCAAAAATTTGCTAAAACAGTTTTTGCTTATTATCTTGAAACAACGTTTTTGGGATAGGCAGGTTTTGCAACTTGACACCTCAAACATAAATTTCATGATACCATCCCAATAAACGGCAAAGTTATTCATACTTTGCCTGCTTTGCATCACTTTTTGTCTAATTTTTACAATTAAGCTTATTTTTCTATAAGAACTAGTAACAGATTCAATAAATTTAACTGCATATAGCATTAGATAAATATTTGACTAAAAAATGGACTACCATCTATTAATTTTCGCTTCTACCACGAGAATCGGCTACTATTGGTTAAAAATTACGAAATTCTATTTTCCATCTAGAAAATTCGGTCAATAAACCGGTTTTTAGCCCTTTGTTTTCTTAAATTTCTAATATGACACATTACCCAATAGCAACAAATTTAAAATTTCATTATGTCATTTATAATATATTTTTTTTCAAACATCACAAAAGTATTAATTTTTGCGACGTGATTGACAATATAAAAAAGTTATTTAAGTCCTAGGCATAAAAGTAAAACATTTCTACGCCTAAGCACAAAAGTATGAAAATATATGATTAAAATGGACATAAGGTGTCAAATTCACCGAGCGTAACCATAATGTCTTAATTAACCATAACTAAAAATATTTTTATATTATTTCCAACGTTTGAAATTGTTTAAAAATCATTTGCGACGGTTTGGAAAAAAATAGCTTGTTCTATTCGGAGTAAAAATTACTTTTTGTGCCTCTCCTGTAATCTCGTACGTACAGCTTCGCCACAGAAAGTATCATTTTTACTCCTAATTAAAATAAAACAATATACCGTATGATCGAAAAAAAAACTGCGTCAGCGATGGCTATGAAATGAAGATCGCTGTCATTTTATATGTAAATTTGTATAGGAAATGACATTGATCGTCATTTCCCAGTCAACAGGACGCCGTTTTTTTTCGATCATACGGTACTATTAAACGTAAATTTTATTATGTCATTTTTAATTTATTTTAAAGCAAAAACCAACGCTTAAATGAAATTCCACCTAAATCAATAAATAAAGAATTCCATCTGATGCCGACTTTATCTGTAACACTACTGTATATTTCATTTTTTTGTTGATAAAAAAATGCATCGTAACATTAAAATTAAAGTTCAAGCAGTGTAGATTTTAGGAAATATTTTACTTTTATCTTAGAATGACCTGTTTTTACATACCCCTTTAAAAAAGTCAGTGCTTTCGAACAAAAGGAAAGCAATAAATCAAATATGGTAAACAGCAATTGCTCACTGCCACCTATTCATTGCCGTCGTCCGTTTTTGGCACAAATTGCAACATTTTATTGCGGCTATTGACACAGCAGTAACCTTTCCTTTGACAGGGTTAAACCAACCAAAGCCCTAAAAACCTTCTAAAAATTCAAAGGCACTCTTAAAATTATTTATTGGCTAGTAAAAATTATAACTTTACTATTATTGCGGATATTTATCGAAATTATACCCGATTCCTGAAAAGCACGTCAAATTTTATTGACGAGGATAATTTTATTGGGAGGTATGCAAATAATAGATTTAATTTTAAAGGATTACTTCGAAAAATGAAAATAATATTAAAAAAGGTTGTTTTATTATAGGAAAAGAACCAAAGTTTAGAACCAGAGTTGCCAGAGTATTCTATCTATTTTATTTTAAGAAAACGGAATGTCAGTAGGCAGTGACGGCACATGGTTCAGTAGTTTGAGGGTGCGCAACCTTAGAAAATAGTATACAGGGTGATTCACGACCATGGTACGTTAGACGCTTATGATGGAGAACAAGTAATAGAATTTTTTAAAAGTTTGAATTTTTGCATAAAGTCACCCACTCCATTTGTCTAAATTATTTTCAATAACAGTGCTGCCGCTTCATACTAAAAGCGGTAGCATTAGGGTTGCCACCTGTCCTTTTTTGGAACAAATTGTACTTTTTACTTTTTTTGACCTAAAAAGTTCTTTTTATTTACGTATTTTCCGTGAGAAAAGTATCTATACAGCAACCAGGAATATTCCTTTCAAACTAATTTAATTAGAAATGTTATAAAACTTATAAATAAATGTTTTTTTCTAACTTCATAGAAGTATTAATTTTTGTGACGTGATTGCAATATAAAAAATTGGCGCCTGGAGGCACGTATAGCCCCCCATACTTGATATTTTTTTTATCTCAAAAAATGCGACTTTGACTGATTTTAATGTTATTACAAATTTTGTTGCAAATATTATTCCTAATCTTAAATTGAAAACCGCGTTTCGCCAGCTACTGTAATTTTGGAGTTACGACTTTTTAAAATTTTTAACCTCCTCCCATACCCCACCCCCACCAAAAACTAATGGCCAGATTCTCGGATGACACAGTATTTTGTGTATATATACGAAAAGAAAATCGGTCATCGGTTGAGTTAAAAAATATTTATACTAAAATTTATGTGGGTGTAGTTTTCACCCTTCCCGTACTTTTTCTTGATTTTTGTGATTATCAAATATTAAAGCACTTATCAAAACATAGACACCCAAAATCTCATTCAAATCGGAATAACGGTTCTTAAGATATTTGAATAAACGTGTTTATTTTTTTAAAATTTTTGATGCCCTCTAGCGGACAAACGAACGCACTTTTGTATAGAGGTAAATTGTGTCGAATAAACTTATTTTGATTCCAAAAATACGTAGTAATTCTATGTCCACAGAATATCGGGACACCCTGTATATTATAAATGTTATTTAAGCTAGACACAGAATAGTTAGATTTAAGTTAAAACAATATTATTTATGTAGAGGGTACTGTATATTTTCATGTGTTTTTCAGGGTGTCTCGTTTATGAATAGAGATACAAAGATGCGGTTTGTACATTACTTTACAAACGATGCTACACCAATTTGGTTAAAATCGGTTTAGCGGTTTTTGAGTTATTGTGTTACAGACGGACAGACAGACAGACAGACACCACGAAAATATTTTCTATTTAGCTCATTTATGACCCAAATAACTCATTTTGAGTGAAATTAAAAAAACTTTTTTTTGCCGATCCTAATAGCCTACCATACCTGTTGGTATGGTCGGCTAAAAAGACATTTTAACGCCTAGGCATAAAAGTAAAGCACTTAAACTAAGCACCACAAATTAAACTAAGCACAAAAGTACGAAAATATATTATTAAACTGATATGTGTGTGTACAAGTGACAAAGTGGCAAATTCAACGAGTGTAACCATAATTTCTCGATATACCGGGTGCGTCTCAAAAGTGGCCCACCCCTATAACTTTTTTATTTCATCAGATAAAAAAACGAGATTTGGTATATGACATAAATTAGGATTGATTTACATATTCAATTATTCTTGGTCACTTCCGGTTTCACCGGAAATGAGTACAACTTTTGATTTTTAAATGACACCGTCGGTATTTTTTTAATTTATTGGATTGAAAATGACATTCTGAATCGTATTTTATATAACATATAAACATATACAGGGTGGTCCGAACTGGTTGGAGAGTAATAACTTTTCGTCCGTACCTGTATAAAACTACCGAGTGAAAAAATATACATTTCCATGACTTTTTACGTAAAAAATATCTCTTGGCAAAAATCGCTACGAGCAACCGTTCCCAATATATTTAGAACGAAAATAGTTAATACACTTAATTTTTGTCAAAAAATAAACGTATGTTGAGTAGATAGCTATTTGATTGCAATGATAAAATTGGGAACTTTTTATTTTTTTAAATAAATCATATTTTTTTTTTTGAAAAATTATGATAAAACAATTTCTGTTGAACTTTTGACACAAAACATTTCAAATTTATGATTTCAGTCAAATAACTAGGTATTTAGTCAATATGTTTAATGTATGTCAATGATGATAGGTATTGATAATTTCGATTCCAAATATCTCGGGAACCATTACTCGTAGCGATTTTTACCAAGAGACCTTTTTTCCGTAGAAAAAGTCGTAAATGTATATTTTTTTACTTAGTAGTTTTATACAGGTACGGACGAAAAGTTATTACTCTTCAAACCAGTTAAAAATATGTAGGTGGCGCCCTCTACAAGTAGGAGTCACATTGACATCAAAATCGAAATTCTCATATCAAAAAACTCCCAGACACCAAATTTCATCCAAATATTGACGTTACTTCAGAAATTATTTGGAAAAACTCGAAATAAAAATGAAACTTCTTCACCCTGTATTTCCGAAACTAAGCATTTTAGGACATACATTTATAAGAACTTTTTTACTTATTTTTATCTGCAGAATATGCTCCTGAAGTTTCCGGAATACAGTTCGGACCACCCTGTATATGTTTTATATAACATGTCAACTTTTGACATTCTTGCTTATTAAAAAATCGTATTTTAAAATTCAATCTAGAGTGCCATGGCTATGTTAAAAATACTAATTCTTAATCAAAGAGCCTTGAAAAAATAGATTTGATCGTTTAATGTTATTAGTGTCTTGTCCTGAGACAAGTTAGAAAATTATCAAACGGCATTTTTAATCATATCTCAATTTTTTCAATGGAACGAGGGTGGCTCATTAGCATATTTGGCAAAAGCATTTTTTTACGAATAAATTGATACCACACACTTGGTATTTCGAGTCAAATTTTCGTTACGAACCCCAAGTTATAATTTCAAACAAACCATATGCAAAAATGTCAAAAGTTGACATATGATATGTCATTCTATTCAGAATGGTATTTTCTTTCGAATAAAGTAAAGTTAAAAAATACCGAGGGTGCCGTTTAAAAATCAAAAGTTGTAGTCATTTCCGGTAAAACAGGAGGTGACCGAAAACAATTGAATACGTCAATCAATCCTAATTTATGTCATATACTAACATACCATATTTCGTTTTTTTAACTGAAAAAATAAAAAAGTTAAAACGCACCCGGTATAATTACTTCCAGGGTATTACTTTTTACATGGAAAGCCGAAATTTGGTTTATAGATTAAGGAAAGTCGACATAACCGATCTATACAGGGTAGCCCATCGTAAACGTTCCGCAAGGCATAACGGCTAGGGTATTTTTTTTTCAAAAAAATCCAAAAACACGTCAATTTTGTTTGGGAGGGGGACAACTTTTGCCCCAAAAGTGATTGCAAAATCTTCAACCCTCTAAGCGGGGGTGTCAACTCCCAATTTTTTTCAAATGGGAAGGGGGGTCAAGTGGTACCGCAATGAAAAGAGCGTTCTATTCTCTATATTTCCCCGCCTAGTTTTTGAAAATCGATCGAGTCATTGAGCAAATATGAAAGATTGAAATTTGAAAAGTTTATTTAAACATTTATTAGAGTAAATGATAAGGATATTTTCCTTCGACCAATTTGAGTTTTTTTTTTCTTATTTCTAGATGTTTACGCATTTTTTCACTTGTCACAAGGTTGAACAATCAGGTGCGGTAGTTGCTAGATAGCTGTTCTGTGACTTGTGCGTTGAAGTTCTTCTCAATATTGTTAAACTGACCTACAATAGAATTTCCAAAAATACCAGCCCACACGTTCAATTTCTGAGGGTTTTGTGTGTGCACCTCGTGAAAAACCCTGGAGTTGTCCTCAGCCCAGTATTGACAGTTGTACCGATTAACTACATCGTTCAAAAAGAAAGTACACTCTACTCATAGTTTCACAAAATTGCAAGCGACGATAAAAATTGTCTTCGTGAGTTCTTGTACCAACTGAATTTTGTACGGGTGGAACTTGTGTTTTTTTAATATTCTTTGGACACTTGTACGATTCACGCCAGACTCATTGGCTAATTTTCTTGTACTCATCGTACTATCATAGAATAATGTAGTTACTACAGTTGTTGTTGTGGTAACTACATTATTTTATGGTACTATCCATGGCAACTTGGCCCAATACGAATACCTCCATAGCTTCATTTACTACAAGATTTTCCCTCTGCCTCTTTTTATTCATAACGGAACCAGTTTAGTGAAATTTTACTACTAACTCGCGAACAATTTTGCCATAAAGGTGTTTGTCAGAATGGCGTTCATTGAATATCTGCGCAACCCGATTGCCACATTCATTATTTTTAAATTAAAGTTCGATTATTTCCACTTTTTCTGCAAGCGAGTACACCATAATTGTTAAAAAGTTTAACGATATAGAGAAGAACTTCAACTCATAAGTTACAGAACAGCCATCTAGCAACTACCGCACCTGATCGTTCAAACTTGTGGCAAGTGAAAAAATGCGTAAAAAGAAAAAGCAGCAAATTGGTCGAAGGAATTTATCCTTATGATTTACTCTGATAAATGTTTAAATAAACTTTTCAAATTTCATTCCTTCATATTTTCTCAATGACTCGACCGATTTTCAAAAACGAAGCGGGAAAGTATAGAGAATAGAAAGCCCTTTTCATTGCAGTACCACTTGACCTCCCTTCCCTTTTGAAAAAATTGGGGGATGACATCCCCGCTTAGAGGGTTAAAGATTTTGCAATCATTTTTGGGGCAAAAGTTGTCCCCCTCACAAACAAAATTGACGTGTTTTTGAATTTTCTGAAAAAAAAATTACCCTGGCCGTTATGCCTTGCGGAACGTTTTCGATGGGCCACCCTGTATAAACCAACTGATTGATTATCAAACAGGGAGGTCAGAAAAAATAATTATTACCGTTTTTTTTATAAAAATGTTCAAATTATTGTTATTTTAAATTCAATTCTATGTATATTATTTAAAAAGTCGAAACCGAAATAAAATTGCTGATCAACGATATGTCATCTTCCTATACCTAAACCTTCTGGTTATTTCAGTAAAGCCATTTTTAAAAGAAAATAATATAATTATTATCTTTTAAGGTAATAATAGTATTATTTTCTTTAAAAGAAAATCGTGACTAAATGAGCTAACCCATCTCAAACCTCGCTACTGATCAGTGTGTCATAGCCCATTTAATGTGCATTGAGGACATGAGAACAGTTTTAGTCAAAAACGTTTGTGACCAAAATTGTTTTGCTCTTTCCGTGTTTTAAATCCAGAATCCAGATGAGAAATTCGTCAATTTTTTGTGTATCAATTTCAAGTCTATGACTATTTGGAATGAGATAGAATTGATGAAATAACTACAAAATATAGATTAAGAAGTTTTCTATGTCAAAAAGATGCAGTAAGTTTGGAGGTTAAAATTCACATGTGACTCTTTGAATAAGAAGACTAAGGAAGGAGCATATCAAAAATCTTAGGTACACCGCGATGGGCCTCAAATATGGCCGACTTATATTCCGGTTTATCAGTGTCGTTCTAATTTTATTTAAAAAATGTAAAACTCTGATGTAGGGTAGACGTGGGGTAGACTCAATAATTTGTTGTTTTATTTTACGTTGTGAATAAATGTTGGTAGTTGTTAAAATTGTTATAAAAAGATATAATTCTAATAAAAATAGATAAGTTATAATAAGTATTTATTAACACAAACATTCGATACGCTACTGAAGCAGGTAAGTCAAATTAACGTATCTAAATTCTTTGACATCTAATCTTTGACAAGTAATAAATAAAAGCTAAAATGCAAGAAAAATATATAATTTAGTTAATTTAAGTGAATTTCATAAATGATCGGTTTACTACAGGTATGTATATTATATAGTCACTTACTAGCGAAAAGTTGTTCCATTATTTCTTTCTCAATTTTTGTCGAGATCTACCGCACGCTACACAACCAACTGTTTTAGAGTCTTTTTCGATAAATCGCGATAGTGTCATTGTTAATTTAAGTTCCGCCACAATTTCCATCTAGATTTACTACCTTTATACAACTATCAGTAGTAGAATAAATAATAAATAAGACAATTTAATACAAATAAGTTCCGTAAAGACTGACAAATCCACAAAATTTCAAATCAAATTCAAATGTGTCAAATGAATCGTCAAACAGAACTGTCAAGGATCCCCACCCTAGAGTGCTTTTTCCGCCCACCATGCATGAATACATGGATAGCATTATGCTCCTTCCTTAGTCTTTTTATTCAAAGATGTGACTCATTGAGGACGCCACTGTCAGTAGGTATATTTTTGTCTTTGCCTATTTCATTACAATATGCATTTTTCTTTGACAATATCGAACAATATGAATAATAAAGAAATAAAAATAAAGGTTCTATAATATTTCTTTCAGATACTCTATACCTTTACTTTGTTAAAACTATTGTTATACTAAACAGAAAAGGTTAATGTTGTAAAATTTTGTAAATTTCAGCTCAAATAACGAATGTGAAAAAAATTAACTGTATTATGAGTATCTAATACAGTTATAAAGCAATTTTCTCATTTCGTTGATACTCAGGTCTTGGTTGTATATATTTAAAACAGTTTATGACATACATATAAAAGCCATTTATCCTAATTTTACTATGTGAAGTAAAACTTTAAACTCAAAAATATAAATTTTAACAATTATTCGGCGAGAATATTTCACTTCTAAAAACTGGTTATTTTTCAGATTTAGAACGTATAGTTAGGGGTTGAAACCTATGGTGTTACAATACACAGAAACACTTTACACACTGAACGGACGTTTCGCTAACCATTTTTTGAGTTCTAATCATCTGCTGATGATGCTAACATAGTTAGCGAAACGCGCGTCCAGTGCAAAATTAAGCGTTTTGGTGTTTTGAGGTGAATTAGTGTTTTATTTTTGCAGATTTAGCAAACAGTTTAAAATATATAAAATATTCGGTTAAAAATAAAAAAAATATGAATGAGTTTAATTCAATAGCATTTATCAGAATTAAATACGTTTTAATATCAAGTATACAGGGTGTCCCTGGCTGAACGTGCATTAGAAGTTTCTAAGAGAACTACAACGTCTAGCTCGGAGATTTTTTGCACATCATAGTTTCACAACGATATCTATCGATTAAAAATATTTTCAATATCGCGGCACTTCCGGAAATACCGGAATTTGACAGAAACTTTCTTATTTTAAATGGGTACCCCTACCCAGTACCCCTATTTTTTATTATGTACTTAAATTCTTTGTAAAATTTTATGAATTTTGATATTATAACACTCTATATCTAACATTAACCGTTTTTGAGAAAAAAAATATTAAACATTTTTGAACGAAAAAAACTGCCTGTCAAAAATATGTGTATAGCCTAAACGTCAAATTTAGTGATTACCACAGCCACTGTACCATAAAGAGAAAACATGTGGCTATCTGTTTCAAAAATTAAATTGTTCCAATGTCATATAATAATGGCCGCAGCTGTCATAGAATTAAGCGATTAAAAGATTATCATAAATCGTTTTTTTCAAATGGAAACCCACTTTTTTATTTCACTAGTGAAAAGGCTTTTCAATTCGTTACTTTTTAACTATACATGTTCCTATACCTAAAATAAGTCGTTTTTAATTTATTTAAGATTGAGTTTGAAAACGTATATTTTTCTTGATTTTATCTAGCTTCCTTTGACATTAAGTTTCAAACGGCCAGACAATTTATTTCCAACTGTCAAACTAATTATTTGAATTTCCAATAGTATAAATACTGCCTGCTTTAAGAGTTTAAAAAGTGTATTTATAAAAATATATATCGTATTTTCGCTCTTTAGTGATATCTAATAGTTGATATTATTAATAATATTCCGTATGATCGAAAAGAAAACAGCACAAAGTTGGCTCGAAAATGATGCTGCTTTTTGAACAAAGCGTCACAATAGGTATGACATGGCCAGATCCATTGTTTTACATCACTTGACTTTTAAAGTCATAGACTGCTGGTTAAAATCAAGAAAAAATATACTAAAATAACATAAAAACGATTTATTTTAGGTGTAGGAACATGTATAGTTAAAAAGTAACGAATTGAAAAACCGTTTCATTAGTGAAATAAAAAAAGTGGGTTTCCATTTGAAAAAAATGATTTATTATAATTTTTTAATCACTCAATTCCATGACAGCTACCGCCATTATTATATGACATTTGAACAAATTAATTTTTGAAGATTCTTTTAGGCTATACAAATTTTTTTGACAGGTAGTTATTTTCGTCCAAAAATTTTAAATAATGTTTTTCTCAAAAACAATTAACGTTAGATATAGAGTGTTTAACATCAATATTCATAGAATTTTACAGAGAATTTAAGTATGTTATAAAAAATGGGGGCATCCATTTAAATTAAGAAAGTTGCTGTCAACTTCCGGTATTTCCGGAAGTGCCGCCATATTGATAATATCTTTAATCGATAGATCGTTGTAAAACAATGATGTGCAAAAAATCTCCGATCTAGATATTGTGGTTCCCTAGAAACTTCTAATGCACGCTCAGCCTGGAACACCCTGTATAAATGTTCTGAGCTTAAAAAAACAATATTGTGGCAGATATTATTAATACCACAAATTTAGATATGTAAATATTTAATTATGATATCTATAAAAAATAATAAAATATTAAACTCGTGTATTTTGATTAAATTCCTTTACATATCTAAGATATCTATATTTTTTAATCAAAAATACATTTTGTTCGGACATAATGTCCTTGTTATACAAGGATAATTTACAGATAACAGAGGTATATCTAAAAAATATATGAATATTATTTCAGTTTCGAATTGTACAAGTATTTATTTATAAACTTTATTTCGTACGATTTTAGTGACATGGTATAATTTCTAATAAATTAATTATTACCGAAAAAAAAAACAGTATCTTATGGCTTTAAGGCTGGACGGCTGGACACACACAGCAAGAGCAAAACAGTTTTAGTGAAATACGTTTTTGACTAAAACTATTTTCATGTGAATCCTTAATGCTATTAAAAATGGACTCTCGCACATTGATCAGTCACAAAACTTAGGCTCATTTAGTCACAGTCAAGCTGATCGTTTTATGTTAAAAGATTGTTAATCGCCACCCGTTTTGTATCAGCCGCCGTGTATATTCTATTGTAAATTAAACATTATTCTGTTTCAAATAATTTTTAACAAAAATTATTTGTCCGCCATAAAAACGTCTTTACTAAAATAGTTTTGCTCTTTCTATGTGCGTCCAGCAATAAATAAAGTACCTACCATAATGCACGATTGAAAAAATAAGAGCGTTAGATGGCTTGGAAATGAATTGTTCGTCATTTCCCAGCTAACTTGACGCCTTTTATTTTCGATCGTACGACGCATAACTACAAGTTTTTTTGCAAGATTAAAAACTCTTCCAAAAATGTTTTGAGTAGAGACAGTTGTAGACAGTAGTAGACATTTGAGTAGATTTCTTCAGGAATATAGATATTTATTCCGGAAAAATCAACCGAGTCTTCAGAGAATTACTTATTTCAATATAAAATTATTTTCTTTTGCATTAAGTCCATAATTGCCTTATAGTTGTTGAGGAAAAATACATTAAAAATAATAATATAATAATAATGTATTTGGTTTGTAGACCGGCGATATCTAAAAAAATTAAAAAATGAACACACAGCGCCATCTTTTAATGTATTAGTGTACCTAAAGTACAGCTTTAGCATAAAATTCGAATCGGTTGAATTTATATAGTTTTTAACTGTAGATTGCTGTAGATCATACTCGAAAAATGTCCAAATTTCCAAAAATTATGTTCCAAATTTTACTATATTTAAAACATAGCCATAAAATTATATTTTGATTTAATATGTGATAAAATTACAAAGTTAGAAACATTTTTCAATATATTATTACTTGACAAAATGGTGAATTGAAATTTTATATGTAGTAAACTAAAATCTAAAATTAATATTATTTTCCTATATTGCAAATACACAGACGATTTTGTTAGAAAATATTACAACTTACTTTAATATTTAAATTTAATAAAATTATATTCATAATTTCAACCAATTAAAACAGTCTCTTATACAGAGTGTTTCAAAATAAATGAAAAAACTTTGAAAAGTGATTTTATTAATTAATTTTTGATTTTATTTAAATGAATTAAAAAGTACCTATCTTATTTTTTCACTCCTTTTAAAAATACAAAAAAATTTACAGATTGTACTTTCATATAAAAAATTATGTGGGCACTATGTGCCCATATTTCAAGTCAAACTTTTTACTAACAGCTATTAAATTGAAGGATTTGAAGGACACGTTTGAAAAAGTGTAATTTAAAATTTCGAAAAAGTAATAACTTAAAAAAATATTTTTACGTGTAACAAATAGTTTTTTACGTGTAACAAATACCGTATGATTGAAAAAAAGGCGTCCATTTGGCTAGGAAATGACGATCGATGACATTTCCCATATAAATTTACATATAAAATGACAGCGATCTTTATTTCATAGCCATCGCAGACGCCGTTTTTTTCGATCATACGGTGTTTTTTTACAAGTAAAAAATATTTTTTTGTGTATAACAAATAGTTTTTTACGCGTAACAAATAATTTTTTTCGCGTAAAAAATAGTTTTTTACGTGTAACAAATAGTTTTAAAGTAAAAGTTTGATTCACCTTCACAAAATTTGTATTAAAATATCAATATTTTTGATAAATACGTGAACTGCTGACAAATACACGTCGCGTCACTACCTATTTCCCTTGTTTATATACAAGAGTATTTCTAAGCCGTAGGCTGTCCTTACCACTTTTTCCATGGTTACCACTTTTCGTTACCACTAACTCGTGTGTCACAACCTTGAATTATTATTCCCAGCGCGTGTAAAGAGTTAAAGTTGCGCGTGTAAAGTTGAAAAACTCCCATAAATTTCGTTGTTCTATCGCCATTTACAAGATAGAAAATAAAAAATTATATTTTCGACCATTACTGAATCTCAATATTTTCATAACCGTTGAAGTTTTATTTAGGTTGAACTATACCTATATGTCTGTGATAATACAATAATACAGATAATACTTTTAATTTTTAAGACTTTGAAGTTTTTAGTATTTGTTTTCAAATACGCTGTACAGGGTGGGTAAAATTCGACGCTTTTAAATGGAAACACCCTTTTCTATAGGAGATAGACGAAAACTAATATCGGTGTCTGGAGCTCAATTTTCATCAAAAACACGATGGTAAAAACCGCACATCGATATCTGTTACCGTTTCGGAGTTACGGGGTGTTTTTAAAAAATGTGCATTTTTAACACATCGCTGTAACTTTTTTGCTATAGAAAATTTTGTATTTCTATGAAAACATTTCCAAAGCCCTTTTTTACGTAGAATTTAATGGTTTAAGTATAATTTTTTTAAAATTAATAATTTAAGAGTTATCAACAGAAAAAATGATTTTTTAATTGGGACACCCTCTATATTTTTAATTAACTGAAAAGCATTTAAAATTACCGTTTCAAAAATATAGCACACTTGATATTTTGTTATAATCCCCTTCGAAATGCAGAATTTATAAAAGTTCGCCACTTTTAACTAGTAGGCTTTGGACCCCTCATTGATGATATGCCCTTAATGGAACTCGAAAACATATTTTTCCAGCAAAACGACGCACCGCCTCTGAACGCTGAAGTTTGTGAGCAAATTTTTGCAGCCAATTTCAAGAATAATTGGATAGCTAACCAAGATCCCAGCCGTTCGAGGCCGCTTGACTTAGTGCCCATGGATCTAATCTTATGGATATATTTGCGGAAGAATAAAGGTTCCTTATTCTTCCGTATAATCTAGACAAGAATTAAATATACTTAGCAGTTATAAGAGGGTATCTTTCACCACCACTAAGTTTATGAATTCCGCGAGAAATTTTCAAAAACTGCCCCGTCTGTCCATAACAGAAGACGGTCGATATGTACATCTGTAGAAAAAATCTCATGTCTTGGTTTGCTATTTATTTTTATTGTTATTAGATATAGTTTAAATGTATTGATGTTGGTTAAATATATTTTAAATTGTTATAAAATTCTGCATCTCTCATAGCAAATATTATTTTCGTTTTAATTGATGCTCACAGCTAGAATTTTTTTGCAATACAGCCGGTGCCGTTCAAAGCCTACTTATTTAAAGCGGGCGAATTTTTATATACTCTATATCTCGAAGAGGAATCGAGCAAGATATCAAGTGTGTTATATTTTTGGAAAGGTAATTTTAAATTCTTTTCAATAAATTAAAAATATACATGGTGTCCCATATAAAAAATCAAATTTTCTGTTGATAATTCTTAAATTATTAATTTTAAAAAAATTATACTTAAACCATTAAATTCTACATAAAAAGGTGCTTTGGAAATGTTTTCATAAAAATACAAAATTTTCCATTGCAAAAAAGTTACAGCGATTTGTTAAAAATGCATATTTTTGAAAAACACCCCGTAACTCCGAAACGGTAACAGATATCGATATGCGGTTTTCACCAGCATGTTTTTGATAAAAATTGAACTGCAGACACCGATATTAGTTTTTGTCTATCTGCTACAGAAAAGGGTGTTTCCATTTAAAAGCGTCGAATTTGGTCCACCGACTACAAAGAAAAATACAGCTTTGTGATTTAAGTTTAATATTGGGATATATTGTCGTGTGTTTGTAATGTTACTAATAATTATATTATTCTACAAAACTCTATTTGTCATGTGTAATAAATATGTAACATGTAACATCACAGGTAGCATCAAACAAAATATCTTGATATATTGGTGCCTGTCTATTTTTTTTGTAATTATGGCGAATGCGCTAGAATACCTCGTTCATAATGAATTATTAATAGACCAAGTTTTAATGATCTATGATAATATGAAAATATATTATTTATAAAATTTTGAAACTGTTGTCGTTTGCATCGCTGTAAAAGCTAAAATATGCTAGTTTGATTAATACCAATCAGTTTTTTTCTTTCCATTAAAATCATTTGGTTTCGTGCTGTAGGTTTCGTGTTTCATTATAAACGTCATACAACTTGATAAGGTGAAGTCAATCAAGGAACAAAAAATGTATAAGGGCACTTATTAGAAATAAAACAGAAAAAAATAAAAAGATATTAGTTATTCAATTATCAAATTAGCCCACAGTCTTGCAGGGTTTATAGGTGGTAGGTGTTCTATTTTAGGATTCCGATATAACCCCTTAAAATTAACGAAGAAAAAATATTGACAATTGTTGTTTTGATATTAAACTAGAAAAATATAATTATCGGTATACCTATATTCTAGACACTGACTCACTTAATTTGTACTTTTTAGTACTGCATGCAATACTACACACAAATATAAATAATATACAGTCATTTTTCTAAAACTTAATGAAATTATAATACGGAGCGATGATAAAGCAAAGCAAGAATTTCCATTAACATACAAACTGGATAAAATTTTCTCACATTTATGTCAGCATGAGAAAAAACAATATGGCGATATTATTATATAACTTGGTAATATTTGAGGGGTAGTTTCATCTCGTTGGAATTTGACTTTCGAAAAATCCGTTTGCCAAAATAAGCTTTTTACGTCAAGCAGTTTAAGCAGAATCGTGGTTAAGAAATTACCCAACTTTTTGGAACACCCGGTATTTTTTTTAAATTTCAAAATATTTAAAAAAACCAAATAAATTATGCTTTTCCAAAAGTTTTCCCGAAAGACTAACCGTTTTTTAAATAACAAATATTGTAATATTTGAGGGGCGTTTTCACCCTCTTGGAATTTGAGATTCGAGAAACCCCGCCTTATCGAACCTCTACACCCCACAGTCAATCGATTTGCCAAAAATCAGCTTTAAACATTAAACAGTTTAAGAAGAATCGTGATTACACAATGGTCATATTTTATGAAATACCCTGTATAGATTTATAAAAAATCTTAAAATATGTCACAAAACAAAATAAAATATACGTGTTCAAGAGTTTTTCCGAAAAACTCACCGGTTTTTAAATAAAAAATATTTTAATATTTGAGGGATAGTTTCACCCCCTTAAAATTCGAATTTTGAAAAATCCCTTCTTATCGAACCTCTACACACTAAAGTCAATCTGTTTTCCAAAAATCAGCTTTTTACGTCAAGCGCTTTAAGCAGGATCGTGATTAATCATTGACCAGATTTTTCGAAACACCCTGTAAACATTTTTAAAAAATCTTAAAATATGTAAAAAAACAAAATAAAATATACGTGTTTAAGCGTTTTTTCGGAAATTTGACCGTTTTTTAAATAAAAAAATATTGTAATATTTGAGGGGTGGTTTCACCCTCTTGGAACTGGAATTTCAAAAAATCCCTTCTTATCGAACCTCTACACCCTAGAATCAACCTGTATGCCAAAATTGAGCTTCTTACGTTGAGTGGTTTGAGCAGGATTGTGATTAATCAGTATGTCAGTCACACTTAAGGATTTTATATATTAGTATAAATTGGATTGGAACAAGGGGACAAGGGGTCCCATATCCTGGCCTGGGCGGTCCTGTGATTTAACTTTTTCCTTCTTTTATGAGGGAAGTTAAAAGATCTTATATATAAGGGAAGAACCATTGGGACGAGAGAAGAATTACAGAAGGCTACTATATAGGCAAGCTTTTGTACTTACTACACCAGTTCGCCTAATAAATCGTTGTAATTCTGTGCGCAAAAGATATTTATTGTGTATTCAACAAGAAGGTTCTCAGTTTGAACATCTTTGATCATTTTCTTTTTAGAAAACTATATTCGTCACTCAAAAAATACGTTTTTTTTTGTTTTGTTCTGTTTATTGTATCGGTTTCATTTTTGTAATTACTAATACTAATATAGAATGTCGATTTACCTTTTCAAAAGTCTTTTATTATGCAGATAAATAATAATATCGAATATTAAATTGTGATAAAAAATAATTAGGTTGTGTAAGATAAAAAACCTAATATTTCTCTCATTCTTAGAAATAGATACCCTTAACTTTATATCGTTGGAAAGGGTTAAACGCTAGCATTTTTTTAAGTTCATAGCCTAGTTGTGATTTTTTAAATGATTTCCATTTAAAAAATTATATTTTTCATTATTTCTGACAAAAAAAAGCAAGAATAGAAAAAAACTGACTATGCTACTGGATTGTTCTTAAAAAAGTGCCTTAAGAACCTTTTTACAGAATTTTATTATTCCGCGAAAAAAAAAAGTTATGGTCAATTTTCCAAATGGTAAAAAATTCAAAAAGATCTCAGTTGGCAGTGAAAATATCCAACAGGCGGTTTACGCCATTAAACGTGTCTCAGAAATCGAGCCCATGCCATCTATGTCGGTTTTGCTCTATCTAGTAAGGAAATAGTGTTAGTCGTAAGGAAATACTCTAAATACTCTAATACAGTAAACTGATTAAAGTTGTAGGCTGGTACCTTTGGTGTTTCAACAGCAAAATAAAATACTAATAATTTATGACAATACACCAAAACCGCAGTTTTTTTAATCTGCTAAAACTTAAAAAAAAATTAAGTATTGGGCGACCTTTTTGTTATCCATATTAACATCATGATTAATAGTCATTAAAACCGCACTTTTCTTAATCTGCTGATCATACTAGCGATGCGATGCAGCATGGTTAGCGAAAATAAGTCCAGTATTTAAAAGTGAAGTGTTTTGGTGTATGATTTACTCTTTTATTGTGAAGTTGTACTGAACAAAGAACTTGTGTCTAGCCCCAGCAGG
This sequence comes from Sitophilus oryzae, assembly GCF_002938485.1. Lineage (NCBI taxonomy): Eukaryota > Metazoa > Arthropoda > Insecta > Coleoptera > Curculionidae > Sitophilus > Sitophilus oryzae. The sequence goes on along the minus strand of NW_022147434.1, from coordinate 3,527,021 downwards.
CAACTATTCAGCCCGACCAATCACGTTAGAGTTTTTGACCAAACACAAACGAATTAACACCCTCCAAATAACCACGCTGACCAACCTGATTGGTCAAGCTTAATAGTTGCCTGCTGGAGCTAGACACTAAGTAAATTCCTAAACGAACGAAATAAAGTGCCGGATTAAGTGGTTATCTATACTAATATATAAAATCCTTAAGTGACTGACATACTGATTAATCACGATCTTGCTCAAACCACTAAGAAGCTCACATTTTGGCAAACAGGTTGATTCTAGGGTGCAGAGGTTCGATAAGAAGGGATTTTTCGAAATTCCAGTTCCAAGAGGGTCCAACCACCCCTCAAATATTGTCAAGGTTGGAATTATTCGATATATAAAATAACATATTTAATATTAATATATTTCGTAAATTAATAATTCGATTGAAAGGAAGTATAAAATAATTAAAGTTCATTGGCATTTACGCAACAAAAGTAAAGTTTTAAAAATCAAAGTTATAAGCATAATTGGCAATTGCGAAAATATTTCCTTTCAATACTACGAATTTATAAAATCATCAAATCAGCACTAACGCGGTCATCGCACCGGTCATCGCACCGATAGACCAATAATGCTGATTCGATGATTCGACGTAACGAACCAATAAATACAAAAAATGTCACCTGTTGGGGGACAGTCGACAGTCGATAGTCGATAGTAAGTTCGATAAGGTCGCGGTCGAGATTCCGGCATTGGCGTTACACTACCCTGACACTACCCCCGAGCCAGTGATGATGTTAGTCCATAAATATAATATGTAAGTACACATTTAGTTTTATAATTATTGTATTATTCGTAGATTAATTAAATTGATTATTAAGTTAAATTGAAGTATTTATTATTTGCTATGCCCCTAGTCATAATCCACAAAATGGGCCGTGACATATGTGGTGGAGGCGCCGGTTTTTATTAAGTAACAATTTCTTACACATCTCCATATATGATGGAGGCGCCGAACCCGGCGATAATATGTAATTTTTTCTATAAAACTATTAAAATAAAACTATGCTTTTTTAATAACAACTTTTTATACACCTCCGTATGTGGTGGAGGCGAGAAAATAATAATTGGAGATTTTAACAAATATCCAATATATTTTTTCATTAAACGTCCAGTATTTTTTTTACACCACTTTGACAAAAAATACTGTCGAATCATTATTGCTTAATTTTCCTTTTGTCACTGCATATGGCAATAATTTTTATGAATGTTTGTAATTCTATGATACGGACACACAAATAAATCGACATCCAGTATATCAATGATATATATTTTTAAATTATCTTTAATATTGCCATGACAGATATATAATAATAAATACAATTTTTATATATGAATTTTATTATTTCAGTAATTTTTAAACCTCTTGCATTTTAACCTGTTGGTTGAAAAACACTGTCAAGGATGACACTGACCTAGAAAACATTATTCTTGTTACGAATATTTTTAATTTTGAAATATGAGTGGTAAAGGAGGCGACCATATTTATTTAATTCGTGTTACAAATACTGCTGACTTAGTTAGAACTGCATTGTACGTCTGTGTGTGTTGAAAAATGTATTTCATTACATGATATACTGAGCGATAATTATTTTAATGATAGTTTAGAATTTATTTATTTTATTATTATTTAAATTGATTTTTTTAAATATATTTTAATGTCTTTGTAAAAGCACCTGTTCTACCGGAATTTATACCGCCACCTACTTTTGACCCTACAATCGACTGCCCAATTTCTTTTATTCGAGAATATGATAAAATAACTAGTAAGAATGGCTGGAATTATGCTTTTAAGATAAAATATTTAGAATGCTACTTAGAAAACGCTGCTTTTTATTGGTATAAGGAATATATTAATGACAAAAATAATTTTAATAAAATCTGGAGCGATATCAAAAAAGATTTTATTTTAGAGTTTGGAAGTGAAATATCACTACGCAAACTAAAATCTAAATTCCGTACACGGAAACAGGGAAAAAATGAAGATATAAAATCTTATTATTACGATTTACTATCAATTGCATATGAAATATATGGTAAAGTAAATTTTGAAATCTTTAAAGATCAATTCGAATATGGTTTACATGAATCGTATAATTACCATTATTATTTACTGCTTACCGAAAATATGAATTTCCAGAGTTTGAAAAATATAATCTATAAAATAAGCGATTTAAAAGATATATTATTAGAATCCAAAACATCAGCATATTCCAGAAATTCTTATCATTCTCAAAATTCTAATATAAATAAAAGACAATCACAGCAAGTAAATTCAAATATCAGTCAGAGGCGCGATGATTTTCAATATGAATATTTTACTAATCATTTAGATTCGAACTTAAAGGGCAGAACTAGTTTTATAAATAATAATAATAATTATGGTTCAGATAGAATAAACAATGCAGGTCAATCTAAGTACAGTAATTTTTCACAATCAACTAGGTCGTCAAATAATATATGTTGTGATAATCAGGATACTCTCCCATACGAAATGTATAGTAACCAGGAGGAAAATATTTTAATGATGTCAAAAGAGGATATTTTTAAAAAAGAGGATGATTTTGTAAATGACTATAAAGAGGAAACGTTGGATTTCCTCACTTTAGAAAATGCGCAGGCAGAGGAAGATGATAATACCCTCCCTGTAGCGTTGAAATATGCACAGGCAGAGGAAGACTATAATACCCTCCCTGTTGCTGGAGAATATTTGCAGGTAGAGGATGGGGATAATACCCTCCCTAGCAAAATAGAATGTACGAAAATAGAAAATATTCAGAATGAGCTCTTAGAAGTAGAATGCAATTCCTCAAGTTTGCCTATATTAAGTAGAGATAAGGCAAAAAATAGATTTATTTCCTCTGACAATATTCCTGGAAGAAGAAGAAAAAGACAGTTTCCTGAACCTCAATCGATAATTGAGTCAGAAAACATAAATGAAGAACTACCATTTACAAGAAAGCGAAAGGTTTTAGAATATAAACCTGAAACAGATAATACAATGCCATGGAAAGAGCATACATCGAGAAGAAGACATAGGACAAAGATAATATCTAGGAAGCGAAACGTCATGATGGCAAAGGATATTATTATCCACCCTAGCCACCCTCCCTGGAATTGCTGTAGATAGTCAAATTTTACAGTCAAAATTAAATGTAAAATGCGAAGAATAGGTACCCGAAAAAGGAAAACCGATAAAAGTAGAATTTAAGTTTACATTTTCGTTCTAATTATCTAGTCAAAAGTCTGAACATACACAAAATTTTTTTTAGATTTCTTAATTCAATATATAAAATAGGTAAAATCGAGTGATATATTTCTAATTTCTATATATACCATTAGCTGACACAGTAATTTTATGTGACAGAAGTATAAATAATTAAAAAAATCGTAATTTTAATCGTAATTATAATAGGTATAATCTCAGGTTTGAAGTAAAGTTTTATATTCAAAACCGTTATACCACAATTTATAGCAAAAATTAAATTTAGTAGATGAAACTAGGAAACGTAATTCAAATGATTTAAAGTTAAGCTGTGAAACATGATAACGATACGTCTCATGACATACTTTATGTGATAGTTTGCACTTTTTTTATTCTTTTCTTTTTATGTTTAATTATTTATAGTATTTGGAATCACTTTATAAAGTTAAAAAGGCAAAATAATAGGCGTTTAAAAAATTTAAATAGATGTAATTTTAACAATGAAAATAAAAATATTAAACTCTCTTGCGTATCTAGCGAAAATCGAACATTTCATTATAATCTAGAGCCAAATGATAATCAGAACCTCCTATCTCTATCTCCTGGGGATAAAATAAATGCAACTATTGAATGCATACAAATAGAATAAGTATTGTGTATACGTGTATTGGAAAGGCAACTCTGTATGCCCAAGTTAGTCTTCTTCAAAATAAAATCAAGATGGAATATTGAAATAATTGGAAAAAAGATATGTTTTTCTTAACATAAAATATTAATGATGTCTTTATTAATGACATGTATTATTGGAGCTCCCCTAGTGTGTAGGTTTTAAATTGATATTTAACCCTAACTGCGCGCAAACTCTAGGACAAATATCAATTTGAAACGAAAAGTATTGAACCACTAGAGTTAATTATTTAGCGCTTAATATAAAAAATAAAAGAAATAAAGTAAATTATTATAAACCCAAATGTAGGTAGGAGATAGAGGGCATACAAATTAGGTAGGAGTGTTCATAAATCCTACAAATTTACAACGAAAATAAAAGTTTATTGTTTGTTTTGAAGGAAGAAACATGTTGTTTGATAAAATAGGATTAAGTTTGATATACTTTAAGAACTAGTTTATAAGACATAATAATTTAATACAATAAGCTGTAAGTAAGAGCACATATTTACTCTTTGTTCTCTTTTTTCATGTAATTACTGGTCAAAACTGCCAATACCAAGCAACAAGTCAAGGAACACCACTGAGAAGAATCGACGTATGGACTCAACCCCGAAGGAGAAAGAAGAATGTAGTACCACACCATCATGCCTATACGATGCAAACTGCCTACCCTTGTTTATGAAGCGTTGTGAACAGTACACCATGGTAATGCAGTCCGAAGCAAGTAGTCCAATTCAAAAATGGGTTCAGAACGTGCTGTCAAATTTGGTTTGGCGTTATAAGCAGCTACAGGAAGAGTTATTGTCTTGTCTAAAAACTGGTCTCTTCTTCGAAAGATGAATTCGACGCCAATCCAGATGACAAACAAAATCATACTGGAATTTTGTTTCCATTGTCAGCCTACACCGATATCAAGAAACAACTCCCTAAGGACGCAAGTATTGAGAAACAGCTTACCAAAACAAAGAGCTTTTCAAAGTGCAGGGAACGGGAGGCATGTGTGCATTCGTTAGGTTTATGATGTGAAGGTGGATACTACAATCAAAACTTCAGTTTTCAGCCTCCGTGAGCAGCCGACGAGATTTGTGGGTGGGTGTTTTATCAACGAAGTCAGTGCAAAGTATTGAAACTTAAAAACTATATAGGTATTGTGCAGTTCACGTTAGTGCCAGTATTAAAAGACATTTTTTTTGTCTATATGTAAACGGCTAATCGCCATCCTTAAACTTATAGAGAAGCTTTTTTTTTATTTAGTAATTTCTTTAAAAACATTTTTTTTATTTTTTTTTAATATTGTATACTTAAAACATTTTTTTATTATGAAACGTTAAGCACAATTTATTGCAATGTATAATAATTATTGTTAAAAAGTATAATTTCATAAATCTTGAATTATCGCTGGGGTCCAGCTTTAGAGGTGCGGGGAAGTGTCAAGGTTGGAATTATTCGATATATAAAATAACATATTTAATATTAATATATTTCGTAAATTAATAATTCGATTGAAAGGAAGTATAAAATAATTAAAGTTCATTGGCATTTACGCAACAAAAGTAAAGTTTTAAAAATCAAAGTTATAAGCATAATTGGCAATTGCGAAAAATATTTCCTTTCAATACTACGAATTTATAAAATCATCAAATCAGCACTAACGCGGTCATCGCACCGGTCATCGCACCGATAGACCAATAATGCTGATTCGATGATTCGACGTAACGAACCAATAAATACAAAATGTCACCTGTTGGGGGACAGTCGACAGTCGATAGTCGATAGTAAGTTCGATAAGGTCGCGGTCGAGATTCCGGCATTGGCGTTACACTACCCTGACACTACCCCCGAGCCAGTGATGATGTTAGTCCATAAATATAATATGTAAGTACACATTTAGTTTTATAATTATTGTATTATTCGTAGATTAATTAAATTGATTATTAAGTTAAATTGAAGTATTTATTATTTGCTATGCCCCTAGTCATAATCCACAAAATGGGCCGTGACAATATTACAATATTTTTTATTTGAAAAACGGTCAAGTTTCCGAAAAGACGCTTAAACAGGTATATTTTATTTTGTTTTTTACATATTTTAAGATTTTTTAAAAATGTATACAGGATGTTTCGAAAAATCTGGCCATTGATTAATCACGATCCTGCTTAAAGCGCTTGACGAAAAAAGCTCATTTTTTTGGAAAACAGATTGACTTTAGGGTGTAGAGGTTCGATAAGAAGGGATTTTTCGAAACTCGAATTCTAAGGGGGTGAAACCATAAAATAATTAACTAGAAAGAAGTGTCAACTCTGTGTTAAATCGTGGAAACACGATACGCCACCGAAAGCCTGCGTTGTCGTCTGGAGAACTAATTTTCCAATTGACAGGTTGACATGATGGCTTCGTATTTATTTCCGTTTCCGGTTATTCACTGGCGGGCCCTCTTTCAGTTTAAATGTATTTTGTACTCTTTCTTATCATAAATAAAACAAAACAAAATTTTATTCAAACATATTTATTTGAAATATGAGACAACGTGACTAAATATATATAAAAAATAAAGAATTGAATGATTTCAACAGCAATTACTTAATTATATGCAATTTTAACGTAAATTAGTAAGGTATAAGCATGACTTACAGTAATTTGTAAATAAATACACGTATTCACAGCCATCAGGGACAGAAAACGGGGGCAGGAACATGAAAACGGGAGCCTTATACAAAAACCTGAAAACAGAAAAACAATTTTTTTTATACTAAAATTAACAAATAAAAATATCAGTAGGTATAAAATACAAATATACTGTTTAAAAAAAGCGTCCATTATTCCCAAAGAGACCTAGTTTATAAATCAAAAAGAAGCATAGTCGGATAACAATCGGATTGTATCAGTCAGATTTATTGCATTATTGACAATAAATCGCACATACTGGAGATAACTAATATTGGCTATAGTTAAAAATGATCTTACCTTGCTGTAAATTGTTTCCATTTTCAAAAAAATCGCCGATCATAAACATAACAAAATTTTCTTGCATCTAAAAAATACAGAAATAGTGTTTATTTACTACCTATTTTTAATATACATGGGACATACCTAGTACTGCAGAAACGTCTTTTTCTCCAGGATTTTTCATGTAATATATATGTTATATCCATATTTTATATGCTTTATTACCTTTATATTTATAAATTTCTGCCGAAATGTCAAATTGAATTTACAAAACAAAACTAAACGGAGAGAATTAAAATGGCGTCGAAATTTGTTCTAGAACAAATCTGAAGTTGTCTCTGAAATCTGTCAATTCTAAACTGTGAAGTTAGACAATAGTTAGAGAGAAACATTGCTGTCCTTGTCTAGGCGGCCATACTTGTCGTCAGGAGATGACAGAAATGACACTAATGACTGTTTCCAATTTTCCTATTTCACTGTCACCCCCCTGGGTGAAACTATCCCTCAAATATTAAAATATTTTTTTATTTAAAAACCGGTGAGTTTCTCGGAAAAACTCTTAAATACGTATATTTTATTTTGTTGTTTTGCATATTTTAAGATTTTTATAAATTTATACAGGGTGTTTTATAAAATATGACCATTGATTAATCACGATTCCGCTTAAACTGCCTGACGTTTAAAGCTGCTTTTCGGCAAACGGATTGACTGTGGGGTGTAGATGTTCGATAAGGAGGGGTTATTCGAATCTCAAATTCCAAGAGGGTTAAAACGCCCCTCAAATATTACAATATTTGTTATTTAAAAAACGGTTAGTCTTTCGGGAAAACGCTTGGACATGCATAATTTATTTGGTTTTGGGTGTTCCAAATAGATGGGTAATTTCTTAACCACGATTCTGCTTAAACTGCTTGACGTAAAAAGCTTATTTTTGGCAAACGGATTTTTCGCAAGTCAAATTCCAACGAGATGAAACTACCCCTCAAATATTACCAAGTTATACAATAACGTATAATAATATCGCCATATCGTTTTTTCTCATGCTGACATAAATGTGAGAAAATTTCATCCAGTTGGTATGTTAATGGAAATTCTTGCTTTGCTTTATCATCACCATTACAAATGATTAATTCGACGCGAACGAAGTCGCTCGTACACGCTAGTGTAATATAAATGATTTTTTCTCTCTTCGAGTTACATGTCGATTATACAGGGTGGCGCCTCTCACATGCCGCGGAAGCTCCAAGGAGAACGGTAGTTTATATCGAAATGAAATTTTAGCAGCATATGTAGGTTAACTGAAAGCATTTTATAAAAATATATAGAATTATACAGGGTGTCCCCAAAAAAAGTTACACATCAAAGTTGAATTTTTTGTAATGGAACGCCCTATATATTAATTGATTTTCGGATTCTAGAAAAAAAAAAGAGTTTTATTAAAGAAGCATATACCTAAAGTCTAAGGATTTTGACATATTTCACATTTTGTGAAAATGAAGAGTAAATTTTAAATTTCGATAATAGCTACCTAAATTTTAATTGACCTTGTATAGCCTGATATTTAATTACAGTAACCATTGTATGTTAAACCAAATTGAAATTTGACCCGAAAAGTTATACAGGGTGAGACAAAATTAATATGGAACATGAGTCACTTTTAAAAGCAAGTTATTCCTTTATTTTAAATGGAACACCCAGTATATTTTTCCGGTATTCGATGGGGAATGTATATACCTTCATAATATTATTAAGGTTGCCTACTCATCAGACAAAGGTTTTCGTAGATATTTTTATTTTTATGATTTTGCGTCAGTAGACCTTTATTGTTTGAAAAAATCTAGGTGGCTGTGTGATACCTTTTGTTAATTAAACAAAAATTAAAGATTGTAGAGTAAAATACTCAACGGTAAAAAAAAGATACACATTCAAAACGTATTTTAATTGTTACAGAATTAAAACTAGATATAAACCTATAATTATGTGACAAAAATTAGCTAGATGAAATCAAATGCTCAAAATACTTCCTTTCCTGTTAACTGCATAAAATTAGTGTCTCTTCAAAAGGATCTTTTCATGTTAAAAGGCATATTATGTGGAGTTCTACCTGGAAAAGCAGCTACAATAATTTCTCTCATGTTATCCACAATAGTTGGTCGAGTTTTGTAAACACTGTCTTTAACATATCCCCATAAACAACCCAGACTAGATAAGATCAGGAGCATTTAAGTATTCTAATTGTTGAATGCACACTGCATTTACCAACTAATAGAATGATATCAATTCTTTCTGATGTAGGATAAGTTTGCATTTTCGGCAAATTTCTGAGCATTTTTTTTGTTTTAACTGACACAAAATGATAACTAGTGGTTAAAATTGGACTAATTAGACAGATATGTTGAAGTAACGTCAGACATATCACAGCCACCTAGATTTTATCAAATAATAATGATTTACTCATATCAAATCATGTAAATGAAAATATCTAGGAAAATCTTTGTTTGAGGGGTAGACAACCTTAATAGTATTTTGAAGAGATATGAATTCTCCACTGAATATCGGAATAATATACTGGGTGTTCCATTTAAAATAAAAGAGTAACATGCTTTTAAAGGTGATCAATGTTCAATATTAATTTTGTCTCACCCTGTATAACTTTGTGGATCAAGTTTTAATTACAATAGTTTAATTACAATAGTTAATTTAACTACATATTAGGCTATACCGGGTAAATTTCAATTTAGGTAGCTTTTATTGTATTTTAAAAATTGTTCTTTATTTCTAGAAAATGTTAAATATGTCAAAAACCTTACATTTTAGTCACATACTTCTCTTATAAAACTCACCTTTATTTTTCTCCCAGAATCCGAAAATCAATTAATATATAGGGTGTTCCATTACAAAAAACACAACTTTGATATGTAAATTTTTTTGGGGACACCCTGTAGAACACTCTATATTTTTAAAAAGTGCTCTGAATTAACCTACATATGCTCACAAATTTTCATCTCAATACAAACTGTCGTTCTCCTTGGAACCTCCGCGGCATATGAGAGGCGCCACCCTGTATGCCAGTACAGTCAGTATGAAATACCGAATCAAGACTCTCTGTTACCGACAGACTATATTAAATATTTAATTTTTGGGCTAATGGAAATGAATTTATAGGTATTCTGAAAAGTCTGGACAGAAAACATTTTATTTGCATTTACCTTTTGATCTGTAGATGAGCTGCAGAAATTTAAGCTCTGCATTTTCATGTTTTGTACTGTATTATACTAAAATTTTGCATTCTAGATAATGTAGATAATTATCATTATTCCTAAAAATTCAAAGTGTTGTAAATGTAGACATAAAGCATTATATAAGTAATATAGCTGCTATTGTACGTCATGTATCAAAGTAAGCCTAAAAGATCAAATCATTATGTAAATTTATTCTAAATTATATTCAAATGTAGAATATCAAGAAGAGATCAACAACCACTGGTTACAAAAAAAGAATTAAAATGTATTTATTCAGTGTATTACCTAGTTCCTTACAATTTAGGTTATATTTCAGATTTTTTAAGAAATGTTTAAAACGTAAAAATAGGTGTTTATTATTATAATGAAAAGTTTAAATGACTTATTAGGTAACTGGACAATTTTATGCTTGCTCTGACATCTACCAATCTACCCACTACAATAAAATAGAGGATTGTTTTTAAATGTTAAATGGGGGTGGGCAAAATATAACAGACATACAGGCAAAAAACAGACAAATAATATAAAATAGACTATTACATTTTAAACAAAAGATAATGCTATATTTGCCACACATTTTAAACACCCCAATATTTTTATGCATTTTGGTGCATTTCAATTGATTTCAAAAAATTCATACCGCAGCGCTCTATACGGCAGAAATCAGAAATTTTCGTTATGTATTTCACGCAGTCCCGGTTATAGTTCATGTTGATCGCATTAAAATAATATTGAAATCGTGGCTTTGTCATAATATTTAAGTAGGTATTTTAGTGTTTTTTGCTAGTGCACTTATTGAAACTATAAAACATTTCGGGTAGTAAAAATTAAATGAAAAAAAATCTCGAACTGGGCATCACGTTGTGTTCTGACAATTTCAGATGTTAATAAAATTGCCGAAAAAATGTTAACCCGTAAAAGAGGGCGTAATTACGTGGTGTTGGGCGCAATAACATTCAATAACTCGACTTTCCCGAATATTCAGCTCTGTCACGTTGGAACCCGCTTTATGGTAAACTTTTCGATTTTTGGCTTATTATCAACTACAAACGATGCAATTGATTGTAGTAAATTCAATTTTTTGTAGTAGGTACTAATAATTAGCCAGAAAAAGTAAACAATTGTGCGCAATGTAATAAAGAATAAAAATATTGTTTTAACAAATGTCTAAAAATCTTCAAAATCGTTTTTAGTTTTATGTAGTAGCAAAAAAACTCAACGAAAGTTTCTTGAAATTAGAGAATTATAGTAAAATTTGGAAATTAACATAGTTTGACATAATGTCTTTAGTTGTATACAAACTACAAACGATGCAATTGATTGTAGTAAATTCAATTTTTTTGTAGTACTAATAATTAGCCAGAAAAAGTAAACAATTGTGCGCAATGTAATAAAGAAAAAAATATTGTTTTAACAAATGTCTAAAAATCTTCAAAATCGTTTGTAGTTTTATGTAGTAGCAAAAAAACTCAACGAAAGTTTCTTGGAATTAGAGAATTATAGTAAAATTTGGAAATTAACATAGTTTGACATTTGTCTTTAGTTGTATACAAACTACAAACGATGCAATTGATTGTAGTAAATTCAATTTTTTTGTAGTACTAATAATTAGCCAGAAAAAGTAAACAATTGTGCGCAATGTAATAAAGAATAAAAATATTGTTTTAACAAATGTCTAAAAATCTTCAAAATCGTTTGTAGTTTTATGTAGTAGCAAAAAAACTCAACGAATGTTTCTTGAAATTAGAGAATTGTAGTAAAATTTGGAAATTAACATAGTTTGACATAATGTCTTTAGTTGTATACAAACTACAAACGATGCAATTGATTGTAGTAAATTCAATTTTTTTGTAGTACTAATAATTAGCCAGAAAAAGTAAACAATTGTGCGCAATGTAATAAAGAGAAAAAATATTGTTTTAACAAAGGTCTAAAAACCTTCAAAATCGTTTGTAGTTTTATGTAGTAGCAAAAAAATTCAATAAAAGATCCTTGAAATTAGTAAATTATAGTAAAATATGAAAATTAACATAGTTTGACATAATGACTTTAGTTGTACCCAAACTACAAACGATGCAATTGATTGTAGTAAATTCAATTTTTTTGTAGTACTAATAATTAGCCAGAAAAAGTAAACAATTGTGCGCAATGTAATAAAGAGAAAAAATATTGTTTTAACAAAGGTCTAAAAACCTTCAAATCGTTTGTAGTTTGGGTACAACTAAAGACATTATGTCAAACTATGTTAATTTTCAAATTTTACTATAATTCACTAATTCCAAGAATCTTTTATTCAATTTTTTTGCTACTACATAAAACTACAAACGATTTTGAAGGTTTTTAGACCTTTGTTAGAACAATATTTTTTCTCTTTATTACATTGAAACTTAATTAATAAACTTTATTACAATCGAAAACTTTACTTGAAAGCGGGTTCCAACGTGACTGAGCTCGAATATTCAACTCTTCCGAATCAACATGTTATAGCTTCACAGCTTCTCAAACCGATTTGATCAGAAGCAAAAATGGATTCAAGTTCGATGAAACAAATGAGTAAACAAAGTACCCATTACATAATCGAACAATTAAATAGGCATACCGGGACCGGGTGCACCTCAAAAGTGGCTCACCCCTATAACTATTTATTTTTTCAGACAACAAAACGAGATTGGTATGTTAGTATATGACATAAATTAGAATTTATTGATGTATTCAATTAATTTTTTGGTCACTTCCTGTTTCACCGGAAATTAGTGTTGCACAAAAGTCTTGAAAACGTCTTGCAAGACCAAGACTCTTGCAAGGAATTCAAGACGAAACTTTCAAAATTTCTTGTCTTGAATTTCAAGACAAGACAAGACTTTAATATGCAAGAAATTTCCAGAGTTTTGCAAGATTTCTTGAAAGTTAGAAATGATACATTTTTTTAAGTGATAATTAGGTCTTTGCGCAAGTTATGCCGGGTTTATATAACATTTACATAGTCGTAATCACAATCATAGTCATAATAATCATAAAAGTTAAACTATCCACTTCTTATAAACCTGTTGACATCTATCTTGAACTAAGCCTTTAATTATGTTACCCAACTTCACTGATATAAAATTATGATTATGAAAATGTTCTATAAACGCACATTAAAATTGCGTTGTGATTATGACGATGATTAAGACGTGTGTTATTTTTTTATTTAATTTGCTTTGTTATGAGCTTTCTAGAAATATGAAGACTCTATACTTATATTTCCATAAACAAGGTAAAAAATGCGTTATCTAAGTTTTTAACATAGGTCGATGGTTTAAATTATGTAAACAATGAACAAAACAATCAAATAATTTATTTGACGTAAAATTTTGGTTATTGGACATTCTACCAGCCATTCTTAGTTTCTGTGTGTGGAACTATTACACAAGTGCATAAACATATTAATAACTCTGATTTACAACGTATTATCTATGGTTGCAGAAATTCATTTTCAGTGCTGTTTATAGACAGGTAGCACAATAGAAAGCAAAAAATTATCTGGTTAATTAATCAGGTTGATTTTAAAGTTAAGTAATAGAGTTTTTTCTTTATTTTTGAAAATTAATATAAAGAGTATAATATATTTTAGAAAGCTCATAGCTGTTTCACCGGAAATAACTAAAACTTTTATTTTTGAAATGGTACCCTTATATTATTCTTTTACCTTATTTGATAGAAAATGACATTCTGAATAGAATATGTCATATGTAGTAAGTGACATGTCATATGTCAACTTTTGACATTTTCAGTTTAAAAAAGAGCATTTAAATTTCAATCTAGAGTGCCATGGCTGTGCTAAACTCATTAATTTTTAATCAAGGAGCTTCGGAAAAATAGATTTGATTGTCTAATGTTTTCAGTGTCTCTTCCTGGCCGGTTAAAATATGCCCGAACCGTATTTTTAATCATAACTCATTTTTTTAAATGGAACGAGGGTGGCTTTCCAAATATGCTAATCATATTTGGAAAAAGCATTTTTTATGAATAATTTGGTACCACATATTTGCTATTTCGGTTCAAACTGTCTTTACATTTACTTCTTCTAGACTGTGTATATCTTTAGTTTGCAAAATAAAAACACTTTAGTTTGATAAAAAAATTGTGTGTACACTATGTGCTATGTGTGTATATATGAAGGGAACCTTTTTACCTACAGCTATTAAATTAAAGGATTTCAACGTTATCTATTTTATTATGAATGGTTTTATAAACTTCAAAAAAATTAGAGTCAATTTAAAACCATATACTAAAATTTTGGCCATTAAACCAAAATACTACATTTATATCTTTGACTACTACTACTAACTGCTACTAACCAACAATTTGTTTTGTGTAGTCTGTGGTCTGTTTGTGTATAAATGTTTTAGTTTTTATTTTTGTAGAATATCATTAGTTTATTATTCATGTTGGAGATTTATTTTTAAATTAATGCTAATCGTTAGGCAACCAGTATTTCTTTTGCATAATCAAAATTGTTACTCTAAATTTTACACCATAATTTTACATAACAAATGGTCACTCTAAATCGCTGTCTCTTTTAGACAGATGTCACTGGTCTTGTCATTATTCAGTTCATTATTTGCATTTTCAGAATGTTGGTAACAAAATTTTCATCTATACTAATATATAAAATCCTTAAGTGGCTGACATACTGATTAATCACGATCCTGCTCAAACCACTCAAGGTAAGAAGCTCAATTTTGGCATACAGGTTGATTCTAGGATGTAGAGCTTCGATAAGAAGGGATTTTTCGAAATTCCAGTTCCAAGAGGGTGAAACCACCCCTCAAATATTACAATATTGTTTATTTAAAAAACGGTCAAGTTTCCGAAAAAACGCTTAAACACGTATATTTTATTTTGTTTTTTTACATATTTTAAGATTTTTAAAAAATGTATACAGGGTGCTTCGAAAAATTTGGTCATTGATTAATTACGATCCTGCTTAAAGCGCTTGACGTAAAAAGCTGATTTTTGGAAAACAGATTGACTTTAGGGTGTAGAGGTTCGATAAGTAGGGATTTTTCGAAACTCGAATTCTAAGGGGGTGAAACTATCCCTCAAATATTAAAATATTTTTTATTTAAAAACCGGTGAGTTTTTGGAAAAACTCTTAAACACGTATATTTTATTTTGTTGTTTTACATATTTTAAGATTTTTTATAAATTTATACAGGGTGTTTCATAAAATATGACCATTGAGTAATCACGATTCTGCTTAAACTGCTTGACGTTTAAAAATTTTTTTAAAAAATCAAACAGGGTGTTCCAAAAAGTTGGGTAATTTCTTAATCACGATTCTGCTTGTATGTTAATGGAAATTCTTGCTTTGCTTTATCATCATCATTACAAATAACTAATTCGACGCGAACGAAGTCGCTGGTACACGCTAGTCTTAAAATAAAATTGTAATCAATCACAATTGTTTATCTCTATCATTTACCGGATTAATAATACAGAAATTACAACTCAATTACAAACAACTCATTATATATAGTGATTTGCAGTTATTAAATTATACGAATATTCTCGTTAATTATTGGTTTGAAATAAATATGACAGTGTCCTTCAATAAAAATGCGAGTTACTAACTCTAAATTCTAATTCTGAGCTGGCAAATGAACAGGATGCTTTACCTAGACCGTTATTCAGAACCTAAAAACCTATCGATGAAAATATGCATTAAATCAAGGTTGGTACAGTTTCAAGTTTATTATAGTGATTGTCTTAGCCGCGTATGGCACAGATCGTTATCCAGTGTTGCCATAAGCTTATTTTTCACCGGGGTAGATCATCACGAGATAACGGGATTAAATTGTTTTACAAAGGGCTAGATTACCCCGAATGAGGTAGCTGTGCCAACACTGCCGCTATCACTTTTCTTCTCGCTAGCTCGAGAGTTACGGCCGTTTCGCATGAATCTCGCGGGTATTACTGCCGTTTCGCAGGCGTCTCGCGGCTGTCACGACCGTCTCGCAGCCGTCATTCAAGGCCATGTGTCAGAGCCTTCATTTTTTACTCCAAACGCGCGTAAATAAATTTCACTTCAAAAAGTAGCACATTGATATGAAAGCCGCCTTTTTGTATCTCTACTCATAAACGAGAAACTCTGTACGAGTAATACACACGAAAATGGGACACCCTGTAAATACCTTTAAATAGTTATGCCAATAATATTAAAATTAAACAGTTCTACTTTCTGGTTGACATTTACTTAAAACTGCATAAACTGTCGTAAAACTAATTATTTTTAATATAAATAATACCCAACGACAGTATACAGGGTTGTTCACCAGATACGACGCGAGTATTGTAACTTTGATTTTTACAAATTGTAAGTTTTGGGTTCGTTGAAGGACTATTAGAGCTACAATTTAAAAATATTTTTACAAGATACAGTGGCCCAAATAAATAAAAAATATAGGGAACCTGTATATTATTACATTTTTAGTTTCTACCATTAAAATAAATGTAAATTTGATTAAAGTTTACCGCATTTTAATCTTATCATTTGTGAAATATTTAGGTTTTTGTCAAAATACAGTAATAATTTTAATGCTTTATTTCTCCAGGCGTATTTAAGTTTTTAAAACCAAATATTGTACTGAAGTATTTCTATTTACTAAATTTTGTGTTGCAATAATAAAAATTATACTACTTTATACAGAGTGTTTAAAAATTTATTTTAAATAATAACTAGCTATAAACGGTAATAACTTCTTTAATTTAAATGGAACACCCTATATATTTTATGGGAATCAGATGCACAATTTAATTGTCTATCAAATTGTATTATATCATTTTTTACCTATGTCTCCAGGTTTTCGCAGAAAATGCATTTCCGTATAATTTAGACCTCAATTATCAATATACCCATAGAATATTGACATTTTTTATTATTTTTAAAGATTTTAAAGGGTACAGATACTAATATTGTCTATATAGTTCGTTTACGTCATTAAAAAAAATTGTGTAAATATTTGTAAAAGAGGACCAATTAATATGATTCCAGTATTCAAACTACATTAATTGACTGTTTGCGTTGATTAATAATAATTGCTCCAAATACTAAAAATCTTAATTTTGTATGTGTATTAGACAGTGTGGTAAAATGTAACACCTTAAAAATTTTATTTCATTTTTTGACGGATGCTTATTTATAACAGAGACGTTCATTTTCATAACTTATTATTATATTGATTTCTGATTCCAAATCCACATTTATTTAGAATAATTTATTAACTAATACAATTAAATATGTAATTAATTAATATTTTGGCGGAAATAATGGTGGTATATTTAATTAATGCTATACTCTTTTATAAAGATTTAAATAATTTTATTTTTGTATACCAGGTATAGGCTGGTAATATTTTCGCTTTAGCACCTGTACAGGGTGGGTCAAATTCGACGCTTTTAAATGGAAACACCCTTTTCTATAGGAGATAGACAAAAACCAATATCAGTGTCTGGAGCTCAATTTTTGTCAGAAACATGATGGTGAAAACCGCATATCGATATCTGTTACCGTCTCGGAGTTACGGGGTGTTTTTTAAAAAAATGCATTTTTAACGAATCGCTGTAACTTTTTTGCTATAGAAAATTTTGTATTTTTATGAAAACATTTCCAAAGCACCATTTTACGTAGAATTTAATGGTTTAAAGCAAACCAAGACAAGATTTTGTTACAGGTGTTTTACTACACCTCAGTAAGCTGAAACACCTCAGTAAGCTGAAGACACCTCAGTAGGCTGAAGACACCTCAGTAGGCTGAAGCTGAGAAACAACAGCGAATGCAGATTATGTGGGGAATATGGGGAAACACTAGAACACCTCATCACTGAGTGCGCCGAGACGACGACCATTCGTGCCATGAACTTTGGTACGGCTGATGTCAAGGATGGAGAGCTGGCCTCTATGGAGCTGTCTCAGATACTCGCTTTTGTTAAAGTCTTGAGACTGTATGATGAGTTATAACTCGTTATAGCTCAAGAAAGGGGAACCCACAATAGATCTTTAAGGTCGCGGTGACTAACTCCCCTCCTAAACATTCTACATTCTACAGGTGTTTGGTTTGGTTTGGTTTGGTTTCGACATATCAACCGTCTTCTGTTATGGACAGTCGGGGTAGTTTTTGAAGATTTCTCGCGGAATTCATTAACTGAGTAGTGGTGAAAGATACCCTCTCATAACTTTTAAGTATTTCTAATTCTTGTCTAGATTATACGAAAGAATAATGAACCTTTATTCTTCCACAAATATATCCATAGGATTAGATCCATGGGCACTAAGTCAGGCGGCCTCGACGGCCAACGGCTGGGATCTTTGTTAGTTATTCAATTATTCTTGAAATTGGCTGCAAAAATTTGCTGGTAACTTCAGCATTCAGAGGCGGTGCGTCGTCTTGCTGGAAAAAATATGTTTTCCGGTTCCATTAAGGTCATATCATCAATAAGGAGTCCAAAGCCTACTAGTTAAAAGTGGCGAACTTTTAAACATTCTGTATTTCGAAGGGGATTATAACAAAATATCAAGTGTGCTATATTTTTGGAAAGGTAATTTTAAATTATTTTCAGTTAATTAAAAATATAGAGGGTGTCCCAAATAAAAAATCACTTTTTCTGTTGATAACTCTTAAATTATTAATTTTAAAAAAATTATACTTAAACCATTAAATTCTACGTAAAAAGGCGCTTTGGAAATGTCTTCATAGAAATACAAAATTTTCCATAGCAAAAAAGTTACAGCAATTTGTTAAAAATGCACATTTTTGAAAAACACCCCGTAACTCCGAAACGGTAACAGATATTGATGTGCGGTTTTCACCATCATGTTTTTGATGAAAATTGAGCTCCAGACACCAATATTAGTTTTCGTCTATCTCCTATAGAAAAGAGTGTTTCCATTTAAAAGCGTCGAATTTGACCCACCCTGTACATTTGTTGCTTTAAAAACAATCTAAAATGTCAATATTCCATGAGTATATTGATAAATGAGGTCTAAATTATAAGAAAATGCATTTTCTACGAAAACTCGAAGGGATAGGTAAAAATGGTATAATACAATTTGCTGGACAATTAAATTGTGCATCTGATTCTCCTAAAATATACAGGGTGTTCTATTTAAATTAAACAAGTTATTGCCGTTTAAAACTAGAAATTATTTAAAATAAATTTTTGGACACTCTGTATGAGGTAGTATTATTTTTATTATTGCAATACAATAACTGATGAATAATTAAACTTCAGTAAATATTTAGTATTAAAAACTTTGATACCCTTGGAGAAATGAAGCCTTAAAATTTTTACTGCAATTTCACAAAATTGAAAATATTTTAAAACGGTAAGGTTTAAGGGTGATAAACCTTAATCAAATTTATCTTTATTTTAATCATAGAAACTAAAAATGTAATAATATACAGAGTGTTCCATTTAAAAAAATACAACTTTGATATTTTTTATTTATTTGGGACACTTTTGTAAAAATATTTTTAAATTATAGCTCTAATAGTCCTTCAACGAACCCAAAACTTACAATTTGTAAAAATCTAATCGTTTAGCTACAATAATACTCCGTGTGGTATGTGGTGAACAACCCTGTATAAAATAGCAGATATGCATATTTGTCATAATTGTCATTGCAAATTACATAAATTCACATAATTATGGCCAGCGCGTCGCAGTCGATGATCCTGTAGCAGTTATCTCGGCATTGACACCAAATATTTCAACACGAATACCAAGTACTCGCAGCAAGAGCTCTCGACCTCGAGGCGCGTGAATCTCATGTGTCAGACGGTACTCTCGATGTACTCATCTAATTTCGCGATATAATAAAACACTTCTTTTATTTCTTAATAATGTTCAATTTGTACAATTCTTTACACCCAAAAAGTATACGTAATCATCAACGGTTGAAAACTTAGAGCAATAAAATAAAACGTAAAAACATGATTATATTAATGAAAGATTTGGATAAATATAATATTCTTTAATTAAACAATTAGAAATAGTTTTTTACAATTTTGAGAATTACATATATTATTATCTAAATTCTGTAACTTTCATATGTGACAGCATAATGCATGTATTGTCTTAATATAATATAATATCTACAGATCCTTTTATGTCCTATGTCCTTCGTAAGGATGTACTCGATTTATGGTTTTTGTCCATTTTCTCTTTTTTGTACTGACCATCGTAGGGGCTATCTTCCTCGGGTTCTTTTGCCGTGCTACTTCAACTACTCCCCAGCCTTCGCTTCGTCTGGTTAAATGTCCAAAATATCACAGCATGCTTTGGTTGACAGTTATAGTAAGCTTAGTGGTGATGTTGAGTTCTGTTAGTACGGATATATTTGTGGGGTGTTCTGTCCACGGTATGCATATAGAATTCTACGATAGACCTACATTTTTAAGACCAATATACGTTGCAAGTATGTAGTATAGTTTAAGGTTCAAGCTTAAAGAACTAGTTAACACGGGTTATGTGTGGGTTGACATATGTATAGTTGTATAGTTGTTTTAGTAGCTATATATTTTCTTACTTCTTCTTACTGTACCATATCTCTGTACAGAGCGTAGTACAGAGCGTAGGCTACCGTAAAATGACGTTCGATGACATTTCCCATATAAATTTACATATAAAATGACAGCGATCTTCATTTCATGGCCATCGCTGACACCGTTAAAATGAGATGCTCGCATTAACTAGATCAATATATTCAAACTTAACTTGTTGTATAGCATTAATTTTATTATAATTGTAATGTATGCATTGTAATGCGTCATTTCTTAATAGATTGAAATGTTTCCTTCATACCGATATCTATAGATGCTTTTTTTCGTTACTCTGATGTTTAAATAGCTAGTCGTTCTTTCGGTAACAATCTTATGACACCATACGATGGTACATTATTACTTTCACTTGGGTCATTAGGACCGACAATATATCATTCAACAGCATTTCAGATTTTTTCAGATTTCTGTAATATTAACATCAGAGAGTAGATACTGCAACTCTTGTATAGCAATCCCAGTAATATAGACTTTATTAATAATCCCATGTTAGCATTCGTGATGAACAAATGCAAGGTTAAGACTGTTTTGGTCTTGGTCTTGCAGATATTATTATTTATTATTTGGCGTATATTATTTATCGTTTGGAACATTCAAGTTTATCCAACAAAGTATGTAAAGCAACCACCAACAACTCACTATTTTGTTGATCAGGAAGTCCTCTGGTTGGCCGTGATATGATGTTATGGGACATTCTTCCACAATATGTCTGATGGTTTGGTTTTCCCCACAATCACCAAGTAGGAGTGACTGCCCATTTGACACAAAGTGGTAATGACCCTTTGAGAATAACCCATTTGTATAACGAATATGCGCACCTGCCATATATGGACATACTCACTTTGCGTGGGAAGTCGAAACCACGGGGGTGACAGTAAACCGGAAAATTGGAAACAGTTCTGGCGCGGTCTTACCCAGGCAGAAAGCATGGCCTTCTAGACTGTCCTAGACAAAAATCTGAATATTTCTATATGATTTCTGTCAATTTCAATTACGGAACATTTTTATGCACGTCGGCGTCCTCTTCTTTTGTCTGTGTGTCAGCCATGTGTCAACTCCCCGAGCCTCTGGCAAGGTCGGAGGCGCCATTTTAATTTTTGCCGTTTTAGATTTGAATGGAAGTTTGTTTATGATATTTCGGCTGAAATTTATATAGTACAAAGATGTTTTTTGATATAAAGTTCCTTGTTAACACTTTAATAAAGTATATATGATATTAATTACATGAAGAAAATGATGAAATCGACGTTTCTGCGTGTAGTAGGTATGGGCCATATTATATGTAAAAATAGGTAATATATTAACTGTTTTTATATTTTTTTAGCTTTAGATCCAAGGATCTTGGGATATTCTTTACCAAGGATTTTTCCGTATCTCTACTTTAAAGACTGATCGGTGATTTTGAGCAATTGAAAGCAAGTTACACAAGGTAAATTATGATTATTGAACTATTATTAGCCTACAGCCTACATTAATTATCTACAAGATGAACAGAAATGCGTAATTACATATCACATAGGTACCTATTATGTATTTTCATAGCAATAATACTATGTATGTAGATTATTTTTTTTGTAGATTATTTAATAATACAAATGAGGTACAATTAGATGTATATGTATCATATTTTTTATTCATTTTATTTTCATTCAAGTCCTGTTTGATTTAATTCACAAAAGTCTTATGTACCTATATTTATGTTTTTTTACATATTTTTTTTTGATTCCAGGTTTTGCGTGGGTTCCTGTTGTCTTTTTTCTGCTTCCAGTTAGTTTTACGCCCGTGAAGCTGTGAAAACATTTATCTTCAAGTTTCTGTAAGTCAGTGCACTGTTACTTTACTAATTCACTTTAACACAGCATCTCTGATGTTATTTAAATATTTTGATATTGATACAGTAGTTTATGTGGTTTGGTAGCTCTTTAATTGTGTTGATTTGCATATTACATTGTTCTAAATTCCAAATAAATTTTTTGAGTAATTTTGTTGTATTATTTTACTACTAGAAAAAGTAAAAAGTATATTAACCCTCATTTAAACCTCCTGAACAGCCCGCCATTAAAAACCGGAAACGGAAATAAATTTCATAAAATTGAAATTGTCATGTCAATGAAGTGTCTATGTCATGTCAAATGTCCCAGCCGCCATATCTGAAAATTAGTTACCCAGGCAGCCACGCTGTTTCCATAATTTAATATTGACTTGACACTTCTTCTTGTATTTATTATTTTATGGTCGAAACTAGACGGCTTTCGGTAGTTTATTAAGATTTGCGTCTTCGATATCTTTATGGATTGGCAGATTTATTTTATCCATAATATTTTTGTAAGTTTTTAAGAGCAAGTAACTTTTTTCTACATAAAAAATCTTTAAATAAATAACATTTTAGTAATTTAATGTAAATAAAACTTTATTAAGAATTAAGAATATTAAGAATAGTATATTGTTTTATTGGGAGTAAAAATGACACTTTCTGGTGACGAGGCTGTACGTTGACATACAGGCGAGGCACAAAAACTCATTTTTACTCCGAATAGAACATTCTATTTTTGCAAACGCCACAGCTAATTTTTTAAACAATTTCAAATGTTCCAAATAATATAAAAATATTTAAAAGTAATATCTCGTAAGTAATTATATATCGAGAAACTATGGTTACGCTCGTTGAATTTGACTGATGTCAGTTTAATAATATATTTTCGTACTTTTATGCTTAGGCGTAAAAGTGCTTTACTTTTATGCCTAGGCATTAAATGTCCGTCAATCGCCTCCCAAAAATTAATACTTTTGTGACATTTGAGAAAAAAAGAAATTATTGTCTGACGAAAATTTAATTTTTCAATATATTAAATTGAATCAGTATCTCTTTCTTTAAAATGTTATGCAATAGTCTGGAAAACACTACTTCCGGTAAACTAAAACAATAGCTTTGAACAAATAAGTAATTTCTTATGTCATATAATTGGTCTTGATCTCGCTCTCGATTTTTGTACAAGACCAATTTTATCTTTTAATTTGCTAAAAAATCGAAATCTAATATTTTCTAGTTCACGGTATTGTCGTGTTTGACTTTGGTAACGATACCAAGACATTATTGTCTTTAGGGAAACAGTTGAGCTCTCAAAATAATTAATATGATAAGAGCTCAATGAATAATTTTGAATATATTAAGACCTGTGGTAGGAAGAAATTAAGATCAGCAAATCTGTTAATTATGTCTGTAAAACGGTTAAGAAACAGATACATAACAAGCTGTAGTAACAATAATGTCTCCCTTGTTTAGCACTTTAACATTGCTAAATGTTTTGGAAAACATAAAACGTATGCAAGATAAGCAGGAAAGTAACATAATATGTGCATAATAGAAAAAAATATTTAGGTTGGATAGCAAGAAAAAATGGATGTAAGTGTAAATTACAGTTAAACCAGGAATGTACATAAGTGTTATAAGTAGTATGATTCAAGTACATATAGAATATCAAACTATTGAAAATTATTATTTGAAGATGAAATCACTTCAAAATTCAGTATTGTCGGTAAACTTCCTGCCTACTTAAACAAACAGGTGATATTCAACTTTCAAGGATTAAATACTTATTAAGTAATGAATACATCTGGAAATAAAAAATTTAAAATCAAATTTAATTGTTGACCAACATGTTTCTTTAAATCTGAAATATTAATAACGATATGAGGAACAAATGTCAATATACTAACTTCACTAAACTGTTTCGAAGTTTTTTATTGAGACAGTGATCGTCATGGTTAGCAAAGAACTATTTATTATGTATATGCCTTTAATAAAATATTAGTAGGTACTTTGACAATGGAAAGTAGTTAACATGCAAATATTTTGAAAAGAGTTGGATTTATATTTAGACAACTGTAATGGATTTATATTTTAACAACGACTGTAATTCTTATCATAGTTTTTATGAGCATACTCTATAATATTTAAACGAAAGTTAAACCGAAAATATTTTCTAAAAGAGAGTCAAAACAAATTTATAAAATTGTATCTACTCCAAATAATGTATACCTAGTAGGTATGTACTTCTGCATTGTAAATAAACTTATGACAAACAATTATTGATATTTCAAAACGACTAAATTTAGTAGTAGAAAGCATTATACATAAAATGTGTTTAAAATATCATGTCGAAAAAAAAAACAAATCGAAAAGAACCAGCTATATAAAATATATAGGTTGTTCTGATTAAAATGAAAGAATTATCTATACCGGGTTCGTCTCAAAAGTGGCTCACCCCTATAACTTTTTTATTTTTTCAGTTAAAAAAACGAGATTTGGTACGTTAGTATATGACATAAATTAGGATCGATTGATGTATTCAATTGTTTTCGGTCACTTCCTGTTTTATCGGAAATTACTACAACTTTTAATTTTTAAATGGCACTCTTGGTATGTTTTTACTTTATTCGATAGAAAATATCACTGTAAATAGAACGACTATCATATGTCAACTTTTGACATTTTCGCATATGGTTTATTTGAAATTATAACTCGCGGTTCGTAACGAAAATTTGACTCGAAATACCCACTGTGTGGTACCAAATTATTCGTAAAAAAATGTTTTCTTTTCAAATATGCTAATGAGCCACCCTCGTTTCACAAAATATGATGTGAGCATTTTCTAAATGGCCAGGACAACACACTAAAAACATTACACGATCAAATCTATTTTTCCAAGACCGCTTGATTAAGAATTAGTGTTTTTACATTACACTCTAGATTGAATTTTACTATACGATTTTTTATTAAGCGAGAATTTCAAAAGTTGACATATGATATGTTATTCTATTCAGAATGTCATTTTCTATCGAATAAAGTAAAAAAATATCGAGGGTGCCATTTAAAAATCAAATGTAGTCATCAACAGGAAGTGACCAAAAACAATTGAATACGCCAATCAATCCTAATTTATGTCATATACTAACATACCAAATCTCGTTCTTTTTATCTGAAAAAATAAAAAAATTATATGGGATAAGCCACTTTTGAGATGCACCTGGTATACCAAACCAATCAGCAATTGATCCATTAGACTTGGATCAAGGTAAATTAATAAAATTGCGTTTATCCCATCAAGGAGGCGGAAATCTACAAAATATCAAGAGACAACTTTTAATCGGCATTAAACTGCTTACACTATTTCGCCGACAAGAGAAAAAAAGGTCAGTGGCGTACATGTTTTTCTTAAGAAAATATTTCAGTAATGATCCATATGCACGTCCCTGGTGAATATGTCAACATTTTTTTAGCTTTAAAATATGTCGTATTTATAGCAATTTGCGAAATATATATGCGAAACTCTAAAAGTCGTGGATTTGTTTCCTGAAGCCAAAGAACTTTTACATACCGGGTGCATTTCAAAAGTGGCTCACCCCTATAACTTTTTTATTTTATCAGATAATTAAACGAGATTTGGTATGTTAGTATATGACTTAAATTAGGATTGATTGACATATTCAATTGTTTCCTGTCACTTCAGGTTTCATCGGAAATTACTACAACTTTTGATTTTTAAATGGCACCCGCTGTATTTTTTTCTTTATTCGATAGAAAATGACACTCTGAATAGAATGACATATCATATGTCAACTTTTGACATTTTCGCATATGGTTTATTTGAAATTATAACATGCGGTTCATAACAACAATTTGACTCGAAATACCAAGTCTGTGGTATCAAATTATTCGTAAAAAAGTTATTTTTCCAAATATGCTAATGAGCCACCCTCGTTCCATTTGAAAAAATTGAGATATGATTAAAAATACGACTTGGGCATCTTTTAACCAGCCAGGACAAGACACTAAAAACATTAGACGATCAAATCTGTTTTTCCAAGGCTGCTTGATTAAAAATTAGTGTTTATAACACAGCCGTGGCACTCTAGATTGAAATTTAAAATACAATTTGTTTTTGAGCGAATATGTCAAAAGTTGACATATGATATGCATTCTATTCAGAGTGTCATTTTCTATCGAATACAGTAAAAAAATACCGAAGGTGCCATTTAAAAATCAAAAGTTGTCGTCATTTCCGGTGCAACAGGAAGTGACAAACAACAATTGAATACGTCAATGAATCCTAATTTATGTCATATACTAACATACCAAACCTCGTTTTTTTATCTGAAAAAATAAAAAAGTTATAGGGGGTGAGCCTCTGTGAGACGCACCCGGTATTATCGAAACAGAAGATTTTGAAAATTAAGTTTGTCTTTTTCTTATACAGGGTGAGTTTCCTACGATGTTTTCTATGGGCATCTCGGAAACTACTGAAGATAGAGAGTTGGTTAAATGGGGAAAGAATTGCAGTTTTGTGGGGTCATAAATATGCGCCTTTCAGATTGAATCTGTCATAATGAAAGTCATGTTAGAACCATTCTATTAATGCGCGAGTATCTAAATTTAACTATTCTAACATGACTTGAAAACTGTTCTCTAAAAAACGTAAGTAACGTTCACCGGTCAACGTATCCTCCAAACTGTATGGCCAAATTAGCCAAGAAATGCTGAACCAATAATCCTACACGCAAATCTTCATTGGAAAATTTCATATTTACAATTTTTGTTTATTTTAATTTACAAAGTTTGGATGTGACAGTTTCACATTTCTGAGAGCAACGACGCACAGTGGAACGAGCTTATGGGAGCTGTTGGACATGAGGTTTTCTTCTCAACACTTTTAATCCAAAAGACGAAAAAATGATTTTTATATACCGTAATAATGTATAAACAGAACAATTTTAAACTTTAATAAAAGAAAGTGGTTGGCTCGTTACAAACCATCTACAGGGTGACCTAAAAATATAGTATGTTTTGGAAAAATCTTACAAGTTTTAAATGCTTATAAACTTTGCCAAACTGTCGTGGAATGTTTTAGTTTTGATCCTTTTAAAAAGAAATAGCTTTAGATTTTACCACTGAAATCTAAGACTGCTGATACCGTGTTATAAAAATATGGCAATTAAGGGCTTATGGTAATTAAATTGCTAATATCTTCGATTTGAAAGAAGATATCAAGATGCGGTTTTCACTGACTTTTTAAGCTTTCATTACTCTTTACTATCAGCTAAAATGGCATATACCATCGCATTTTTTTTTTTTTGAAAAAACGCGCAATGTTTGTTGATTTGTAAGACAGCGCCCCCTAGCATCTACGTTCAAAAGCTTACTATTATTGTTTATATGGTATAATATAGAGTAAGAAACGGTCTTTTAAACGAGCCCCCGTTAGTTGGATTCCGTCCATCTATTCCGGAATTATTAATACTTAAATAAAAACAGATCTAACCTTCCCCCACCACTTTATTTTGGCAGATAGGGGAAAATGGTTCTAACAAAAAATATTCAGAATTTACTATTATTTATAGTACCCCTTATCTAGGCAAAGTTGTGTAAAAACTCCATTTTCTTATTTTTTATAGCAGTTGCGCCCTCTAGCTAGCGGCCATTCTACAAATTTGAAAATAATTTCCTGCATTTTCTCATGGTCTCTTTAGTTATGAATATTTTTTCCGCAAGCCTCACGGCTAAGACTTTCCGAGATATAGCCGAGAGCTATTCTTAGTGGGACACCCTGTACAATAACTTTATTATAAGCAAAGAATATAACAGTAAATCAACGCACTAGAATATTTTTATTACAAACAAAAAACCTCAACACTGCACTTTAACCCTCTCCCTTTCCAATAGTTTATAAGTTTTCCATATATTTGTAGCACCCTGTATCTGTTTTTGATTTTAGCGTCATTTTGTATTTATCCAATTAATAATTAAATATTAATAAATTTATAAAAAAATAAAGATAATTTGACTCTAAAAATTTTAAATTAATTTATTGGAATTGAAAAGGTTTTTGATTTTAGTATAACATGTATTAGTAATATATTAAATGGAAATTTTTAGAGGGGGGCAAGCTGGGGCAAGATGTTAAATTAGTTTCGTTATTAGAAAGGCTTAATCTACCTTGTGATATATATAAAGTCTTGGCCAACTTTGGCCATTTTTTTATTTTTCTACATACACATTTTTTTGCTACTAAATATAGTATTTAGCAGCAAAAAAATGTTTATGTGTCTCTTATATACAATTGTTCTCCCAAACTTTTGTGACTATATATATCTTTTATTTTAAAGTGAAAACAATCGTTTGCACTAATATGTATAGTTAAAAAAAATTATTAATGTCTTTGCCAGTTTTATAAAACTAGGTTGTTTCACAAGAAATGAATACCATAATTAAGTCAGTGTAATATCTTCATTTGAAACTTTTCAAACAGACATATAATTAAAAATATTTTTTTGAGTTGGATAAAATATAACGGTCTGGACTTTAAGTAATTCAAATCTTCTACCAAAATTATTTAATTTAAAATTTTATTTTTAAGTCAATGTCTAACATTTTATATTGGGTCTTTCCACCGTGCGACGCGACGATTGAACTAGTTTCCATGGCTACCTAAGTGAAATTAGTCAAGAAAGATAAGAATTGGCTACAACTCAGTAATTTTGTGAAAAAAAAACATTATAGCTTATATCACTGAAAAGCTTAAAAAATGGCGCTTTTTATGAAGTCATGGCCAACTATGGTTTCCATTTAAAAATACATATTTTTGTGTCATATGTCAAAAATGACAGGCTTTAGAAAAAATCGGAAAACACAAACTCATTAGGGAGGTGATTATCTATAACTTTTATCTAAACACTCTTTGTCTACAATAGATTATAATTGAATTGGGGACAATTTTTAATATAGCCAATTTTTTTTCCCAAATATCTACTAAGCCATAAACTTTTTCAAAAATCTGAAAGGCGCATATTTATGACCCCACAGAACTGCAATTCTTTCCCCAATTAATCGACTCTCTATCTCCAGTAGTTTCCGAGATAGCTAGAGAGAACATCGTAGGAAACTCACCCTCTATACCACCAACCTACTGTGATACTGTGATACCATTACATATTTAGCTATTTTTGGAGTGAAAACGTCCAAAGCGTCACAAAAAAGGTAACGATCTTGGAGCTTTGTAACAGCGCTTTCAGATGGAGCGCACCGTACGCGCGGAGCGTCCGCGCGGATATTTTTTCAATATAGCTCATCTGGACGGAGCATACGCAATCCATGTGAAATCGTTCATATAAACCCATGGTACTAGTCGCGGACGGTCCGTCGCAGACGCTCCGCTCCCTCTGAAAACGCTGTAACTCTGGTTCTATGTGAGCCGGAGGGCTAAAACTCGGAATGTAGATGGTGCTCGAAAAATCCCATCTTTTCATGGTATTTTGACGAAGTTTTGTGCACTATGAAACTCCATCATCCATGGCGAAAAAATCGTCCAAAGTAGTGGGCTAAAACCTGGAATGTAGATGTTGCTCGGAGAGCCCCATCTTTTCACGATATTTTGACGACGTTTCGTGTTCTACGAAACCCTATCATCAATAAATCAAATCAAAAAATCGTCCGATTTAAATGAAATTTGGTATGTCGATAGACTGGACCAAGACCAACTTGACCATGTACTACACGTATCACTGTGACAATTAATTTTGACGTAAGAAACGTTAATATTTGATGTCATCCGATCGCGACCAAATTTTGTGGGTACTCTATGTGAGCGACGCGACGGCGCATAGGGTCCCACCCTGCAAAGTTGGATACGGCTTTTCGTTTGCATCTTCATCAGGGTAGAACTAAGGATTTGATATTGAAGAGAAGGGTCGATTTCGGCATAATTGGGGTCGGGCTACAGGATAACGACCTCGACCTTTGGAACCGATTCCTCTAAATAAATGAAATCATCAGGATTTTTCTTAATTATGGGTCGATTGGAACTAAACTCGGCATGTGGATATAAGTACCCCAATGGAGTCCTCAGACGGACAGATTGACAGACAGGCAAACAGACAGATGTAAGAAGAAGTTTCACTTCAAATATGCGCATATCGTGCAGATACATTTTTTCCTTGTTGTTTTTGTTGCTTAGTTTCTTGTCTATTTTTTGGGTCTGTTTCGATGTTTTATCACTCAATATTTAGTTAGGTATTAGTTGTTAGCTTAATGTTGTACATGGCTAAAATGATTTTGGTGATCGATGTCTGCAAAAATAGGTATATCCTAAAATGTATTATAAAACTTTTGTTTCTGTACCAAAGAAGGTAAATAACGGTTTACCTTTGTTACCTTGCAATGGTCTTATAAATCGGTGGTTCTCTCAAATCGCTCCCAGTATCGTAACATCTGTAATATTACATTACCAAAAACGATACGATCATCCTCGCCTTTTAGAACTGATAAAAATCGTGCTGAAGTATAGTACTATTCTTTTAAAAGTTCCTCAATATGGCCGACCTAGTTACGAAAATTGGTAATTTTTTTTTAATGAAAAATAAGTTGGCGTTAGCAAATTCAGATATTGATTTACTCTTTGGTTAACAATAATATTTTTCAGGATTGTCAAGTTGACGTTAAAGTTAGGTTATTATAGTCTGTCCAACGAGAAGATCCTTGACAGTGATAGATCTGTCTGTCATTTTAATTTCAAAGTAGTTTATTTTATTTTACAAAGAAATAAGTTGGTACAACTGGAACGCATAGCAGGAAATATTTAAAATTTGATTGACAAGATGAAAAGTGATTACTTCAAAATATTGTGAAAAAAACTGTATAAAACTGAAAAAATGTAATCGAGTTATTTTATTTAATAAAAACGGTATGTGTTAATACAAAACAAACAAGAACAAGACACTACATACCAAAAAAATATAAAAAAGAAGCTATTATTTACTTTCAAGCTTTATGAAACTACCCGCATTTATGATTATGTTTATCAATATAACTTATGTACAAATATAAATTTGTAATATTCCACATGAATAAATAAAAGAACATAGGTAAATAAAACAAACTATTTTATTAATAATAACACCTACCAAATTTTATACCTTAAAGGTTGATTAATTAACTTTAATCTTAATTTTTTAAACCAGTACTTTTTGACATTATTTTTTTGCAGTACTAAAATCCATTATTTACCTATCGTGTGATGTCGTCTACTCCTGTTTTTAGTATGTGTTTAGTTTGATCCTTCTACCATATACGAGATGCACTTATCTACGACGAAATGGTATACAAACTTTATCGATGGCAACTTCATTGGTGTACAAGACTTTCTGCCTGGGCAGCGAGTATTAACCATAAACTGTGCTTTGGGTCTACAGTTAATTTTCACTCGATTTTTCCTCCACTTAACTTCAAAAGACACAAAACACACGTAATAATAAGAATCAAAATGCATCATCTTCCAAAACGCAGGGTATTTAACAAAAGTTGACACAAAATTATAACTTATAATTTGGCAAGACTTTGACAAGCGTCAAAAATGACAAAAATCTAAAGGCGAGTTCATACGCATACGTCCGTTTGTCGTTCATCGTTCCGTCAAACCAATAAAATTGAAATACGAGCTGTCATTTTTTAAATAAACCAATAAAACTGGTTAAAAACAACAAGACACGAAGTATGACGGATTTATATTTAAACCCATCCATAGATAACTTAAAAATTATTAGAAACTTTTTTTAGTAAAATAAATAGATTGGTATGGGACGTCATCTGCTTTTCTTCTGTCATCGTCTGTCGAAATCTTACCTGAGAAAAAAAACAGAGTATAGTTGGTTGTCATATATAAAAACATAGATTATTGAAATTATTTAATAAGAATAAAGGTATTTTACCGCAGATCTGAAGAGATTTTACTTAAAGGTATTTTATAAACTTTCTCAGTGAGAGTATTAATTCCCCTGTTTCTTATATTTCAGTTAAAGGGACGTAAGAACTATAGGAAGTAAATTTTTGTTTTCATGTTTTGACGATATCTGAGAGTTCCTAGAATTATCAAGATTATTGAATAATTATGGTTGTTTAATAAGTGAAATTAATAGAAGACTTGGAAATAGGATGATGCGTTTCATGTTATAGTTGATAGATCACCCCATTTCTCTTAATTTGTTTTTATTTCAGTACAGTTAACCACAAATTCAATTGATGTGTGCAAAAACAGCTATATTTTCAAACATCTTATTTAAATAGTTCTTTTATATACTGTTAAACTGTATCAACTACAAAGTCTTTAGCAAAAAGTTATAAGGTAATAAATTTTGTAGATATAATTTGTGAAAATTTATATATAAAGATTAGAACACAATCCTCTGAGGGAAAAAATACTGAAAAACTCATTAAATATACTTTATTAAAAATAACAACATATAAAAACAGTCATCCATGCAAACTGTAATAATCAGAACATTATCCACATTATAGCTTTATTAAATTTGTGTTCACACTCCTGTCAGGAAAGCCAGAAATGTTTGTTTAAATATTAACTTATTTTAAATTGCCAGAAACACATCAGAATATATCACAACCACAACTATAGGTTAATAAGTACTAAATTTTATACCTAGTAAGTGATGCGTTAACTAACAAGTATAGGATAAAAAACAATTATTAATATAGATATACAATGTCCTGCTTATTTATGAAATGACTTTCCCTTCAAATGTGAGGAATACCAGTAAAATAAAACATAATTTTTGGTTTGGTTTGGTGTTTGATATTTTAACTACGTCTATTACAAACCTTAAGTGCTTTTAGTGAGTAACTGTATATTTTATTATTCTTTGTGTATTCTGTAAAGTAAAAAAATATATATTTCAAGAAATATAAAAACAATGCAATAGATATCAAACAGATTCATAAAAGCTACTTACAATTATTGTACATAATTATATATTTCAAGCGTTATTTGATGTTTGGCCCCATTACCAACATTACCTTATTTAGGTCTTCTCTACTAACTCAACTTTTAAACCTGTTTTAAACCTTTATATTTTAAAACTGATTTACAACAATCTGTAATGCCCGCGCTGTTACCTGAAATATAAATTTTAATCTATTTATTATCATATAGTACATATTAAAAACCTGAAAATTATTGATACGAGGAAACTTCTCAAAATAATTAGAGACCTTTTTACAAACATCTGGACTAATTTATTTTCACGAATTTGTGAACGAGTCAATGTTTTCTAACACATTTTGAATATCTTCAAGCCTATTCGTCAATTCTTGATCGGTGAAAAGATTATTTATAACTATATAATTAGTACTGCAGGTTGCAGGTTAAATAAAAGAACAAAATCAAGTAGAATTTGTGAATAAAAACTCAAAAAATAATGAAAATATTTAGAAAAAGGAACCGTAAACGTCAATAGCTTTGTTCGGGTTCTTGTTATTACCGATTCTGAACCGTCCTAGAACTGTGATGCGTATACGCAGAAGGAAATATGAAGACATTATTTCATTTGCGCATGCGCTGCAGAGCTCTAGGACGGTTCAGAATCGGTAATAACAAGAACCCGAAAAAAGCTAATGTCAGCCAAGTGTCAGAATTCAATTGGATTTACCACAGATTATCAATTTGAACGATTTAATTACAGTCGATTCCAGTTTAGAGATTTTCGTTTTTTAAGCCTCCCATACTGTAGTCCGCCATATTGGGAAGTTTTAAATGAATACAAGTATACTGATACTGTACTGTATGAGAATTATAGTAATTTAATAATTACGCAACGAAAAATATTATATCCGAGAGAAAGAGTTGTTTTAAAAAATGTTTTGTATTGATGGTATCGATGCTCAGACGTAACAGATACTTGCAACATATCCGAGCTTTAATAAAGGATAATTTTAAAATTAGTACTCAACTAAAATTAGTGAAGTGTGTGCCACGAAATATTGAAATCGTTCGGCTGTTGTGTTAATGAGCTATGATTTATACCAAATTAAGATCAGCAAATATGTTAATTATGTGTGTAAAACGGTTAAGAAACAGATACCATAACAATCTGTAGTAATAATGTCTCCCTTGTTTAGCACTTCAACATTGCTAAATGTTTTGGAACACATAAAACGTATGCAAAATAAGCAGGAAAATAACATATGTATGTGCATAATAGAAAATAAAAATGTTTAGGTTGTTAATAGCAGGATAGCAAGAAAAAGTGGATGTAAGTGTAAATTACAGTCAAACCAGGAATATACATAAGTGTTACAAGTAGTATGATTTAAGTACATATAGAATGTCAAACCATTGAAAATTATTATTTGAAGATGAAATCACTTCAAAATTTAGTATTGTTGGTAAACTTCCTGCCCACTTAAACAAACAGGTGATATTCACCTTTCAAGGATTAAATACTTATTAAATAATGAATATATCGTGAAATAAAAAAATTAAAATCAAATTTAATTGTTGACCCCAACATGTTTCTTTAAATCTGAAATATTAATAACGATATGAGGAACAAATGTCATTTAAATGGATACTATTTTATATACTAACTTCATTAAAGTGTTTCGAAGTTTTTTATTGAGACAGTGATCGTCATGGTTAGCAAAGAACTATTTATTATGTATATGCCTTTAATAAAATATTAGTACTTTGACAATGGAAAGTAGTTAACATGCAAATATTATGAAAAGAGTTGGATTTATATTTAGACAAGGTAAATAATGGTTTGCCTTTGGGGATTGCAATAGTTTTATAAATCGGTGGTTCTCTTAAATCGCTCCCAGTATCGTAACATCTGTAATATTACATTACCAAAAACGATACGATCATCCTCGCCTTTTAGAACTGATAAAAATCGTGCTAAAGTACTGTACTGTATGAGAATTATAGTAATTTAATAATTACGCAACGAAAAATATTATATCTGAGAGAAAGAGTTGTTTTAAAAAATGTTTTGTATTGATGGTATCGATGCTCAGACGTAACAGATACTTGCAACATATCCGAGCTTTAATAAAGGATAATTTTAAAATTAGTACTCAACTAAAATTAGTGAAGTGTGTGCCACGAAATATTGAAATCGTTCGGCTGTTGTGTTAATGAGCTATGATTTATACCATATGGTAAAAATTATGATGTACCTTAATCATATATATTCGAAAAAAGATCGGCGCCAAATTCCAGTAGAAATGCCAGTTTTCTGAATGAAGTTGTTCATAGTCTGGATAACTGGGTACCTAATAATAATAATAATGTTAATGGTTGTTGGTGTGGATATTCTCGGCAAGCATAATTTCTAAACTGACCCCTCCCCCTTGCACTACAAAGTACTATATACACTAAATTATACAGGATCTCTCAATATTCCGTGGACATAGTCCTACTACGTATATTTCGAATCAAAATAAGATCGCTGGACACAATTTACCTCTATTCAAAAGTGCTTTGTTTGTCAGTTAGAGGGCATCAAACTTTTAAAAAATAAACACATATTTTAAGATATTTATGAACCAATATTCCGATTTGAATAAGATTTAGGGTATTATGTTTTACTAGGCGCTTTTATGTTTGACTTTTGCAAAAAAAACTGAAAAGGTACGAGAAGGGTGAAAACTACTCCTACCCCTATATAAATTCTAGTAAAAATATTTTCTGGTTCCAAAGACGCTGAAAAAAGCTGCTCAGCCTATCAGAATGTTGATGTAATATCACTTTGACGTTTCAACTTTGATATGACCTCAATGAGACGTCGATTTTTATTCACTGTCATTGGCATCTTAATTATTAAATATTAATACATCTGGTATTATGATATTCTGGTATAAGTATTATCGACATTAGGATATTTTTTTTATTTTTAATTAGGATGGTCATAATCAAGAAAACTACTGATGCCGTGATTTAAAAATAAAGCAATTAAGCTTACATTACATCCAATATAGTTGTGTTAGTCTTTGGTACGTTTGATAAGGTTTAGTTTTGCGTAAAACATATCTTAAGTTCACTGAAGCCGTAAAAACTATTTTTAATTTGATACTTGTTTGAAACCTTCATTTATTTACTTGTTACTAACACCCGAGGGGTGTTTCACTTGGATAAGACATGTACATATATCTATGCATATATCTACTGCCAAAATATAATTTTACTGCTTACCGACTGCCAATGACTGCGAAGAAGACTACCGATGTCTGCCATATAATTATAATCGACTGATGCCAACGACTGCCAGCGTCTACCAAGAATATGTATATGTATGTATATATAATTCCAATAGTGTGACACCCTTCGCTAATACCTTTATAGCAAGGGATGCAGATATATGCAATATCTTTTTTGTTTTTCTTGGTTATGTTTTTTTGGTTATCAATCATCTTTGTTAGTTGCTTCAACTAAATATGTAGGATCCCGAATTTTTGCTCTGTAAGTCATTTCGTTATTAATAATATTTTGTGATAAAGATTTTTTGACAAAGATTTTTTAACATTGAAAATGTTTCTGTTATCCTATATTTTTATGACGTTTAATGTTGAACTTCTATACGAGCTAACAGAACAAAAAGTAAAGTGTAGAAAGTTTTTGTCACAATAATGTTTCATATAAAATGCGAATTTACTTGTTTTATTTTCTAAATACGTAATTCTTTTCCCTAATAATCACATAAGCCACAGTGGTAATGAATGAGAAAAAAACGCCAAGAAGCATTTCATTGCGGAAATAATGACGCCTTTTTTCCTTGTTTATGACGTTGAAAATTGCTTAAATTAATTGACATTATTATAACACGCTCGTGCAAAAAGTGAGGTAATAAAAATATTTAATGATATGTTATGTTTATATATACAATATGTTCTTGTTAACTAGATTAATAGAGATTATTAGCAGTTTTAGATGTTTTTAATTATTTAACAAATCACCACTTGTACCATCAGACATTCATTTGGTTATGAAAAAAAAATAGTGATTTAACCTTTAACACTCAAATCACTCTTAAACAGAATAAAAATCACAGTACCTTATACCCATGTCAATGGGAAAAATATTAAATGGTGAATGAAAGGCAAAAATGTGATATTTTTCTAAAATCCTCTTATTCTCGGTTATTAAAAAATTGTATTTTAAATTTCAATCTGGAGTGCCATGTCTATGTTAAAAACACTAATTCTTAATCAAGGAGCCATGGAAAAATAGATTTGATCATCTAATGTTTTTAGTGTCTCGTCCTGGCCGGTTAAAAGATGCCCAAAATATTTGGAAAAAACAAATTTTTTACGAATAATTTGATACCACACACTTGGTATTTCGAGTCAAATTTTCGTTATGAACCGCAAGTTATAATTCCAAATAAGCTGTATGCGAAAATGTCAAAAGTTGAACATATGATATGTCATTCTATTCAGAGTGTTATTTTCTATCGAATAAAGTAAAAAAATATGAAGGGTGCCATTTAAAAATCAAAAGTTGTAGTCATTTCCGGTGAAACAGGAAGTGATTGGAAACATTTGAACCCGTCAATAAATCCTAATTTATGTCATATCTATACGAACATACCAAATCTCGTTTTTTTAACTAAAAAAATAAAAAAATTATAGAGGTTGTAATTAATGCCACTTTTGAGAGGCACCCGGTATTTAAATAAAGTAGTGAAACGTTCGTAAAACACAACTGTATAATCGTTTCTTCGATGCAACTCACAATATTTTTGACTCCCTGTAACTTCGTTGTATATAAATCATAAATCTTCACTTTTAGTGATTTAGATGACATAATATAACTCGCTATATTGCCAACATATGTAATAGTTATACGATATAGTTTATGAATTATTGCTAACCAAAATTGTTTAATTTGGGCAGTGGCGCATTTATCGAGATCCTCAAAATTTTAAAGTACTACTAGAACTAGAAACAGTTCAAATTTTAAATTTTATTTGCAACTTTGGGAACTTGTTAATAATTGTTCTAAATGATTTGATGCGCCCGGGGATTCAACTAAGAAAACTCACCGAGTGTCGTTTTCATCAAACGATCTCTGATTGAAAAAACAGAGACAAAACACAAAAAATCTTTAATCTTTGATTGAAATCTTGACCTGAAATTTCCAAAACGTTCCTCATTTTGGAAACTCCAGTTACTGTTTTGTTGAAAACGACAGAGTGTCTGTTATGTCACGGTTTTGTCCGTTTCGTGGAATTCTGCCTTAACAGGCAAAATAGCAATATAAATTAAATTACTCAACATAAATAGAATTCATATTTTGAAAGAATTGTTTTATTATTTGGATTTTTTTTTAATCTAATATTACATAGAGAAGATATAATCCATGCTCATTCAAAGCTAACTGTCAAGAAAAATTGTTTAACGACAGTGCTCTAAGATCTAACAAGTATAATGTTACGCCGAATTTGTGTAACTGCCGATTTCATGAATTCGGCAAATTTTTGCCGAATTCGCGAAATCGGCAACATCGTTGCGCATTTCAGGTAATAGGCAATTATTAAATTTAACTTTGTCCATTTCAAGCAGTAAGCAAAGACCATCCTTGACTTTATAATATAGTCACAGATTTAAACTTTTTTTTTTAAATAAAAAACATATATCTATGTATCTACATTTTTATTTAATATAGGTACCTACATATCTAAATATTATTTAGTACTAATACTTAATGTTTATTAAATATTAAGTATTAGTACAACTTCTTCCAGCATGGCAAGCTGAATTACACATGAAACCAGCTTTTAGGCATTTGCACCTCATTGAGTTGCATGTTTTGGTGCAATTGCATCTTTTATATCCTTGTCCGGAACCCACTGAACTTTTACGAACAAGCATTCTAATATTGTGTTCATGATCAGGCACGTCGCTTAATATTAATCTCTTAAATTTTGTAGGTTGCAGGGAATTTTTTTCTAACCAGTTATCCACAATGCCATGTTTTGTACCAATTCTTAATTTTCCTTCTTTTTAGGAAATTCAGTAGTAGATACTTCCTGCAAAGTTAAATAATTTTCTGTATTTTCTTCATCTTGAACGGTTTCTATCTGTGTTTCTGGTGTAAATTCTTTTGTATCCTCTTTAGATATTTCACCAAAACCAGCAGTCGGCACAGAAGTGTGTCTGTTGTAACTTCTTGATTATAGATGTCTTCTTCTATATTATATTTTTCAAAATTTTCTGGCATTGTATCTTTCATTATTTCATGTCCATTGTCATTCTCCTTACAACTCTCATTATCTGGTATTTTTAATATTTCATCCATATTTTCTTCTGTTATCCCGTTGGATATCGCAGCAAGAAATTCTTGTGGTATCTTAGAACCTAAGCCTAATTTTGTTGGCTGACCAAACATAGCTTTGTTTGGTTCCATTTTTATAGCATCATGATAAGTTGTGTTAATACCCCATTGCACAAATTTTAGGCCCAACGACCAAGAAGAAGTCTTATTGTCACGCATCCAAGCCACTAATGCATTTTCTACAGTAGCGTTTGCTCTTTCCACACTTCCTTGACTTTGTGGATGCCGTGGCCTCCCATTCACAAGAACTAAGGTAGGCCAGAGAGTCCCTAACTCCTTGATTATATTTGCAGTAAACTCTTTACCGTTATCGGATTGTAGAACAGTCGGAGCTCCAAAATCCAAATAAATGTTTAAAAGTTCTTTGGCTACTTCAACAGCACATTTACATATTAGCGGTCTTAAAATACTATATTTTGTTAAATGTTCCTTATAGTGCAAAATAAATTTGTATTGACCATCAGGTAAACTTTGGTAATCAATTAAGTCGATTTGTGCTCTGGAATTAAGATCTTTATTTATTATGGGTCTAACAACAATTCCTGTACTGTATACTTTTTTTGTTTTCTCTGTGCACCTCTCGCACTGTTCAATAAACTGTTTTATTATAACCATTGGTATATTAGCATAATGTTCTGCAACTTTTTTGTAGGTTTTTTTCTCTCCTTTATGTCCACAAGCGTTATGCAAATCTCGAATGATTTGCCATGCATTTGTTTTGGTAGTCATTATTTTATTGTCTTTTTTTCGACATATCTTTGTTATTCCAGCAAACTTTTCTAGCTTGAACGAACTTTTAATATGGTAGTACTCTCTGTTTTTAGTGACACTTTCACAACCTTGCAAAATTCGGATTACTTTTTTTTCGTATTCCTCACTCCACATCTTACTATTTATACCGGTTTCAGTCATGTTTTAATGTCGCAACACATTAATATAAAGTAAAAAATCTGTTATAGTTTACGTCGCTCAAAACTCCAAATAATACAAACAATCAAATTTCAATTAAACATGAACATAACCTCCAATTTTTATAATTTTCATTTGTTATCGTGCGCTGGTTGCCTATTTCAAATAATCGGCAAAAGATTATATGCCCAGTTCATGTATTGGGACATTATTTTGCCTATTACATGAAATGCGCAGCGATGCTGCCTATTTCGCGAATTCGGCAAAAATTTGCTAAATTTATGAAATCGGCAATTACACAAATTCGGCTTAACATATATATCACCAACGAATACATGGTCCATTTAAATTCATTTAATGATGATCATAGGTTAGAATTTATATAGGAATAGGATCATACTATTATATATTTCAAAAATCTTATAAAAAGAAATTATTTTCATACAGGGTGGCGCCTCTCATACGCCGCGGACGCTTCAAGGAGAATGACAGTTCATATTGAAATGAAATTTTGTGAGCAAGTGTAGGTGAATTCAGAGCACTTTTTTAAAATATAGAGAGTTCTACAGGGTGTCCCCAAAAAAAGTTACATATCAAAGTTGTGTTTTTTGTAATGGAACACCCTATATATTAATTGATTTTCAGATTCTAGGAGAAAAATAATGGTGAGTTTTATAACAGAAGTATATGACTAAAATACAGTGTTTTCTAGAAATAAAGAACAATTTTTAAATTACAATAAAAGCTACCTAAATTGGAATTTACCCGGTGTAGCCTAATATGTAGTTAAATTAACTATTGTACTTTAAATCAAATTGAAACTTGATCCAAAAATTATACAGGATGAGACAAAATTAATACTGAACATTGGTCACCTTTAAAAGCATGTTACTCTTTTATTTTAAATGGAACACAGCATATTATTCCGATATTCAATGGATAATGAATGTCACTTTAAAATACTATTAAGGTTGCCTACTCCTCAAACAAAGATTTTCCTAGATATATCGTGTCAATCATTTACATGATTTGATCTGAGTAGATCTATATTATTTGATAAATTCTGGGTGGCTGTGATATGTATGACGTTACTTCAACATAGCTGTCTAATTAGTCCAACTTTAACAACTAATTATCATATTTTGTGTCAGTTAAAAATAAATTCTCAGTAATTTGCCTAAAATGCAAAGTTATACTACATCAGAGAGAATTGATATGAATACTTAAATTAATAAAAAAAATTAGTAGAATACTTAAATGCTCCTAGTCTGTTTTTTATTGGGATATATGTTAAAGACAGTGTTTACAAAATTCGACCAACTATATTGTCGACAACATGAGAGAAGATTACAGTTGAAGGTTGGACCTTTTGGTGTTACACAGCAAAATAAAACAAAATCACCACAATACACCAAAACACTTTGACTTTTACACGGAACGCGCGTTTTGCTAACCATGTTAGCATCATCAGCAGATGATTATAAACTTTTTTACAAAACATTTTTTTTATTATTTTGCTTAACATGAGAGAAGAAGACGTAGAACTTAAGAGTAGAACTTCACATATGCCTTTTAAAATGAAAAGATCCTTTTGAGAAGACAATCATTTTATGGAATTAACAGGAAAGGAAGCATTTTGAGCATTGATTTCATCTAGTTAATTTTTGTCATATATACCTGTACCAGAAAAAAAAAACTACCTGTCCAGAAAATTTGTACGGCCTAAAAGTAAAATTTAGTGATTATCATAGCCCTTGTGACATAAAGAAAAGACATGTGGCTATCTATTTCAAAAATTAAATTATTCAAATGTGATATAATAATGGCGGTATCTGTCATGGAATTGAGCGATTAAAAAATTATCATAAATATTTTTTTTTCAGTCAGACAATTTATTTCCATCTGTCAGAAAATGAATTATTTGAATTTCCTATATTATAACTACTGCTTGCCTTAAAAGTTTAAAAAGAGTATTTATATAAATATATTTCGTATTTTCGTTCTTTAGTGATATCTAATAGTTGATATTTTAATAATATACCGTACGATCAAAAAAACAAACAGCGCAAAGTTAGCTTGGAAATAATGATCGATAATATACTGTCATAGGCTACTGGTTAAAATCAAGAAAAATATACGCTTTAAAGTTAAATCTTAAATAACTTAAAAACGATTTATTTTAGGTACAGGAACATGTATAGTCAAAAAGTAACAAATTTTAAAAACGAAAGTAACGACAGCCTTTTCACTAGTGAAATAATAAAAGTGGATTTCCATTTGAAAAAAAAAAATGATTTATAATAATTTTTTAATCGCGCAATTCCATGACAGCTGCGGCCATTATTATATGACATTCGGACAATTTAATTTTTGACATGTCTTCTCTTTATGGTACAGTGGCTGTGGCAATCATTAAATTTGACGTTTAGGTTATATACATATTTTTTACAGGCAGTTTTTTTTCCTCTAAAAATTATAAATATTTTTTTTTCTCAGAAACGGTTAACGTTAAGTATAGAGTGTTTAATATCAAAATTCATAAAATTTTACAGAGAATTTAAGTATGCAATAAAAAATGGGGTCACCCATTTAATATAAGAAAGTTGCTGTCAACTTCCGGTATTTCCGGAAGCGCCGCCATATTGAAAATATTTTTAATCGATAGATCTCATTGTGATTGATGATGAATGATATGCACAAAATCTCGTACTTAGATATTGTAGTTCTCTAGAAACTTCTAACGCAGGCTCAGCCTGGGACACCCTGTATAAATATTTCAATTTTGTCAACCATTATACATATTCAATTTTTACCAAATGTGCTTTAGAAGTATATCATTATCTAAACAGACCGGGGGCCACATTCAGCTTCGCCGCCCCGAGCCCTCGACAGGCTTAGTCGGTCACTGATTAAATCGAAGGATTTGAAGGACATGTTTGTAAACGTGACATATAATTTTGTTTAAATATAAATACTATTTCCAATTTATTGCTTATTATTATTTATTTTTATGCAAATGACTATTAATGCTCCTTAAAATGTTTTTAAGAAGAGAAGAATTTTTGAAAACCAAACAATTCGTGTGTTCTGTTTTTGTTTACATGTTTAGTTTATTATTTATAGTGATTTACAGTGATTTTGTTAAATTATACGAATAATCTCGTTGATTATTGATTTGAAATAAATATGACAATGTCCTCCAATGAAAATGCGAGGTCTTAACTCTAATAATTCTAATTCTGAGCTAGCAAATAAGCTAGATGCTTTACCTAGACCGTTATTCAGAAGCTACAAACATATCGACGAATATACAATATACAATGCACTTCCTAGCACACAACGAGAGGATACTGGTACAGAGGTACAGTATCAAGTTTATTATAACGACTTTCTTAGCTTTAAATCAAATGTTTTTTGGTGTTTGCGCAATCGTGCGATCCTTACTATACTACTTTTCATCTCGCTAGCTTGTGTGTCACGACCTTGAATTTTTACTTCCAGCGCGCGTAAAGAAGTTTCACTTCAAAAATATTGAGAAAAAATACAAAAAGTTCTAAAAATATCGTTATATATAGTTACGAGAGGTGTCTGAAACTGCAACCCTCGCTGCAACATTTTCAAAATCATGAAAACTAAGAGGCCATCATCACAATATTATTTGCGACATCTTCGGATTCACTAAAAGTAGCTGAAGTTCCCACAAACAGCAAAGTTCAAAGTTGGAGAGTACACAGTACCTAACTAAACCAAACCATCTATGGTTACGTAGATGAAGCAAGCTTGAAAATGAAGGGTTTTTACCGTTAATATTTCCGGGACCATTATTTTTTTAAATTCCAGCCGGATCAGCCCCTCAGATATATTAAAATCCCTACCCCCTAATTGATCCTAGGTGCGCCACTGACATTTATCGTAATTCAGTCGTATACAAAATAAAAACTAAACTACGTATCTGACTTTCAATAAGGTGTTAATAACAATTTTAAAATAGATTTTAATTATTTCATTAGCATTAAGACTTTAGAGCATTAAATTAAATTTTTGGTGTTATCTCATCCCAATATAC
This sequence comes from Sitophilus oryzae, assembly GCF_002938485.1. Taxonomy (NCBI): domain Eukaryota; kingdom Metazoa; phylum Arthropoda; class Insecta; order Coleoptera; family Curculionidae; genus Sitophilus; species Sitophilus oryzae. Next base: position 3,482,167 of record NW_022147434.1, on the reverse strand, counting down.
TTTCTCTGCTTTTAAATAAGATTTATTAGGGTAGAATAAAAGAAAGTAACGGTGGGCAATAACAGATAATTGCAAGTCAGTTCTTGTGTTTGATTATTTAAAGATGTAAATTAAATAAGTTCCGTCAAATCTGATTCACATCATGACGTTACTCGTTACATTCTAAATACTACTGATGAAATTAGAGAAATTCGTGTATTTTTTATTACTGTTTCACCTATTAATTTTGACTGCTTTGCGTTTTATTATAGTTGCGTCTATTTTGCAAAGACCATGGAATTAAACTCATATAAAAACCATACTATAGATACATCTAATGCATATTGATGTAGACATGTCCTTGTTTCTAGGATATTGCTATTTTCTTTTACTTTTCTTTTTACTATCTTTTATAGAAAGGTTTTTTTACATTTCGTACTATCGGTATTTAATATGAAACACGCGTCATATCGTCAAATCTACCTAAACTAGTGTTGCACAAGACAAGAATTCTTGTCTTGAAAATCAATTTCTTGTCTTGTCTTGAAATTCAAGACAAGACATTTTCAAAGTCTTGTCTTGCAGATTTCTTGAATGGCAAAGTCTTGTCTTGTCTTGCAAGACTCTTGAAATTCATTGTCTTGAAAACATTTGATTTTACATTCTAAGATAAAGCTAATAATATTTCTATATTTTATTTCATAGAAAGCGTCGCGCGTCGTATACAAAATGTAATACGGAAAAATTAACAACAACGATGCTAATTTTAGCAAAAAAATCTTAACGATAACGTTGAAACATATATTTTAGCATGGTGGCAGAGCCATAGTGCCATATTCCCGATGCTGTCAAAAATGGCTCGTGATTTTTTTTTGTACACCGGCTACTTCAGTTCTCCCAGAAAGGCTCTTTTCGAAGGCAGCACTGGCAATAAGGAAACACAGAAACTGGCTAAATTCAGAATCGGTAAGAAGTTTAATTTGTTTGAATTCCTGGATGGATGAATTTCCATAAGTTCATTTTTTAGTTCTAGTTGTTAATTCTTTTTAGTTTATTATGTTCTATTTTGGCTACCCGTTTGTTACTTTTATTTTTTATGGTATTTATTTTATTTTTTTATGATGGAAAATTGGTTGGAAAAGTTTGGAGATAGGGTGTACAGAAAGGTCATGCTAGAGTGTACTATTTGCGCTATTTGATATTACTTTTTGTTCGCGGGGCAATTTCGTGCATGGAAAGTAGTACCTACCAAATAGCACAAACAGCGTGCTCCACGAACCCACCATTAGTTTCAACTACCGTTAGTTTTTTTTATAATACCATTATACCAATATAATTTTGTGTATAATAACAATTACCAATATACGGTTTGTTGCCTCTACTTTATTTTATTTCATTCTCAACTCTAAATTATATTTCATTCTCAACTCTCTTATTTTATTTCATTCTCAACTCTAAAACGCTGGCTATGATAGAAAAATAATGAACACTGGTCAATATTAATGCCAGGTTTATACAACATTTGCATAAGTCGTTATCATAATCACAGTCTTAATCATCGTCATAATCACAACGCAATTTTAATGTGCGTTTATAGAACATTTTCATAATCATAATTTTCATATCAATAAAGTTGGGTACGGTAATTAAAGGCTAACTTCAACAGATTTATAAGAAATGGATAGTTTAACTTTTATGATTATGACTATGATTGTGATTACGACTATGTAAATGTTGGATAAACCCGGCATATCTTGCGCAAAGACCTAATGATTACTTAAAAAATGAATAATTTCTAACTTTCAAGAAATCTTGAATTCAAGAAATCTTGCAAGACTCTTGAAATTTCTTGCATATTAAAGTCTTCTCTTGTCTTGAAATTCAAGACAAGAAATTTTGAAAGTCTTGTCTTGAATTTCTTGCAAGAGTCTTGGTCGTGCAAGACTTTTTCAAGACACTTGTGCAACACTAACCTAAACAGTATAGGCGCTGCGGTTTTGTCGCACAATTATTAATAGTTGTTATTTTGGAACCAAAAAATAATGCATAAAGGCAAATTGAAACAACTTCGGTTGCACGTCATCAATGACACCATGCGTCGTCTTATGGAGTTTGCTGGTGGTCGTATTATGATGTTGCAACCAAAGTTATTTTAATTTCCCCATAGGTACAGTGGATACATTAATATAATAATAATAATAGCTCCCGTATATAGCGTTTAACGCCTTGGGAGTAGCAAGATACAGCTTGCCATGCTAGAGCCGTTCGGTATACAAGGAAGGAAATGTGGCTAGCACTACGCTTCAACCACCTATTATTACCCCAGGATTGTGAATCCCAAGTACTCATTTAAGGCTGAGTCGACCTAGGTACCCAAATTATTTTTATTTTAATAAAAATAGTCGGCTGATGAAATGCCGGGTGTAGGATTCGAACCCACAACCTTGAGATTGATAGACTTTCGAATACATAATATCATATCACTAATAAATGTCATTAAAGGCTACACATGGCTGTATTAATGCAAAATCAATATTAATATTTAATATGTCAAAATATAACTAGAAGTAAATAATATTTACAGGGTGGCGCACCTCATTCGACTCGCTTGATTACTTCTTAATTATACGAAAATGAACAGATGTAGAAACAAAAATATTTTATGGGCATATGTGAGGAGGGCAATGTGCAAAATTTAAAATTATTTTGAAATATACATGGTGTTTCAGAACTAAGATCTATACCAATGTCATATTTTTTCTTATGGAACACCCCTTGTTTTATTTCATTTTTGGATTCTTGGGCCCAAAAAAAGGCATTTATAAAGGTTAAATATGTTTAAAATCTTTGGTTTTTGAGATGTTTAAAGATATTTAAATATATTTGCGTAAGTTTTCTTGAACCATTTCTTAACTCTAAAAATGTCATATTTTCTTGGGTTGAAGTTAGTTAATAAATAATAAATTTAGTTTTTTTAAACATCTTGACGTTTCGTCCCTAATTTCGGGGCATCTTCAAAAGTTTTCATTATCTTGAGATTTTTATTGTTTCAAAAAAAATAAATTTATTATTTATTAACGAACCTCAACCCAAGAAAATATGACATTTTTATAGATATTTAAATATGCATACTACAATAGATTATTATAACACCCTGTACGTTACTTTTCATAATAATTATTCTTGTGCTGAGTTTAAAGGAAGAGAAATAAATTTTACTGAAAAATGTTATTGCTTCCTTAAATTTATACAGAGGTACCAAAAATTGCTGATCTATTTTATGGATTTATTTTATATAAAATATTATTTTTTATTTTATATAAAAACTTTGTTATTTCAAAAGCAACACCCTGTATTTTTTAAAATAAATAGAAGCAGATTCAAATGCTCTTTCAAATTATATTAGGGTTTCCTATACCTATCTAGCTCAGATTTTGAATAAAAAGCGATTTTTAAATAAAATGGCAATCAAGATGGCTGGTGTCGCCGCGGGCCGTGGCAATTTTCTAGTGACAGTTAGTAACTATTTTCAAAATCGACATTAGCTTATGGACATTATTATTTGTAATTTATAACAGTTTACTTAAATTTACCTATGTAGATTGTTTATTAAGTAAGTATTCATTATTAAAGCAGTATATGCTGGCGGAACGAATGGATATGTTACTATTGATTTTGATGAAAAAAAAATATTTGAGAATAGACTTGACATAGACTTTTGAACACTCTGTATAGTTAAAAATTACGATATTTATAGCAAAATAAGCACAGTTCAACTATAGTAAATACCTAGTATAGTTTTGATTTGAGGACATTTCTTGTATTTCTTTAATATTTAAAAAAAAGGCTGAAAAATGTTTTTTTTCATTTATTGATAAATATTTGTGAAACTATCAAAATATATTGAATAATATTTTAGAACTATGTAAAGTGATCAGAAAGGAAGCCAAAAATGCAATAATATACAGGGTGCTTGTCCCCGAAAAATCATCCTGATCCACTTACACTTTTTTGAGCCACTCTGTAGAAGTTAAAATATTTTCCTGAAATACACTCTAATACATATCTTAGGTATGCACTTATATATATATAAAATTATTATAAATATATACAAAATTATTATTTTTTTATTATAGGAGCTACACATGCCCGACGCATTGTTGCCGGACCCGTGTAAAGTAGTAGGAAACTCTTTGAACCGTGGTAACACCTCTTTGCGGTAACTTTTGGATTGGCACCCTGTTAAAAGTGTATTAATAAATATACATAAAAATTAGATTTTGATTAAGAACATGATGGACGTAATAATCCTGCAGCTGGATCTTAGACTATTACTTCAATAATCGAGTACTCGAGCAAATATTTACTCGAATTATACCCTCACTTAAATTTAGTTATAAAAAAATATAATTTCCGCTCAATATAAGCGTTATATTTTATAAATCTAAAGATATATTTTTAGTATCTTCTGAAATTATTTTTACGAAAAATATGTTTGTCTAAATAATTATTCTAATAAGTTTTTGGTGGAAAAATACAGGTATGAATTTGTAACAAGAATAAATTTTTGATTTTTTTTTTTCGGTGGCAATACTGAATAACGAATTACTGTTAATATTATAATGAAGAATAATATACTTGATACACTCAGATGCAAAAAAACCCAACAGAGAAAATTTTGGTCAAATTTAAAGTGTTATATTTTTGTTATTTGTAGCCCTATTTTTATGATTTTTTTAGCTCACTGTATATAATTATATCAACTTTAATTCGTAAACAAATTTTTTTATAAACTTTAGTATTTGGCATATTATACAGATAGGGTTGTTTTTTTACCCTAACTTTAAAACACCCTGTGCAGTAATTTCATGTATAAAATTTTTCCTAAAATATAATTTTACGGTGAGAACCATGACCCCTGAGCATTTTGTTTTTCTATTCATGTCAATATATGTTTTGGTTAATTTTTAAGAGTAAAATGAACTGATCACGATCAATTTGCAATTATCATCACTTTTTGATGTAATTTTATAATACAAAGAGATGGTTTTGGTGACCATTGTCGTAACATGACATTACGCAGCATTGGATACCCTATATTAAATTTACAAAAAAACGTTAAAGACTGACGATACAGTCCTGGTATTAATAAACATTCATAACGATAACAGAACTAACGATATTAAAGAAAACATCTGTAATACTCAAGTATACAAACAGAAAAAAAAATTGTAAAAAATATCCTAATACTGCGTTATGCTTTCGCATTCTTCTTTAAGAACCAAGCGAAGTTGATTTATTGCAGCTGGTACTGCTTCGCAACCTCTAAACCTCTTGCCAAGCATGTTCCAAACATCGAACATGATGAGCAGTTCATAGTAGTATATGGTTCACAATAATCACCAAAGCCGCCTTATCATATTAAAAAATAACTTAAAAAAATGATAATTGAAAAAATTGCAAATTGTTGGTGGCAAGTTCATTTCACTCTTAAAAATTAACCAAGGCATGTATTGACATGATCCAAAAAACAAAATGCTCAGAAGACATGGTTCTGACCGTAAAATTATATTTTAGGAAAATTTACACACGAAATTATTGCACAGGGTGTAAAGTTAGGGTAAAAAAAAACAACCCCTTGTTTAACCCTGTATAATATGCAAAATACTAAATTTTATAAAAAAAACTGAGTTAACGAATTAAAGTTGATATAATTATATACAGCTTGCTAAAAAAATCATGAAAATAGAGCTAAAAATAACAAAAACTTTAAATTTGACCAAAAATTTCTCAGTTGCGTTTTTTTTGCATCTGAGTGTATAATATAAGTTATTCAGCAATAATTATTACAAAGAAATTTTGCAATTTAGGCTACATCACATCGTTGTAAAATGATAACGTTTATAAAACAACTTTTTTATTATTTAAATAGAAATACTATAAGAGTAATATACGTCTACTAAAATAGACAAATATATTTAAGTATGAAGATATGTTTTCAACATCTTAATTATGCCAGTAACTAATCCAGAAGTATTTCAACTTGATTTTTATATCTTTTAAACGAGATATTATTTCTTAATAAAATTTTATTTGTTAATGTTAATTCTATAATTTAGGTTTACGCAGGGAAAAAATGAAAAAAGGTTTTCGTATAAAAATAAATGTATTAATTTTATTTGTCACCGTTTCTTAAATCTACATGAGCACTTTAAAGTGAATGCCTTACAAATCTAATGACTATATACAATAAGAGAAATTATTCCAATTATGAATTAAGTGACATTATCACATAAAATCTCACCACAGGTCACATGCATCTCAACAACATCGTCAACTTAATATTAGAATAAATTAAATTTTAAGAAAATGTACGTGCGTACCCGTAAATGACACGTTACAGCAGTTAATCTCGTTTTCGTCAAATTTATTTCTGGTAACCGGGTGGGCCGTATTTGGAGGAGGTTCCAGCTGAGGAACTGGCACCTGCCGAAGCGAAACCACCAGATAAAGAGCTGGCTCCACCGTGTCCACCGAGGTCTCCACCAGAAATTCCAGCGCCAGAAGAACCAAAATCGGCACCAGCTCCGCTTATTCCACCACCAGCACCTGCACCGGCGAAGGAACCAGCACCACCACCGAAAGAACCAGCACCAGCAGCAGCAGCTGCGGCGGCAGCTTCCTTCTGGGTCTTGTAACGGATGAAATATACTTCGGGTTTGCTGGGTTGAGTTGGGGCAGGGGTTGGGATAACAATTTCGGGTTGTTCTTCGGGTTTCTTGACCAACACATAGACCAAGGTCTTTTCTTCGTTTTGAGGTTGAGCGGGAATAACGGGAGCGGTAGGAGCAGGAGCAGATGGAGCTTTAATGAAGATGATTTTGTAGTGTTTCTGAGGAGCGGCTACGGGGTAGACCTTGGCAGGTCTAGATTCTTCAGGTTCTTCGGGAGCTACATGGACGTAGACGTGTTTGTGGACGGTGGTACCACCAGCACCGCCGAATCCACCAGCACCACCTCCAAATCCACCTCCTTGACCACCGCCGAATCCTCCAGCACCACCTCCATGACCGCCTCCAAATCCAGAGCCGCCTGCGAAGCTACCGGCACCGCTGGAGGAGAAGCCTGAAGAACCGTCGAATCCACCGGCGCCGTGTCCGGCACCGATGCCGTTACCGGCGAAAGCGCCGCTGTCTAATCCGGATGGAAAACCTCCTCCGATTGGTCCAGAGGGGAAGGATTGATGCCCTCCTCCTCCGATTATTCCAGCACCTCCGGATGGGGAGGGGTAGCTGTAGCCTACTGGTGGTTCAGGGCGGGCTGAGACCACAGCAACAAAGAAAGCAAACTGAAAAAGAAAATTGTGTGTTAAACAAATATTTATTATTAAATTGATAAATTAACTATTTAATATAAAGTCATTATTTTAATAAACATGTAACGGTTAAAGGTCTTTGCTTAGTTTATATTCTAGTATAGTATAAAAACTATCTAGGTATAAGCGATACCAATTAAACTTCTAGTTACGTAATTGGGTGCGCGATTTTAAAATTCATTGTTGCCAACCATAGACATATTCGGCGCCGAGCTGACTAACTGGAATTTAAATTTCCCGCTGGGAATTCAGGTGGTAGCTCTGCTTTAAAAAATGTCGAGTTGCCACATTTATTTATTTATTTCCTGACATTGTCATTCGTTTTGTCACTTTAGTCTTGTATACGAGTTTTTGGTTTAAATCAAATGTGTTGTGATACTTTAAGCTTATTTTTTTTACTAGCAGACCTTGCAGTTGAACACTGTTCTTTTTAGAACCTCTTTTAGACGTGATTTTTGGTGATGTAAATAATAATTCTTTATATTATTTTTTTTTCTTTTTTTATTAGTGTATATTTATAACAGTGATATATTATCTAGAAGCGGTCTAAATCAAACTCAATTTATTCTGTAGCTCTATATTTCGACATGGTTTATGTCTTCCTCAGGAATGTACAGAATTAGAGTTATACAGGTATATACACAAAATACATTAAAAGAATTGCAAAACAAACACAAAAGATCAATAATTTTACATGTACTGTTTAATTGATTTTTCATGTTTGTTTTGCAATTATTTTAATGTATTTAGTGTATATATACCTGTATAACTCTAATTTTTTATTATTTATTATAATTTATTTACGCTCTTGAGGAAGACATGCACCATTTATAAATATAGAGCTATACAATAAACTGAGTTGATTTAGAACAAACCTCTTCCCGATAATATATCACTGATATTCATTCGTAAGGTTGAGAATACTTGCAAATATATATTTATCATTAATTTATTTTTGTTTACTAAAATATTTTGATTAAAAGAAAATCTGTAAAAGTGGGCAACGCTGTGCCTTCCTTGTATTAGCAGAAGGCGCCAAGTTTTGGTCACCCTGTACAGGGTGAGTCGACGATAAAGATCATTATCTTGTTTGATTTGAGAATTACAAAAAATGTTAAATAGAAACGTTTTAGAGAATGTTAAGATACACAAATGAAAAGTATTTCTGGTATACAACATGCTTCAAAAAACTGTGGCTTCAAAAATTTTGTATTTGTCGATTTATTAATAATCCTACACGGTTTTTTAAACGTAACACCCTATTTTTTTATTTTAATTTAAGATTCTCCATAAAATTCTATAATTTTTTATTTATAATCTTAAAATCCCCCAAATTAGTAGTTTTTATTATTATTTCAGATTTAAAAATATATTTCAGTTTAATAAAAAATGTGTAATGTTTCTGAAGTTGGTATACTCAAATTTGGTAGGAGAATTTTATAAAGATGAAGAAAAAGATACATAAAAAAATATATTTGGGTTAGTTGCTATAGGGTGTTTTTTTCTGAATTTTGACTAAGCATTTATAATTAAAAAAAATAAAATGTTTTCTCTGATAAATTTTTTAACACCCTTCAACTTTTATTAAGTATATCATATACTTTGCGATATATTCTGACCTGCTTATTTTTTACCCTTCTTTTTAATTAATTTATGGTAAAAATCATAGTTGCATTACAAGACAAAAATATGTATTATTTATCATTAATATATATTTACGTTTCTATTAATTATTAAAATAACTGAAATAAATTGAAATATCAGAGTTGAAGAATTAGTTATTAAAGAATATCCAGAATTTTTGAAAAATGGCCCACTAGATTAGCTAATTGACGGCTACTAATAATTAAAAATTTTGTTTCTTCGACCAACTTTCCAAGTTTCTGAATTGTATACTTGAAAATAATTTTAAAATGTGTATCTTAACCATCCCTAAAACTTTTCTATTTAACATTGTTTTCATAATTTTCAGAAGAAACAAAATAATAAAGTTTACTCTATCGTTGACTCACCCTGTACACTGAAGAAATAAGTCCACTTTTCAAGCTCGAGCGAAGAAAAGAGATCACTTCACTTTCCGTGTATTCGAGTTCGCGGTGTGGTTCCACAATAAGCGCACCCTTTTTCAAAAAAATCACTTTCACTCGCTACTGTCGGTACTAGGTACTTACCAAAAACGGCTTCATCCTAACTGAATACGTGTGTTAGATCGGTCAAGTTTCGACTCCGATTAAAACTGTATCTTCAGGTTTTATAGTTTAAGATGTACTACTACCTACCTACCTCATCCCCCACCGCATGGGTAGTACTTTTAGAATGGCGAGATGATGATGATGGGTGCATACATACGAAAATGTAGTACGCAATATTACTTTTTTTTCGGCGATATGTATTAAGTGAATGGATTTTTTTCGTTAATAGTATGAGATAATAGAGTTGGCTAAAGGATGAATCGGTACGACCTTTTTCCAAGTTAAGTGTTAAAATTTCCTATTAGCACCTAATAAAATATTTCGATCAAATTAAACAAAATTTATTGAATTTTTACGAAAAGGAAGAGTATTAGCTTTATGAAACCTATTAATGCAATTAAGAGTCCTTTTAACTATGACAAGTACTGTTTGTATAGAAAGTCATATTCCTTTACATTGAGATATAAATAAACATAGAATATACAATATATTTTGAAACGACTATTAAAATATTGTGAAACTAAATGCTTCTGTAAACCTTCAATGTCAGTTATTCATGGTAACATTTTTTCAGAGGTTAATATTTCATGATTAATAATAAATAATAAGTAAGACTTTGTATTAAGCTGTACCTGATAAGTCTACAGAAACATAATACTACAAAATCAAAGTATTTGTTACATAGGTATAAAAAGTTATAGAGTTTAGAATACCCAAAGAAAATTTTTTATCTAGCTATAAAGTGTAGGTAACGTAAATAGTTAAAGATAATAATAAATTTTATTTAGCACTTGGCTACTTAAAACTAAAAATATTACAATATCAAAAAACAAAATGCATTAGATTCGTAAAAATTTTGATAATTTTTTATTAAAAATACAGACACTAGGCGCACCTTTAATATCGCTCGGTAAATCATTAAATTGGCGCAATCCGTCATAAAAAAAGACTTTTTTGTATCAGTGTTGCCCATCACAAATTTTTGCGGGACCTCGTAGACTGTGCACAATAATCGACCGTTTCCATACATATCAGCGACCCTGTACAGGGTGGGTCAAATTGGACGATTTTAAAGGGAAACACCCTCGGGAACACCCTTTTCTATAGGAGATTGAAAGAAACTAATATCGGTATCTGGAGCTCTATCGGTGTCTAGTGTTTTTCAAAAATGTGCATTTTTAACAGATCGCTGTAACTTTTCTGCTATGGAAAATGTTGTATTTCTATGAAAATATTTCCAAAGCACCTTTTTACGTAGAATTTATTAAGAGTTATCAACAGAAAAATTGTTTTTTTTTATTTGGGACACGCTGTATATTTTTAATTAAATGAAAATAACTTAAAATTACCTTTCCAAATATATATTTAGCACACTTGATATTTTGTTATAATCCCCTTCGAAATACAGAATTTTTTAAAGTTCGCCACTTTTAACTAGTAGGCTTTAGATCCCTTATTGATGATGATCTGCCCTTAATGGAATTCGAAAACATACTTTTCCAGCAAGAAGAGGCAGTGCCTCAGAACGCTGAAGTTATCAGCAAATTTAGAATAATTAAATAGCTAACCAATATCCCAGCCGTTGGCCGTCGAGGCCGCCGGACTTAGTACCTATGGATCTATGGATATCTTTGCGGAAGAATAAAGGTTTTTATTTTTTCTTTTAATTACCCGTATAATCTAGACAAGAATTAGAAGTACTTCGCGATTATGCGAGGGTATCTTTCACCCCCACTGAGTTAATGAATTCCGCGAGAAATGTTCAAGAACGGCCCCTTCTGTCCATAACAGAAGACGGTTGATATGTTGAACACCTGTAGCAAAATCTCATTTCTCGGTTTGCTATTTATTTTTATTGTTATTATAGATATAGTTTAAACGTGTTGATGTTGGTTAAATATAGTTTAAATTGTTACAAAATTCTGCATCTCTCATTGCAAATATTATTTTTGTTTTAATTGCTGCTCACCGCTAGAATTTGTTTGCATCTCGGTTTGCATTACAGCCGGCGCAGTTCAAAGCCTACTTATACAAAGTGGGCGAATTATAATAAACTCTGTATCTCGAAGAGGAAGCGAGCAAAATATCAAGTGTGCTATATTTTTGGAAAGGTAGTTTTAAATTATTTTCAATGAGTTAAAAATATACAGGGTGTCCCATTTAAAAAATTAAATTTATTGTTGATAATTCTTAAATTATTAATTTTAAATAAATTATACTTAAACCATTAAATTCTACGTAAAAAGATGCTTTGGAAATGTTTTCATAGAAATACAAAACTTTCCATAGCAAAAAAGTTACAGCGATTTGTTAAAAATGCACATTTTGGAAAACACCCCGTAACTCCGAAACGATAACAGATACCGATATGCGGTTTTCACCATCACGATTTTGGCAATAATTGAGCTTCAGACACCGATATTAGTTTCCTTGTATCTCTTATAGAGAAGGGTGTTTCCCTTTAAAAGCGTCCAATTTGTCCCACCCTGTATATTCTATCTGTATTCTTTAAAGTTTCTTAAAAATGTAATTAAATTTACTTTAAATTGCCTTAATTCATTAACTAAAAATATTCTATGTAGAAGACCTCCAGTAAAATCTCAAAAAAGTCCAAGACTTGTAAGAGTCTTGCAGTAAGACCAAGACCGACACTAAGACTGAGCCCTACAAGATAAAAAGGGTCTTAGTCATGCTCTTGCATGTGCCCATCACTAAAAGTGTGTTGTGTTGTCTTGTGTATATATTCTTTTTTATATTTTTATGTTTTGTGTACATATTTTTTTGTGTATATCTATTCATATGAATTACTACGATAATTTAGATTTAGATTTTTTTTAGATTTATAATAGAACATACTCGTATTATGGTCATACATATTTAAAATTGATAACTAAGTCGTTATCCGCTTCCGGTTAAATCGAATGTGTTAACAAGTGGAAAATACAGGGCGTTCCTTAAAGACATGCTAATATTTAAGGGAGTGTTTTTTTGGACCTATTCTAAGAAGTATGTCCTAAACATCTTAACTTTTCAGATACAGGGTGGTAAAAATGTTATATTTGGTACTCGTCTTGCTTCCATCAAACTGCATATTTTGACACACAACAGAATTATTTAGTTCTTAAATTGTTTCCAGCCAATGCAGAAATGATTTCCACATAACAGTCACTGCATTAGATTTTCAGCGATTTGATCCTGAAGTAAACTGACTTTAATTATTTAAGCAAAAACTATATGTTGAACGAAAAAAATCAAGGTATAAAAATTGTTTAGAAATGAAGAGAGATTTTGAAAATAGTTTTTATTTTAAGAGAAGTCAGAGGTGTACCAATTTTTTCTTCAAAAATATTCAACGTAAAACCCGAATGAGCGGCACTGGTTGAAATAAATAATAAAATTATTTATATATAAAAAAGATATTTTGATGCATAGAAGATTAAGTTTCCTAAAGATAATTATAATAAAATCAGAGTTATTATGAAAAAAGTTATTTTTTGGAATTTTTACCACCCCGTATCTGAGCAATTAATGCCCACTTGCACCGTTTGTATAAACTTTGTTTAAAGGCTAAACAGTGATTAACTATATAATATTTTATTATAGTTAATCAGTGTTTAGTCTTTAAACATAGTTTACACAAACGGTGCAAATGAACATAAGATGTTTAGGACATACATTCATAAGAAGTTTTCTCTTAGAATAGGTCCAAGAATCACCCCCTTAAATATTAGCATGTCATTAAGGAACACTCCGTATATGAAAAAAAGTATACTTCAAAATATGTTAATTATTCAGATTTATATCTAAATTATATTTTAAAAACTTTTCATGACAGGTTAGAATGGAAAATTCTGATATGGAGATAAAAACATACATAACATGACCAAAATTACTGCATATACAGGGTGTTTCAAAACAAATGCGAAAAACTTCAGGGGGTGATTTCTTGTTCAAAATAAAGGGTAGTTTGATTCATAAATGTTGGGTCAAAAGTCAACCATTAGGGAGATATCGCGGTACAAAGATGGCGGAAAAATAATGTTTTTATTTTTTATCTTGAAAACGAAAAGAGATAGACTAATAAAATTTTATGGAAGCATTACTGTTATGAAAACACACTTTCTGGTAATTTTTTCACTTTTTTTAAAATGAGTGGAAGGGGTTGAAATAAACTACCCCTATCATTCTTGTTAACGAAATTTAAAGAAAAATCTTATCAAACACATGCAAAAAAATTAATTTAATAGTATAATTTGGATAATTAATAATTTGGATAGTTTAGTTTGTTTAGAAACTTTTTTATCTCTTGTATTTTTTTGATAAAACTCACCGATTAGAAATTAAAAAATAAAATGTAAAGCATTACATGCCAGGACAAAAAACATTTTCTTTTCAAGAATCTAGTGGGCAGCTGTAATTTATTTAGGAAAAAATCTAGTCGGCCGCTGTTACTTTTTAGGATGTTCCTAATATTATTTTATTTGACATTACTCTACTGCAATACATTATTATCTAGATAATTATTATTATCGTTATTATCACTAGATTCTTAATCTAAAATTTTTTTTTGTCCTGACATGTAATGCTTTACATTTTATTTTTTAATTTCAAATCGGTGAGTTTTATCAAAAAAACACAAGAGATAAAAAAGTTTCTAAACAAACTAGACTATCTAAATTAATTTTTTTGCATGTGTTTGATAAGATTTTTCTTTAAATTTCGTTAACAAGAATGATAGGGGTAGTTTATTTCAACCCCTTCCACCCATTTTAAAAAAGTGAAAAAATTACCAGAAGGTGTGTTTTCATAACAGTAATGCTTCCATAAAATTTCATTAGTCTATCTCATTTTGTTTTCAAGATAAAAAATAAAAACATTATTTTTCCCCCATCTTTGTACCGCGATATCTCCCTAATGGTTGACTTTTGACCCAACGTTTATAAAGCAAACTACCCTTTATTTTGAACAAGGAATCACCCCCTAAAGTTTTTCGCATTTGTTTTGAAACACCCTGTATATAATTGGAAATCCCTATAAAAATATAGGGAAAGGAATTTAAAGAATCTTTTTTTAGACATTTGCTTTGATAATTTGTAATATTTTTTTTGTTAAAATGGATATGGTAAACAATGTTTATCGTTCAGACCCAATATTATTACAAAATCTTGCACATTTCGATTTATGGTCTCTTGAGTTTCAGAAGAAATTTGACAATTGTTTTGGCCTTAAAATGCCTAGAAACATTATTTCACAGGTTAAAGTTTAGTATCAGAATAGTAACACTGTCTCAACAGGGCTACCGGCAAGTTGCAATAGCTGAAATTGTAGATTATAGGGGTTAACCAAAGCGATGTTCCGCGAATATTAAAAAAAATCAGGGAGATAAACGAGGTTACAGACCGGCCTGGAAGAGAGTTACTACTGCTGTGCTAGACCGTCAAATATCCCTAATTGCACAACGCAATCCCCTGCTTTCTAGTACTGCTATTAAAAATGAGATAGCTCGCCTTGAAGGACTAAATGTTTCAAGAAGGACCATAGCAAGAAGACGCCATGACAGAGGATTACATTTAAGGAGGCTTCTACATGTTCCGAAGCTTAATTTACATCACAAAAATACGCGACTACGATGGGCTGAGGAGATGAGAGCAAATGGACCTAATTGGAATTTCGTCGTGTTTAGTGATGAAACAAGAATAGGCTTAGTGTCAGACTCGCGACGAACTTTGGTCTGGAGAGCATCTGGAAGACGAGCACGCTTGAATGCAACTCAACCCCGTGTCTCGTTTCAAGGGTATGGTTGTAAGGTAACGTATTTTCGCATTATGGTATAGGCAGGTATAATGCACGGAGCTCGAACTCCTCTTGTTTTTATTGATGGCACAATGACAGGTGCCTCATATCTTAGAGACGTTTTAGAGCCTATTGTGCGTCTATTTCGAGGGGCAGTGGGGGATGAATTTGTTGAAATGGACGATAATGCTCCTCCCCATCGCACTTTAGCGGTTCGCGAATTTTGTGAGGAAGAAGGTATAAGAAAACTGTGTTGGCCACCGATGTCTCCAGATATTAATGTGGTCGAGCATGCTTGGAACATGCTAAAATGCCATATTGCCAAAAGGAATGATGCCCTCCGTACCTTAAATGAATTGAAAATTGCTGCGCGCGAAAAATGGACAGCCATTTCTCATCATCTTCTGGATAACTTAATTGAGAGTCACGTCGTCTCACAGCTTACATTGAGGCCTCGAGGAGGCCCCCCCCAATAGAGACTATTATATTAGTTCTGAGAAATAATTAAAATTGTTTTCAATATTTTCTGTTTAAAAAAAAATTTGTTTTTGTTGATTTTCCCTCATTATGAAATAAAATTATAATAACAGCCGCCTAGTTGCATTTAGATTTTTAATTTTATATTAGTTAGTCATGTAGTAAGCCAATATGTCCAAAATATATAAAAAAGGATCATATTAGGTCCAAAATAAAACAAAAATATCGTTATATGCAATGATTTTGGCCATGTGTGTATTTTGGATATAACGTAACTTTTATGACTTCAGTAAAGAAAAAACTATATATAGACTATATCGAAAGTCTGTAGTATTTCTGTGATAAATATATTAATAAAGCAATTTTTTTCGAGCTAAATTACTAAGACAGCCTGAGTGACATATCTCTGCTGATCTACAAATTACAAGAATTAATACATTTTTTTTGTATCGCAGAAATCATATTCGAAATGATTATTACATAAATGTTAATTTACGATAATAAATAGATGTACGCACGATAGCAAATTTGATTGACGATTGTATATTTTAGAACTGCATTCTAATATTATTTATCGGAATGGAATTTTATATTTTTTCATTTAGTATACAGTTGGATTTAATGTAGAATATGAAAGTAGTAATATATAATACTGGTATACTCTCCTTTTGGCTATTGTTAATAATATTGGTTATTTAAACAAATAATGACTAATGGAAATTGCTACATTAATAATCTCTGAAAAATAGAATGCGATTGCCATTCTGCTACTGAAACATTCTGGGATATATAGGTACTTCTTTACGAACTTATTTTATTAGTAAGAAAAATACATTCTTCATAAAAATGTTTGCTTGTTCTAAAATGTTTAGTCTCGTTTATATGTTTTCTAATTTCCATACCGTATTAGACACATTAAAACAAAAACTGCAAATATGGTTGAAGTTCTAAAAATCAAAACGCGTTTCTGCGTGGTAATATAATTTCGTTTTCATAGATTGTTACTGATAGAATTTTAATTAACGTCATATTTTTGCTGTTTAAAAATGTTAAAAATAATAAATAAATGTTGTAAATTTTAAGTCAACTTCATTTTTGCTGCCAGGGCTAATCTGGACGGAGCCTACTTTGTTTACATGGAATCCTAAACGCGATCCTCGGCCATATTATTGTCAATGGCCTACCGACTTGGCGAATGTCTAAATCGACTCTTACTCACGAGATATCCGATCTCATCCGGCCTCAAACTACGGCGCGAGTCTACCACAGTCTTGGAAAACACACCACTATTTTCCAAGCTGAGCTATATGCGATTGAAACCTGTGTGCAACTGCTGGTAGAACAGCAATACACCGGGAAAACAATAAGCATATTTTCGGATAGTCAAGCCGCGTTGAAAGCACTGGAGGCAACGAAAAGTACGTCCAGGACGATTCTTCATTGTAAGAAACTACTCAATATATTAGAAGATGGAAACAAAGTGTCGCTAATATGGATACCGGGACATGTCGGCCTAGAGGGAAATGAACGTGCTGATTCCCTCGCCAAAACTGATGCAGGCTCGCCATTCGTGGGCCCAGAACCGACACTTAGCGTACCAAAAAATCTCGCAAGAGACATGCTCTGTGAATGGGTTAGGGGTGTAACGCTTCGGGACTGGTATGACAGTCCCGGAATGGAACATGCCAAAACAATCCTAGCAGGGCCATCCAAACGTAGAACAGATGAACTCCTAAAGGCTGGTAGGAACGGAGCGCGTACGCTTACAGCAGTATACACGGGCCACTGCCGGCTGAGATCACACCTACAGAGGACGGGACTGGTGGAAGACGCCGAATGCCGACTCCGTATGGAAGATGACGAAACAATGAAGCACGTTATGTGTACCTGCCCCGCTGGGGGCAGGACCAGGTTTGAGGTGTTTGGCAAACCCACGCTAGACTTATCAGACCTAGAAGATACATCACTGTCGGACATAACGGCCTATGTTAAAAGGCTGGGTCTTGAGGGCGAACTTTAATGCTCTTTTTCTATTAAAGAGCTTGTAGAAACTGAGCCATAATAGGCCCTCGCGGCCTCAGTGGAGGGTCCCACCTGGGACTCACTCTTAGTAAAATACAATACTGTGTGTCAATAGATTTTTACACTTTTGCCATGAAACAACAGCGCGACAGAGTTTCTAGACGGTCACCCGTCCATCCACTTGTATGGCCTTACGTCGCTTAACTTCGGTGATCTAAGGGGAACCGGTGTGTTGACGTAGCTGTGCCGTTGCCTAAAATATTAACACAACATTTATTTAGTTCAGTGCTACGGAAAGGGTGATAATAGTTATCGAAAAATGTGAAAAAATAGCAAAAATATGACATATGAAATTTGGAAAAGTTATTTATTTTTTTATAAAGGTGGTCGATCGTAGCTCAAGCGGTAGTATGTCGATATGCGGAGCGGAAGGTACTGGGTTCGATCCCCAGTCAGTACGGTCGCTTTATTTATTTAAATAAAAATATTTATTTATCTAAATAGAGCGACCAACGAGCCGCCACCTCAAGGAAGGCAATGGCAAACCCCCTTGAGTATATTTGCCTTGTACAGGGTGGGTCAAATTCGACGCTTTTAAATGGAAACACCCTTTTCTATAAGAGATAGACGAAAACTAATATCGGTATCTGAGCTCTATTTTCATCAAAAACATGATGGTGAAAACCGCACATCAATATCTGTTACCGTTTCGAAGTTACGGGGTGTTTTTCAAAAATGTGCATTTTTAACAAATCGCTGTAACTTTTTTGCTATGGAAAATTTTGTATTTCTATGAAAACATTTCCAAAGCACCTTTGTACGTAGAATTTAATGGTTTAAGTATAATTTTTTTAAAATTAATAATTTAAGAGTTATCAACAGAAAAATTGATTTTTTATTTGGGACACCCTCTATATTTTTAATTAACTGAAAATAATTTAAAATTACCTTTCCAAAAATATAGCACACTTGACATTTTGTTATAATCCTCTTCGAAATACAGAATTTTTAAAAGTTTGCCACTTTTAACTTAGTAGGCTTTGGACCCCTTATTGATAATATGCCCTTAATGGAACTCGAAAACATATTTTTCCAGCAAGACGACGCACCCGCCTCTGAACGCTGAAGTTATCAGCAAATTTTTGCAGCCAATTTCAAGAATAATTGAATAGCTAACCAAGATCCCAGCCGATGGCCGTCGAGGCCGCCTGACTTAGTGCCCATGGATCTAATCCTATGGATATATTTGCGGAAGAATAAAGGTTCCTTATTCTTCCGTATAATCTCTAAGAATTAGAAATACTTAGCAGTTATGAGAGGGTATCTTTCACCCCCACTCCGCGAGAAATGTTCAAAAACTGCCCCGTCTTTCCATAACAGAAGACGGTCGATATGTCGAACACCTGTAGGAAAATCTCATTTCTTGGTCTGCTATTTATTTTTATTGTTATTAGATATACTTTAAATGTGTTGATGTTGGTTAAATATATTTTAAATTGTTATAAAATTCTGCATATCTCTCATAGCAAATATTATTTTCCTTTTAATTCATGCTCACAGCTAGATTTTTTTTGCTTTACAGCCGGTGCCGTTCAAAGCCTACTTATTTAAAGCAGGCGAATTTTTATATACTCTATATCTCGAAGAGGAATCGAGCAAAATATCAAGTGTGTTATATTTTTGGAAAGGTAATTTTAAATTCTTTTCAATAAATTAAAAATATACAGGATGTCCCATATAAAAAATCAAATTTTCTGTTGATAATTCTTAAATTATTAATTTTAAAAAAAGTATACTTAAACCATTAAAATCTACGTAAAAAGGTGCTTTGGAAATATTTTCATAAAAATACAAAATTTTCCATAGCAAAAAGTTACAGCGATTTGTTAAAAATGCATTTTGAAAACACCCCGTAACTCCGAAACGGTAACATATATCGAAATGCGCTTTTCACCATCGTGTTTTTGACAAAAATTAAGCTCCAGACACCGATATTAGTTTTTGTCTATCTCCTATAGAAAAGGGTGTTTCCATTTAAAAGCGTCGAATTTGACCCACCCTGTACAGCGTCTCAAATAGTGCCGTTCGGATTCGGCGATAAACTGTAGGTCCCGTGTACTTGTGAAACACTGATCACAAGTACATGCGAGAGGTAGCCGACGCTCTATATAGAAGAAGAAATATTTTTTGTAAAGAATGCATTTTTCTCAAAATGTCAATAATAAAAAGTGTTTCCTTTTTTAAAGACAATCCGGGGACATAATATATTTTCATTGGTCTAATGATCATTTACTACTAGATCTACAAGGGATTTTCGGACCAGAAGTCAATAGAAGAGGAATTAAATTAGCATGAAGTATTTATGGAAGAAACTCATATTTTAATCTAGTATGCCAATCTAATCTAAAAAATAAAACATTCCACCAATGTGTACTACCAGTCATGACCTATGCATGCGAAACCTGGACACTTAAAACGGACATCTTAAGGAAACTGTAGGACGCACGACCCTCAATGGAACGAAATATGCTGGGAAAAACCAAGAGAGACCGTAAAAAAATAGAGTAAATACGACAAAAGACCCACGTAATAGATGTCATCCACAAAGTCAAATCCCTAAAATGGCAATGGACAGGACACCTGGCAAGAAGAATGGACAACAGATGCACCACAAAAATTACTGCATTGCACCCACGAGAAATTAAGAGACCTAGAAGGTGATCGAACCTGAGATGGAACCATGATGTTAGGAAATTAGCAGGGATAACTTGGGCTCGCATAGTCAGCAATAGACAACATTGGGCCCAACTAAAAAGAGAGTATCTAAATATGTGAGGCAGGCCATACCTTAATTGGAAATGGTTGAATAAGCTGATGATGATGAACGATCATGTAATACTACCACAGCACACTAGACAGTTGACTGGTCAATGCTGACGCGGCTGAAGTAGTCTATGAAATGTTTTTTTTTTGTATATATTACAAAATATTCTGATGCTATGTGATCAATTAATGGAATTTCCTATATTAGATTCACCCAAATATTAAAAATTAGGTCCTAAATTTTAATACATTTCTTGATAATAGCATAATAATATTTTTTAATCACTTTGAAAACTTTAAGTGTAGAATGACCGTAAATTGTCATTTTTTGGTTGTTTATTAAGTTACACAAAATACAGTGCGAACTAAAAGTCTTATGTCTTAATACTTAATGCTATCGAATTCAGTTCCAATGTGCCTCTATAAACAATATTTCGATATACTTGTTTATTTAGTAGGATGCGTATAGGCTCATACGTCCTACTAAATATTGAGTTACAGCAAACTTCATGTAAAAGTAAATATCTCCAATTTACGCATTTATTTGATCATAACATTATGTGGATGTAAATACTTCTCACACACATTATTTATAGATGATGCCATATTAGTATATTGATGTGTAGGCATATTACATTCAAAAATTACATTACTTTCACATTTATGAGATAGATTTAATAGTAACATAAATCTGAAGTAAATTTGACTGGTCATTGTGAAGATACTTGTAATTAACGGAGAACTGAGATGTTTTATCTTTGGATCTGTTTAATTTCTTATTACTAATCAATGAAAAATACAGCGCATTTGTCTCACAATCGCCTCTTATATAGGTGCCTTTAGCCAGTAACGGCTGTTGTGTAAGTGATACAGAGTGCAGCACCTGTTGACAAAAAGCTAAAATATTTTGCATTTTTTCAAGCGGAGATATTTTTTTTCGAGTGTGGAAAATATTTTAGACGACAAAGGAAACGTAAATCTGAAAATATTCTTAATACAAAATAATTATGATAATACATTTTTTTCAGATAAAAGAACAAGATCTGGTATGCTAGTATATGAAAAAAATTAGGATTGGTTGACGTATTCAATTATTTTTGATCACTTCCTGTTTCACCGAAAATAAATACAACTTTTGATTTTTAAATGCAACTCTTCCTATTTTTTACTTTATTTGATAGAAAATGACACTCTGGATTAGTGATGTTAATATTTCAGAAATTTTCTATTGTTGTAGAGGAAATTTCCGAAACTTTCGGAAATTTATGAAATTTTAGGAAATTTTACATATTTTATGTTGATACAATAAAGGAATAAATTAGATAGACATTTGATACCAACATATAAGTGAAAACAAAACAATAAACATAATATTAGTTGTTATATTTTTAATAAACAATACATAACTCATAAAAGTCATAAACATAACACATAACAAAAATCATTTCGTAACATTTGTACTTTATACATAAACAATGAACTATGACTATGAACTTAAAAAAAAACAAAAAAGCACGAAATATAAATTTAAAAAACGTAAAACACAAATAACTGAATTGTTCTATTCCGGAATACCTTCAGGCGCCGAACTGGTGCCATCTTCATAGGGTATTATAGTAGTAGTTGTAGGTATACTGTCTTCGTCAGTTTCTATTTCCAAATCAGATATATTTGATGTATCATCTGGTTCTGATTCTGAAGGATGCTAGCCGCGATGCATCCTACGCTGTTTTTAAAACGGCGAGTAAGTGCGCGTAGGATGCATCATGCGACTATCGTACAAACATAGTGCGGGGCACTTCATCTACGATGCGATGCGCCATTCACCTCGCCATCCGGCGATGCTGAATCAAACATGGATAAATTTATGTCAAAAACATACTGAGCCTCGCACCTCGCCGCGATGCTTCCTAAAAACAAAATTTTTGTTTTTTGCGAAGCCGGATGCGGATGCCTGAAACTTACATTTGATTGGTCGGTTTAGGATCACAATTACGTTTGAGCATACATCCAAACTAGAGTCGGGTGGAATAAAATGTTATTTGTCGCAATATTTAATTTATCACCATCAATGTAAGCTGCTTTGATTCTTCACAGACCGAGGAATAGTGCGTCGGGCATCTGTAGTTCTAATAATAAAAAACTTAAGAATTTTTTTAGTCCAGACATAAAAATATAGTATACATAAAGTATGTATTAGGATGTATTTGAGCGGCAATTTGAACTTCTAAAGGGTGGCTCAAAAAGTGTGGCGGATCGCGAATATTTTTTAAATGGAACACCTATATACTGGGTGTACAACTCATTCGCGTCGGTTGACTATACGAAAACGGAAATATGTAGAAACAAAATATTTTATGGGCATATGTGGAAGACCATGTGCATAATTTAAAATTATTTTGAATGTACAGGTATGTCAGTAACTAAGATTTCCACCAAAATTAGATTTTTTCTTATGGAACAATTGATATTTTATGTCTTATTTGGATTTGGTACACAAATAAGCGCATGTATTATAAGCACATCACAAATAGACAATATGACAATAATGCTTTTTTTAGTTAGATATTTAAAATTAATTAACTATGCATGCAATAATCTAAGCGAAAAACTTTGATTTCGAATACGACCATATATTTCAATGATTTTATTTCTACTTTCCATCATAAATGTATTGTATAACATAACTAATTAGCTTTACTACAATAAGGCTTATTATATTAATATGTTTACATAGTTGGTCTTTAGAGATATTTAAAGATATTTTGATATGCATGCTACAATGGAATAGATTATCAAACGCTTCCTGTAGCATTTTTAGTGTTAATTCTTTTTGTGCTGAGTTTTAAAGATAGAGAAATAAACTTTTACTGAAAAATTGTATTAAATTTATACAGGGATACTCAAAAATTGATGATTTATTTTAAATATTTATTGATACATAAAAACTTTGTTATTTCAGATACGACAACCAATTTTTTAAAATAAATCGAAACAGATTCAAATGCTCTTTCAAACTACATATATTAGGGTGTCCTATACCTATCTAGGTTAGATTTTGAATAAAGAGCAATTTTTCAATAAAATGGCAACAAAGAGGGCTGATGTCGTCATGGCAAGTTTCTAGTGACAGTAGCTATTTTCAAAATCGAAATTAGTTTATGAACTTTATTTATTTATAGCAAGTACTTTAATCACTATAGATGATTAAAAACAGTATACCATTAATATAGCAAATTATATTTTATCCTCCCAAAGTATAATATGTCTTTTAATTTTTTACTCATATGTAATCAGCACTTTGTTTAATCACTTGTTTCTGTCGAACTGCTTGAAATCTATTTTTGCTTTTGTCAAATCGGTTGAGAAACTATGAAGCTATAAAATGTTTTTCGGAAGAGTTGAAAGTTGAGTTATTGAATGTTATTGCACCCAACTAATTACCTAATCTCCTTTATGCGTTATCATTTTTCTGCAATTTTGTTACCATTTGAAATTGTCACAACACAACACGACGCGCGACGCCTAATTCGGAGTCTTTTTCAGTTATTTTTATTACCCGAAACAGCGTTACATCACACAAACCTCGTACCTGAGTGTTTCATAGTTTCAATAACTGCACTAGCAAAAAACTAAAATACTTAAATATTATGACAAAACCACGGTTTCAATATTATTTTATGCGATCAACATGAACTGTAACTGGGACGGCGCGGCGTAAAATACATAGCGAAAATTTTTAATTTCTGCCGTATGACTCGCTGCAGTCGGAATTTTGAAATCAATTGAAATGCGCCAAGCTTACTAATTCATGATAAATGGGAATATTCCTGTTGTAGGGAATACAGGGTATTTTCCATCCTTCTCTGATAACACATGTTCATCCTCCAGAATTGGCATCTACACTCCGACGAAGGCATACATATATATATATATATATATATATATATATATATATATATATATATATATATATATATATATATATATATATATCCTCAGCCTCCGCCTCACGGATTCCCCAGCCGGAGACAAGCTCCTCGACTGTGAAGAGCAGGAGGGAGTCCCTGCTCTTCACAGTCGAGGCTAGTAGGTACATATATATATATATATATATATCATATATATATATATATATATATATATATATATATATATATATATATATATATATATACATGTATATCTAGTTCGGAGGTAGATGCCATGTTCTTGGAGGATATCATGTGTTATCAGAGAAGGATGGAAATACCCTGTACTCTTCTTCTACAACTACGAACATTCCATTTATCATGAATTATGTGCGCATTTAAGCGATTCCTAAAAATTCTCGACTGCTGCTGCATACGGTAGTAAATTAAAATTTTCGCTATGTATTTCACGCCGCGCCGTCCCAGTTACAGTTCATGTTGATCGCATTAAAATAATATTGAAACCGTGGCTTTGTGCTAATATTTAAGTATTTTGCTTGTAAGGCGGAGAAGCATTATTTTTCTTCTGATTGCAGAAAATGATGTACGCGTGAAAGGAGAGCGTAATTAGTTGGGTGCAATAACATTCAATAACTCAACTTTCAACTTTCTTCCGAAAACGCATTTTCTAGCTTCATAGTTTCTCAATCCGATTATGACCAAAGCAAAAATAGATTCATAGCAGTTCGACGAAACCAGTGAATAAACAAAGTGCTGATTACATAATTAAAATATTAAATAGACATATTATACTGGGGAGGAGATTGAGACGATGACTTCCATTATTATCCTGTCGGTATACATCATCATGATATACGAAGTTGTAAAATCAGAGGAACGTTTATGGTCCCACCCCAAAACTGGACCTCAGATTGTAGATTTGTTTCACTGGCAATCGCGGGCCATGACAAATGAAAACAAGCCAACCGCTATATGGACCTATATTATAATATAAACGACAACCCCGTATCGATAATCGCCAGACAGGCATCAACAAAAGCTCAAAATAATGGAAATTATAAAAGTGTAATTAAAACCCTGGGCACTATCTCCAATAATCTAACCGTCAATAAACTTTGATTTCGAAATAAATTCATAGATCTTTTATCAATCCTTTTATTGTGATATAGACTACAGAAGACTCGTTATTTTTGACAAGGAATTGATAAATGGAAAATGTTTTGAAGCGTCTGAACTACCGCCTGTTAAAAATATATCGAACCGAAAATATGTAAAATACTAAACTATGTTACAATTATCGGTCGCTATATTTGTGTAAAGCGGTAATTCAGACGCTATCCAATACATTTATGATGTTAAATTTCTTCCTAAATTCAAATATGTCTGATGTTACTCTGGCCTAAAATCTATATTTGAAAGTAGAAATAAAACTGAAATATATGGTCGTAATTTCGAAATCAAAGTTTTTTTCCTTAGATCATTGGTAGATAGTTAATTAATTTTAATTAACTAACTAAAACAAGCATTATTGTCACATTTGTCTATTTGTGTGTGCTTTAATTTTCATAACTGTTTACCAAACCTCTATTGGACATTATTTAATTTATAAGACACAGTATTATATTTTCGGGGTGATTCTTTATACATAATATGCTACTTTAATTTCTTTCAGCATAAGCAATAGTGTTATACATACCGGGTTGTGCGTCGTCGTTGGAAACATATGAAATTCCGTGCAAATTTTGAACTTAAAAATTGACTCCCCCAGTGGTGGGTACAGCCTATTCTTAAATCAGGAGAAAAATAATGCTTCTCCGCCTTACAAAATAGAAAACGTCCAATGCATTTTGCCGCGAATCTCTTGAACCCCTCTGTTTCCTGGGAGAACACCTTAACAAGGAAGAACACATAGCCGCTATGGATTTTATCAACAATATCACCAACAAACATCCTCAGTTTGTGAATAATAAAGAAGCCATTTTTACAGATGTAACAAATTATTGCGACAAATAGGATTTATGGGCCATCGACTACGTTTGGATGTCAGTTAAAAACGTAAACTGTCTAAGTATGATGACAAAGCAATGTAAAAATACTCGGTTGAATGTTGGCTGTTGGTCTGCTGTCTTTACCAACGTCATCTGCAGCCACTGAGAGAAGTTTCAGTACGGAATTTTTATCCATACTAAAATGCGAATCGCTTAACTTCATGAAAAATGGGCAAAATCCTGTTCGTAGTTCTAGTACAGGGTAGTTCGTAATGATAACATATGGAGCATGATATTCAACAACATGAAACTCCTCCAGAACCACTAGAACCTGTAGAGGTAGAGGTCAATCCTTCAGAATCAGAACCAGATGATACATCAAATATATCTGATTTGGAAATAGAAACTGACGAAGACAGTATACCTACAACTACTACTATAATACCCTATGAAGATGGCACCAGTTCGGCGCCTGAAGGTATTCCGGAATAGAACAATTCAGTTATTTGTGTTTTACGTTTTTTAAATTTTAGGCGGAGGCTAGAGGATATGTTTGTCCATTTTCTCCACCTTGGTCTCTCCTTAGATCTGATACCGGTATTGTCCCGAATCTATAATAGAGGACATGTCCCACTGTCTCCATTGCCTCCTTGGATTTTAGGTCAATTAGACCGCAAGGGTTAGTCGGTTCACTTCTACAGAGCCACTCATGTAGAAGTAAGGGAGACGACAATACAATGGACCTAATGGCCTTAATAGACTTTTACCCCAGGTTGAGACCAGTAGAGGCTAGTCTTCTATCTAGCCACACATCCCTTTGATCTGGTCCCACCATCATACGATTTAGTTCTTTGGTGAGGTTGTCTCCTATTGGTCCGAACAGTTAAGCTAAGACCCCCAGACCCTCTGCCCGTGATACATGACCATAAATAGTAGAAGGCCCTGGTGTCATCATACCAAGCATCTTATATTACACCAGGCCAACGCCACGACACTACAACCACTTTCAAGGCAATGAGATGTTCTTTAGACCCAGCTAAAGTGCTAGAGGGGATTCCCCCTAGCACCTGACTAGGAGCTTCCCCAACAACTAATAGGTCTCGCATCTCCTAGAGGAAGAATGTAATTAATTTGCAAAGTAATATCTAAATCCAAAAACGGCTTTTGAAGCAACTAGGTAGGTTCTTACGGAAACCTAGTTTCGAAGAACTTAAAATAGTTAAAAGAATTGTCCCTAATGATGATAACTAAGTTTATATAAGTAATATACTTATGTGAATAGACTTTGTCAATCAAAAATTACCGAAAAAAGAAGCATTGTTCTCGATTAGCAAGTCCAGCAAGTCCAGCAAAAACAGCCGCAAAAATCGCATTAGTTTTAATAAAGTTTTGAAATGTAATGGGAAAAATATTATTAAAAGAAATGTATGTCCATTTTGTGCGTTCTCTTTTATTTGAGTACTGGTCGATCCGAATAATTCTTTTTTTTGTATGCATTAGCAAATGAGGCCCTTTCATATTTCCTTGAAAAAATTGTAGCCCACTTATAGCAAAACGTTGCCAACCCCTGTCGTAAAGGATTGTTTGAATATAGTAAAAGGATTTTTCAATGTAATTTTACGCGAATTCAGATTCTCTACATGATTTTTTTAAAACGCCAACTTTGACAGATTAGACGCCATATTGAATTGTTTTAAATGGAAAGCTCCACATCTTTTAGCATCATTCGGTAGACAGTTTTTACATAATTTCAAAAATATATAGTTTAGCATACTTTACATTTACCTTTTCAATATACATGGGATTGAAAAACAAAATATACCAGAATCATTTTAAGCAGCTCTCCAATCACCAATGGAAACTTCTTTTACTTTAAAAATGATTAGACGAGAGCATGGAAACAACTGGCAAACTCTTAATATTGGGATAATTTTAATTTATTTTTAAGGCAGTCAGGTATCGACAACTATTTCAGATGTGTGTTAAAAATTAAGAGGACTGGGACAAATCTTTAGTTTCATAAAAAATAGCACAGTGATGTGAAAACCGCATCTTTCTATCTATACTCATAAACGAGAAACCCCATAAAACTCACGAAAATGGGACACCCTGTATATAATTCATGTTGCAAAGGCATATGACACACATACGCATAACCAATATCACTACAACATTATATCATGTATATTAAAACTGTTGTAACAATACAATTTTTATATGTTTCGTTTTATAAGTTATATGCAAATGATACATTATGATGGACCGATAACATTTGAATTTTTAAGCTGGTATTTCAATGATATTTAAAAGAATTTTCTTAATAAGAACATCGAAGAAATCTTACAAAATAAAATAAGAGATATATTAATTTAGGCAGTTATTAATTATCTCCAGGAAAAACACAGTTGGTTGATATAACAAAGTATTTCAAAATACAATTTGTTTTGGACCCCGTAAGCGCCACCAAAAGTAATTAAATATTTAAGCTATTAAATATTAAATAATTTATGTATACTAACTATAAATTTTGTAGAACGTATACATAACAATTTATAAATCTGTTGTGTCTTGTAATATTGGAATGTTATAATAGAAGCTGTATTTTTAAAGATATAGCAATAAAATTTGTCTGTTTGAAAATTAAAATAAAAACGATTAAATGTTTATTTGCTAAATATGTTAATACGTGATAAAATATTTGTCATGATTTTGCATAAGTAAATAAAAGTTTAATACAATCGATGTTTCTGTTTTAAATCTTTATATACTGAAAAGAATGCAATATTTTGCAGTTTTGGAAAATCAAGCTACCAAATCTTACTTACAATATTACTACAACACTCAACAATAATTTTAAAAAGAATGTTAAATTCCATAAAAATTAGAGAAATTATGCTGAAGGTAATCAATACGCAAAGGTACAAAGGTAATATGAAGAGTTTCTGATCTGTATGTAGAATGTAGAATGAGTAAAAGGGGGGGTTAATCACTGCGACCTTAAAGATCTATTGTGTGCCCCCCTTCCTTGAGTCATCACACAATCTATAACCCATCATACCGCTGTTGTAGAGGGGATAGTGTATTTCCTATCCTCCTCTGACAACAGTTCTTCCTCCGAGGGTACACACCCTTCCACGGTTGGAGTTTAGCCCCCCGTGCCGCTCTTCACAGTCGAGGAGCTGGCCTCCGGCATATTTTCTCCACATCTTTAACTTGGTCTTTCCTTAGACCTGAGACCGGTATTGTCCCGTATCTATAATAGAGGAAATGTCCCTCTTTCTCTATTGCCCCCTTGGATTTGAGGTCAATTCCTATTGTGAGGACCTGACCATTACCCTCCTCCCTCGAGTTGATGACTCGTCAACTCGATGTCCTTACATTGAAGTTCTGACCCTGGATAAGGCTCAGCAGGTAGGTGGTGTCTTTCCCCTTGCTCCTCGGCAGAAAGACTGTTATGGCCGCCCCTTTAGGGATGTTTTCTCGCTTCACTGCAACCAGTTCCGGCCCTTGCCAATTTTTAAGCTTAGGTGCGATTTCCACCAACCAATTCGCCGATTCTTGAGATACACAATCTATGAGGATCATGCCCACCCGAAAGTGTATCCCCGCAAAACACAGCTGACCCACATTTTGTAGATCGTTGTGTTGCAATCCGATCGCCACTACTTCGTCCAGTATAGCCTCTTCCAGAGACGTTTGTTGGTCGGTGGTCAGAGCAACTTCTGGGAAATCCTTTGGCAGCAACGCCATTTTCACTTGTCCAGTAATAGCGGCAAAGCTGGTGATACGTCCCTGCTTGCCTCCTGGTGTGACGGCTTTCCATTCTGGCTTTTTTCTTTCCCGCCTGGAGAAGAGGTGAGAGGTTCTCGCTCCCTCTCTTGCCCTTTGATGAGTCAGGTTGTTTCTTGGTTTCTTTACTCTCCCCTTTTCGGAGGAGTGTTTCCGCTTTTGCTTCCTCTGAAGCAAGGCTTCGTGGAGCAGTCGGAGATATCTCCGTGCTTCTGCTCCGCTAAGACCTACTCTCAGAGGATCGTCTAGCCCGCCTGGTTGACCCAGGCCGTGTAGACGAAACGGTAGCTTATGT
The DNA here is from genome assembly GCF_002938485.1 of Sitophilus oryzae. NCBI lineage: Eukaryota > Metazoa > Arthropoda > Insecta > Coleoptera > Curculionidae > Sitophilus > Sitophilus oryzae. Next base: position 3,451,502 of record NW_022147434.1, on the reverse strand, counting down.
CGCTTATTGGGTCTAGAGGTTGGCTCCCGACCCCTGCTGGAGAAGGTGGTAGCTTGTGTGCCACTTGTGAAGGATGATCCCAAGCAAGTGTCAGCCGCCCCTCCTGTTGTTTCCTTTGGATTTGGTCCGTTGGAACTTTCATTTGTAATGTTCCCAGTGTCGGGGGCTTCCCCACAGCTTCACCGGTAGTGTTTTTAATACTAGATCTCATAGTGTTTCCACAAGTCGCTAGAGATAGTCGATTCACTTCTACAGAGCCACGCATGCAAAAGTAAGGGGTAAATACAATGGGGTGCCCCCTGATGCCCCAAGGTTGAGGCCAGTAATGGCTAGTCCTCTATCTAGCCACGCATCCTTTTGACCTGGTCCCGCCATCGTAGGATTTAAGTTATTGGTGAGGTTGTATCCTCTTGGTCCAGGCGGTTAAGCCAAGACTCTCCCCACCCTCTACCCGCGAGACATGACCACAGTCAGTAGAGCGCCAGGGACAAGATAGTGAGATGCCTCTTAGACCAAGCCAAAGTGTTAGAGGAGATTCCTCCAGCACCAGACAAGGAGCTTCCCCACCAACGACCAGGTCTTGCATCTCCTAGGTGAAGCAGATAATAATTTTGGTGAGGTCAAGTCCGAGACGGCATATCTTGGTCCCGAGGGGTGTCTCGCTATTGGAATTACATGTACATTTTATTGGCAGTCGCTGGCAGTCTTACGCCAGTCGCCTGTAATAGTTACATGGCAGTCATAGGCAGTCTTCTTCGCATTTATTGGCAATCGCTTGACAGTAAAATGAAATTTTGGCAGTACATGTACATTTTTTACCCAAATGAGACACCCCTCGCTTGGTCCGTATTCTTCTCTATTTTTTAATGGAGTTTCCTGCCAGTTGGCCTGAAAAAGGTTGTAATTAGGTTAATAGATTTTAATATTAAGGTTGTATTTTTATATTATATTAAGTAAAAATGAATTTGTATGTTTGCAAACGTTCTATGCTTTTAATCTTTTTATAATTAGTGTTAATTTTTGACAAGTTTTCTGTTAATTTTTAGTAAATAACGTCTAGAGATTGATCTCGCAAAAATTATCAACGATTGTTATTACTCAGCCGTCTTTGACGCCGTTTTTTTTCGATCATAGGTATTTCATGTTATGTTTTTATAGACGTGTAAATTTTTAGATAAAAGATATATAGAGAAATGGCGACCTTTTGGATCACACCGTGTATCGAAAACCCACTCATACAGACCGGTACTTACACAAACTATCAAATCACCATCCAAGCCAAAAACAGGGGATTATCGGAACATTAGCAAATAGGGCAAGACGTATCTGTGCTAATGAACACATCCAAGAGGAACTAAGTCATTTAAATAAAGCCTTTCTTGCCAATGGCTATAATGACAGAGAAATAAAGGCGGCGCTGGCACCTAGGCAGAGGAGACCTGACGCCAATGAACAGGAACACATCATTAATAAGGCCTTCCTTCCATATGTTTCCCAGGTCACCGATAGGATTGGTAAAGTTCTCAAGAAGCATAACATCAAAACCATATACAAACCTACCCGAAAAATAAGGGACTGCTTAAGACCAGCAAAAGACAAAAGAGAACCATTATCCTCTGCAGGGACTACCGTATACCTTGTTCCTGCGGTAGCGTATATATTGGAATTACCAAACGCTCAGTAGAAACGAGACTTACGGAACACAAGAGAAACTGCAGATTAGGGTAAACAGAGAAGTCAGCCGTAGCAGAACATGCTCTAAGAGATGGTGACCACAAAATCCAATTCAAAGACACCCAAAGTCATTGCCACAACATCTGGATATCATCCTCGTCTGGTCAGAGAAGCTGTTGAAATTCACAAACATCCAAATAATTTCAACAGGAAGGAAGAAACGTTCTACCTTAACAGAATTTGGCATCCAGCTATATCTAGGACCAAAGTAGCAGCACAGAGAAGTAGACCAGTTCCGGAAGAACTACCACCCGAACAAGCCACGCCCCCTCCGCCGACGCATAAATACGCGCTACGCCGACGCGGAGGCATCAGTCTAGTGTGAGCAATCGGAGCAAACACACCTCTGAAGATGCTAGCCACTCGTGCTAGCGAAACGTTAGGAAGCAATTCTAACCGACGACGGCCTAATAACCCGAAAAACCAAAATTCTTCAAACGATGGCCGCGAAAGCCTAAACTACTACATAAAAGATATATAATAAAATGATTTTTTTTTTCAAATTTAGTTTAGTTCGTTTATGTTGTTTGATGCGAACATTAAGGTACATATCGTCAGTAAAAATTTGACTGTTGACCTGCTAATTCCATTTTTGACTTTAATTAAGTAATACGTTTAGGATAAGATACAATATATTTATAATAATTTATTAGTGTTACAAATATAATTTAACAATATTAAATATTTTATATAATATGATTGATTTATTAATGATTATTATTGAGTGTAGGATCTACTTTCGTTTTTTTCTAGACTTATATTGCACTAGATCTGAATCGTTATAAACTGTCAAGTAAAGTTTCGTACTTTCCAACAGTAGGTGGTATAAGTATGTTTTAATAAAGAAAATGAAGGGAATATAATGATAGACACTGTAAAAGTATAAGAAATATAGCTTAGGCTAACGGAAGTAAAAGTTTCGATAAAAAAACTTGTATCTTAAACTAGAAAATAAGTATTCAACAGGTGTAAATTATATAAAATACTACATAGATATTAATCAACGAATATTTTATGATAAAGAACTATTTATTGAGTGTTCAGTAAGATAAATAAATTTTTAAAACAAATATCTACCGATGATTAGTAATATATTTTTAGTATAGGATATTGGATTCAGACTGATATTTTCTAACCTGAATGAACTCAGGAGCTTAAAGCACCTTCAAAAGAAAAAAATTCCACTCCTTCACCTCACAGTGGATGGCATACCAAGAATGTTCAACTTTGAGAAACACTTTAATGTAGTATTAAACAATAAAAAAGATTGGAAGAGAGAAACGTTTGCTCAGCAGGTGAAGGACCATACCATAACGTGGTATACTGATGCTTCCAAAACGAAAGCAGGAACAGGGATAGGAATATTTGGGTCGAAAACTAAATACTCCGAACCAATGGGCACCTTCAGGTAGAAATTTACGCTATCGAAAGATACGTAGAACTTAGGAACTATCGGAAATTGGAAATCCATCCTATCCCATAGTCAAGTAGCACTAAAAGCGATCAACTCAGTAACCATCAATTCGAAGTTGGTCAAAGAATGACTAGAGAAGCTAAACAAATTAGGCAAAGATAATACAGTACTCCTACTCTGGGTTTCAGCCCACCAAGGGATAGAAGGCAATGACAAAGCAAAAAACTCTGATTTGAGTTTCTTGTTTAATTTTTTTTATCTGCAATAAAACTTACCTAATATGTTTTTAGGCAATTACACGTCTCTTTATATTTTGTACATTATAAAAATTATAAAGATCATACTGCGAATAGTTGTCTGTCTTATAACGAAACCCATGAACAAGCAACGGGGATGTCAATGTTAGTCAGGAACTAATGTGAACTAAAGACCTAGTTCGAACTAGGAACTATTCCTCTGGAGGAACTAGAACTAAGGAACTAGAATTCCCACATTTAATCGTGCCATGAAATTTGGTCGATTGATATCGGAGATGGAGAACTAACCTCTGTATACCGTCCCAGATACTGGTTTTTATCAAAGCCCTGAGACTGTATGATGAGATAAGCCAAGAAAGGTGGACACAATAGATGTGTAAGGTCGCGGTGATTAACCCCTCTCCCATACCATTCTACATTTTACAACTTAAGTTGTTAATAAATTACTAATTAACTCGTATTTATTCAAACGTTATTAAATGTAGAGAATTTAAAAAGAACTAATTTTTGCGAATTGTTTTAAAAAAGCAACGTAGTTAATCACAGCATTACGTAGGTGGTACTTTTAGATACATTTTAACATTGAAGAATATCATATTACCTACACGCCTACACAGAGATTACAAGTAAAAAGTCTTATTTATTAAAAAGCCTTAGCCTTCATTATAGTGTCAGTCTTTGTATAATTACTAAGAAGTACTTGAACTTTGACTGAAATGTTATTTACGAATCCTGTAATGAGGTATAATTCTAATTTTATTATATTTTCTTTTCTATGAAATAAAATCAATGACAATTATTATAAAAATAATATATGACTTTGAAAATACAAATTTCATACATAACACACACTAAAATCATGACAAAAATCTACACAATCCTCTACATACAAGGAGTTTAAAAAAAGATGGTTATAAAAAGGCAGCAAAACGGTTTACCTAATATATTTCCGCAAGTTATTAAAACTCAAAATATAGTTTAGTCTTACATCTAACGAACAAACAAAAAAAAATTATATTTGTGTGACAATTTTTTCTAGCGTAACATTGGAATTTACTAGATCAGTACTACTTAGTAGACTCATCAAAATCAGTACTACTCAATACTATGCAACAGAGACATAAATCAGACCTACTTTCATTTAATCCCCTTTGGGTAGATTCTTTTAGAATTTTTACTAAAGTGGGTATCAGATTGAAGATGTTCAAGAGCATATTATGGCTTAGGCATTTCTAATTTATAAAATACATAATTTCTTGATAATATGGCAACATAGGTAGTAGATTAAATTCAGAAAAGATCCAGTGGTTCTCAAAATTTAAGCGAAACATTTTTTTTAATTTTTAATGTAAAATATCTCAGTTATTTTGGACTTATAAAAATGGTGAAGAGAAAATATATTTCTTTTATTGAGATCTACCAGATCTATATGATTTAGTTATTCTGCAAGATGCCTTGGCCACCAAGAAACAATACTGGTAGATTATTCAAGTGACAATATTACGAATATCCAGTATTGAAGTAAAAAGGAGGAAAAAACAAAAGAAAAAAAAACCACTTGAACTATCCACCTTAGAATAAGCTTATAATTATCTAGATCCGAGATTTTTTCCCATCATTGATTCAGAACTCAGAACGAGATCTATCGATTAAAAATATTTTCAATATGGCGGCACTGCCGGAAGTAACGGAATATTGACAGCAACTTTCTTATTTTAAATCGATACGCCATTTTTATTATATACCTAAATTCTATGTAGTATCAAGTTCTTATGTACTGTATATCTAGTCCTTATATACTATAAGGACTACCGAAGGAAAATTTAAAGATTAATCGATTTACGTTAAATGAATTTTTAGGTACAAAATAATACATTTCATAACAGTTATATAATCTATTGTTTAAATTTTACGCATTGTATCTGTATTCTATACATTTGTTGATTTATCCATTGTCTTTCACGTCGTCTGATTATTACTGTAACGAAATTGTAAACATTGCAATTTCTCTCAACTTTATTTCAAATTGTTATTAGTAAAAACCTTACCACTGAATATAAGTATACTGCCTAAATTACCAGAAACCAGCCATTATTAATAAATCATTATTTATTGACAATAATATTGTGCGTAAAATGTATGTTTATGTACAATAAATTGCTATTAGTTATAGTATGTAGACAATAATTACTCCAACGAAAAATACTGATTATTTCGCAACTAAAAATGCTAAACAAGGACCACCTTGTCCTTCCCAAGCAACACAGATAGTTCCAAATCCCTTCGGTTTAAGACTGGCTACCAAAACATAGTTCCTGGGTGCACCCTGTTACCTAATTTGTCACTATATCCGGTAATACCTCTGCAAAGTATTTTTGGATAGTATCTGTTACCACCCTGTTACTAGTCATTTGGAATTTAAACACCCAAAATTATGGTAGCAAATGGGTTGTTGCGTCTAGCAATTGGGACTACGCAAATCCTTTCATTGTTACCACTAAGTGGCAAAATCTACATAGTGACAATAAATACGGAACAGTTACCAGCCTATGCTACTAAAATGGGTGTATAAAGTACTTGTTACTATATAGTCCCATGCTTAGTCGCAGAATAGTCGCAGTACCCTATATTTGGGGTCTTAAAGTTACGAGGTATTTGGGTACTAATTGTTGGTCACAAAATAGTAGCTGCGACTATGGTTTGCTACTATAAAGTAACGGGTACTATACTCCTATTGACGTCTTGCTACTATAAAGTTTTGGAAACTAAAAAATAATTCTTTATAGTAGCAGATCGCGTATTTACCCATCCTGTCCATTGCCACAAGAATAAAGATCAATAAAATTGTTTGTTCACTGCGCTGCTAGTGGAACTTCCTAGACAAGTTCACCAGGATAAAGGGTTTATTGGATTAAATTTAGAGAAGTATGACTTGGCTTTGATATGACAATAAATTATTTTAAATCTATTTTTGAAAATTCATATACATATTATTATGTATAATTGTCGTATTTTCTATATATTTGTAAAGTTCTTATAGATGCATTTTTCTAGGAATGTCGAGTTGGTGACTACTGATGAATTTAAAGATAACACAGAGCTCAGAGAAGAAAGTAACATCAGTAAGGAACTAAGGCATTGGGCCTTAAAACACCAAATTAGCAACATTGCTTTAACAGATTTACTTGGTTAGGTTAGGTTAGGTTAAAAAATGAAGGCTTAACATCATTGCCAGGAAACAGCAGGACTTTATTGAGTACACCGAGATATTGGGCCATTGTTCCAATGAAAAATGAAGAATTTTGCTACAATGGAATAAGAAAGATTTTAGTAGCATGTTTATCCGAAGAGACCAACCTAGAATCGGCGTCTCTAATTTTTAATGTTGACGGCTTGCCTCCATTAGAATTTTGGCCGATACTCCTAAAAATGCATGAATATCCTTACGATCAACCCTTTATTGTGGCGAGTCAAAACCCCCATTACAAGAATTTTTACATGATTTTGTAACAGAATTAAATGAGATTTTGGAGACTGGAATTGGAGTAAATCAGATTAGGGTGAAAGTAAAAATTCGATTTTCTCATTCATCATTTTTTTTATTCAATTGTTTTTGGTCACTTCATGTTTCACCGGAAAAGACAACTTTTGATTTTTAAATGGCACCCTCAATATTTTTTACTTAATTCAATAGAAAATGACACTCTGAATAGAATGACATATCATATGACATTTTCTCATATGGTTTATTTGAAATTGTAACATCGGTTCATAACGGCAATTTGACTCGAAATACCAAGTGTGTGGTACCAAATTATTCATAAAAAATGCTTTTTCCAAATATGCCAAGTCATCCTCGTTCCATTTGAAAAAATTGAGATATGATTAAAAATACAATTTAGGCATCTTTTAACCAGTCCGGACAAGACACGAAAAACATTACTTGATCAAATATATTTCTCGTCTCCAAGGCTCGTAGATAAAAATTTAGCGTTCTTAAATTGTTTTGAGATGAGAGGTAGGCGGAACTTTATAGAAACATATGGAACTATATTGTCACAAAATGCTTGATTGTCCGACTTTTTGGGTGTTCAAAGTAACTTTCTAGTTCCGGTAGTTACCATAGTGTACAAAATTTAAATACATTTAAGAATAATAAAGTTCCAAAGTATTAACCGATACTACAAAGTAACTTTTGGGTAGTAACAACTTAATCACTGGAAGTAGCGGATCTTTTAAAGTAAAAAATGGGTAGTCCCTGCTACTTCATAGGGAAGAGCGTAACTTTATCGTAGCGAAGTGTGCGTCAGCCATTTTTTACTGTCAAAAATTTTTTAATTAAATTTATTTGTTAATATATTTTCATTTTTATTTATTTTCCCAAGTTTTATAGTGCTTTAAGCATTTATTTTTCCAATTAGAACTCGAACACACTTTCGTGCATTACGAAATATTATTTTTGATATTATTTTTTGTCCTTAAATATCTACAAAATTAAATTAATTCGAAGGCGCGTTAAAATATTTCCATCTAACTCGGTAATATTTGTCAGTAAAGTGACGTGCGTTATAATATTAGTCCTGGAAGTGTCCGAAATACGCGATTAAAAACCATCATTTTCCTCATAAACATAACACGCCATTATTAACTTAACTTTAACATGGCCATGCACCGCCGGCTGTCATATCATATTATTATTTTATTTCAAAACGTTTTTTAAAAGTAGAGGTCGCTAGAAGAATGTGTTGCTACTATATAGTAGCGTAGGGGCGACCAGGCCGCTACGTAGCAGGATAGTGGCCGCTACTACCCTTTCACTTTATAGTTACGAAATATAGTGGCAGCGTTAGTCCCTGGGACCACCCGGTATACTACCCAGTTACCCTAAATTCTTCCCCATTTTAGTAACAGTTACATGGCGGCTACGTGGCGGCAACGTAGCCGTCGATAGTGGCAGTCTACTTGATGGTCGCTTTTGTAGTCCCAGGAACGTACCTGCTACTATCTGTGTTGCTTGAGTTGTCAGTAGCCTGTTATATGTAAACAAATTTGCAAAACGTTTCTATGTTTGAAATCTCCAAATACTTAAACGTCGTTAAACGGTCGTCGAAAAAAAAACACTGAGAATTAAGAAAAACTATTTAAAATTGCTAGAAACTTTTTCCAGAACACTTTAGTTTTTTTAACTGAGACACGATACGTCCATTAAAACCAGTGGCAATCGATTATAGATAGATGAAGCGAAACCAAAGTCCAAATATCAAATTGATCAGCTGTCTAAGAGGTAAAACCAAAAAGGATTTAAAATGTCTATACCGCGTGGTGCATAGGTGTTGGAAACAGGAAGTCCGATGCAAATTTTGAACTGTCTAAATGGTGTCTCCCCTGTTGATTTTAAAGCGAAGTCGTAAATAGGTTTATTGAAGGTCTGCGTATGCTGAATACACAACATGTCAAATATGAACAATTTTGGACAAGCTGTTTTGTTTTTAAATAATTTAAGAAAAACTGCAGTTTTAAACAGGTAACAACACAATGCAAAACCAGACAAATGTTAGCATACTTACATAAGTTGTCAACCTATGTTTGAATGCAGAATGAAATGAAAATGATTGAATGTACCTAGGGTTAAGTGGGCGCGATATGCACTTTTGTAATTTAAAACTTGTTCAAATTAGACAAAAGCCTAATGGTGCGTTTAGACTTGAGCACGCACGAGCTGAGCGTGCGCGCACGGCATTCGTTCGCGCTCTCGGCTCCGTTCAAATTAAAAACTTATTTTTCGACCAATGAAGTGATCCATTTGTGCGCGCACAGCAAAGTTTTATTGGCGAAAATAATGGACGACCAAGAAATAGTAGAGGCTGCAGTCATTGTTATGCACAGCTTAATTATTAAAAAGGAGAAAAAACGAAAACATCGTCGCTGGTGGCAAACCCAAATTTTTAGAAATCGATATACCTATATAATTTACTGCAACAACTTAGTGTCTGAGGAGGGCTATGATCAGTTCAAAAACTTAACAAGAATAACCAGACCCGACTTTGAATATTTACAAAATAATACCAAAAATTACGAACAATACATACAAATTTTAGAATAGCAGTTTCATTAATATCGACATATTCAATATTAATTTTATTTACAAGATCTTGCCATGCGTTTTTTTTTATTTTTTAATAATACAAAGAATGTTTAACATCCCATAGTATAGGCAACTTTTCATATTCTTCAATTAATAATAACGAAGATTCATTGATCCACTACATAATTTTAATAAAGAAAACGAAAAAAAAAATCACACACGCACGCACGAACGCAGGCAAAACAAATTGCCGGTGCAAACTGAGCGTTCGCGCACACATAAGATCCCTTTGAGTACGGACCAAAAACCGACACCAGACGGCTCACGTTCGCGGCTGCTCGCGCACAGACAGATTCAGAGTGAGCGTGCGCGCACAGCCGTTTACACTTAAACATTAGCGGAGGATCAGTGCGTGCGTGTTCAAGTCTAAACGCACCATAAGGTTTAGGAAATATAATTTGATATTGACAAAATTATAAGTTGACAATTTAAGATATGTTGGCTTATAGATGGTTTTGCATTGTTACCTGTTTATTTTTAATTTAAATTGATGCAGTTTTCGTAAGTTAGTTAAAAACGTTTTTTTTTCAATCCTCTAAAGGAAACACTGCGACCTGTGAGGCCTATTGTGTTTGTCCCCTTTCTATATCTACACCTATTCTCCTATCCCTGTACCCTGCACTAACTTATGCAGATCCGTGATAGGGTGGGAGCATAGTTCCTGCGGTTCTAGCCTAGCTTTCCCAAATAAAGTGTCGCTTGCGGTCCAGAGTCTTGCAGTGACATATAGTGATCTTTATCGCAGAGTCTGCATCAAATATTTCCTTGATACTTGTTGAGCTTGTTCAGGTAACAGTTGACAGCCATGCGTCCTGTCAAGAGGCCCGTTGCAATCCGTACTTTATTTCTGCTAAGCATTAGCAGTTCTTTTGTGGTTTTAGAGCTATGTCCTTAGATAAAGTCCTTGCTGTGCCTGTCCTTCTGTCTTTTTCTCCAGTTGACATTCTGCTTTTTCCTGATCCAGAGATTTAGTGCACTACGGGTCATACATTTGGGTATTCCCAGTATTGGCTCTGGACCAAGATAGGATGCTGATGATCCTTGCCTAGCTACCTCATTGGCTTTTTCGTTGCCTTGGATGCCGCTGTGGCACGGCACCCAGAATAATTTAATTCTGTTCTTTCATGCCAGAACTCCCAGTTCACCTAGGCATTCCCAAACGAGTCGCGATGATACCTTTGGGCCCATAAGCGCCCCAAGTCTGCAACTCTCTGAGCATATATTAATGAGCTTACCTTAATAAGCTCCTCTGTTGTATTCTCTCGCACATTGTAGAATGACTAAGATTTCTGCCTGCAATACGGCTAAGTATTTACCCAAGGAAAAGGATAACATTACCCTTAGTCTTCAGCGGTCTTTAACCCGTCTTTATACCAGGTTAGTCCGTCCTGAATGAATGTTATATCTATCCACGTTCCTCGATCCATTATGTTCACCTCGAATAGTTTGTGGTAGTGATAAAAACGGCTTGCCCAAAACTGTTCATATTTGGAGAGTGTTTTCAGCAAACCCAGGCCTTTAATTAAAATCTTATATACGACTTCGCTGTATACGACTTGCCTATATCAATAGGGAAGCCAATATTTGGACAGTTCAAAATTTGCATGGAATTTCCTGTTTCTAACCCCGATACACCATATGAAAAAACTCGGTATATGAACTATTTAATTTTCTACTAAAATTTATCTTGTGTGGATTGTTATTTTACGACAATTCAAAGCTATAGTTATACGTTATTAACATCAACAAATTCAATATCAATGCAATCATTTATATGTATTTGATTTCATTACAAAGCTTCTTTTATTTTTCGTTTGGAGGCTATCGGTTCATTCATTATAATGTTTGTATCATTAAAGTCATCTTGTTGCTTGAAATTTTACCTTTATTTATTTTTAGGAACAAGAATAAATTTCCGGTATTAAATTTGGTACACTATTTATCCATAGCTATCTTCAAAAATAGCATCTATTTATGTATTTTTGCCTCAACAAGACTAAGGTTACGCGCACTTACTCGCCGTTTTAAAATAGTGCTTACGTGCGCGTAGGATGCATCGCGGCGACAATTGCATCGAGATGCCTCACTATGTAGTCACTATGTCCCATAGTCTTGTTGAGGCGAAAATACTTGGATAGATGCTATTTTTGAAGATCAAAATAAATAATGTACCAAATTTAATACCGGAAATTTATTCTTATTCCTAAAAATAAATAAAGGTAAAATTTCAAGCAACAAGATGACTTTAATGATACAAACATTATAATGAAAGACAATCCGGGGACATGCTGTATAAATAAATTAGTCTAGGGTACCTAGACGGATTGTCTTTTTAAGAGGAAACACTTTTTATTATTGACATTTTGAGAAAAATGCATTCTTCATAAAAATGTTTGCTTTTTCTAAAATGGTTTAATCCCGTTTATACTTTTCTAAATTTCCATACCGTTTTAGAGAGAAGTAAAAAAATATATGAAAATATAGTTGACTTTTTTTAGTCAGAAAGTCCTAAAAATCAAAACGCGTTCTATGGTAATGTAATTATGTTTTTATTCTTTGATAGATTGGTATTGATGGAATTTTAATTAATGTCATATCTTTTACTGTTTTAAAATGTTAAAGGAGCACAAAATTTATTTAGTTCAATCTACGGAAAGAGAGTGATAATAGTTATCAAAAAATGTAATACTTTAACAACAGCAAAAAATATGACGTTAATCAAAATTAATAACCATCTATGCAAAGAATGAAATCTTAATTATATTACCATAAAAACTCCTTTTGAATTGTTTAGAATTTTGAAAACTTATTTGAAACTTTGAAACTCCTTTTTTAAAACTTATTATTTAAAAAAGTCAGCTGTATTTTCATGTTTTTTTTTTAATTTTCTCTAAAACTGCATGGAAATTTGGAAAATATAGGAAGCATAAACGGGATTAACCATTTTGGAACAAGCAGAAATTGAATAAAGAAAATACGTTTTGCTCAAAAGGTCAATTTAAAAAATATTTTCCTCTTGTAAAGACAATCCGCGGACATACTGTTTTACTACTGTTTAGTAACCAAGCGTTGTAATTCTTTAAAAATTACAATTTTTTGTCGCGATCAATGAATGCTATTATGGTCAAGGAAAACTATACTTTTAAAATAATAGAATCCGATTTGTAAGTACTTTTTATGAACTTTAAAAAACCTTGATTTTTTTTCATATAAAGAATATTAAATCGTATGACATTCACATTGCGGTGTTAACAATATTTCAATAATTATCTTAGGTAATATTTGATAATACTTAGCCTTTTTAGACACTTGAAAGTCATCCAAATTTGGACAGAATAAAGACCAAATTGGCGGCCTTGCTACTCTATGCTGAAATTCTTTTCTAGGCTATTTAATATTTTAAGAGTTATATTTTTTCAGTTTCACTTTATATGTACAATATACAGGGTGTTTCAAAAAAGATGTGCAAACTCTCGTGGGGACATTCCTCACAAAAAATAAGATTTATTTTTCATATCCGATTCTGCTTTGTTTCGAAGCTACAGGGTGTTACATTCTTAATATTTTTTCGATTCAGTACAATTTTCTTCCAAGTACTTTTAGCGTTTCAAAGGAAATTTTGATGGTAAAAGTTACTAAAAGTGTCGATATATTCACCAGCGACGTGCATGTGGGTTATCACTAGAATCTTTTTCAAAAAAGCAGTTTAACACCAATTAAAAGTTGTTTCTTGATATTTTGTCGAATTCGGCCTCCTTGATGAGAGAAACGCAATTTTATTAATTTGCTTTGATCCAAGTCTAATAGCAACCTTTAAAAAATTTAACTTCCGATCATTAACTTCCGAAAGTTTTAAATAAGTGCAGCTTTGAAACACCCTGTATATGGTGTTTCAAAAAACATGTGCCTTGGGGATATTCTCGAAGATATTCCTCGCCTAAAAATAAAACTTATTTTTCATATCAACGTAGGCCTGGTTCTGCTTTGTTTCGTAGCTACAGGGTGTTAAAATTCTTATAATCTTAAAATTCTTATAATAATTTTTTTAATTTATAATTATATACAGGGTTGTTCACCACATACGACACGGAGTATTGTAGCTAAACGATGAGATATTTACAAATTGTAAGTTTTGGGTTCGATGAATGACTATTAGAGGTACAATTTAAAAATAATTTTACAAGATACAGAGTGTCCCAAATAAGTAAAAAATATCAAAGTTGTATTTTTTAAATGGAACACCCTGTATATTATTACATTTTTAGTTTCTACGATTAAAATAAAGGTAAATTTGATTAAGATTTATTATACTTAAACCTTACCGTTTTTGAAATATTTTCAATTTTGTGAAATTGCAGTAAAAATTTTAAGGCTTCATTTCTCCAAGGGTATCAAAGTTTTTAATGCTAAATATTTACTGAAGTTTATTTACTGATCAGTTATTGTGCTGCAATAATAAAAATAATACTACCTTATACAGAGTGTCTAAAAATTTATTTTAAATAATTATTAGCTTCAAACGGCAATAACTTGTTTAATTTAAATGGAACACCCTGTATATTTTACGAGAATCAGATGCACAATTTAATTGTCTATCAAATTATATTATACCATTTTTACCTATCTCTTTAAGTTTCCGTAGAAAATGCATTTTCTTGTAATTTAGAACTTATTTATCAATATACCCATGGACTATTGACATTTTAGATTATTTTTAAAGATGTACCAAATTTTTAAAGAGTACGGATGCTAATATTGTCGATATAATTCGCTTATTTCATTAAAAAAAAAAAAAACTGTTTAAATATTTGTTAAAGAGGATCAGTTAATATGATTCCAGTATTCAAACAACATTAACTGACTGTTTGCTTTGATTAATAATAATTGCTCCAAATACTAAAAAACTGAATTTTGTATGGGCATTAGACAGTGTGATAAAAAGTAACACCTTAAAAATGATATTTCATTTTTTAATAAATGCTTATTTATAACTACAGAGACTTTAATTTGATAACTTATTATTATATTGATTTCTGACTCAAATCCACATTTATTTATAATAATTTAATAACGAACACAATTAAGTATGTAATTAATTAGTATATGGGCGCAAATAATGGTGTTATATTTAATTAATGGTATACTCTTTTATAAAGATTTAAATAGTTTTCTTTTTGCATACAAATGGGCTAGTAATATTATCGTTTTGCTAAAAACGATAATATTACTAGTCTGTACATTTTGTACATTTGTTGCTTTAAAAACAATCTAAAATGTCAATATTCCATAGATATATTGATAAATGAGGTCTAAATTATAAGAAAATGCATTTTCTACGAAAACTTGAAGGGATAGGTAAAAAATGGTATAATACAATTTGATAGACAATTTAATTGTGCATCTGACTCTCCTAAAATATACAGGGCATTCTATTTAAATTAAAGAAGTTATTGCCGTTTGAAGCTAATAATTATTTAAAATAAATTTTTAGACACTTTGTATAAGGTAGTATTATTTTTATTATTGCAACATAATAACTGATCACTAAATAAACTTCATTAGATATTTAGTATTAAAAACATTGATACCCTTGGAGAAATGAAGCTTTAAATTTTTTACTGCAATTTCACAAAATTGAAAATATTTCAAAAACGGTAAGGTTTAAGTATAATAAACCTTAATCAAATTTACCTTTATTTTAATCGTAGAAACTAAAAATGTAATAATATACAGGGTGTTCCATTTAAAAAAATACAACTTTGATATTTTCTATTTATTTGAGACACTCTGTATCTTGTAAAAATATTTTTAAATTGTAGCTCTAATAGTCCTTCAACGAACCCCAAACTTACAATTTGTTAAAATCTCATCGTTTAGCTACAATACTCCGTGTCGTATGTGGTGAACAACCCTGTATATAAGTTTCTTCCAAGTACTTTTAGTGATTCCAATGAAATTTTGAGGGTA
This sequence comes from Sitophilus oryzae, assembly GCF_002938485.1. Classification (NCBI taxonomy): domain Eukaryota; kingdom Metazoa; phylum Arthropoda; class Insecta; order Coleoptera; family Curculionidae; genus Sitophilus; species Sitophilus oryzae. The sequence continues at coordinate 3,435,985 of NW_022147434.1, read as the reverse complement.
AAAGTTACTATAAGTGCTACATATTTTCATGCTAAAAAAGTGGATATAAATTCATCAGGGACGTGCATATGGGTATCACTGGAATGTTTTTCAAAAAAAACATGTGCACCGCTGACTCGAGCACTGACTTTTTTTCTTTTGATATCAAAATTGTGTTTAATGCCAATTAAAAGTTATATCTTGATATTTTGTTGAATTCGGCCTTGTTGATGAGATGGCAAATTTATTAATTACAATTAATAAAATTAAAATAAAAATAAAATTAATAAATGTATATTTTACCTAATTTATTATTAAATATTATTACTATTAGTTATTATTCCTATTAGTCCAACCTACAGCAATTTCAAATAAAAAAAATAATGGTATTTAAGATAATTACCAAAAAAAATATAATTTTAAAAAGTATTAACATCTTGTAACTCTAAAACTATGCATTTCCATACCCATGTTTATAGGAACTTTTTATGTGAGGAATCTCTTCACAATATAAGGCACATGTTTTTTGAAATACCCTGTATAAGACAAAAATATATTTATGATTTTTCGGAAGAGGGGGGAGGATATAGGAAAACTGGCAAATGTAATTTTTCCCGGACAACATGGCCGATTATTAGTCGAAAAACATGATTATTTCATGAGAATTTTCTGGAACAAATATGCCATTGGATTTTATTTTATTTTAACACCATTCATATTTTATTGCATTAATTGGTCATTTTACAGATCTTAGGAATTAAACTATATTTCGCAACTAAAACCAGATATGTATATAAAATATTCGTATTTTTATTTCTATTTCCAGAACTGACCAAGTAGGTAACTCTGGTAATGTAGATAATAGTTTAATTACGATTTTTAAGAGTAAATTCGTATTTTGCAAGAAGCACGAATTTAAAATTTTAATATGGATATAGCATTTTTAAAATTTTAAGAGATTTTTGTCTTTATTACGTTTATTCGTGTACGGTCAGATGCGTTATAAGTAAATTTAATATTAATGTTCCAGGCTATAAAGATATTCTGTTTCTAATACAGTTTCTACTGGTAATAAATAAAAAAATATGGACGAGTAAATTTGCCGTCTGTAACTTAAAATACGCTAAAGCGTTAAAAGCTTTTTATTGGCGCAATACAGTCACGTAATTTTCTTATTTAGAGGAATCTAATTAGTTTGCTGATATTTCTTCTTATTTATACTTATTATCGACAATATAATTATATAGATTTTTTATATATCGTCTAGTAAGTATAATGTGACTGCAGTAATATAATAATACAATAAGAGTAGCAATAATATAATACAATAAGAGACTACTGCAGTTATATAATATTAATTAATTAATGCTTTTAGCTACAATTATAAAATAGTAAATTGAAAAATATCGCTATTAAGAATAATGAATATGTGATATAGCAAATACATTAAAAATATTTTAGTAGTTCATACACTATCGTATCTTCTTTTTTTTTATTCTCGTATTCTCATGACTGAGAAATCGTGATTCCATGTTACAAACATCTGTTTATCCTAAATATCTAATATATTTGTCGATTTTGTTTTTATTTTCAATCAGTCGGGAGATGTTTTTAGTTGGCCTAATTATTTGGGGTGATCTGCCTCTTGGTCTTTATCCCACCACTTTTTCCTTAACTACAGGTTTCTCGAGATTCTGGCCCTCTCGTCGCAAGGCATGTGAAAAATATTATAAAATTGTTCGGCAACATATCGTTGACCGTCTTTGGCGACTTTTATCTTGTTTAATATTGACTAGTTAGTTCTCCTTTCAGGGCATGTTACTCTCAACTCTATTCTACGCAGATCGGAGTTTTAAATTGTCCAGATCTGTGCAGCATGCATAAAGATCGGAAATACCTACTGCTATTTTTATTTATTATTTTGATTATTATTATGATTTTCGTAGACTTCAAGGTCAGGTGCAACCTCAAAGCGCTTTCTTATTTTTTTTTTAAATTCGCCCTGATTGCATATTAAGTAATGATACGATGACACTCGAGTAAAAAATGCTCCGTCGCTCGAGTACCAATCCTCAATATATCTCCAGTTTTTTTGCCGATCCTTGAGAATTACTTGGCACAATTATACAACAGTGTCATGGAGCTTACTGTACCAAGTGGGACAGAGTTGATCTGTTACGCCGATGATCTTGCTGTGATAATAACAAAAAAAAACTAAAAGAAACAAAAAAATAAACGACCTCGACCTAATGCAGACTGTGGATGATACACTAAAGATCATAGCCAGATGGATGCGTGAGCACAGACTCGAAATAGCTGTGGAAAAAACAGAGGCGATTTTACTGAGCCGCAAGAGAAAAGTTGACCATATAAGGTTTAATTTTAAGGATATAATAATAAATCCAGTAAAGCAAGTCAACTATCTTGCATTCCACATAGACCGTGCACTCACGATGGGCCTGCACATCAAGGAGGTGTGTCTGAAATCACAACGAACTGCTAAAGCATTGCCCGCAATACTGCCAAACGTTCGGGGCCCAACACCAGCAAAGAGAAGAGTGTTAGCATATGCGTGCCAGAATATTATTATGTATGGAGCGCCTGTGTGGAACGAAGCAAGCAATGTGCACGTAAATAAAAAAAAGACTTGAAGGTGCACAGAGAGTCATGGCTTTGAGGGTCTGCTCGGCGTATCGGACAACTTCAACTGAGGCAGCCTTGGTGATATCGGGTCTGGTGCCCTTGCATCTTCTCTCAAGAGAAAGAGAACGACTCTTTCTCAAGGGTGAAGTACAAACCAGGGCAAGCAGAGAGATGGAGAGAAACCGCACAGTGCAGCAGTGGCAGGCAGAATGGGAAGTATCAGAAAAAGGAAGATGGACATATAAGCTCATCCCAAATATAAATATGTGGATTAAAAGAAAGCATGGAGAGGTAAACTTCTATCTTACTCAAATATTGAGTGGCCACGGAAATTTTGGGAGTTACCTGTGCAAAATTGGAAAGAGGGAAGTCGCGGAATGCCGATACTGTGCTGAACCCAATGATACTCCAGAACACACAATGTTTGCTTGTCCAAGATGGCAACAGGAAAGATGTGAGGCACGCATGACGATTGGTGGCAACATCTCCGCAGATACCTTCTTAAAATCGGTAACAGAAAGAAGAGAAAACTTTGAAGCCATCTCAAAACTGGGCCAAAATATACTAGAGGCAAAATACAGCGAAGAGAGCAGGGGTAATGACAAAACAGGAACAGTCCGGCGCTACTTGAGGAGATGCGTCCAGTGGGTCCAGGTAGACGTGGCAGGAGCGAGGGGGTGACGTTTAGTGGGTAGTGTCCTCTAGGCAGCTTAAGGAGAGATTGAGTCCCACATTCCGTACGTAAAGGTATTTTACACCTCCAAATAAAAAAAAACTTGGCACAAAGTAACGCCGATAATGCTATCATACTGTGCCTATGAGAATACAAGGCGATTTACATTTCATACTTAATTTTTTTTATATAGAGGATAAGGCCATGGCCCAATATGAAGCTGGTAGCATAGCATATGGCGAAGAGTAGTGCGTATAGTGTAAGCAAATACGTGTTAAGCTTGATTTTAATGCTTCCGTTATCCGTTGATAGGATGGTTCCGACGCCACTCTAATTATTGGACATAGCGTTTTTGCGCCATTTTTCATCCGTAATTTTTTACTCCAGCCTGTCAACGAAGAAAACTGTACAAAGCGGACGTTTTGACACTTTTTTGACAAGTTTAATCCAACCTTAATAAAAATATAATAGTCCAAGAGGTAGCACCGTCGGAAAAACGATAATTTTAATAAAGCTGGTTCTTTATTATAACTTTTGCTGTACTCTCCTGACCAAAGTGCAGGTCGTCTGGCTGCCGGTAGGCTAGTGCAGTTGGTATACACTCTTATGTACATACAGGAGAGCATACCAAACCAGCCTTCTTAAAATTCTCAAAAACGGTGCTGGCTCTTAAACTATAAGTAAAACAGTAAAATCGTTATGGAAATTAAAATATAAAATGACACCAATCGCAAGCAAATCGTATATCCGATGAACGCATGTATGAAAATGCAATAAATTGAAAAACTGCGTAGTTTTCTAACCAATGAAAGTCATTAAATTCAGCCAATAAAATTAATATCATATTATTGTCTCGTCGGACAACGGATGCATGAAAATTAAGCTTTAAGCTTGATTTTCATGCATCCGTTATCCGACGATACGATGATAAGATATTAATTTTATTGGTTCAGTTTGAAGATTTCGATTGGTTAGAAACGGTTAACCAATCGAAGCCTTTAAATTCAACCAATAAAATTAATATCGTATCATCGAATCGTCGGACAACGGATGCATGAAAATCAAACTTTAATCCGCAATACGCTACGCTGTATGTGGAGCAATAGATCTGTAAATATCACAGTGAAATAGGCCAATAACAATCTCAAAAAATAACTATCGTCAATTGAGGCATTAAAAGGCCAGTATACTCACAATCTTATTGAGGATAGTTATTTAAAATGAACTCACCTAGTGAGCCAATGGATATTTGTTCATCTCAAAAAATGTAATCTAATCAAATCTACTTAGATACAATCAGATTAGCATTAGCAAAGTTTTGGTAGTAAACTCGGTAGTAAAGTTTGGTCTTTTGATTATGTACAGGATTGTCTTCAAATCCTTTTCTTCAGTATTAGCTAATGTTCCATCTGTGTGTCGTAGGTCTGTCATTCTCTTGCCGCCTGTTGACTCCCCAGGCGAAGAATTTCAAACCTCGCCTCATCATACGAAGGTTCTCATAGACATTTATTAATCCTGCCTTAGTTCTTAGTGGACTTTAAATTTGTCAGACATGCCATTGTATTTTAACCATTGCCTTCTATATTTTTAATACAAACGTACGATGAAAGTTCTTCATGTGTGTGTGATTACTGATAACAATACCATTCCAACAAGACATTTCATATATTTTTGTTCTACCATGTAACATATAAACATTTTGTATACTTTGAAAGTTTAGACTTCCTATTCAGATACCCTCTAAAAAATCTAATAAACACGGCGGTTTTAGCTTGTAATTTTGTTCCTCTACCATATAACTAGTTAAATGTGTTGTGTGTGCGACTCTTTTTACTTTTACCTTCACTTATCTAATTAAGGTTGTTTATTAGGAGTCAGGTCGCATGTATCTACTAACCGTTACGTAATTAAAATTTAGAGGATAGGATTTTTGCCAGTGACCCCTATAAAAGAAAAAAAAAACTTTCTTTAAAAATTAATGAGCCAACCATCACTTTGCCTACCACCGTCGAATTAGGATGTGAAGTAGTTAATTACTGATTTTTGTACACTTGTATCTTTACGTAAAATACTTAATTGAAGATTGCCACTGGTCTAAAGGCCCCCATACATTCGATTATTTTGCACGGTTTTAACCGAACGGGTAGGACTGTTCAGTTAAAAACATCAGTGTATGTGAGTGGTCGGTTCATATATTTTATCTGTTCGTTCCTACCCGATAGTGTTATGAACATAACCCGCGCACATTTTTTCAAGCCAGTGCGCAGTTCTTTATATATTTTTTAGGCGCATAGCACCGTTTTCTTCTATTGCTTTTCTAGATTTTTTTTTACCGCCGCACTGCTAGCAGGTTTTTTTCTCGAATCCATTGTTTTTAACTATGGCGCGGACAAAATAATCTGACCAAAATGAGACAGTATGTGCTTTTGTATACTTTATCCGCCCGGTTTTAACCCTGCAGTTACAACAGTAGAACATAATAACCGAAATGTGTAGAGGCCTTAAAGGGATTTGATAAAGTTGGCTTTATTGCTCGTTAATCAGTGTAAAGATTTGTTTTACATTGAGTCAATTTAATACTAATAATAATTAAAATAATTGATTGAAAAATATACCGGGTGGTGCATCGTCGTTGGAAACATAGGAAAGCCCATGCAAATTTTGAACTGTTCACATATAAGTCGTAAATAGCGTTAATTGAAGAAACAAAACCAAACCAGCCCAAACCAATTCTTTCAATCATTTTAAGAAATTTAAGAAAAACTACATCTACTATTTTTGAAATTAAAACTAAATTAAAACAGGTAACAATGCAATGCCAAACCAAACCAAACCAGTCAAATGTCAACATACCTTAAGTTGTCATTTTATCATTGTTAAACGTAATTTGTTGTGCTGTCTACACTACTACGTTATAGTACCTAAGGTGAGTGACCACGAAACGTTTTTTTGCAATTTAAAACTGGTTCTAATGGGGCGAAAGCCTTATGCAAGCCTTACGTTAAGGAAATACAATTTGACATTGAAAAATTATAGGATGACAACTTAAGGTACGGTTTATGAATCCAAGAAAGTACTATATCTCAGTACATAAGTTAGACAAGAAATGGCCTGATGTAAAAAAATGCGGTAATTAGTTCATACAGACAGTGATTTTGTTTTCAACCAATCTCAAATTTAGAAAATTTAAAGGAATATTTGCGTTTTTTCATGTTGCTGTTACGCCTCCTAGCGACCAACTTCTAAATTAGAAGATATTTTATACCGATTTCCCTTGGCCAATTTACATAATAAGTATTCTCTTTCTTCAGGTTCTATCTTCAACTGTTCCAGAGCTACAGCCAACGCAATGTCCTCTTTTTTACTATTCTAACCATTGTTTCCAAGGATGACAACTTAAGATACGTTGGCATTTGTCTGGTTTTGCATTGTTACCTGTTCAATTAGGTTAGGTTGTGAAAAATCGGTTTGTCCAACATTTTTTTAAATTTGGCATGTGTATTCAATATAGGCAGACTTTTATAAAACCTATTTACGACTGAGTTGTAAAATTTAATAGGGGAGCCAATATTAGGACAGTTTAAAATTTGCATTGGATTTTTGCCAGGTACAGGGCCGTATCTGGGGGGGTGTTTTGGGGGTTCAAACCCCCCCCCGAAATTATGGCCGAAAATTTTTAAAAAGTAATGATCATTAAGTAAGTAAGTAAGAACGAAACAAAAAAGAAGAAGAAGAAGATGGATGAATATCAATGACTAAAGAATACGAGGACATGTAACGCCCATACGGGCCATCAACGACAATTTTAGCGATTTTTAATAGTTGGTTGTGTGTAGTGAACCTTGTATAAACTTTATTACAATGGTAATTTGTTCAGCTTTCAAGTGTAAAAGGCGCAATGATAAAAAAGAGCCAGAAGTTACGTTTTATAGGGAAATTAACAGTCCCCTACACCTTTTTAGCGTTTTTTTTTATTGAATTCGATAATTATTTTTCTGATATTATATGTACTTGATATGTACTATACGTCGATACTAGTTATGTACCTTTTGTTAACATTTTAATACGTTTTTTCCTAATTAATCAGTATGATACCACCCGATACACCATAGGCGTAGTGAAAACATATAATATCAAAAATATAAATATCCCTTCAAGCGGCAATGTTAAGTAAAATATGTGCCACGGCACTGTTTGGAAGGATGGTCACAGTTTGGTCTCGGGTGCTATTTGTCCTTGTATTCTTTAGTCATTGATAAATATACATTATACACCCTAACCTCACATTTCCACTTTGAAAGCAAATGTCATTTTCGATTTTCGACTTTCAACATTCAAGTGTTTAAAACAGCAAAAGTTTGACAAGGACAAGCTTTTTGAATGTTGTGTGTTTTTGCTGGTCATTAACGTGATTAACGTTTGTTATTGTTCTGCTATTAGACAAAGAATTCTTGGACTATGACACTTTAGCGGCAGAACTAGACTTGTGGCGGCAAAAATGGAAGCAGCTACCTGCAGTCGACCGACCTAAAATGCCATCGAAACGATAATCGGAGTGTAACCAGTGTATATTTCCAAATATATACATTTTATTAATGATCCTAGCAACTCTACAAGTGTCAACAGCTACACCAGAAAGGTCTTTTTCAACTCTAATGCTGCAATTATGCGGTATTCGGCGATCTCCGATCGAAGCTTCGCCGATTTCCTATGTGTGTGGATGAGGAAGTCGGAGTTCGGCGACCCAATCGGCGACGAGAACGAGCGCTCGTCTCTATGTTGTTGCTATCAGAGCCCGCATGTGTGGATGGAAAGGCGAAGTCCGATCACGAGCGTTCGGTAGTTGACGAGCGTTCGGTAGTTGACGAGCGTTCGGTAGTTGACGAGCGCTCGGAGTTCGCTAAATGCCGCATGTGCGGTTGCGGCATAAGACGATTGAAGGACTCCCTACGTAACTCTACAGGTCAGGAGCGATTGACAGGACTTGCTCTATTAAACGTACATAGAGAAATAAATATCGATATCGAAGAGGTAGTCAATCGTTTTTCCAGGGAAAAGACCCAGTTTATCCTCTAAGATTAATAATTTTTACCTGTTACTTTTTTAAAATTTTATTTTTCAATTAAGATTTGAGTGTAGTCCAAAGCGATTTTTTTATTATGCTTTTTTCCTAACAGCTTTTGTACCCCCCCTCCCCTCCAAGCCAAACCCCCCCCGAAATTTTGGTCTAGATACGGCCCTGGCCAGGTATATCAATAAATCAGATTTGTTAAAATTTTCTATCAAAAGCTTTGCTACCTCTTAAACTATATTGAAAATATAATCTAAATTAAATGTTTTGGAGATTTAATCTTAATTCAAATAAAAATATCTTAATTAGATAATTCACTGTTGTGGTTCCAGTAGAAAGTGCCATTGACAGATTCTTAATAACATGTAATTACTCTGATTAGATTAAAGCCTAATTTTAATAAGATTAATTTAAAACAGTGTTGCTGTGAGGAGAATAATTAATTTTTGATTAAGATTATAAATGAGCCAGTGGCGTTTCTAAAGGAAAGTATAATTAAATTAGGGTTGCCAACTTTCAAAATAAAAATGTTTGCCCAAATGTCTAAAATTTACCAAAAAGTTATGTAATCGGTATGCGATTGATGGTGCCTACTTTCTCAAAAAAAATATACTCAAAACTTAAAATAAAAAAAAATAAAAGCTAAAATAAAATAAACCAATTTCAACAAAACCTTTTTTTCAAATCATAAGCTAACAGGAAGTGAACATAAAATACTTAAACATGTTTAACGCTTCCACAAATACTTCTTGTACGGACAAATATTTCTTCATTTTCTTTTTTGTACAAACCAGTGGGAGTAGCAAAAGACACAGATTAACAACTTTTTAAAGGATTATGGCGATAGACGAATATTTTTTTTAGATTTTGAGGTTGGTATATAAAAAAGGATTTTTTCAATACGCGAGAGAAAAAAGGACAGTGAAATAAAAAAAAGGATTGTCCACTGGAATAGACAACTGTTGGCAACCCTAAATTTATTTAATTAAATAGAGAAAAAATATAAGTCGTGATGAGGTAAATGCAAGACCAAGACCAAGACCAAAACTCTCTTGGTCTTAGTTTTGCAGGATCCAGTCTTGGTCTGGATTTTGCTGTAAGACTCTTACAAGTTTTGCATTTTTTTAATAAATTTTTACTAGATTTACTTTCGACATAGAAAATCTTTAAATAAATAATATTTTTAGTAATTTAATGAACATAAAACTTTAAACAAAGAAATTATTAGACCTTTTGTATGACAAAAATTTCTATTTTTCAAAATATTGAAAGAATTAGGAAGATACGCAACCTAATGGGCGAATTCGTGATAAGACTGATTTGATTCCCCTCAAGTGCTGTACGGTAAGTCCCAACTCGTTCTGCGGCCAACGCATAAAACACTCATTTTCTCTAATTCGGCCAACGAAGGCGGTACTGAAACAGACAGTGTTGCCAGATTAAAATGTATAATACATATCTGTAATACGTTTGACGAAATAATATCTCGATGAAAAATGTTTATGTATTGAAAATGTATTCGTGTTAAGCATAGGACAATCAACATCATATTTCTTTATTATCATAATTATACCGCGATATGGACAATGGGCCCGTTATGCGATAGAAAATCATAGATTTTAATGATAGAAAATCCGTATTATTAAGGTACCGTACCAAAAATCCGAAAATCTACGGATTAATCCGTAGTTCTGGCAACAGTGTCTCCGGCAACCGCCCACTTGGCTGACTGCACGCAGAACGCAGAACTACGGTACAGGATCCGCTGCGCTGAAAGCGACAGCGCGATCAGCGCGCAGCGGTGCAAAGCTAAACTAAATCTCGAACATACTGACGGTAATGCCTGCTACATCTCGGACATGTTATGTGCCACGAAATCGCCCATAAGGTTGCGCATTTTCTTATTTCTTCAATTAACGATATTATATTGATTCAGCACTCATTTCCTTAAAACTGTATGCAATAGTCGAAAAACCAATATTTGAAATAAATTAAAATAATAATTTGGAACAAATAAGTAGCTTATTATATGTGATATAAGAAATTATTTCGTCTTGGTCTTAGTCGAAATATTCTTTATCAAGAATAATGTAATCAATTAATTGGTAAACCGATAAAAACCTGTTTATAAATATTGTATACCTACTTTGCAATGCTCCTGAAATATTATATTAAGCTAATGGAATATTGCGTGCTTTATTATTCTGTTTTCCTGCAATTTATTTATTAAAAGATGGAGAAATTGTCTTTATAAATTACGCCACTGCTTCTGTGTTGTCTTTTGATCAATTAATTTATAATTCTCCCAGATGGAAAGTTATTTTCGATCATATTTAAATCGATTCGATGTTGTAATGCTTAATTGGAGCCGATTATTTATAGGTTGTGGAAAAATTGAAAATTAACTTACAAAAAAAATTCTGAATAAGGGTCGCGCTTTAAATTACAATAATTTAAAAAATTATATTTTATTAAATATAAAAAAATATAATCTATACCTTGTGCTTTCAAATGTTCTGAAAAAAAATGATATCAGGTTTCCTATTTGAAAATTTAACTTATAAAATATGTGAGTAATAATAAGTTACATTTTAAAAATATTTTAAGATATTTTATTATTTATAAATATACATAAGTATTAAAATACAGGGTGGCGCCACTCGTACGCCGCGGATGCTCCAAGGAGAACGACAGTTTGTATTGAAATGAAATTTTGTGAACATATGTAGATTAATTCAGAGCAGTTTTTAAAAATATAGAGAGTTCTATAGGGTGTCCCCAAAAAAAGTTACATATCAAAGTGGTGTTTTTTGTAATGGACACCCTATATATTAATTGATTTTTGGATTCTTGGAGAAAAATAAAGATGAGTTTTACAAGAGAAATATATGACTAAATGTCAGGGACATATTTAACATTTTCTAGAAATAATGAACAATTTTTAAATTACAATAAAAGCTACCTGGAATTTATCCAGTATAACCTAATAAACCAATTGTAGTTAAATTAACTATTGTACCTTAAATCAAATTAAAACTTGATCCAAAGAGTTATACAAGGTGAGACAAAATTAATATTGGACATTAGTCACCTTCAAAAGTATGTTATTCTTTTCTTTTAAATGAAACACCCAGTATGTTCTTCCGATATTCAATGGAGAATTCATGTCCCTTCAAAATACTATTAAGGTTGCTTACGCCTTAAACAAATATTTTGAAGATATATAAATTCCCCATTGAACCAGAAAATATACTGGGTATTCCATTTAAAATAAAGGAGTAACTTGCTTCTATAAAAGTGACTAATGTTCTATATTAATTTAGTTTCACCCTGTATAACTTTTTGGGTCAAATTTCAATTTGGTTTAACATACAATGGTTACTGTAATGAAATATGAGGCTAAACATGGCCAACTAAAATTTAGGCAGCTGTTATCGAAATTTAAAATTTACTCTTCATTTTCACAAAATGTGAAATATGTCAAAATCCTTAGATTTTAGGTATATGCTTCTTTAATAAAACTCACCCTTATTTTTTTCCTAGAATCCGAAAATCAATTAATATATATTCCAATAGTTCCATTAGAGAAACCACAACTTTGATGTTTAACTGTTTTTGGAGACACTCTGTATAATTCTATATATTTTTATAAAATGCTTTCAGTTAACCTACATATGCTGCCAAAATTTAATTTCGATATAAACTACCGTTCTCCTTGGAGCTTCCGCGGCGTATGTGAGGCGCCACCCTGTATATTTTTACACCATTTATAAGTTCAGTAATTTTAGGACTTAGATTAGTTTACACTTGATACCGGTCAATGATACTACCGAACGAAACGTTGTGTAAGCAAAATAAATAAAAACAATGGGTAAAGTCCAAAATTGTTTTAGTTTAATTCTAGAAATTTGTTGTCCACCTACTGTTTTGTGGCCATTCAGTACTACTATGTGGCTATCAGACATGGACAGTAACAAAAATATCTATAAATCGCCTACAGGTATTCGCTGCTTGAGAAAAATATTAAAAATCTTTTGACCAGACACTATATATAATACCGATCGGCTCTATCTTACAAATCAACAAGAAGTAGGTATTGAGATTTGCAAAAGAAAATGGAGATGGATAGATCACACTTTGCATTGCGGAAACCTGATGGTAATACAGTGAAAGATATGTTAGAATGGAACCTCCCAGGCAAAAGAAAACAAGGACGATCGGTTCAAACATGGAGACGTTCCATATGGGAGGAGCTCCAACATGGAACGGAGCAAAAACAACAGCAAGAAATAGAACCCGATGTAGAGATTTACCGAAGATCTTTGCTCTGCGTAGAAGATAGAAGATCCTATAACAAATATTTTCAGTTATTGCTCTTGGCGTTTTAAATGTAACTGAACCAAAACCGTAAGGTCGATTGATTCGCTATGCATAATAAGAAATAATGTTTTTGTAAGAGTTAAATGAAATGCTGGATTAATATAATGATAAGTATCTTTACGTCTAGAATCGATCCCCGTAACTGTAATAAACATAAAATCGTGACCATCAGAAATGAATTTTGTAAGTACTTTCACTTGTACCATAAAAGCAATAAACGACACAAACCTTTAAAGAATGACTTACATACTTGTGATATACATTTTAATCATTGTACATATCTAGCAGATTTATTAGGTAATAAGAAATGGTCTTTACTAAATTATTTAAATACTTTTAACTTTTAGGCCATTATACAGGGTGTCCCACTTAAGATGGATACAAGCCAATATCTTGGTTGTTTGTTGAGCAATCTTTTTCATTTTTGGTAGGAAGCTGTATGGCTATAAGACGTATATTTTGCCCAGGGTAAAAAATGCGATACCTCATAGACGTACGTTTTAATGGGGTTTGATATTTTTCGAGTCAAGAGTAAACTACCCTTAGGACAGTATTTATTTCAAATCTGATAAATTATATTGAATCCTCCTTACCTAAGATACTTAAGTTCTAATTTTGATAAATATTGATACAGGGTGCGTCATTAAAATAACACATTTTTATTTTTATTATTATTTTTTTAAGTACTTACGACGCCACTGGATAAACAACAGGTTTATTATCAATCAATAATCAATTAATAATCGATTTAAGTTTTCAGATAGCTTCCATAATAATTAAGATATGATACAAAAAAAAATATTTTCAATTTATTTTGTTTACTTTAAAAATTTGTTTTTTAAGTTTGCTGATACAAATGAATAAAATGAGTTACAAACTAGTTTAAAAACCCAGTTTTCAATGGAATCTGAAATATGATCTTTATTAGTTTTATTGAGGAATATTTTAAAAAATCCAAATAGTTAGATATTTAAAACAATCACTATTAACTTTGAAAAATATGCTCTAAACCAGTGATTCCCAAAGTGGTCCAGGTGGACCCCCAGGGGTCCACGGGAGACTTGCTGGGGGTCTACGTAGGCGTGAACAAAAAATGGGGGTCCATAAGATGTTAATGGGGGTCCACGAAAATTTATCTGCTTTTGATAGTAAAGAGCAAAAATGTAAGCATAGTTTTTATAAGGGCCTACCTACATTGTTTTAAGTACCTATCTAAGCAGATAATATTTTAATAAGGCAAGCGACTGTTACTTGTCCAAACTTGCGTATTCGATATTACGTACAATTTCGTGTACAGACTTGCAAAGCGCTATCCGCCCGACAATGCTTAATGCTTGTTCAGACATGAACTTGATCACCACTATAAATACTTGATGCCAAAGGCAAACGCATTCATTTGTTTCCGGAATTTCGAAAAAAGGCGGAATTTGGAAAAAAGTTGTGAGAAAATTTATATCTGTGTTTGCTAGTGCCGGAGAAAAGTAAGTAACCTACCTTTTTTTTGTTATAGTACTTAAGTATTTTGTTTACGTGTACTAGTCGGTTGATCACAACGGCCTGTATAGATAGGTAACTTAGTAACTTACAGATATTTTAATTGTCCTCTTTCGATTTGAAGACAAACACAGCACGTTTTATTCAATTGTTTTTTCACGAGAGAAACACTGCCTCTCTAAAAAGGCCGAATAAGCAATATTGCAGAGCAATTAATTTTGTAATTTTTCTTGCAAATAACTACTAATTTTATAAAACAGTAATTTCATAATCATTTTAAATTGGTTTTGAAGTAACTATTTTATCAAAACTATTCCTTTTCGGAAAGAGCGAGCGGTGCGCGGGCGACGGGAAAAGGGCGGGGCTTGGACTTCGATGCCAGTTTGTCACGTTTTAACAATGAAGCCGCAGACAAAAATACGCAAATACACGGAGCACGTGAACTCATTGATTTAATAAAATGTTAGTTATCGTTTTTATGGACAATTTTGGGATTTCGACTTTTATTTTTTCCTACACAAATATGATCAGTATTCGATACTGAGTACACCAATTTTTATTTATACTATTAAAAATTAGTGGTAAATTATGTACTTTAAAATTGATACCGTTTTGTGAAAACGTCTGTATTTGTCTCAGCGGTTTATTAGTTGGTCCCTTTACAAGCCGTAATTCTATTTCCGCGTGCTGACAAAGGCTGCGGTGTGATACCTATATTCAGAAAAAAACTTGGTTACTAAAACATTTTTTTACAGGTAAGGTAACTGACACGAAACATGGCTACAGCAAAGAAAAAATGTCGACAATATAGTATCGATTATTTGAAATATGGTTTTGTTCCATCAGAGGCAGACAAACAATTGCCCATGTGCCTATTATGCAACAAAGTTTTGAGCAATGACTCTATGAAACCATCAAAGCTCGAAGATCATCTAAAAAGGTGTCATACTGATAAAATAGGTAAAGATTTAAAATATTTTCAAACATTGAAAGAAAAATATGGAAAGAGACCCACCATGCACAGTATGTTCGCTTCAACATCTCAAAGTAACGATGATGGCTTGCGGGCATCTTACAATATCTCATTACTTATAGCAAAATCTGGAAAACCGCACACTATCGGAGAACAATTAATTTTACCCGCTGTTGAAGAGGTTTTAAAAACTGTTTTGCACAAATCTCCATTTGACGTACTAAAAAGAATTCCATTAAGTAACAATACTGTACAAAGACGCATTGATGAAATGAGCTCTGATATCGAAAGCTTTTTGTGCAATCATCTGCAAAAAACTCATTTTTCTATACAACTGGACGAGTCAACGTTACCCAGTAATGAAGCATTACTATTGGCATATGTCCGATTTATTGTTGAGGAAGAAATTCACGAAGAATTGCTATTTGCCAGAACTTTGGAGACTGACACTAAAGGCGAATCAATATTTAATGTCCTGAGTAATTTTTTTACGGAAAAATCGATCCCATTTACAAACATTATTTCAGTGGCAACAGACGGAGCTCCTGCAATGGTCGGGCGATATCGTGGGTTTATAAGTCATCTCAAAAGAATTATACCAGGACTTACAGCTATTCATTGCGTAATCCACCGACAACATCTTGTGGCAAAACATTTAAGTGACAGGTTGAACCAATCTCTTCATTTTGTAATAAAAGCTGTCAACAAAATCAGAAGCAATGCATTGAATACGCGTTTATTTGCTCAATTGTGCGACGAAAATGATGAAGACTTCCAACGACTGCTCTTACATACTGAAGTACGCTGGTTGTCGAAAGGTGCATGCTTAACGAGATTTTACTCTGTTTTCGATTCCATATTAGAGTTCTTAGAAAGTAGAGATCCAGATTTAAAAGAAAACTTGATCAAATTCAAAGCAGACATTGCGTATTTGACAGATTTGTTTAAAAAATTTAATGATATTAACTTGCAGTTACAAGGGGACAGCCTGAATTTAATAAAAACAAAGGGGATAATTTCGGCTTTTCTTGGGAAATTGAAATTTATGAAGCAAAACATTAGTCGGCGCGAATTCTCTCAATTTCCAAACTTGTCGCAGGTAGAATGTATTGATGAGGATATCCATACCTACAGTCAACATTTAAGTGCTCTGCATGATGACTTCAAAACCAGGTTTGAAGATATACTGACGATGGATATACCACCATGGATCATAAATCCATTTGATGAAACGGAAGTGGCCAATGTTGTATTACAAGAGGAGCTGCTCGAGCTAAGCACTAATGAGGAGCTGAAGGTGAAATTTAGAAAAGGCTACCCAACATTTTGGCTGCAAGCAGAAATACCCGAAAAATATCCTGGACTGTGGGAAATCGCAAGGAAATTTTTAATAGCTTTTCCCTCGTCATACCTTGTCGAAAGGAGTTTTAGTGCCGTTACAAACCTCTTAACAAAAAAAAAGGAGCAAATTAAACATCACAGAGCGGGGGGATTTGCGGTTATTGCTCACAAAAATAAAAGCCAAACATTGATCGTTTGCTGACACTCCATCAGATACATCCTTCCCATTAATTAAGATTATGACCTGAACCTATATTACCTTAATATTTTTCTTGTAATTCTATTCTTTTAATAAATAAAGTGATATAAAATGTACCATTTTTCGTTTTTATTTTACATATCGGAATATAGGGACAGAACTCAGAAGTGACACAATTTTTATTTTTTGGCGACTTTAAGAATGTGGTAGAAATGTAGCAGCAGGGGGTCCACCGAAACCAGTAAAATTTTGAAAGTGGTCCACGAGAAAAATAAGTTTGGGAACTACTGCTCTAAACAAAGATTTATAAAACTATAACGAACTAAAAGTCAACATCTTCGACCAAACCACCATAAAAAAACGATTATTAATTGATTATTGGTTATAATTGGTTCAATAACCAATGTTGTATTGGTTTTGAAACCACTGGTTTTTTATTTTTTTATATTGATAAAAAACCACTGGTTTTTTATCAATATAAAAAACCAGTTGTTTATCCAGTGGCGTCGTAAATATTTAAAAAAATAATAATAAAAATAAAAATTTTATATTTTAATGACACACCCTGTATCAATATTTATCAAAATTAGAACTTAAGTATCTTAGGTAAGGAGGATTCAATATAATTTATCAGATTTGAAATAAATACTGTCCTAAGGGTAGTTTACTCTTGACTCAAAAAATATCAAACCCCATTAAAACGTACGTCTATGAGGTATCGCATTTCTTACCCTGGGTAAAATGTACGTCTTATAGCCATACAGCCTCCTGCCAAAAATGAAAAAGATCGCTCAATAAACAACCAAGATATTGGCTTGTATCCATCTTAAGTGGGACACCCTGTATGTATAATCCGTCTAGCGCAGCGGGAGATTTTAACAGACTATGATCTAAAAATAATAGCAACAACAGTTTTCTTTTGAATTAAAATTACAGATAACTATCCATAACACCATACACAATTCTTTTGAGCAACAGAATATACAATACAATAGAAAAAACTGCGTCAGAGATGGTTGGAGATGAGGATCGCCGTCATTTTATATCAAATATTATATGGAGAATGTCATCGATCGGCATTTTTAAGTCAAGTGCACATAATATGAACTTATATAAGGTAATTTTTTTGGATTATACGATATGTATAAATTAATTTTTAACTAAATATAAAGAACTAAAGACTACTTATATTTTTTTATACAATATTTTTTATATAAGCTTAGAGTTTAAGGACATCTGGAGGAGGAAAGTTTACTTCCAAAACTACAATCCAGCTTTAGAAAAAAATATAGCTAAACAACAGCTATTCTCAGTGTAGTTGATGATATTATACAATAAACTCATATTGGTAATTGTACAATATTTAATTTATTAGATTTTAGTATTTTGCGAATACAATATTGGATTTACCAAAACTCCGATTTTAATAAGTTTATAAAGACCTGTGGACACATATATCTTAATTCTAAAATACATCAGTAGTTAAAATATGTTTCTTCTTATTTTCAGGAAACGGCCCAGCTATATCGAAACACCGCTTACCAATAGATCACTGAAGTTAAGTGACGTAAGACGATGGGAGCAGATGGACAGGTAATCATCTGGAAACTCTCTCGTACTGTTGCTCTATGGCAAGAGTGTAAAATCTATTTACACACACTGCTCAATCACGCCACTTTGAGGCCGGATATGAGATCGGATATCTTGTAAGAGTCGAATTAGACACTCGCCAAGTCGATAGGCCATTGACAATAAAAGCCGAAGGCCGCGGATCGGATTCTGCGTAAACAAAGTAAGCCCCATCCAAATTAGCCTGTAGCAAAAAGGAGACGTCAACTTAAAAAGCTTTTTTTTCCTATTTTCTTCTAGGTTTAGCCAGGTAAATTCGAAAGCAAATACGTCAAGATGGACAAACAATAGGAAAATATAATGTCTATATTTTTGTTGCTGGTCCATTTCATGAAAACAGACTAAACCTCGTGAACCAACCATAAAATTTACTTTTGGAAAATTGAAAGAAAATTCGTTTGCCATTCCTTGTGTTTTTAGTTGTCAAAGATTAAAATTACACTTATCTTAGTACATTCATCTAACCAGAGTATAAGTGTAAAAAGGGTACTATTAAAAGTTTATATGATCAAAATGAAAAAAATCAATATATTCAAATAATCATGTATTAAACAAAGATATAAACCACATAAAAGAAATCTGAATGAAAAACGAAAATCCGCCCTCTTTTGTTGACAACACAAAACACAAACCATAGCTCTGACCATAGTTCAAAATACGCACAATGTAGACAATACACAATTTATAAAACTTACAATTCCATACATACAGAGGCGACAAAATAAGAATTTTCTTTTTAAATTTTGAAGTGTTAAAGAAGCAAATATTAAACACAAATTCACTACTATGCACCAAAGCACATTACTTTTCAACACTGGAAGCGCGTTTCGTTAACCCATGTTAGCATGAGCAGATGAGTTTTAATCATCTGATGATGCTAACACGGTTAGCCGAAACGCACCCCAGTGTTTAAAAGTAAAGTGTTTTAGTATATTCTGGTGAATTAGTGTTTTATCAAACTAGTGGTTGCGTTCTACTTTTATCTCTCTGCCTAAGATGACCAATGCCAGAAAATGTGAAGATCACAGATTTATCAGCCTGATGAGCCATACTCTAAAAATATTTCTGAAAATCATGCACCAGAGAATTTACAAAAAATGTGAAAAGGACATAAGCGATTCACAAATAATGGGGTTCATGCAAGGGTTAGGTACAAGGGAAGCGATAGCAACAGAGGTGCTTGTCCAGAACTGCTACGATCAGAAGGATGTGCGCCTGTGTTTCATAGACTACGAAAAGACATTACACCGTAATACTACGAAAAGGCATTATACCGCGTACAACACCACAAATTAATGCAGCTACTGAAAAGGTTCGATATATATATAGGCCAAAAAGACATTCCATACCATGTCCAATCACATACAAGTTAAAGGGGGGTGCGACAGGGTTACGTGCTGTCTCCACTCCTATTCAATTTGTACTCAAAAGCTATTTTCCAAGAGGCTCTAGAGGACGTGAAAATGGGAGTCAAAGTTAATGGAGTGTGGATTAATAATATCCGCTCGCCGACGATACGTTCTTGTTTGCAGATAATATACACGACCTACAACAACTGGTCAACAAGGTAGGAGAACAGAGCAAAGCAATGGGTTTAAACATGAACATCAAGAAAACCAAATATATGATAATATCCAGAAATCCAGATGTGTTTAAAAACTCCATTATAACATTTAATACAAGGCCCATAGAAAAGGTAGATAAATTTAAGTACTTGGGCATGTGGCTCTCCGAAGATCAGACAAGGAAATTAAGTGTCGTATCGAACATTCTCGGCAGACATCCTTGAGGTTTCGAAAAGTACATTTCATCAGATTTTAGGATTCGTAAACTGTTACGTGTGGTCGGTGCTCCTTTATGATTAGGGAAGAAGAAGAGTTATGGAAGGTTGGACATTGAAAGCAGCTGCCATTAATAAACTAAAGGCTTTCGAGATGCGGCTATATCGCAGAATTCTGGAGATACCTTGGCCGGCTAGGTTAACAAATGAAGAAGTTCTGAGACGTGTTAACGAACAGCGCGAATTGTTTGAATTCATTAAGAAGAAGAAAAAACGAATACCTGGGGCACATAATGCGAAACCCCAAATATCAATTCTTGCATCTGTTAATCGAAGGCAAGATTGAAGGCCGGAGGGGTATTGGAAGGAAGAGAATGTCTTGGCTGAGGAATGTTAGACAGTGGACAGGCATACACGATGTAAAGTCCTTAATAAACACCGTCAGGAACAGAGATGCGATGGAAAATGTTATCGCAAATATCCATTAATGGATTTGCACTAGAAGAACTGTTTTATTTTTGCTCTTGTCGCACCAAAGATTAAACATTAAGATTAGTTAAAGAGAGTGATTTTCGGAGTCATTCATGGAACACAGGGTATAGAGTAGACTTTTAAATGACTTTTAACAATGTAAAAATTATAAAGAAAAAATGGATAGCCATTAAATGAAAAATAAAAAGGTTTTTTATTCCAATCTAACCAAATAAATGCATTGTTCAAGCATTTGTAGAGTTAATATTGTACGGCTACCGCTTCTTTAATTTTTTCCCAGAACACTAATACATACCATAAATCTTAGTAAAAATTTAAAAAAATATATTTTATATACAGAAATTGAGAAGCTAGTTTTTGTTTGGATCATATATGCAGTGGTGTTTCAAAAAAAAATAACTTTTTAAAAAAGAGTGTTCTTTATTATAGAAAGTATGGATGCCGGACGCAGTGTTCCAGGGGTTATTCTTGACCACTCGCATCTTTAAATATCACTTGCATCTCCGAGAAAGCCATGTAACAATTAACAATACATGTAAATGCGTATACGCAAAATGCGAACGATGTCAAGAATAGCACCGCAGGACCCTGTCTATACACGGTATAAAGCAAAAACAGATTTGTCTAAAAGTAAATATTTTTAAATTTCACATTATACTAAAGTCTATCAATAATTTATTAATGAAAATTAACAATATTTTCTAAGTGAAATAAAAATTTAAAGAAATTGAAAAGGGCCTTGTGCCTCTTTGGAGAGCAAAATTTTAATCAATAGATAATTAACAAATCAAAAATAAATATTCATATTAACCAATTATTTGTAATATTTAATATTTTCTATATACTAAAAACGAGAAGAAGAAATCACTTTTTTCCAACCTTACAAAATGATATATTGCCAATAACCTTCTTTGTCGTAGAAGGAGTTTTGCAATTAATCTACGCATTCTTTTTTGTTTAAACTAGGAATTACCGGTTGGTGAGTAGCACACACCAACACGCCGTTAAAATTAGCGGCATTGAAAGAAATTATGTCATCGCTTTTCAATAACAATCCTCCTTTAAACTCTGTGCGAGTGAAAGTAAATCGTAACTGGTCGTCGTCGTCTACTCGATTTCTTTCAGAAGAATTTCAAGAACACGCTAAACGACGCTAATTCCGTAAATACGTCTGATATAACTGTTACAAACGTCGTTATTGCAGTTTATTTTTAAGCATGCGTCTACATAAATCAGTATCGCTTGTGGATCATGATTATCATAACTTTAGCTGATGCTATATGCTAATAAACGACTGTCTTTCTGTTTTTACTTATCATGTCTGCTGTGAATTTTGGTGAACTGACTATCTCTGCCCTGGGGCGCTATTCTGTACAATCGTCGGTATCAGTAAGTTACCGACAGCTCTCGATACGTATTTGTATACAGTAAAAATGTGTTAATTGTTGTTGTCATAGTTACCGATTGGTCCTATGGCAGATATCGCAAATTTGTACCGACGAACATCGGTATCTCTACCGTGCCCTTGTTAACCTCACGGTAGAGATACCGAGAGTCGTCGGTACAAATTTGCTATATGACCTATTAATACCGATAGCTGTCGGTAACTTGCCGATACCGACGATTGTACAGAATAGCGCCCCTGGTAAACTTCTCCACCGTTCTCGATTCTAGAGATTTGTTGGCCACCCATCAAAAATAAAAAAAATGTAGTCTCAATTGTCCTTTTTTAATAGCGTGTATAATTTCAAACTTTTTACCCATTCATTAATAACATTCCAAGTCTCTTTTCCATTTATACAGTAAGACTTATTATCAAACTTTTATGTTAGCTATATTATGGGTTAATCATAGTCAGTAGTTCTCATAAGCCAGACGTATACACCTAAAAACATGACGCTAATCGATGAGTTTAAGCAGATTAGTTATTGGGCCGTTCGGATTCGGCGATAAACTTAGGTCTCGTGTACTTGTGAAACACTGATGACACACATCATAAGTACATGCGAGAGGTAGCCGACGCTCTGTATAGAGTATGGCACTGTAAGAAGAAGAAGAAGAAGAACGTCAATAGATGCAACAGCCACAAGGTATACTTAGGCTTCAACAACAATTTAATATAATTCTACCAGGCAGGCAGGCACGGCTAGATGATCAAGTTGAGGCAACCTGGTATACAGATAGCTCAAGAACAGAGCGCAGGAGATGACGTAATAGGACCGATACATGGAACAGCTTTCCCCGTAAACCTATCCAAGGATGTCATAATTTTCCAAGCGGAAATAAACGGCAATCCAATATTCTGTGAAAGAAATATAGCTCCTAAAGGTATTCAGTTTAACAGAAGTTAATACTAGACTAGTGTGGGAGTGTGTGCCTGCTCTAAATGCATTTAGCAATGTGACGTTAGCCTAAGTATCGGCATACGAAGGTCACTGAAGCGACGAAAAGACAGGTGAAATGCCAAAGGCCAAACAAGAATCATCAATGCCATTCATAGGTCCAGAATCTTTCTGTGGTGATGCAAAAGCAATTAATACAAGAAGAGTTACAAAACAGTGTGTCTAACAAATTTCTAGATTGTTCTAGAGTAAAAAAATCTAGATTGTTCATAGAATAAGTCAATAGACACTTCATAAATCTATTTTAATCTAATGTTATAGTTAAAGTGTTTCCTTCGTTATATTATAGCTTATAGAGACAGCATACAACCTATCCGCATATCTGATTATTTGAATGACATTTGAATGAAAAATCGTAGTTCTACTAAAATAACTACGAATATTATTTTTTGGTTTATAAATGTCCTGTTCGGAGTCCTGTCGGATAAATGTCCTGTTCGGAGCGATAAAATCTGTTAGTGTGTCG
The DNA here is from genome assembly GCF_002938485.1 of Sitophilus oryzae. NCBI lineage: Eukaryota > Metazoa > Arthropoda > Insecta > Coleoptera > Curculionidae > Sitophilus > Sitophilus oryzae. The sequence continues at coordinate 3,412,463 of NW_022147434.1, read as the reverse complement.
ATGTATATGTATCCGTGTATTTGTAATGTTTACTGATGACCAAACATCACAAGTACCTTTGATAGGTCTCCTACGGTCTGAACCAGAGATGGAACTATCAAAAGAAGTTTACACACTATACCAAATTTAAAAATTCTCCAAATTATAAAATATAAAAATGTCTCCAAATTATAAAATACCAGAAAACGTGACCAAAATTAAGAAAAATGATGCATCAGACCTTTTTTTCTTATAATGAATTTAGTGGTTGACTAAAAGCTTTTGACAACGTTTTTTTTCTCTAGATCTAATATATATTTTTTTTGGTAAATGATGAAGCAGTTCTATTTACTGAAGATGTTCTTAATGAAATACTAATCTGTTTCAGTAATATTTATCCTTTTGATTGGTTTAAGTCTAAGATTTATCTCAACTATAGATTTTTTAATTAAAATATCTACTTTGGTAAGGTAAGAAACGAAAACACAGAAGCAGGTGATTTCGTGAGTCACCTGTAAAAGCGTATAAAATGAAAAAAAAAGAACATATGTAGATACTTATACCGATATCGTCGAATCTCGTGAATTTATAGCTTCACTATCCCTTTCATGTTACAATAACGAACGCATTTGCGTAACGGTGTTTGTATGAAGAAACGCGGCGATGAAGATTTTAGGACCATGTTCCCAGCGACGTTAGTAAACATAGAGGGGCACTAATACATGAATTGGTTTGTAATCAATTGCAAAATCGTTATATTAAAGTGAGATTAAAATCCTACAGCGAATTGCCTGAAAACACTTGATTGTTTCTCCACTTAATTTACACATGATTTAATATTTTAAATAATACTAATTATTAGATGCCTCATTCATCATTTATATAATACGAATTGTTATACCGGGTGCGTCTCAAAAGTGGCTTATCCCTATAACTTTTTTATTTTTTCAGTTAAAAAACGAAATTTGGTATGTTAGTATATGACATAAATTAGGATTGATTGACGTATTCACTTGTTTTTAATAACTTCCTGTTTCACCGGGAATGACTACAACTTTTGATTTTTAAATGGCACCCTCTGTAGTTTTTTACTTTATTCGATAGAAAACGACATCCTGAATAGAATGACATATCATATGTCAATTTTGACATTTTTGCATATGGTTTATTTGAAATTATACCTTGCAGTTTGTAACGACAATTTGACTCGAAATACCAAGTGTGCGGTATCAAGTTATTCGTAAAAAAATGCTTTTTCCAAATATGCTAATAAGCCAACTTCGTTCCATTTGAAAAAATTGAGATATGATTACTAACTGGCCAGGACAAGACACTAAAAATATTAGACGATCAAGTTTATTTTTCCAAGGCACCTTGATTAAAAATTGGTGTTTTTAATATAGCCATGGCACTGTAAATTGAGTTTTAAAATACGATTTTTTTACGATACGTAAATAATTTCTCTCGAGGTTCCGTCTTTGTCTGCTCGTATAGAGAGCATCTGAAGAACACGTGCTCCGCATCTTCGGTTACCACGCGGCAATGGTGACAGTTCGGGGAGTAACTTCTCTTGAATCTGTGCAAGTATGCTCGAAAGCATCTATACCCAGTCAAGAGTTGGGTGATGTCTAAGTCTCTGCATCTAACTGCGCATAAATCGTCATATGACTATGTGATAAACCCAAAAGCAAAGAGTTAATAAACAAAAGCGATAGAATAGGGCCCAGTACTGAGCTCTTGGGCATCCCCACGTCAATCTGGAGATTGCCCGAATGGGCCAGTACCGACTCTAACTTCTACATACTGTATTCGATGCGTCAAAAGGGATGCTAACTATTCCAAGACAACACCCCTTATACCATTGGACTCTATTTTGTCTAAAACAGAATCATGTCCGACACAGTCCTGCTGAGAACTGCTAAAGCGCAGAATATCCCGACAGGGCAATCACTTCTGACAAAAATGACAAAACAGCTGATGTAGTGGATCTAACCAATACAAAAACATACTAAGTTGCTTTCCTATTTTTTTTTTCTTTTTTTTTCAATAATATTAAACACTGCGACCTGTAAGGCATATCGCAGGGTCTGCGGCAAAGATTCATTCCTTTTCACCACCGGTCAGATCTGATTCGAAAAAGGAATGTACATAACGATCGTTATGATTTATTTTAGAACCTGTAGTATAACAACCCAGTGTCGTTCACCAAAGTTGAAGAGGTAAGATTTTGACCAAATGTATAACAAGCACTTTAAATGAAATAAAGGAACTTACGCTGTGTTAAAAATATTTTTTTTATTGTGACCTACCTCGGTTGCGCTTGACAGAAGCAATATTTGGCAAATTTGAGGAGAATATGTTATGTAAATCAAACATTAAATTTGTAAATAGTCCTACTTATTTCATTAAATGAAATGTAAGGAGTGCGTACTCTGCCTGGAATTCGCAAGAAAAAGAGCACGGCAGAGAAAACCTTGATCACTATTCCAACGAATCCAATTATGCTATTCTGAACTTTATTAAGAGAAATATTAATAATACAGAAACTGCCCGAACACATGCCACATTTATTACTTTCAAAACTGAAGAGTTTTTGTTAGTTTAGCAGGTCCCCACGCGCAGGTACTAAGGCCTCTGGTTTCGAGACTCGGTGCTAAAGTTGAAGATTTGGTGCAAATATCTTTAGATTATGAGTTATTTTATTTTTAAGTTTTGATTGCTCATTTGTTTGGTAAGATATTCGCCCAGTCACGGTCGAAAAATGTTACACTCAAGAAGGCCGTTATTGTCACACTGAACCGAAAACATCGGCACGAATGGACAGTAAACGATTTTATTTAGATTACTTTTAAACTGAAATTATATATATAGCGGGGGTCCTACAGCTTCTGCCGCATCCTTCATTTTGACCTCCATATTGCTCGATTTTGCCATTCTTCCTGGTTGTCTCTCATATACTGGTCTACTCCATCTAACCACGTAGTTGTAGGTCTTCCTCTTTTCTTTCTGCTTTGGGGACGATACTCCATTGTCCTTTTTGGCCATCTTTCCCCTCCCATTCTTTTTACGTGCCCATACCATAGTAGCTGTATCGATTCGATGTTGTCGGAGCTGGTATATATTCGCCTTGTTCTTTGCCTGATCTTCTCATTTCTAATGTGTTCCATCCTTGATATGCGACATGCTCTTCTGAGAAAGTCCATCTCCACTGACTCGACTATCCTTCTTTCTTTTGCTGTAAATTGCTAGCATTCGACACCGTATGTTAAAATTGGCTCTACGATTGCTTTGTAAATCCTTATTCTTTGTTCTTCTTCAATCTTTGTGTGGATGGATGTTTTATTTGACCACAGGAGAGGGTTTAAAAGACCGATTACTTTCTTACCTTGTTGAAGCTTTCTTACCTCTACTATGTATATCTTCCTTGGAGTTCCATTCTTCAGATATAATACTTCCTAAATATTTATATTCGCTACACCTTTTAATTTCACGTATGTGTAGTTCAGGATCTTCAGTTTGTTCTTCTCCTACTTTCAGGTATTCGGTTTTTGTGAGGTTGATATTGAGTCCCCATCTATCGTATTCTTCCTCAAGTTTCCTGAACATATAGTCGGCATCCTCCTCACAACCTGCAACAATAACTTGGTCGTCTGCAAAGAACAAGGTCGATAGACAGTGGTTGTCAATCTCTATTCCCATAGCTCTACTCTTCCTTCTCCAGTTTTTCAATGCCTCCTGGATATATATTTTAAATAAGGTAGGTGATAAACTGCATCCCTGTCTAAGTTTTTTAGATGTCAGGAAGGATTCCGAATCTATAAATACCAGATGCGTGTCCAAATTTCGAGCTTAACCAGATTAAACTGAAATTATTCACAGCATAATCTATTCCCATCAAATACATACACATGTTATATAATATAATTATCAGATGAAATAAATGAGGAAAGCTTTAGCACAGTATATTACAACACAAAAATAAAATATCTGCTTTAGTTAACTTTACTTAAATAAGGAAGAAACATTTAACCGCAAATGAACTGCTAATGCTTAGCAGGAATAAATTGCGGATTCCAACAGGCCTCTTGACAGGACACATGGCTGTCAAATGTTACCTGAACAAGCTCAACCTGTATCAAGGAAGTCTTTGCTGCAGACTCTGTGATAAAGATCCTGAAACAGCGGAGCACATAATACTCGTATGTCACTGCGAGGCTCTGGATCTAGAACCGGAGAAACTATGCTCCCATCCTATCAAGGATCTGCATAAGTTAGTGCAGGGCACAGGGATAAGAATGGGTGCAGATATAGAAAGGGAACAAACACAATAGGCCTCACAGATCGCAGTGTTTCCCGCAGAGGACGGCCCCTTATTGTGAAAAACAAAGAAACATTTACTTTACCTTTAATATCATTTTTTGTTATAATAACCAAAATATGCAAAACAAAATAACATCACTGCGTCTCGAACGGCCTGTAAACTATTGTAGGTATTGCTATTGCTGTAGGTATACCCATAAAATAATAAATACAAGAAGAAGTGTCAAGTCAATGTTAAATTATGGAAACAGCGTGGCTGCCTGGGTAACTAATTTTCACATATGGCGGCTGGGACATTTGACATGACATAGACATGACAATTTCAATTTTATGAAATTTATTTCCGTTTCCGGTTTTTAATGGCGGGCTGTTCAGGAGGTTTAAATGAGGGTTAATATACTTTTTACTCTTTCTAGTAGTAAATAATACAACAAAATTACTCAAAAATATTTATTTGGAATTTAGAACAATGTAAATATGCAAATCAACACAATTAAAGAGCTATAAACCAATAAACTACTGTATCAATATCAAATATTTAAATAATATCAGAGATGCTGTGTTAAAGTGAATTAGTAAAGTAACAGTGCATTGACTTACAGAAATTTGAAGATAAATAAATGTTTTCACAGCTTCACGGGCATAAAACTGAATAACTGGAAGCAGGAAAAAGGCAACCGGAACCCACACAAAACCTGGAATCAAAAAAAATATGTAAAAACATAAATATAGGTACCTACATAAGACTTTTGTGAATTAAATCAAACAGGACTTGAATGAAAATAAAATGAATAAAAAATATGATACATATACATCTAATACCTCATTTGTATTTTAAAAATAATCTACATACATAGATTTATAGCATTATTGCTATGAAAATACATAATAGGTACCTATGTGATATGTAATTACGCATTTCTGTTCATCTTGTAGAAAATTAATGTAGGCTAATAATAGTTCAATAATCATAATTTACCTTGTATAACTTGCTTTAAAATCACCGATCAGTCTTTAAAGAAGAGATACGGAAAAATCCTTGGCAAAGAATATCCCAAGATCCTTGGGTTTAAAGCTTAAAAAATATAAAAACAGTTAATATATTACCTATTTTTACCTATAATATGGCCCATACCTGCTACACGCAGAAACGTCGATTTCATCATTTTCTTCATGTAATTAATATCATATATTCTTTATTAGAGTGTTAACAAGGAACTTTATATCAAAAAACATCTTTGTACTCATAAATTTCAGCCGAAATATCAGAAACAAACTTCCAATCAAATCTAAACGGCAAAAATTAAAATGGCGCCCGACCTTGCCAGAGGCCTCGGGAGCTGCCGCTGACACACAGACAAAAGACAAAAGAACAGGACGCCGACGTGCATAAAAATGTTACGTAGCAGAAATTGACAGAAATCATATAGAAATATTCAGATTTTTGTCTAGGACAGTCTAGAAGGCCATGCTTTCTGCCTGGGTAGAACCGCGCCACAACTGTTTCCAATTTTCCGGTTTACTGTCACCCCCCTGGGTATACCTATTACCTAACACCTATCATATCTGTTCATTGTCTGATTTTCCTCTCCCTAGTTTGCGAATAATATTTTAAAAATCAATAATTATTTATGTATACCTACAGAGGGTTTAAAAAATAAATGTAGTGAATTTAAAGAAATATATTAATTTTTAAATAGGCCCGTCTGAAACCCCTCTATGCTTACTTATTTTACTGAGACCGGGTCTCATCATCGGCGATCGGCTTATCTTAGTCTTGTTTCTTATTTTTCTCCTTAACCTACATTACCAGATTATTTCGTACGGTTTTAATGATATCGTACCTTAAATTTGCTTTTTTAATGGCCAATCGATGCTACTGTAGCCGCCGTAAATCAAAAAAAGTGCGCGCCATAGTTGGCATTTGAAAATGGCAATTACTTCTTATTTATTAGTTTAATGGACTGATTAAGATATGCTATATATTTAATTGTACGTAATGTCTATACTTTTCAAGCGGGTTTATTACAGTAATCTTCTTGCATTAACGCTAATAAAGCACTTAAAAAATAATACTTATGTTATTGTGTAACTAATAGTAAAATACTCCTAGACAAGAAAATAACATTTTACATTTGAAGTTCAAAATTTGATGTTCAAATATAGTAATTAATTAAGTTGAGATACACATAACAACTACAGTTGTTGCTTAAGTGGATAGCATACTCTAGAGTGAAAAATGAGCCATTATTTAGAAGGAGATTCTGTACATGAGCCATATTTAGAAGCATATTATTCTCTCTGTAGCGCCGAGCGATATTTATTAGGCCTGGGGCGCTATTTTGTACAGTTATTTTGTAAGTTACGACAGCTCTCAGTACGTGCGATCAATGAGCGTCATGTTAAGGTAGTATTTTTACATAGTGAAAATGTGTTAATTGTTGTTGTCATAGTTATCGATCGGTCATAGGGCAGGGGCGCTATTCTGTACAATCGTTGGTATCGGTAAGTTACCGACAGCTATCGGTACGTATTTGTATAATATAGTAAAAATGTGTTAATTGTTGTTGTCATAGTTATCGATCGGCCCTATGGTAAAAATCGCACATTTGTACCGACGAGGATCGGTATCTCTGCCGTGCCCTTGTAAAGTTAAGCCCACGGTAGACATACAGATAGTCGTCGGTACAAATTTGCTATATGCTCTATTAATGACAGGTGGTTAAACTATGACAACAACAATTAACACGTCGCTCATTGGCCGTACGTACCGATAGCTGTCGGTAACTTACCGATACCGTGATACCGACAATAATTGTCGATGCCGTGTACAGAATAGCGCTCTTGGCGGTACAAGGTCCACAAAGGTTTTTAAAACAATTCGTGCAAGGATAGCTTGAAAAGTTTTTGACTTAAAAATGATAAAACCTATTTTTCCACATAATCTCCATGCAAACTTTCACACTTTAGTAGGTACTTCCACATCATCCATCCGTCCAAATAGTAGATAGTAGTTAAAATCTTTGTCACCAAAATAGTTTGTTATAACATGTTATAACATGTTATGTTTGTTATGTTTGGTTTATACACCAAATATGATGTTTCGTCGCTAACACCAAAAATGTTAGATCCAAAGTCCTCCCCCTCCCTCCTGTAACTAATTCTTGAACAATTACAAGAAATACACACAACTTAACTTAATTTTATTTTCTTTTATTTTATTTGTAATTATAATGAATTTCACATTTATTAATTATTAATTTCACACGATTTTATTGCAACTATATTATGCGCTATTTAACTTAAATTTCTATACAGGGTCCGGCAATAGCACGTCGGGCATCTGTAGTTCCTAGAGTAAAAAACATAGGAATTTTGTTTAAGTGCAAACTTACTAAGCATCGAAAATAGAAGTCATAGTGGTCCCCCCTTTTCAAAAATATAGAAACAAATTAAGCAGATATAGTTGCAAAAATAATCTTGGCCGGACAAAAATAAATAAGGCCAGACATTTTGCTTAGACAATTTTTCGAAACCAATGTCTTATATGTCCACATAAATCAATATTGAAGTGAATGTAAAAAAAATAATATGAAAAAAAATTGTATTTCTCTCTTTCTGAACTTGAATTTGCACAGCTTGTGGTAATTATATTCATAGAGAAATCACGTTAAATATTATCTATGCTCTGTTTTTTTTCTCAGGTAAGATTTCGACAGACGATGACAGAAGAAAAGCAGATGACGTCCCTTACCAATCTATTTATTTTACTACCTAATACTCGCTGCTAACCTAATACTCGCTGCCCAGGCAGAAAGTCTTATACACCAATAAAGTTACCATCAATAAAGTTCGTATACCATCTCGTCGTAGATAAGTGCATCTCGAATATGGTAGAAGGATCGTACTAAACACATACTAAAAACTGGAGTATCTGTAAAATATCGACATGACACGATAGGTAAATAATGGATTTTAGTACTGCAGAAAAATAATATCAAAAGGTAGTGGTTTAAAAAAATTAAGATTAAAGTTAATTAATCAACCTTTAAGGTATAAAATTTGGTAAGTGTTATTATTAATAAAATAGTTTGTTTTATTTATTCCTGTAGAATATTAGAAATTTGTATTTGCCCATAAGTTATATGGATAAATATTATAATCGTAAATGCGGGAAGTTTCATAAAGCTTGAAAGTAAGAAAAAATATTTTTTTATATTTTTTTTTGGTATGTGGTGTCTTGTTCTTGTTTGTTCTGTATTAACACATACCGTTTTTTATTAAATAAAATAACTCGATTACATTTTTTCAGTTTTATACAGTTTTTTTCACAATATTTTGAAGTCAAGGATCTTCTCGTTGGACAGACTTATAGCAATTCCTTGTACTTTATAATATTAATAGTCTAAGAGCTGGCTACATAAACAACCTTATCATCGTTACATGGTTAATTTTTCATGTGAAGTATCCTTTTGCGTAGTCATTATGAAATAGTCATGTCTGCCAACGCGATCCCGTGGCTGAAAGCGGGGGCGGCCAACCGAAAGGGTGAAATTTTGACACTAAAAATATTACAAGGTACACGAGTTATAACTGGGAAAATAGCTAGCTAGAAAATATTTATTATTAAGAAACGTGGAAAATTGTTGGTAGATATTTTTCTAGTCGCTAAAATGCAGGCAGACAACGCGAAAGAGGCATAAAATTAAAAAAAATTATGGCATACATGCATGCCGATTGGTGGAATCTCATATTTATTTATTTAAAAAGCCGCATCGCGGCTAAAACAGCGGCAGACAGTTATCAAAAGCGCGATATTACTCTAGCGCTTTCAGGGAACGCTTGCCGCCTCATCCATTTAAAAATAGATAAATCATGTATACGATTATGTTATAAATATATATTTTTTGTTATTTCAACAGATATCATACATTTACTATTCTGTCTCACTATTTGTATTTTGTATCTGACTCATCGTACTACAGATCCTCGCTCTCGCAAACGAGTCTTCCTCTGAGTCCATATCTGCACCGTAAAATTTATAGAATTGTAGACTTACCTACATGTATTATTTCAATTCATAACGCCGCGAGCGTTTCTTGAAAACGCTTATATGTACAGGGTGAGTCTTAAATAAGTGCAAATACTTTTAAGGGTGATATATTTCGACCCCAGTAACACGTCAATGAGTTTTTTTTTCGCAAAAAAATGTTGAAAATCGTGCATTTTTTTAAATTTTCCTGTAGGTATATTTTAAAAAACTCGAGAGAAAACTTTTAAAAACTGTCTGTTCACCGCAAATTTACTGACGGTATAATTATTGCTTAACCTACCATGCTTACGGCTTTACTCTATGGTTACGACACTAAAAGAATGGATGCAAATATAGAAAAAAAGAACAGGTGGCCCATAAATTTATTTAAAAATAACTCAATTTCTTTTTAAATTTTCAAACTTGAATAACTCGGTTATTTTTGACTTATTTGGAAAACGGCAAAGAGAAAATATGTTTCTTTTGTCGAGATCTGCCAGCTCTAAATATGCACTTATTCAAGACTCACCCTGTAGAGTAATATCGCGGTTTTGATAACTGTCTACCGCTGATTAAGCCACGATTTTTTTGTCTGCCCTTTGCATACGGCTTTTTAAATAAATAAACATGACATTAATTCCGCCAATCGGCATGCATGCGATGATTTTTTTTGGTCAACATTTTATGCCTCTTTCGCGTTGTCTGCCGGACTTTTAGCCTACGGGAAAAATATCTGTCAACAATTTTTCGCGTTTCTTAATAATAAATAAGAGCTTTTGGCAAATATAACGCATGTACCTTATAATATTTTTAGTGTCAAAATTTCACTCTTTCGATTGACCGCCCCCGCTTTATACCCCGGGATCGCACTGGGAGACATGACTATTTCATAATGGCTACACGAAAGGATGCTTCGCAAGAAAAATTAGCCATGTAACGATGATAAGGTTTTTTATGTAGCCAGCTCTCCGTCTATAAGGTTAGGTTACAATACTTATTTACATATATTAGTCACCACATAAAGGTATTTAAAATAATAGAATTTTAACGAAACTGCAATAAATATGTATAATTTCTTGAATCTTCATGATTGCGACATTCGCTTGTAACTTATTATACTCCTACTTTTATAACCGAAGAAGAATCTAACAGTTGTAGGTACTTACCTATTGCGGAATATTGCATGCGAGATGGTAATTCGATTGACACGGATCATTGATTTTATTTCAATATTTTTTATTTTAAACTAAATAGGAAAGGCTTGTACAGTTTACTAGCGAAGTTCATCGTAAAATATTTTGCTGTCCATGTATAGTAAAAACTTGAACTGACTCTTCTTAACGCATATTATACAGGGTAGTGCCACTCATACAATATCATTTATCAGAATGTAAATGTTATATCGTACCCTAGATTTAATCAGATTACATTATAAAATTATTTAGATCTCTACAACCGGGTTATACATACCTATATTTCATATCAATTAAACTTTTAGTTACGTAATGGAAGGCGCGATTTTTAAATTCATTATTGCCAATCATGGATATATTCGGCGCCGTGCTGACGAACTATAATTAAAATTTTGCGCTAGAGATTCAGATGGTAGCTGTACTGTCAAAAATGTCAAGTTGCTGCATGTAATTATTTATTTCCTGATATTGTCATTCGTTTTGACACTTTAGTTTTGTATTACGAGTATTTGGTTTAAATAAATAGTGTTGTGATACTTTAAACTTGAAAAAGTAAAAAAACTCATCGCAACTTTATTAGAATATTTTGAACGGGAAAGCAGTAGTAATGGCCCTTTATGTCCTTTAAGTGCTGTTAAAAAGGTGATTTCTTTATGTAAATAATAACTGTTTATATTGTATTTATAATTAATAACTTATTTTTGTTTCCTAAAATATTTTGATTAAAAGAAAATATATAAAAGTGGGCAACGCTGTGCCCGTCAAGCTTAATCACGTGACTAAAAGCTTATTTGGTATGAACTGTATATTAAGTTGTTATTTCAATGGAACAATCTATGTATTAATTGGTTTTCAGCTTAACAAGCTTAATATTTAAATAAAGCAGTGCACGATAAGTCAGTGCTCACGTGACGCGCGCTTATAGCTTATTTATAAAAAAATAATTGATCTCTACTGCAAATCAGTAAGAAAAGCTTTTTTATTATTGACATTTTAAGAAAAATGCATTATTCATGAAAATTTTTGCTTGTTCTAAAATGTTTAATTCCGTTATACTTTTTCAAATTTCCATACGATTTGAGAGAATATTAAAAAAATATGAAAATACCGGGTGCGTCTCAAAAGTGGCTCACCCCTATAACTTTTTTATTATTTCAGATAAAAAGACGAGATTTAGTAGATTAGTATATGACATAAATTAGGACTGATTGACGTATTCAATTGTTTTTGGTCACTTCCTGCTTCACCGGAAATAACTACAACTTTTGATTTTTAAATGACACCCTCGGTATTTTTTTACTTTATTCGATAGAAAATGACACTCTGAATCGAATGACATATCATACGTTAACTTCTGACATTTCACTCAAAAATAAATTGTATTTTAAATTCCAATCTAGAGTACCATGATTGTGTTAAAAAGACTTATTTTTAATCAAGGAGCCTTGGAAAAATAGATTTGATCGTCTAATGTTTTTAGTGTCTCGTTTATCGTCTCTGGCCGGTTAAAATATACCAAAATCGTATTTTTAATCATATCTCAATTGTCGTTATGAACCGCAGGTTACAATTTCAAATAAACCATATGCGAAAATTTCAAAAGTTGACATATGATGTCAATGATATGTCATTCTATTCAGAGTGTCATATTCTATCGAATAAAGTAAAAAAATACCAAAGGTGCCATTTTAAAATCAAAAGTTGTAGTCATTATGTCATATATCTACTAACATACCAAATCTCGTTTTATCTGAAAAAATAAAAAAGTTATAAAAGTTATATATATTTATATATATATATATATATATATATATATATATATATATATATATATATATATATATATATATATATATATATATATATATATATATATATATATATATATATATATATATATAATATATATATATATATATATATATATATATATATATATATATATATATATATATATATATATATATATATATATATATATATATATATATTATATCAACTTTTCATTGTCATCATATTGTCATAATCTTATTTCCATTGTGTAACGGCGCCTGTTTTTTGCGTTTTTTAATTTAAAAATTGTATTGTCCCCGAATTATATTTTCATATGCAAGTAAAGTATTCGGTTGTTCTTTTATTTATAGCCACATGCTTAGTTTCTGGTTAGATTTCCTAAGAATATTGATATTCGTGCGGAGTGGCTAAATGTATTTTAACATTGAAAATGTTTCTGTTATCCTATATAAGGGAGCCCAAATCGAATTAAAATGCTACATTTGCCACACCATGACGTCATCACGCGTATACGTATAGGAAATCTCGGTGCGGCGGCGGCAGTCGGACATCGCTAATTGTTTATTGATATATCTTTATTAGTTTAAAAGCAAAAAAGATGGGGTTTGCTTTGTTACCTTGTCAAGACATAAGCGAAACTTATGAATTGTTTCTTTTTTTCATTTAGGCCTTCGTTTTTCGTTAAATAAAAGTTATATTTAAAAAAGTCCATTTTTAAACCAAATTTTCGCATGATTGAAATGAGTTATTCATGTTTTAAGTTTTTTTCGGTCATAAGCGCTAATGGAAATGTTTTTTTGTAAATAATTATAAAAAATTATTCCCTACGAAGACTTTATTTTGTACTGGATCAAAAAATAAGTATTTGTTTTCTCTATACAGTGGTATTAATATATCGATTTTTAATGATAGTGCCCTTTTTCCCGGTCTAATTTTGTACTACTTTTGGAATAAGGGTCCCCATATCGCGTACTTGTACTTCGTTCCCTGAAAAATTCAGCTTGTGACACCGAAGTGGGATACATATATAAAAATTCAAAGGGTTTTTTTGTTACATCCATCCCGCCGAAACCGCCTCACCAATCTTGATGATTCTTTTTTTAAATGAAAGATATATATGTCTAGATCTGTTATGAAGTATTATTATATCGTTTAATCGGTATTTCTTTATGTAAAACGAATAAATATTAAAACACACCTGAAAAACACCTACACAAAATACCTCCAGAAATCAATTATTTGTCATTGTCAATGGTGTGTCAGTTAGATTATAGAAATTATATATCAAGTTTTTAGATATTTTAGGGGTCAGTTCATACCACTAGCTTTAGATACATCAATATTAACACAAAGGTTCGTTTACAGGACATTAGTGATTAGTGAATTAGTTATGCAAAGCGATTTTAGAAAATTCATCCTCTTATGCCGGGTCCAGACCAAGATGACAAAAAATAAACACGATTTTGAGACAAAAACAAGACAAACTTGTCACAAAAAATGGAAACTTCTGACAAGACAAACTTGAGACAAATTGTCCACACCGCAATGACAAAAGTACAAAAAAGTCAAAAGTTTAGTTATTGCGAATGAGTTTTATTAACCATGTGTGATTTCACTGGTCTCCTACTGTTGGCAGCACACGCCATCCACACTGCGCCGACAACTTGTCGCAAAATATACGGACAAAACATAGACACTTTGATCTTTACCGACTCGAGACGGGACATTGAAAAGTCTCCAAATTTTGAAACAAAACAAAAAAGGAGACAAAAATGTAGCAAAAATGTATTGGATTTGTCACAACTTTGTCATGAAACATGAATGTTTCTGTCTTGTCACTGTTTTGTCTGCTTGGTCTGGACCCGGCATTAGAGTGTAAAATTATGTCGAACGATTTGTTGTATGAAAATCATTTACTAGAAGAATGAAATTCTACAGAAAGAAGAATAAGAAGAGATTTTTGAAATTCATCAATCAAATGGGTAAAGTTAGTAAAAAATTATATAAACCTTCGTGACCTCTGGATTATACACATAAAAATTTGCACAAAGGATCATTTAAAAGACATAAGTTAATTATTTGGACATAGGAATTTATGAAATTCATACCCTTAGGGAGTAGAATAGGGAATGAAAGTTTGCTGTACGAAAATGCATTACTATAACATCTAGAAGTATAACATATTATACAAGGGTTTATTTAGTGACATCATAATATGAACGAAATATTTCTTCTTCAAATCATCCTTCTAGGAATAAAAAATAACATAAAGAGAGTATTAGTGCTCTGGAAAAGTAAAATAAAATCAGGGGAGTATATCAAGAAAAACGACAATTATATGTCAAAGCTATTTATTTTAGTATACATTTTATATGGGACCATAGGTAGGGTTCTATCCATAGAGGGTAAATGTCATTTTACTATTTATTATTTTCGAGAGATTTTCTTTTTTGAGATTTTGCAAAATTTCGACTTTGGTTCGAGTTCTAAAACACCCTATATATAATTATTAAGACATAAAAAGCCGTCACAGAAGAGCGCCATAAACTTCGTTATTTAACACATTCAGCCATAACATTCGTTATTTAAACATATGTATGTAATACACTCATATTAACACTAATCATATTTTTACGTTTTTATTCATCATTTTCAATGCCCCCCCGGTTGCATCTTTGTAAAGGACTGTGAATTTTTTTTATATAATTTAATTTTTGTGCCAGTAAATATTCAATTTATTCTTAAATTTTTAAAATTAATGTTCAAATTTGGCGCGCGGAAGATCGGTCCTCGACAAGGATAGATAGAGTAGAAGCACCGCATGTGCAACAAAAAAAGAAGATAAATGAAAGTCGTTGATATGTTTGCGACAGCTTCCATAGTGATTCACTTATCCACGTAAGTATATATGATCTAGGTTTAAAAATCAGTTTTACTCATTATTTCAAC
Source organism: Sitophilus oryzae (assembly GCF_002938485.1). Classification (NCBI taxonomy): domain Eukaryota; kingdom Metazoa; phylum Arthropoda; class Insecta; order Coleoptera; family Curculionidae; genus Sitophilus; species Sitophilus oryzae. Next base: position 3,397,196 of record NW_022147434.1, on the reverse strand, counting down.
ATCCCTTTGACAGATTTATCCTCCAATATATAGTCTGTCCAACGGCAAAATCCTTGAGAGTGATAGATGTGTCTGTCATTTTAATTTCAAAGTAGTTTATTTTATTTTACAAAGAAATAAGTTGGTACAATTGGAACGCATTTAAATTTTGAGTGAGAAGTGATTACTTCAAAATATTGTGAAAAAAAAACCGTATAAAACTGAAAAAATCTAATCTTGGTTAATTAACTTTAATCTTAATTTTTTCTGCTAGTACTAAATTGTATTATTTACCTATCGTGTGATGATATTTTACAGATACTCCAGTTTTTGGTACAATATACGAGATGGTAAACAACTTTATTTGTAGCTAATACAACTCTCTGGCCATAGTCTCTGGCAAACTATGTTTTTGGCGGTCTCTGGGCACCGAATATTAACTGTAAACTATGGTCTGGGTCAACACTTAATTTTCCCTAGAGTTTTCCTCCACTTAATTTTAAAAAACACGAAACATAAGTAACAACACAGTCCAAAATGCAAAATGCAAAATATTTATCATTTCTATTTGACACAAAATTATAACCTATAATTTGGCAAGAGTTTGACAACTCTCCAAAATCTTAAGTCCAGTTCATACACATCGGAGTCCGTTTGTCGTTCATCGGTTCATCGTTGCGTCAAACCAATAATATCGAAATATGATATATCGTTTTTGAAATAAACCAATAAAAATGATTAAAAACAACAAGAGACGACGCATGACGTATTTACTTATAAACCCATCCATAGTTACCTTAAAAAATATTAGAAACATTTTTAGTGAAATAAATGGATTGGTATGGAAGTCATCTGCTTTTTTTCTGTCATCGTCTGTCGATATCTTACCTGAGAAAAAAAAACTGAGTATATCAAATATAAATACCATAAAGAATATCCTAGGTGATAAAGGTGTCATGTCGCATACACCATCAATAATTTTTAGACGTGTTTTGTCAATTTACTCGAAACTTTAAAAAAGCGACATGACACCTTTATCCACTCATGTCTTCAATCATCGAAAAATGTGATACTTTAACAACAGCAAAAGATATATAACGTTTAGAAGTGATATTACTATAGAAAGTCCTTCTGATTTTTAGTACTTTCGGTTCAGTAACTCTGTAAGCAATATTAGTGTTTGTTAGTGTATGTAAACATAACAATTCTGTATTGGAATTGCCTTGATAACCGCAGAATGTTAAAATATTAACACTGATGAAGGCTTTTAGTCGAAACGTTTATTTTTTGAAGATTAAAGATCACGAAAAAGCAGCCTTATTTGTCCTATGACTTAATTTAGAGAAAGGAATAAAGCAGAACCTAATACAAGTGGCGCAACGGGGGGGGGGGCTAGGGGGGGGCTAGTAAGCTCAATAAGGGGTCTCCTCCAAATAAATACTCCAAAGCCTACTAGTTAAAAATGGGGAACTTTTAATAATTCTGTATTTCGAAGAGGCATACAACGAAATATTAAGTGTGCTATATTTTTGGAAAGGTAATTTTAAATTCTTTTCAGTTAATTAAAAATATACAGGGTGTCAAATAAAAAATCAAATTTTCTGTTAATAACTCTTAAATTATTAATTTAAAAAAAATATACTTCATACCATTAAATTCTACGTAAAAAGGTATTTTGGAAATGTTTTCATAAAAATACAAAATTTTCCGTAGCAAAAAAGTTATAGCGATTTGTTAAAAATGATTTAGTTAGACGGTAACAGTTTATAGTTGGTTATGTAACAGATATCGATGTGCGGTTTTTACTATCATGTTTTTGATAAAAATTGAGCTCCAGAGACCGACATTAGTTTTCGTCTAACCAAACCAAATCTCCTATAGAATAGGGTTCCCTTTAAAAGCGTCCAATTTGATCCACCCTGTATATATAATAAAGATTGGTTAAGATTAAGATAGTATTAATTTTAAGGTATTATTAAATAAAAAATGAAAACATATTATGATCAAGAAATCTCTGTTTCTTTAAAATTGGTATTATCCTCAAACCAATATTACCTTACAAGTCTCAGGGCTTGAGCCCCCCCCCCCAAAAGTCGGTATCTAGTTGCGCCCCTGTCTAATACCAAGGAAAATTAAAATAAAGAATATAATATACACATTAAGGTTCACGAACTCTCTGACTTTCATTATATAGAGTGATTAAATAAGGGCAAATTTTTTAGGGGTAGTTATATTTCGACCCCAGAGACACGATTATGAGGTTTTTCGCGAACAAAAAATTTTGAAGATTGTGAATTTTTTAAAGTTTTTTTGAGTTTTTAGTTAAAAACATAATTTCTTGATAATATGTCAACATAGGTAGTAGATTAAATTTAGAAGAAAGAAAATCCAGAAAATACCCAGTGGTTCTCAAAATATAAGCAAAACATTTTTTTTGAAATTTTCAAAATTTCAAAAAAAACATTTTCATTTTTTTCGGTTATTTTGGATTTATTTGAAAAACAGTAAAGAAAAATATGTTTCTTTTATCGAGAGATCTATACGGACCCTGAAAATATTTGCGCTTATTTAAGCTCACCCTGTATATAAAATTATATGGAAAATATGTTATCGATCGTCATTTCCAAACCAACCTTTCTTCGATTTTTATTCGATCATACTGTATTTTATAATAATGATAATTAGTTTTGTAATGTATTGATTTGTAAAAAGAGGATGATTCAGATTGTTGTTGTTCTGATAAGGTGAGGCGAGCGGGGATCGAGTCAGTAGTTTACGGGCTGTAGCGTAGAGCGTTAAGGTGCGTATTCATTATCCGAACGAACGAACGAACGAACGAACGAACGAATGAAAGTGCGGTATATTTAGACGGGGACCGAACGCATGCGGCCGTTCGTTCGGTCGTGCGCTCGACCATCCGCTTCGAGTCGCTACATCAAAGGCGTTCGCCTGCGTGCGCTTTCAGATTTAAGGTGCGTATTCATTATCCGAACGAACGAACGAACGAACGAACGAACGAATGAAAGTGCGGTATATTTAGACGGGGACCGAACGCATGCGGCCGTTCGTTCGTTCGTGCGCTCGACCATCCGCTTCGAGTCGGTACATCAAAGGCGTTTAGATGTCATGGTAAAAGAATACAAGGTATGATCGATAGCGGCTCCAATTTCGTTCAGTTCGCGCATACCACCTGTGACGTCACTAGGAAAATAATGAATAAATAAAAAATAAAGAAAGTTGACAGGAGATCTGCAATTTTTGGGGTTATGGTTAAGAATTGTTTATTTTAAGACTTTTTAGTTCGTTTAATTTAATAATTACTAAAACCAGCAGTTCCAAAAATATATTTAAAAATAATAATTATCTATTAACATGGATTTGGACGATAGGTAAGAATACTGAATTTATTTCTATATTCGGTATAAAATTGTTTATTAGGTTTTTAGTTTGCGATGTTTATGGTAAATAATTTTCATTTTCATTGCCTCTGAATTCACATGAGGACAGAGTTGAGGATATCTATGGAAAAGTAACCACAAGAGGAATTGTTACATCATTTAAAAAATATTGGGAAGTTTATTGTTTCCCATCGAAAAGTAGAAAATGCCAATGCAGATGAACGTATTGTAATTGTGATAGAAGTAATTCTAAGGGTGAAGTTTATTATAATTAGTGGAAGTAATACCAAGGGTGAAGTTTATTATAATTAGTGACCTCTGCTTCTTTTTATATGTAGAAGTTTCTGGTTTTGAGAATAAATCGGTTGAACGACACCCAAAATTTAAAGGAAGTATTTGCATACCCAGAATATGCCCATCAAGGATTATATAGCTCAAATTTCCTTTAATGGTAGGCAATTATTCAATGCAAATTAACTTTTTAAGTGACTAAAATATTAAATAGTTTACAATATGGTATATCACTAAAAATATATTACTTTTAGGTACAATTAGGGCCCGATACATTTCAAAAAGTAGAATATTATTTTATATTAAATGAGGTATTGTACTAACAATCAATTTATATTAATAACGGAGATTAAAAATAACAGAATAAATAGTTCTTTTTCTTATACTACAAAATAAACTATAGAATACAACAGTATTTAAAAAAAATAAAAGTGATGTTCCGGCCGAGATTCGAACTCCGGTCTCGCTTCCCTAGCCCGACTCCTTATGCACTGCTCCATAGTAACTTGCTTAGCGATAATTCAATGACGGTATATAAACAAAAAAAAACAGGTTTATAACAATATCTTGACGATTTGAACTGGCGCGCGAATGAAGAAATGCGTGCGGTCTTCTCGTGCGGTTCTATCGTGCGGTCCCCGTCCATACCACTAGCGAACATTCGTTCGTTCGTTCGTTCGTTCGTGCGGATAATGAATACGCACCTTTACGTGATTGTAAAAGTGTATATAAGAATATACGATATTACAAACAATAGAAGTGTTTTATTAACAAATAGCAATCACCACAATTGGCGACGAGGACTAATTAAGAAAATTACCAGTAAGTACAAGAAAAAAAAAACTTAGAGAAGTATAACAATTTGGGGAATTTTGATTAGTTTGTCACTAGTAACGAAACATAAAGCCATAAAGAAATATATAGTAATAACAATAATAATAAAGACTTTTTAATAAACGCATTACCTTCTAATTATCCTGTATACTACTTATCGTAAGTTATGTTTAAATAAAAATATATGTAGGTATAGTAGTTACTTATATAAGTTAAGTAAGCGTGTATAAAATAAACAAGAAAATAAAAAGAACTTTGACTAAGATAAAACTGGTGTTCCGAGGACTAGAAAATAAATAATAATATAACCATATACTAACTTATTAACTAATTCTATACTATAGATAAATTCTAATCAGAGTTATAGGTAAGGGTGTAAGAAAAGACCTGGAAAAAAATAAGGGTATAAAGAAATACCTATATAAAAAAGAAAAGAGAGCTTCTATTTTTTTTAAATGAAAATAATAGAAGCTCTGGAAAATCGAGTATAGAGAAATACTTAAAAAAATATATACATATATATAACAATGCTGTATTAAGAAATACAGCGTGGAAAAGGTATAAAGAAATACCTAAATAATAACAAAGATGCTGTATTAAGAAATACAGAGTGGGAAAAGTATAAAGAAATACTTAAATAATATCAATATGCTGTATTAAGAAATACAGAGTGGAAAAGGTATAAAGAAATACCTAAATAATAACAAATATGCTGTATTAAGAAATACCGAGTGGGAAAAGTATAAAGAAATACCTAAATAATAACAAATATCCTGTATTAAGAAATACAGAGTGGGAAAAGTATAAAGAAATACTTAAATAATATCAATATGCTGTATTAAGAAATACAGAGTGGAAAAGGTATAAAGAAATACCTAAATAATAACAAATATGCTGTATTAAGAAATACAGAGTGGGAAAAGTATAAAGAAATACTTAAATAATAACAATATGCTGTATTAAGAAATACAGAGTGGAAAAGGTATAAAGAAATACCTAAATAATAACAATATGCTGTATTAAGAAATACAGAGTGAAAAAGGAATAAAGAAATACCTAAATAATAACAAATATGCTGTATTAAGAAATGAAGAGGGGAAAATTATAAAGAAATACTCAAATAATAACAATATGCTGGATTAAGAAATACTGAATATGAAAGGTATAAAGAAATACCTAAATAATAACAAATATGCTGTATAAAAAAATACAGAGTGGGAAAATTATAAAGAAATACTTAAATAATAACAATATGCTGTATTAAGAAATACAGAGTGGAAAAGGTATAAAGAAATACCTAAATAATAACAAATATGCTGTATTAAGAAATACAGAGTGGGAAAATCATAAAGAAATACTTAAATAATAACAATACGCTGTATTAAGAAATACAGAGTGGGAAAGGTGTAAAGAAATACTTAAATAATAACAAATATGCTATATTAAGAATACAGAGTGAAAAGGCATAAAGAAATACTTAGATAATAATAAAATAAGCTGTGAGAAATGCAGAGTAAATAGAACTAGTGTCAAATAAAAAAATAAAATAAAGGTATATGTCGTAATTATGTAATAGTTACTAGTAACAAAATATAAACAAAATTAAATACATTATGTATTGCAAAATAAAATATCTAAATGCCTATAGGTGGTATATAAAAAAAAAATGTTTATTTTAGAAAATGGCAAACATCTCTCCTCTTGAAGCATTTGATTGTGATGGAGATGCAGGATCAGTAGGACTAAGATGGCAAAGGTGGAAACGAGCATTAGGTTTATACTTGGAGGCTGCAAATATTTCCGAGCCAAAGAAAAAGAAAGCAACGCTTTTACATTTTGGAGGACTGGGTATGCAAGAGATTTTCTATAACCTTCCTGGGGCAAATATAGATGAAGACCCTACCAGTGAAAGCTTAGACATTTTTAAAGTGGCATTAGAAAAGCTTGATGAGTACTTTTCACCTAAGCAAAGCAGGGTGTACGAGAGACATATGTTTCGACTAATTAAGCAAGACAAAGAAGAAAAATTCGAAAAGTTCCTGGTGAGGTTAAGAAAGCAAGCCGACAACTGTCAGTTTGCAAATGTCGACGAGCAACTTATAGACCAGATCACAGAAAAATGCACATCTATAGAACTGAGGAAAAAAATCCTAGCTATGGGCGATGCTGTCACGCTGACACAAATAGTTATGGAAGCCAATTCATTGGAGACCATCGAGAGGCAACTATCGGAGTTTAGAGAAAAACAACCAGGCAGTTCATTATCATTACCTACGGTTAACGAAGTGTCATACAAGCAAAATCTTAAAGGGAAAAGAAAAGATTTAAACGCAAAATCGTGCTCCAGATGTGGTTCCAAAGACGCTAGCCATAACGCCTGTCCGGCATTAAACGTCATCTGCCATAAATGCAAATTTAAGGGGCACTATGAAAAATACTGCAAATCAACAAGAATATTCCGTCCTACTAATAAGTCAGCTACAACAGGACCACCAAAGAAGAAATTCAAACCTGGACAAAATGATAGGGCTGTTCACAATGTATCAGATGCAGCCGACGACACCGAATACGTATTTCATCTAGATGGCGACGAAGATACAGTCACCTGTGAAGTAGGCGGTGTTAATGTTGACATGCTTATTGATTCGGGAAGTAGGTCGAATATAATAGCTGAAAAATCTTGGGAAATCCTAAAGAAATCGGGAATTGTAGTTTTTAATCAAACAAAACAACCTAACAAAGTTCTCTTTGCATATGGTGCAAAAGAACCTTTAAACGTCTTAGGATCATTTGATGCTAAAATAAAACTAGGCGCAAACCAAGAAAATGCAACTTTTTATGTAATAAAAAATGGCAAGAGAAATTGTTAGGCAAAACTACAGCGATCTCTTTAGGAGTTCTTAAAATTGGTCTTAATATAAGTAATGTAATAGAGTTAGAGCCATTTCCAAAATTTAAAAACGTGTTGATACCTATTCCAATAGACAAAACCGTCAGCCCTGCTAGCCAACCATATAGGCGGGTGCCCATTCCGCTGGAAGCTAAAATCAATGCGAAATTAGATGAATTACTTAAATTAGATATAAATGAAAAAGTCAATGGACCATCGGAATGGGTATCCCCTATGGTACCTGTTTTAAAGGAAAACGGGGGTGTCAGAATATGTATAGACATGCGCAAAGCGAACACTGCGATACAAAGGGAAAATTATCCTCTACCCACAATAGACGCACTTCAAAACAAATTTTCGTAAAGCCAAGTTTTTTTCACGACTAGATATTAAAAATGCATTTCATCAAATTGAAATCGCCCCTTCATCCAGATATATAACCACATTTATATCCAGCAGAGGGTTATATAGATATAAACGTCTTTTATTTGGGATAAACGCGGCCCCCGAAATTTTTCAAAAAACCATGGAAACGATGCTGCTTCCATGCAACGGAACGGTTAACTTTATAGACGATATATTAATATATGGTACATCGGAAGAGGAACACGATAAGCGGGTATCTTTGACTTTAAAAATTTTAAAAGAAAATAATGTTCTTCTAAACAAAGAAAAATGCGTATTTAAAATTTCCGAAGTAAAATTTTTGGGGCATATTTTATCCTCTCAAGGAATACGACCATTAGACAGTTACGTAGGGGTGGTTAAATCATTTAGAGCTCCCAAAACTTTAGACGAGTTGCATAGTTTCTTGGGGTTAGTTAATTTTATTGGAAAATGGCTACCAAATTTAGCTACTAACAGAACCGCTTAGAATTATTTTAAAACAAAAACTGTCAAAGAACGCTGACATTTCAATATTCTGGACTGATAAACAAACCCAAGCTTTTAATGAACTTAAAGTCTGCTTATCTCAAATTAAAACACTAGGCTATTATGATCCAATGGATCGTACTCAGGTCATTGCAGATGCAAGTCCAGTAGGTCTAGGGTCCGTACTTATTCAGTTTTACAATAGCGGTCCTAGAATTATTGCTTATGGAAACAAAAGTCTAACAGATGTAGAGAAGCGCTATTGTGAAACCGAAAAGGAGGCCTTGGCCTTAGTTTGGGCCGTAGAACATTTTAAGACGTATCTGTATGGTAAGGACCAATTCGAACTAATAACAGACCATAAACCACTCGAAACTATTTTTGGTCCTAGATCTCGTCCCTGTGCACGTATAGAACGTTGGGTCTTAAGACTTCAGTCGTTTAATTTTAAAATAATTTATCGTCCAGGGAAAAATAACATTGCAGATCCGTTATCCCGACTTTGTGAAGGGCAAGTTCAAGCATCGGTTGAGAGTCACGATTTTGTCCACCAAATTGTCGCACACTCTTGTCCTGTCGCTGTGACAGTAAAAGAGATTAGAGAAAATACCGAATCTGACCAAGAAATTTTAGGACTAAAAGCAGGCATTGAACAAGATCGGTGGAGTGATGCTATCAGACACTGTCAAGTATTTAAAGAAGAATTCTGCTTTAGTGACGGGATTCTCTTAAGAGGTACGAGAATTGTAATTCCTGAAAAACTTAGACAACGAGTTCTAGAATCGGCGCATGAAGGCCATCCAGGAATTGTTGCAATGAAAAGTAGACTACGTACCAAAGTTTGGTGGCCCAGAATCGACGAACAAGCAGAAAAGATCGTTAAAGCATGTAAAGGGTGCACGTTGGTATCATCTTCCAATCCTCCCTATCCCATGAAAAGAAGACAAATCCCAACAGCTCCCTGGATAGACGTGGCCATGGATTTTATGGGTCCTCTGCCAAAAGGGGAATATCTTTTTGTTATCGTAGACTATTTTAGCAGATATAAGGAAATTAAAATCATGAAAACAATAACGTCGACAACCACCATTAATGTCCTTAAAGAAATTTTTTCAAGGCTGGGTTTTCCGGTATCAGTAACTTGTGACAATGGCAAACAATTCACAAGCGAAGAAATAAAATCATTTTTTAAGGAAAAAGGCATAAAATTATATCACTCAATTCCATACTGGCCTCAGATGAACGGGGAGGTTGAACGACAGAATAGGGACATCCTCAAACGTTTAAAGATAAGCCAAAGCCTCAAGACAAATTGGCATGAGGAACTGGTAGATTATCTTATGATGTACAACAGCACACCTCATGCAACCACGGGGAAAACTCCTAGCGAATTATTCTATCGACGTCAGTTTAGGGACAAATTACCAACTATCACAGATAACCAACATAACGTTTTTGATGATGAAACAATAGACAGGGATCGAGTACAAAAAGAAAAAGGTAGGGAAAATATGGATAGGCAACGAAAGGCAACGGATAATATTGACATAAATATTGGCGATAAAGTATATCAAAAAAATTTAATTAAGTCAAATAAAGTCACACCAGAATATGACTTAACACCACACACAGTAATTAAAAAGCTAGGCGGTGATGTTGTTATTCAAGATGCGCAAACCGGACAAGAGTTAAGGCGAAACATAGTTCACCTTAAAAAATTAGAGGGTCAGTGGCAAGTAGTAAATAATGAACGTAATAGAAAAAAAAAATAGAAAAAAAAACGGTCATAGGTCAACTAACAAATTTATTAACCAAATAAATAAATAAATAACAATAATTAAACAACCAAATAATAATAAAAAAATAATAATATAAATAAATAAATAATATAAGAAATCATTTATTTACAGATTTCATTAAACAAGATGAGAAATACCTGTTCTAAAGATGGGGGTGAAGGTTGTTAATTATCCTATTATTATTATGAGTTTTCTAGATAATATGTGTTACCATTATTATTATATATTGTTATATTGTTATATATTATGTATTGCTATTATATTATATTGTTATATTGATATATATATATTTGTCATTATTTTTATCATTGTTATTATTAGAGTTATAGTTCTTTCGTTAGCTTTGTTCATTGTAATTATATTAGATTATTGTTGTTTAAAATTTTGTTTTAAGACAAAGGAAGAGATGTAATGTATTGATTTGTAAAAAGAGGATGATTCAGATTGTTGTTGTTCTGATAAGGTGAGGCGAGCGGGGATCGAGTCAGTAGTTTACGGGCTGTAGCGTAGAGCGTTACGTGATTGTAAAAGTGTATATAAGAATATACGATATTACAAACAATAGAAGTGTTTTATTAACAAATAGCAATCACCACAAGTTTAAAGCCACTTTACACGGTATTAATTTACAAAATGCCCTTGCTCAGAATAAATTCCTCAGTGTTATGGGGTATTGAAATCTTAACATAAAAATTACTGAAATAACTCTTAAGTAAAAGACAGACCAACTGAAGATAAATGTATGTTGGGGAGCGCCCAGTCCCAAATGTAACCAAATGTCTGACAGACATAATGAGATAAAATTAAAAGCAAAATATCCAAATTTGGAAAAGTTTGGTAGATTTATTGGTCGAAATATTGAATACGCTAGCTACTTTATATTCATTTTTTAATCCCGAATGCGAAAGTAAAAAAATAATTGCAGTTCTCATGTATTTTATGGCTATTATACATACATATATACATCTGTATTACATAAGATCGAATCCAACATGTGAATATATATTCGCCGATCTTAATTTATAATACAGTAACGTTGATAATTTGCGGCGTAGTGTATAATTTTCATTGGGAACAACTACTTAGGTAGTGCTTCGACAGTAATTACATTTAATGTTTGTTTCAGAGGCGTCACGTCATTCCTCGACGCCTTTAGTCGAGGTTTAAAAAGAAAATTAATTCATTTGATGTCATTTACATAGTATAATTTAGGAAGTAAAGAGTTCAATACATCGATGGCTACAAAGGGATCCAAATTGATTGATAATAAAAAGTAAATAATATGAATATTTTTAATGGCAAATGAAATAATTTTTATTACAAGGGAGATTAATGAACACAAGGTAAGAAATAAATGGATTTTTTTTTGAATTGAGATTTTGGAAAAGTTTTTATAAGGAATTTAATTTCTGATTATAAAGCGTCATTCAGAAACTATGTTTATCAAAGAATGATATTGAAATAGCATTTCGATATCATTCTTTGATAGATAGTTATGCTTCATTTTGATTAACGTCATATTTTTTGCTGTTGTTAAAGTATCACATAAAGTATCTCTTCCGTAGCATTGAACTAAATAAATTTTGTGCTTCTTTAACTTTTTAAAACAGCTAGAAATATGACCATAGATAAGATACTATATAATATAAAATAGATAGAAAACTCAATACATTTTGATCGGACCGAACGGTGGCGCCATCTCGTGGGTCCTGTAACGAAATAAAACATAAATTTAAAACGGGTAGTTTCTATTTTTTTCAGATTTTTCCATTAATTCAAGTAAATTGATTCAAGAAAGAACCAATTTACTCGAACCATCTTTATTGAACTGAATATAATAACAAAAAAAACAATACAAAACATTATAATAATAAAATGTATATAGATCTATAACAATTAGGGCAACCTATTTTACAATTAATTAACAATCTTAAAGGAAGGGAAACTATCTTGGTTTATACTATGTAACACGTATTAACACTTACTACAGGGGCCGGAAAGTGAAATAGCAAAAACGGTTCCACCGTTTCCACGGAAATTTCAAATAAAATAGTTCCAGCCTCGGGCGCTAGGTGGTAGTGCAATTAATGTTTAGGTTAAAATGTTGCTACTAGTTATTGCCAGATGGCGTTTAATCAGATTTTTTTTGTAGTTTCCATAGTTTCCAACGGCCATTGTCATATTATTGTCAAATTCTCAAAAAATATTGTCGTTGTCATAGCGCCAATCATAATATTATCAAAAATAATTATCAAAACCATCAAAACGTTTTTCAAACTAATTTGTTATATGTGTTTTTATTAGACAATTCATTTTGTTTGTGGCCCTAAAAATATAATGTAAGTCATTTATTTTTGCTATCATTTAAGTACCTATTTATATTTACTCCATTTACAAAATTTTGGGCGTATTACGTTGGTCTTGTTTTATTATAATAAACGATATTTAAATATTTCACTTATAATTAAAATCTTTAAATAATAAATAATATTTACACATGTTTGGCTTTAATTTTATTTAATAATTGTATAAATGATACTGTTAAATCTTATTTTTTACACATCACAACGATACTTGTTATTAGTATTGTTGAATTTGTGTAAAAAATAAGATTTAATAATCAAATTTAATTATATATTTTAGAGTAGAATTCAATAAATACGCTCATTTAAAAAGCCCGCGCTTCGATCCATTTAAAACAAGCCCTACTCAATAGATGGCGCCACTTCTGTAGGACCATTTTTCAGTATGGCAAAGTCCATTCTTTTTCTAGCTAGGTATATTCTTTGACTTACTATTTAATCATTCGGAAACATATGCATTTGGGCATCTTTTTGGTAATACATACAGCCAGTAACACAACATTTAAAACCCACTGTCTACGATTAAAAAATATGAAAAAACACAAGAACAGAGCCGTATAAAAATCACAAACAAATTTAAAACACGATCTACCGATAACGGGCAAAATAAAATATAAATTGACAACTGTTGACAGGTTAAATTTTACATTTGACGGTAAAAGCCAGGTAAAAACAGGTAAAATTTTAAATGTTGTATTTTTTTTGTTAATTGCGCCCCCTCGTGCGTCTAGTACAGGACCTTCGGCTACAACCTGTCACTTCCATAAGAGTTTCCTAGGCATGAATATGACGTTAATTAAAATTATAGAATGAAAATGAAATTATATTACCATAGAAACGCGTTTTGATTTATAGGATTTAGAAAAAAATTACTATATATTGTCATGTTTTCTTTAATTTCCTCTAAAACGGTATGGAAATTTGGAAAATTACAAACGGGGTTAACTAATAATAAAGAAGTTTTTCCTCTCGTAAAGACAATCCGGGAACATACTTTATGTATATTTTAACTCCTTTTTCTCCTTTTTTCAACTCATTATCCCAGTTAGCTTATAGACTGGGATGCAAACTGTTTAGCGGCAATTAATAGCGTCTGGTGTAGTGCTGAGAGAGACTAATCTTGGTCTTAGTCTTGGTCCAGGTTTTGGACAAGGGGCCTTGGTGTTTATAGCTATATTTATAAATAATGGAATGACAAGTTAATTATAATTTGACTGGCTAGGGGCAGATTACTGCCGGGTGAATTATCTAGATCAGTGTAATCAGAGTCAGCTTGCCAATAATTCCAAACAAGATTCATATTTGACGTGAATTTGCATTGTTAGACTCTGCTGTGATGTTTGAATCTGCTTCAAAATACTAACTTTCATGTTTAAATTAATTAACTTAAGTAAAAAATACCAAACAGTCCATTTAATAAATCATCATCATCATTTTCAGCTTATTCAGTCATTTCCAATTACGGTGTACCTTTCTTCACATATTTAGATATTCTTTTTCTAGTTTCTAGATCCCATTGTTGTCTATTGTTGGTTATGCGTGCCCAAGTTAACCCTGCTAATATCCTAATATCATGGTCCCATCTCAAGTTTGGTCTTCTTCTAAGTCTCTTTAATTCCTCGTGGGTACCATGCTATAATTTTTGTGGTACATCTGTTATCCGTCCTTTTTGCCAAGTGTCCTGCCCATTGCCACTTGATCGATTTGATTCTGTGGGTAACATCTTTTACCTGAGTCCTTTTTCCGTATCCACTCTATTCTTTTACGGCCTTTGTTGATTATTATCAGCATATTTCGTTCCATTGAGCGTTGTGCGACCGGCAGTTTCCTTATAATGATCGTTTTAAGTGTCCAGGTTTCGCATGCATAGAACATGACTGGTAGTACACATTGGTCGAATGTTTTCTTCTTTAGATAAAGCTGAATTCAATATTTGAATATGATTGAGTTTCTTAATTTTCCTGTTTATTTCTGGTAGCAGAGATTCCAAGCTGTGTATTAGTTGTCCCAAATATATATATTCTTCTACTATTTCCAGTGTTGTTGTTATTTATTAGAATGTTTTTTTCTATATACTAGTTCATTGTACATTATTTTAGCTTTGGTAAATTCATTTTGAAACCTACTTTATTGCTGGCTGTATTTGGTTCATTAATTTGTGCTTGTAGTTCTTCAGGACTATTGGCAATTAGGACTATGTCATCAGCGAATCGTAGATACTAAAGATATTCTCCATTTATTTTTAATCCATTTAATCCTTTGTTAGTTTTGTTGGTTCAGTCCAGTTGACGGAAGATTTCTTCTAGTTCTACACTTAATGAATAGAAGCCTAAAAATGTTAGATATTAAGATGGATTTATTTGATCTACGTGTATGTTTCAATATGAACATGCAGGGTCATTTTACCGTACTCCATCATCAAACTGAACCCACCGCTGGGCGTGTTTTAGCCATACTTACTATAAAATTTAATGATTCTCAATCCACTTTACTTTCGATCTTTCGATAAAACAATTTCGAACTGATCGACAATATTTATGAGACCTCTTAAAGGAAAAACAAAAAGCAGTTATATAATGAAAACAAGTCCAAAGACATTTTTGTCGCACAATGTGCGAAATTATTGGGTTGGTGGCCTACTTTTCGTTAAAAATGCATGTTTACGCATTTTTGCAAGATTTTAAAACCTTTAAATGGCACAAAATACTAAAAGAGTACCTATAGAGTAATTACTTTGTTGTATGTACTTATTTATTCGTTACAAAACCCTTGTAATCTCTTGATCAGCTTTATTTTACAAAAAATCTGTAATTTTGATAAGTACAGTTTTTAAAAAGAGAGGTTAAATCTTTAAGTATGTGGGTGTGGTAGATATTATACTCTTATATTATAAAGGATATATATTACTTTTGAAATAAAAGTAGAATATCAAACTAACATGTTTTTATTTTCTGTTGTATAGAACAACGATCACGAAATTAACAATATATCACTTTGGGTGTACAGGGTGTCTCATTTTGGTTGAAATCATACGGTATATCCGTTATTCGTGAAGATAGAAGAGTGCGTTTTGCACAAACCTGTGCCACTTTTTTGTCAAACGGAAGATTCCGCAAACCAAATTTTCATAGCCCTCTTCATTTCTGAGCTATAGGGTTATTTTGAAAATTTTGCAATTTGGGACACCTCTTGTATCTCTGTTATTGTTTAAGGTATCGAGACGGTGAAAAATGTTTATTGTAGAACTTTTCACGTAGAATACAGTGGCGTAGTCTGTTATTCTACGAAGAGAATATTTTAAAGATATGAACTAAAGTTATGCTTTCTTAAATGGAACACCCTGTATATTTATAAATTATATGATGTGGCTTGCCATAAGCTTCTCAAAACTCTATATCACTCTATATTTATTTTCACTATTTACTGCAATATTTAAAAAATATATTAAAAGATCATATTTTTCAGTAGGCCATGATTGACAATAACAGAGACTAAAGAATTATTAAAAGTATATCTGTATCTTCTTTTATTTTGAGAGCTAAATTCTATATATACTAGGAAAACCTAACTCTCTACCGCTATTTGTAAATCTTGGAAGCTATCGTATCGGAACTTTTAAATATTCCTTTAGCTAATTTACGTAAAATATACTTTCAGCAAGATGAGTCTCCCCCTCACAATTTAACTTACAACGAAAATATTACAATTTTGTTAAATTATTATTTCTCAAATCAATGAATTGGAATCAATGGACCCATATGATGGCCTCCCTGATTCCCGGATTTGTCTGTTCTCAATTTCTAATTTTGGGAATTTTTGAAATATGAAATATATCGTGGCAACTAATACAATGTCGAATACCTGGAAAATGCTTTAATAATGCAAGCTAATAATGCAAGCTTTTAGATATTTGCAAACCCATCCCGTTATAAAAAAAGAAAAATATATTCAGAGATTCAGTGGTAACAGTTCAAAAGTAAAATATATCAATTACAAATAAAATTTTAATATGTGTATGACTATTTTAGTAAATACCATTTTGATTTTTTCTTATTTATCATGGCCTACTAATAGGAAAATGATATATTTTAACTATTGCAGTAATTAATGAAAATAAATATAGAGTGATATACATTTGTGAGAATCTCATAGTAATGCGGATCATATGATTTATAAATATACAGAGATTTTTTTTGTTTCATTATACAAACATAACTTTAGTTCATATTTTTAAAAATATTTTTATCGTAGAAAAACAGACTACGCCACTGTATTTTATGTAAAAAGTTCTGCAAGAATCAGTTTTCACCTTCTCGATATCATCCATAATAACGGAGATACGGGCGCTGTCCCAAATTGCAAAATTTTCGAAAAGACCCTGTAACTCAGAAACGCTGAGTGTTATAAAAATTTTGTTGACAGCATCTTCCGTTTGACAAAAAATTGGCACAGGTATGTGCAAACCGCACCCTTCTATCTTCACGAATAACGCAGATACTGTATGATTTCAACCAAA
Source organism: Sitophilus oryzae (assembly GCF_002938485.1). Taxonomy (NCBI): domain Eukaryota; kingdom Metazoa; phylum Arthropoda; class Insecta; order Coleoptera; family Curculionidae; genus Sitophilus; species Sitophilus oryzae. The sequence continues at coordinate 3,380,253 of NW_022147434.1, read as the reverse complement.
ATGGGACACCCTGTACATCCAAAGCTAACAAATCCGAGCACTCATAGTGACATCATCCAATGTATTCATCATTGTTTACATATTTTCACTCAGTTTGCTGTTTCACAACCCGTGTATGAGGGTTGTATTTTACATTTTGCATATAGAGACAGAAAAAAACAGTAGTATATACCTTTTAAATACTTTTTTAGAAAATTGCCTTTTTGAAGGCGCTGACTGCATTTTCTGGGGACTTGCATCTTTGACCTCGCAGTGCATTCTTAATTTTTAGAAAAGTAAAAAAGTCATTAATACTTAGGTCGGAACTGTATGGACGATGGTCTAACAACGATGGATGTTTTCTAGATTTAAAAACCCAATTCTTTTCGGGCTGTGCCTGTGTGGCAAGTTACATTGTCTTGGTGGAGGATCATTCGTCGTTGAGAATTGGTTTTTCGAAACTCAGCACTTACTTCTAGTAAACAAATAGATATACAGGGTGTCCCAGGCTGAGCGTGCATTAGAACTTTCTAGAGAACTACAATATCTAGATCGGAGATTTTTTGCACATCATTGTTTCACAATGAGATTTATCGATTAAAAATATTTTCAATATGGCGGCACTTCCGGAAATACCGGAATTTGACAGCAACTTTCTTATTTTAAATGGGCCCCCCTATTTATCATTACATGCTTAAATTCTCTGTAAAATTTTATGAATTTCGATATTAAACACTCTATACCTAACATGGCTAACATTAATCGTTTTTCAGAAGAAAAAAAATATTTAAAATTTTTAGACGAAAAAAACTGCTTGTCAAAAATATTCGTATAGTCTAAACCATAAAATAATAAATACAAGAAGAAGTGTCAAGTCAATGTTAATTTATGGAAACAGCGTGGCTGCCTGGGTAACTAATTTTCCGATATGGCGGCTGGGACATTTGACATGACATAGACAATGACATAGACATGATAATTTCAATTTTATGAAATTTATTTCCGTTTACGGTTTTTAATGGCGGGCTGTTCAGGAGGTTTAAATCAGGGTTAATATACTTTTTACTCTTTCTAGTAGTAAATAATACAACAAAATTACTCAAAAATATTTATTTGGAATTTAGAACAATGTAAATATGCAAATCAACACAATTAAAGAGCTATAAACACATAAACTACTGTATCAATATCAAAATATTTAAATAACATCAGAGATGCTGTGTTAAAGTGAATTAGTAAAGTAACAGTGCACTGACTTACAGAAACTTGAAGATAAATAAATGTTTTCACAGCTTCACGGGCGTAAAACTAACTAACTGAAAGCAGGAAAAAGACAACAGGAACCCAAACAAAACCTGGAACCAAAAAAAATATGTAAAAAACATAAATATAGGTACATAAGACTTTTGTGAATTAAATCAAACAGGACTTGAATGAAAATAAAATGAATAAAATATATGATACATATACATCTAATACCTCATTTGTATTTTAAAAATAATCTACATACATAGCATTATTGCTATGAAAATACATAATAGGTACCTATGTGATATGTAATTACGCATTTATGTTCATCTGGTAGATAATTAATGTAGGCTAATAATATTTCATTAATCATAATTTACCTTGTGTAACTTGCTTTCAAGATACGGAAAAATCCTTGGCAAAGAATATCCCAAGATCCTTGGATCTAAAGCTAAAAAATATAAAAACAGTTAATATATTACCTATTTTTACATATAATATGGCCCATACCTACTATACGCAGAAACGTCGATTTTATCATTTTCTTTATGTAATTAATATCATATATACTTTATTAAAGTGTTAACAAGGAACTTTATATCAAAAAACATCTTTGTACTTATAAATTTCAGCCGAAATATCATAAACAAACTTCCAATCAAATCTAAACGGCAAAAATTAAAATGGCGCTCGACCTTGCCAGAGGCCTCGGGAGTTGGCACATTGCTGACACACAGACAAAAGAGGACGCCGACGTGCATAAAAATGTTCCGTAACAGAAATTGACAGAAATCATATAGAAATATTCAGATTTTTGTCTAGGACAGTCTAGAAGGCCATGCTTTCTGCCTGGACCGCGCCAGAACTGTTTCCAATTTTCCGGTTTACTGTCACCCCCCTGGTCTAAACGTCAAATTTAGTGGTTACGACAGCCACTGTACCATAAAGAGAAGACATGTGGCTATCTATTTCAAAAATTAAATTATTCGTATGTTATATAATAATGACCGGAGCTGTCATGGAATTGAACGATTAAAAAATTATCATAAATCATTTTTTTTTAAATGGAAACCCATTTTTTTCTGGCCATTGTGACATTTTGTTCAAAAAGCAGTATGTTATCGATCATCATTTTCAAGCCAACTTTGCGCTGTTTTATTTTTCGATTTTATTCGGTATATTATTAATAATTAATAAACAATAGATCTGGCCATATCAACTATTAGATATCACTAAAGAGCGGAAATACAAGACATATTTTTATAAATACACTTTTTAAACTCTTAAGCAGCTATATTTATAATATAGGAAATTCAAATAATTCCTTTTCTGACAGATGGAAATAAATGTTCTAGCTGTTTGACTCTTAATGTCAAAGGAAGCTAGATATAAAATCAAGACAAATATACGTTTTCAAACTAAATCTTAATAACTTAAAAACTATTTATTTTAGGTATAGGAACATGTATAGTTAAATAGTAACGAATTGAAAAGCCTTTTCACTAGTGAAATAAAAAAGTGAGTTTCCATTTGAAAAAAATGATTTATGTTAATTTTTTAATCGCTCAATTTCATGACAGCTACCACTATTATTATATGACATTTGAGCAATTTAATTTTTGAAATAGATAGCTACGTATCTTCTCTTTATGTCACAGTAGCTGTGTTAATCACTAAATTTGACTTTTAGGCTATACAATTTGTTTTGACAGGTAGTTTTTTCGTCCAAAAATTTTAAATATTTTTTTTCTCAAAAACGGTTAATGTTAGATATAGAGTGTTTAACATCAATATTCATAGAATTTTACAGAAAATTTAAATATGTAATAAAAAAATGGGGGCACCCATTTAAAATAAGAAAGTTGCTTCAACTTTCGCTATTTCCGGAAGGGCCGCCATATTGAAAAACGATAATATATAATAATAAAATAGTTTTAAAACAATGTGATGTGCGTGTCTTCGATCTAGACATTGTGGTTCTCTAGAAAGTTCTAATGCACACTCCGCCTGGGACACCCATAGCAATCAACAATAACAGTTCTTTGATCTTGCACAGGAATTGTTACTATATGACCCGTTTTTGAGACAAATGTCGCCACCATCTTTTTGGAAACACTTTGAGAACGGATAACTTTCGTCGGCTTTGGTTCATCTCGGAACACCCAAACAGCCGATTGACGTTTATTTTCGAGTTCATAAGAGTAAATCCAGGATTTATGACCACTAACAATACTGTATATATTTTTTGAGTTGTATATATATATATATAGGTGCCCGGTGGTGTAGAGGTACAGGCTCTCGTCTACCAATCTCAAGGTGTGGGTTCGATTCCCACACCCGGCATTTCATCAGCCGACTATTTTTATTAAAATAAAAATAGTTTGGGTACCTAGGTCGACTCAGCCTTAAATGAGTACTTGGGATTCACAATCCTGAGGTAATAATAGGCGGTTGAAGCGTAGTGCTAGCCACATTACCTTCCTTGTATACCGAACGGCTCTAGTATAGCAAGCTGTACCTTGCTGCTCCCAAGGCGTTAAACGCTATATACGGGAGCTATTATTATTTACCGATTTTTTGCACTTTCTCAGCCGTAGCTGGAAAACTTTTACCTACCCCTTATCTGTCTCTAGTGTATGGGGTTAGGCTCGGACGTATCGAAGGAGAACTTCATCTCATCTCTCTCCGCCCAAAAACTTTCTCACTATATGGAATGTTTGCAACAGTACTGCTTTCTGCATAGTTGTTATGACTGCTGGTGGTATCTGCAGTTTACTTAGGTTGTTTTGAAGGCTCTTTGGAATTATGCCTGTTGCCGAGATGATTATAGGAATAATGCTAACTTCTTTTAATTTCCATACATGTTTTATCTCAATTGCTAGATTCTCATATTTTCTAACTTTTTCAGACTCGGTCTTCTGCAGGTTGTAGCTATTCGGGCAAGCAACATCAATTATCTTTGCTGTTTTGGTATCTTTATTTATCAGCCCAATGTCGGGCCTATTATAGTCTACTGTTCTGTCGGTGAGAATTGGTCTGTCCCAGTACAGAACATATTCTGAAGATTCAAGGACTGGTTCAGGGTCATATTTGAAATATGGTGGAAGATTCTTCTTAAGTTTAAGGCTGTTGGCCATCTTTGAGTGAATAATTTTTGCTACTTGGTTGTGTCTGCCTAAATATGCATTAGCAGAGAGCGCCGAGCAACCTGTTGTTATATGAGCAATTGTTTCTCCTGGTTTATGGCATTTTCTACACACATCCTCAACTCCATTCTTCAGAATATTTCTCTCGTAGTTTCTAGTTCTTATGACCTCGTCTTGTATTGCTACAATAAAACCCTCGGTCTGTGGATAAAGAAAGCCTCTTCTTAGCCATTCCAGAGACCGCTCTTTGTCCACGTTCTGCTGCTCTAGGGATGCAGGATATCTTCCATGGAGAACTTTTTCCCGCCACTGTCTGTTCCTTAGTTCTATTAGTTGTTGGTTTTCAAACTGGTCTCGGCAGTCCTTAAGGTTTAACGCAGAGTAATTGCTATCTGCATCCACTATCATCTGGGTAAGCGGGCTATTGTTTTGTTGGAAATATGTTCTCATTTTGTGCTCTTGATTTTTACACAACTCATACAAATTCAGAAGCCCCCTTCCACCTTCTATTCTCTTAAGATACATTCTTTCCACAGCAGACTTAGGGTGGTGCATTCTAAATTTAGTCATTAGTACCCGCGTGAGTCGATCTAGATCACGCAAATCTGTATCAGAATACTTAAGTACGCCAAACGAATATATCAGTACAGGTACAGCCCATGCATTTATTGCTTTTATTAAGTTTCCAGATGATAAATTTGTATTTAAGAGTTTTGTAAGTCTTTTTTTGTACTTTTCTTTAAACTCACTTTTTAGCTTTGTGTGGTCGATGGACCGGTGTTGTGCCATACCTAAATACTTGTACGTCTGATTTAGCGGTAGTGGATCTATATGTTCATTGACGTTTTCTAATTTAATACATCCTTTGCTAATAGTTACGGTGGCACATTTATTTAAACCAAAAGACATACTTATATCGTCGCTGAATGTTTTTGTTGTTTTGAGTAGCGTTTGTAGTTGCGTTTTACTTTCCGCGTATATTTTTATATCATCCATAAATAGTAGATGGTTTATTCGTCTTTCGTCCTTTACTTTTAAGCGATATCCACAAGAGGTATTGTTTAATAGGGAAGATAGTGGGTTGAGTGCCAAGATAAACCACAAAGGACTGAGAGCGTCGCCCTGGAATATACCTTTTTTTATTTCAATTTCTCCTAAATCTTTGTTGCTTAAATGGAGTTTAGTTTTCCAGTTGGTCATTAGTATATTCAGCATATTTCTAATTTTGGGGTCGATTTTATAAATTTCAAGAATTTTTTGGAGCCAATCGTGGGGAACCGAATCGTAGGCCTTCCTATAGTCGATAAAGCATGTACTAAGGTTCCTTTTCTTTACTACAGCCTGTCTCGTAACAACAGTATCCACGGTGAGCTGCTCTTTACAGCCAAGTGATCGGCGTATGCAACCTTTCTGTTCAGGAGCTATTATGTTTTGGGGCTGCACAGTGTTCATAAATTTTTGAGTATATCACCGATGTAAACAATTTGTATACAACTGACAAACACGTAATTGGCCTGAAGTTTTGAGGGTCATTTTGGTTTCCTCCCTTATATAGTAAATAGGTGTTTCCTGTAGCAAGATATTTCGGGAATTCCTGGTGGTTCTGAAGAGCTTGTTCAAAACATCGGACAATCACGAGAGGTAGACATTTAAAGTGTTTCATCCAAAAGTTATGTATATTGTCCGGGCCTGCCGCTTTCCAATTCTTGAGCTTTTTTATGGCATATTTGATGTCCTCTTCTGTGATAGGTACACTAGTCATTTCTATGATGTTTTTGGCTTTATCTTGTTCCCATTGCACCCAGGCAGCTTTTTTATTATATTCTGCAGGCTTTGACCACATACTGCTCCAGTATTTAAGAAACTCCTCTTTATTAGCATTTTCCACAGTTACTTCTTCTTTGTTATGGTTTTCCAGTGTTTGATAGAATTTCTTCTGGTTTTTTTGAAATTCTCGATTCTGTTCCTTTCGTTTAGTTGTTTTATTGTATCGTTTTAGTCTAGCCCCTTTCACTTTTTAAATTTTTGTCTAAGCTCATCTCTAAAGCATGTAAGTTTTCGGTTGAATTCTGGGTCAGATTTCTCGAGCTTGATCGTTTTAAGAATATCCTCTATCTTATGCCTTACTTTTCTGCTTGTATTTCCGTTGATGTATTCATGTATCACGTCCGCCTTTGCTCTTAATTTGTCTATTTGGGATAGTAGTCTATTCTTCCAAGCAGGTTGCTTCTGTATTTTAGATTTTTTTGTTAGTTCTGTAGTGTAGGGTTGTTGTTGGTTTATTTCAAGGACCGTGATGGCTGCAGCGTATATGGCTCGATGTAGTTCATCAAGGTCGTCAACACTAGCCACTAATTTTTCTAGAGCATCATTCACTACTTCTATGATTTTAAAGGTTTCTTTCTTGATGTTTAGTTTTGGAAGGTATGGTCTACATAAGGGGTTGGTATCTTCAAATAGCTGGTAATTGTCTTTCAATTTGCATGCAGCTGCTGCTCTATTTTCTTCTGCTTCAGTCTGGCAAGATTCATGTGGTGTATCATTTGTCTGGCAAGTTTCATGTGGTGTGTCACTTTCATGTACAGCTAACATAACTGAGCTTTCACCTTCCTCTGAGTTGTGGATTTCTCTTCCAACGCTACGTCTGATTTCATCTATTTCAGCTAGTGCTACCATTTGCTTCCTATATATCAATCTCAGTCGATCAGCTAGGTTTTGTTCCGTGAGCTCAAGTTCTGAATGCCGTTGTTTAAATTCCATGTGTAATTTTTGTCTCCACCCCGGAAGTGGGTCATCCCTACATTCGTTAACGAATAGAAATGCTTTTACTACGTTACAATTCATTTCTTTGCTCCAATTTATTTTCTTTCTAGTTGTTTTTCTACCAGCAGCAACTCCTTGACTGGTTTGCAAACTAGTAGAGCTTCCAGGGGTGGGGCTCTCTGTTGTTGTGGGATCCTGATGGGTCATTGTGGTAGCTCTACGGGCCGGAATGCCACTCGCTCCATTCCTGGCTTCGGGAGACTGTAGCTCTAGTTCCCGGAACCCTCTGCCTAAATTCCGTTCACTATAAATTTCATCCGAGGCTATATTTTGATTCTCCATCATATTTGAAATGGGGACCCCTTTAGTCGCCTTTTACGCCAAGCGGGGCTTGCTCTGAACCTACTCGAAACCGGGTGTCAGACGGTAGAAGGATAATTTGGAAAAGGAAAACTAGGAAAACAAGGGTTGGATATAGGGATAGACGTGATGTATAGGAAAAGGGTCGAAGGACAGCGGACAGCTGCTCCACTATTATCTACTATTATTATTATTATTATAGTTTGAATACTGTATATATTTTTGACACCAATTGACTCTAATTATTGCTTTCTATTCTTCCGTCAACAGATGCGGTATCCAACGAGAAACTATTTTTTTACAGATAATTGTTCGTATAAAATTTTTTGAATTAAGGTCTCTGAAATGCCAAATGATGCTTCAATTTCGCGATATGTGACATGTCCATCTTCTTGGATTGGCTTACGTACAGCATCGACGTTTTCCTGGGTGACTGTTGGTGGTGGATCTGTTCTTGGATCGTCACTAAGACCAATCCGTTCACGTTTAAATTCTCGATACCAACGAGAAATTGTCGACTGATGTGGTACTTCATTGCCGAAAACAGAAACCAACTCGGCAAGGCATTCTTGCTGAGGCAACTGTCTTCGAAAATTGTAAAAAATTATTGCACAAACATTTAACAAACAAACAAACAAACAACGCTTTATTGTGCAAAAAGCCAACAAAAAATACACAATACAAATAATACAATTCAAAAAAATTTAAGTCTTTAAAATTACAAAAAGAATATACATGGACAATTTTGGAACAGTACGCAGTAAATAGATATAATTTTAAAGTTATAGAATATTAAATACTTGACCTTTGACCAGTGTGTGAGATGATCAAAATTTTAAAATTCAATATTGTTCATAATTCCACGTCTCAATTGGTTTCCTTTTAAAACACTTTTCAAATAGTGGCTGTAATTTTAGTACTAGGTTAGGTATTGAGTTAATATTAATTTAAATATATAACGTTAATCTCGCTTTGCAAAAAATTTAATAAACTTGTTTAAGCAATAAAAACTTAACAAACCATTAAATGTATATTTTATTATTTCCATTAACATTTTTTCAAGCAGTTACAACTTAGATTTAAATTTATTGGAAAATTCTGATCTATTACATAACTTCGAAGGCAAACTTAATTATACGTAGGTACTGTTACAAAAAATAGGAATATTCTCTTCTCTTCTTATAGCTAGCCACTGTTCGCTGGTGGTTAGGAGGTAAAACACACACACAAGAAATATAAGAAATATTAGTTTGGAAGTGAATATGAACTGAAATACTCTTCTTAGACTGACATTGTTTTTAATGTGGAATTTATATAGTCTTAGTTACGATAAAAAATATACTTGTGCCTTTAATTTCATCGAGCATTCTCAAAACACGTCTGACTCCGTTACTGATTTTACCGTCAATCTCGTTTCGGTATCCATCCTTCTTTCATTCCATCATGATTTAAATTCTTCGTAAACGATATTTTCTATTTTTTTACTTTTTTCTGTACTCATTTTATATCTTATAAATATCTGCATAATAATTATAGTATAGGTTTTATTTGACACCTGGGCTGGTCACGTATGCAGAATGCAAGAAGACCGCATACCAAAATCTCTGCTTTACGGTGAGCTTGTAGACGGTAAGAGGAGGCCGGGTGAACAACCCAAAAGGTAAAAGGACATTTTCAACGAAAACTTAAGGGGATTAACATGAAGAATGAGTGGCAAGAAGCAGTTCACAATAGAACTCAATAGAGAAGAACTGTAAACTCAGTTAACAGCGGCAACCAAAAAGTGAGGCAAAAAGAGGCAACAAAACAATCAGATTTTTGAATGTCCGGAGTGCGGTATGCAAATAACATCACGTATCGGGATTTTCAGTCACAGGAAAGCTCATGAAGGAAAACGCCTTGCGTGACCATCTTCTGATGCGTGTCGAATACTCGTCAGCGAGTAATGGCAATATGTATGTATGTATGTATGTATTTGACACCATATATGTCCTGCCAAGAAACTTGTAATCAGCACTTTATTCCTGCTAAGCATTAGCACTTTCTTTTTAGTTTTAGGATGAGAACCTTGCTATGCCAACGCCCGCCCCTGTCTGTATCTCTAACCGACGCGACAGTCTGCTTCTTCTTGAGCCAGAGTTTTACTGACCTACGGGTTATATATTTGGGTATTCTCGTTACTGACACTGGATTCAAGATAGGACTTGGTTCTGACTCAGGACCAAGATACAAGGTCATTAAATAATGAAACTGCGCTTGTAGAAGACGTCCTAGAGGAGTAAAGCAGGTAAAGAGTATGGCGTTAGTTAGCTCATATGTTTTTTTCGACATCAACGGTATCGTGATGATTCAATGAGTTCCAGAGGGTCAAACTGTAAACCAAACTTACCATTTGAAAGGTTAGACACTTAGATTAACAATAAAAAGTTAGGCAACACTACGAGAACGAGTTTCGTAAGAAACGGCCAGAGTTGTGGAAAAGCAAATGAAAAAAAAAAAGCATGGAAAAACGAATGAAGCGGTGTGGTAGCGAGGGAAGGGGTGAATATTGAAGGGGAGAATTTGATTGTCGAATAATTTTTAATATAAAACTTTTTTCTACAAGCAGTCTCGTTATTTAATAGCCAGACCTCTTATAATGTTATTAAATCCTTGCATTAATAGTTCGATACCTTGGATGCCTCTTTTTGATAGTTCAAATTCGTTATCTTGGATTTTCTTGCTTGATTGGTGCTCTTTGGTTTTTCCTTTTTTTTTCAATTTTTTTAATAATTTCTTCAATTAAATCCGTAGGGTACATATTTAGTAGCCATTTTATTCATGATTTTATATAAAATAAAAATTCTTCAGAATTGATTTGCTTTGCTTGATCATCATTTAGGTTAGTCCGTCCACTGCTGAACAAAAGCCTGCCTTAACTCTAGCCATTTCTTTCTATTTTGTGCCACTTGAATCCAGTTTCCAGTCACTCTCTTAATATCATCTGTCCATCGACTAGGAGGTCGTCCTCTGCTTCTACACACATGGCCAAAATTATTGCATATAACGATATTTTTATTTTATTTTGGACCTAATATGATTCTTTTAATATTTTTCGACATATTGCCTTACTACACGACTAACTAATATAAAATTAAAAATCTAAGTGCAACTAGGCTGTTATTATAATTTTATTTAATAATGAGTGAAAATCAACAAAAACAAATTTCATTTTAAACAGAAAATATTGAAAACAATTTTAAGCTCTCAAGCCTCAATGCAAGCTGTGAGACGACGTGGCATGCTCTCAATTAAGTTGTCCAGAAGATGTTGAGGATCTCTCAATTAAGTTGTCCAGAAGATGTTGATGATGTTGATCCAGAAGATGGCTTCCCATGTTTCGCGCGCAACAATTTTCAATTCATTTAAGGTACGGGGGGATCATTCGTTTTGGCAATATGGCGTTTTAGCATGTCCCAAGCATGCTCGGTGGCCACATACACATCGGTGGCCACCACAGTTTTCTTATACCCTCTCCCTCACAAAATTCGCAAACCGCTAAGGTGCAATGGGGAAAAGCATTATCGTCCATGTAAACAAATTCATCCCCCACTGCCCCTCGAAATGGACGCACAATAGGCTCTAAAACGTCTCTAAGATATGAGGCACCTGTCATTGTTCCATCAATAGAAACAAGAGGAGTTCGAGCTCCGTGCATTATACCTGCCCATACCATAATGCTTCCCCCTTGAAACGGGACACGGTGTTGAGCTGCATTCAAGCGTTCTTCCAGATGCTCTCCAGACCAAAGTTCGTCGCGAGTCTGACACTAGGCCTATTCTTGTTTCATCACTTAACATGACGAAATTACAATTAGGTCCATTTGCTCTCATCTCCTCAGCCCATTGTAGTCGCATAATTTTGTGCTGTAAATTTAGCTTCGGAACACGTAGAGACCTCCTTAAATGTAATCATCTGTCATGGAGTATTCTTGCTATGGTCTTTCTTCAAACATTTACTTCTTCAAGGCGAGTTAACTCATTTTAATAGCAGTACTAGAAAGAAGAGGATTGCGTCGTGCAATTAAGGATATTTGGCGGTCTTGCACAGCAGTAGTAACTCTCTTTGTACCTCTTCCAGACCGGTCTGTAACCTCGTTTGTCTCCCTGAATTTTTTTTAATATTCGCGAAACATCGCTTGGGTTAATTCCTACAATTTCAGCTATTGTAACTTGCCGGTAGCCCTGTTGAGACAGTGTTACTATTCTCACTCTATTAAACTGTGAAATAATGTTTGTAGGTATTTTAAGACCAAAATAACAGCAGAGTTCAAATTTCTTCTGAAACTCAAGAGACCACAAATCGAAATGTGCAAGAACTTGTACTAATATTGGGTCTGAACGATAAACATTATTTACCATATCCATTTTAACAAAAAAATGTTTATTACAGATTATCAAAGCAATGTATAAAAAAAAGATTCTTTAAATTCCTTTCCGTAAATTTTTAAATGATATATGCAATAATTTTGGCTATGTGTGTATAGGCCTCGTGTCTTGGTCTCCATTCCACAAGTCTCTTTGTCCACCGTCCATCTGTTATCCTAGCCACTGATGTCCTGCCCAATTCCACTTAGATGTAAGACAGATATCACTGCATCTCTTACCCCTGTTCGATTTCGTATGGTATGATTGGGTATTTTACTCGGTATTTTATCTCTAAGTGTAACTCCCAAAAATGGACTTTTCCATTTTCCGTTGCCTGATCTGTATTCTATATTCTATGTATGTTCTTTTTTGTCAAAGTAAGTGTATCAGCTACATACGTGAGGACAGGCAAGACATTGGTTAAAGACTTTTTTATATAGGTTTTAATAATAGAAAGCAGCAGTAGTTTAGGCAAATTCAATAAGGCGACCTATATTTATTACAACTCAAAACACTTTAGTCATTTTTGTAAAATTTAAACTTAAAAAAGTTATTTTTTTTTTAATTTCACTCCGTTAGAATCCAAATGGAAAACAACTCCAGTGGTTTTTTTTTATCGTAAATAAATTGGTGTAACCAATAAAACAATCTTAATGTTTCAGGATATAGTATATCCCCCAGCGGTCGTCGAAAACATAAAACTATAAGAATAAATAATAACTATTTAAAGTGTCTAAATATAATTACTTCGAGAACACTAGTTTTTCAGCACAGACAGGTCTATTAACGTTTCACGTGTCCGTGTTAAAAAAAAACTAAAATATTCTCTCAGTAGTTAAATTAAGTATGTAGACGGTATAATATTTGATTGCGCATAAATTTATAGAAATAGAAAGTATATTAAACTATCTAACAAACATAAAATATACGAGCTCGATGAGTTATATCAATCAATAATTAGTGAGGGATGACTTCACGAAACTATTTCGAAATGAAGCACATAGTAAGTATAATTTGGCTGAAAAGATTTCAATCGATTAAAGAATTATTAATTTTACTTTGGCTAATTGACAGCTTTTATGTCTACTTTCATTACATCAAAAAAAGTCTAGTTTGCACCACGATCGGAGACCACAGTTGGAGATAAAAAAAAGACAAGGTTGAGTTAACGATGTGACAGAGTGTTGCTTGAGTGACAACAATCAGAAGATCATAATAAGTATGCAAAACTAATTACTGTGAAAATAGTATCGTCTGGTAATAATCATTAAATATAATAGCAATTTTTGTAAATTGTCCGATTCCGCTTTATTTCGTAGCTTCAGGGTATTAAAGTCTTATTTTTTTTCGAATTATTATATTATTTTTTTTTTCAAGTGCTTTTACTGATTCGAATTAAAATGTACAGTTAAAAATTACTATCAGTGTGATATATTTTAATGCTGAAAAAGTGACGACAGATTCATTAGGGACGTGCATATGGGTTATCGTTATCACTAGATATTTAAAAAAAAGCATGTGCGCTACTGATTTTTTTCTCTTCTTAACAAAACTATGTATATCATTTAATGCTGATTAAAAGTAGTCTCTTGATAGTTTGTCGATTTCGGTCTCTTTGATGAGATAAAGGCAATTTTATTAATTTGCCCTAATGCAAGTCTAATAGCAACCCTTAAAAAAATATTAATGTCCTTGATTCATCATCAAAAAAAAATCTATAAACATGACTGCGGAAATGCATAATTTTAATTTTACAATTCAGTCGACACTTTTTAGTACCAAAAAAACACTTACAGTTATAGTAACTTTTACCCTCAAAATTACATTCGAATGGCCAAAAGCACTTTATAATAATTATAATAAAGGAAGAAAATGATAATAAATCGAAAAAAGGGTTTCCGGAACCGGAGCTGTTTTTCGGAACAGGTCTCCGTACCGCGTCTGTTAGGTTTCGGTACTTTCGGTAACGGATAAAAAAATGAGATTTTTAATGAAAACAAATGATGACATGAACACAAATAATGAACACAAGCGAAAAAAAACGAAAACGTATACATATATACATCAAACAACACCAACCAACCTCAAAACCAACTTAATTAAATTTGAAAAACAAACTTAACAGTTTCAATTAAAGATGCAAATGTCTATAAAAACATTGATTGACAGATTATTATACTAAATAATAAAATAACATATTTAAACTTTAATAATTGCTAATAAACATTCTAGAAACTTCAAAATAACTTCAGAAGTAAGAACAGTAAGAGCATCCCTACTTATTTTGTTTGATTTCGACCCCTAGAAAGTATCAAAACGTAACAAAAAAATATGTTTTTAATTATTATTACCGAGTCCCGAAAGTACCGAAAGAACCCGGAATGAATAATTTCGAGTCCCGGTTCCTTGATGTCTCAAAAGAACCGGGAATTTCCGGTACTTTCGGTACCAGGATTTCCCGGTTCTGTACCCTATCCTGTAGCATCGAAATGGTAGCAAAGCAGAATGGGACATATGCTTATAAAAAAATAAATCTTATTTTTACGTGAGGAATCTCCCACGAAAGATGGCACATGTTTTTTGAAATACCCTGTATACTTTTTTTATTAACCATATTATTTTTGTAAATGTACGTTTACTTTTAAGTGTGAAAAAACGACAGTTTTGTTATAAAACTGAATCTTAATTCAGTTCAAGAAAAATGTCCGTTTTTTTGTTTACGCACGTTTTGACTGAACAGTAAAGATTTGAGGAAAATTATTCTGTATAGATGGGGCGTTATGGGGCTACCTTGGGACCTCATTCTATCTCAAGAACGGTAAACTAATCGGATTGCTCATCCTCATAAGACGTACGTTCGCCTCTTCCCGCGCTTCAGCTGACAGTTGTGACGTCATTGTAATCCTTGTCAAAGCCTTCGTGGCCTTGTCATGATAGTGTGTATTATTAGTTGCCTATGGTAAACTTATAAAAATAACAGCTGAGAAATTTTGAAATTTTATCAATTTTAAATGTGAAAAAGGTGTCTTTAAAGTTTTTAGAGCTATAGAGTGTATAAATACGTTCATTTTGTGTTGTGTATTGTGACAAAGTGCATACTAAGTGCCCACGATTTTGTTTATTAATTATTTTAAAGCAAAATATAGAAGTACTCTAAAAGGAATGCTTGCAAAAGGTGATGCTGGGAACTGCTGTTCTTAAAAATGCATTATCCGAGTATTTAATACGATTTATACAGTTAATTTTCTATACTGCATACATATAAGGTGTTTAAATAAATAAACTAAATAATGAACGTTTTGCATTCGGCAACCAATAATGCACGTGTGTGTATTATTGGTTGCCGGATAAGGACTAATAACCATGACAAGGATTACAATGACGTCACAAAGCGAGTAGTTTTCGATACGTTTGAGACATGATGGAACCACCGGATTCTTAAGAGTTGTCTAAGGTGTCTCTGTTGCAACTTGTTTAATGCCTTCATTTGTCGGCGGTACGGCACCCAGGTGTCGCCCCCATATAACATGGTGGGGATTATAATTGCTCGGTACACTGCCAGTTTCGTGTCAGCTAAACTACATATACTATTGCATTTAATTTTTTTGAAAAAACGCGCAATGATTGTTAAATTGTAAGACAACGCCCCCTAGCGTCTACGTTCAAAAGCTTATTATTATTGTTTATATGGTACAATATAGAGTAAGAAACGCTCTTTTAAACGAGCCCTCGCTTGTTGGATTCCGATCATCCAGTCCAGAGTTATTAATATGCAAATAAAAACAGATCTAACCTTCCCCCACCACTTTATTTTGGTAGATAGGGGAAAATGGCTCTAACAAAAAATATTCAAAATTTACTGAAGATTATGAAGCTGTCACTTATAGTACACCTTATCTAGGCAAAATTGTGTAAAAACTTCATTTCCTTATTTTTTGTTGCAGTTGCGCCCCCTAGCCGTCGTTCTACAAACTTGAAAATAATTTCCAGCAATTTCCCATAGCCTCTTTAGTTATAAATAGTTTTTTCCGCAGCCGCTACGGCTAATACTTTCCGAGATACAGCCGAGAGCTATACTTAGTGAGACACCCTGTACATATATGTATATGTTCATTATTAAAAATTGACATAAAAACTAAAATTTGGCAAAAAAATTATATTTAAATGGAAAAAATAAGTTACCAAACAATAGTTTATTCTTTTAATTATTTTTTAATTTAGGTTGTATTTATAATAAATTCTATACTGACTATACTTATTATTAATTATATTAAGTAAATATTATTTTTTTAACATAATTTCAGGTCATTCTTAAATAAATGATCGAAGTAGGTAGATACAGGGTGAGTCTTAAATAAGTGCAAATATTTTTAGGTGTAGTATATTTCGACGCAAGACGTCTATATAATTTTTTTCGCAAAAATTGGAGAATTTGGAAGTTTCTGAAAATATTTTTTGATTTTTTTTAATTTGTAGTTAAGAAACATAATGTGTTCATAATATGGTAGTAGATTAAATTTACAACAAAGAAAACCTAGAAAAAATCAAGTATGGTTCTCAAAATTTAAGCGATAAATCATATTTTTCCGAAATTTTAAAAAATAACTAAATAAAAAATGTAAAATATTTCGGTTATTTTGGACTTATTTGAAAAACGGTAAAGAGAAAATATGTGTTTTTTTATCGAACACCCTTTACATGTTTCAATAATTATTATTGCATTAAATTTTGAAATTTTATAGTTTTTCTGGTTGCCTACACCATACGTCTGTTATTAAAATATTTCTTGATAAAATGGTGAAGGTTTTTTATTTAATATAATATAGCAAATAAACCTTAATAAATTAAAACGATTATGTGCTATAACATGCTCTGTAACAATTATTTCCATAATCCTATCACAGATACTATATTACCTGTGATACTACCCTAACTTAGTCTAGTCTAAAACTAAATCACAGAATCCAGATTACGCCTATCTATAAATACAACTAAATATAATTTATAATTAAATTTAAAATATCATTCAATTAACTCATCACAGAAAACTCACACTTAAGTTTCAAGAATAGAGAATTATAGAATGTAACTAATAAAACAATATTATGAGCGGTAAAATAATAAACTAAGTTAAAATCAAATACTTTTTAAAGAAGAAACAAGAACTTGTTACAAGAAAACAACTTATAACTTTTTACAAGAAAAGTAGATACATTTTGTTTTGACTCGTACTGTATAAAAATAAAGTGGATTTTTCATATAACCTTTTTCGCTTTGGAGTTTCCTATCATAGATATTTCCAGGATGAACTAGTAACTAAAATTACAATGTACAGAGTGTCTGTCCAATGTTCAGTGCACATAGAACTACTGCGCATTTTCGGAATCAACAAATTTTGGAAACAATTTACCTCCGCGCTAGAAGACATGAAATTTTAAAAAAAATAAACATATTTTTTAAGATATTTTGAGAACCGAAATTCCGATTTGAATGAGATTTGAGGTGCCTATGTTTTGAATAGCGCTTTAACATTTGGCTTTCACAAAAATGAAGAAAAAGTACGGAAATGGTGAAAACTGTAATTTTTAATTTTAAAATTTTTTTATTAATTTTAGGCTATCTATACATATACAGTAAAATATTTTTACGATTTACACCTTTATAAACTATGCAACATTTATATAAAAAATCATATCTTTGTCAACAACGATGATATTTGACTTCTTGAGACTATTTAGCTACCAGTGTGATTTTATATGGATGTATCAATTGATATAATATAATATTTTTCTCGTTAATTCTGTTCAAAGTCTAGAAAACATATCTAATTAATTACACAGGGAGTTTCAAAAAGCATGTGCTATCTCTCGTGGGGAGATTCCCCACGTAAAAATAAGGTTTATTTTTCATATCAACATAGGTCCGATTCTGCTTTGTTTCGTAGCTACAGGGTGTTAAAATCTTAGCATTTTTCCGATTTATTATAATTTTCTTCCAAGTACTTTTAGCGTTTCGAATAAAATTTTGAAGGCAAAAGTTACTATAAATGCGACATATTTTAAACGTAAAAAAGTGTTGACATATTCACCAAGGACGTGCATATGGGTTATCACTGGAATATTTTTTCTAAAAAAAGCATACGCCACTGACTTTTTTTTGTTAGCGAAATAGTGTAAGCACTTTAATGCCAATTAAAAGTTGTCTCTTGATATTTTGTTGATTTCGGCCTCCATGATGAGATAAGCGCAATTTTATTAATTTGCCTTGATCCAAGACTACTTATATTAGCAAACCTTTAAAAAAAATTATTCCTCATCAAAAAATATGAAAAAAAGTTCCTATAAACATGGGTATGGCAATGCATAGTTTTAGACTCGGTTTTAGAGTTACAGGATAAGTTAAAACTTTTTAAAATTAGTTTTTTTGTAATTATCTTAAATACCATTGTTTTTTATTTGAAATTGCTGTAGGTTTGACCAATAGTAATAATAAATAAGCAATAAATAAAATATAAATAAATAGCAATAATATTTATTAATAAATAAGGTGAAATATACATATATAATTTATTAATTTTATTTTTATTTAAATTTTATTAATTGTGCTTGATAAAATTGCGTTTATCTCAACAAGAATACCAAATTCCACAAAATATAAAGAGATAATTTTTAATTGGTATTAGACGACCTACACGTCGTTTTGATAAAAAGAAAAAAGTCAGTGGCGCACATGTTTTTTTCTTGAAGAATGTTCCAGTGAAAACCCTCGTGAAAACCCATATGCACGTCCCTGATTAATTTATAGACACTTTTTTAGCATTAAAATATACAACACTTATAGTAACTTTCTTTTACCCTCAAAATTTCATTCGAATCACTAAAAGTATGTACAGGGTGGACCATTTTGGTTGTTTCTATAGGGTATCTAGAAAACCGTGAGATATGTATATTATC
This sequence comes from Sitophilus oryzae, assembly GCF_002938485.1. Lineage (NCBI taxonomy): Eukaryota > Metazoa > Arthropoda > Insecta > Coleoptera > Curculionidae > Sitophilus > Sitophilus oryzae. The sequence goes on along the minus strand of NW_022147434.1, from coordinate 3,361,398 downwards.
CAAATTTTGATACTGCAGTCTCGGGTTCTTTTTTTAAATCACAATGGCCCAAACGGATCGTGGCTATCTTGATCGGTTTTGAAGCTACAGGGGGATTCTCAAATTTTGTACTTTTTGAAGATGTTCGATAGTTTGTTTATTTCAGCAACTACACTACAAAAATGAATTAAACATTCTAAAGGCACTCTTCTGTGTAGAATGCAGTGGCGTAGTCAGACTTTTTCGAAAATAATATTTTTTTTTAGATATTAACTATACTTATGTTTTTTTTAAATAGAACCCCCTGTACATTTTTAAATTTCCTGATTCAACTTGGCATGGGTTTCTCGAAAATATATAACACTCTATATTTATTTTCACTATTAACTTTAAAATTCCAATTTATTTAAAGATATCGATTTTCCTCTTGTCGCGTCGTTGGTAATCCAATAAACTTATCCCAAAGATTACATATTAATTTTTAGATTATTAGTAGTTGTTATTAGTAGATATCAGCGTAGTTGATGAAATAAACAAACTATCGAACATCTTCAAAAAGTACAAAATTTGAGAATTTTGTACTACTTGAGGGCCATTGTGATTTTCAAAAAAAGAACCCGAAACTGCAGTATCAAAATTTGAATATTTCTCACGATTTTCTAGATACCCTATAGAAACAACCAAAATGGTCCACCCTGATGTACTTGGAAGAAAAATATAAATCGAAAGATTATTAAGACTTTAACACCATGTAGCTACGAAACAAAGAAGAATCGTTATGTTGATATGAAAAATACATCTTATTTTTACGTGAGGAATCTCCCCACGAGGGATGGTACATGTTTTTTGAAACACCCTGTATAGGTATATCTCTTAAATAAAATTTTCAGTTTACTACAAGACTAACGCAATTAGTTTTCTAATGAATCACATAGCATTTAAATATTGAATAACCATATTTACTTAAAGTTGTATATTGGCTTTTAGCGATATGTTTTGTCGTTAAATCTGACACCGACCGGTCTCATAGATAAAGACCGGTACAAAACAATATTGTCGACGTATGTGAACAACGGAAAGTCACCTGTTGATTTAACGGTAAAGTAAAAAATTTGCTTTGCCAAACATTCCCAAAATATTGACTAACAGTCATTCTTTTTTTATCTAAGCCGGTTTATACCTAACGCTAAAAGTTCGGTTTCTTTAAATGTATTTCTTTAACTAAAAATATAATAAATCGCTTTGTTCTTAGATTCTAAGGTGGTAATTATTGTAATGTTGAAGCAGTAAAAAAGGTTAGTAGTCGAGGTTTGTGGATAATTATATTTCTACTTGTATATTAGGGTTTCAGGAACCGGAGCTGTTTTTCGGAACCGGGAATTTCGGTACCGCGCCTCTTATAGGAACAGGGATTTCCCGTTTTTTTTTGGTACTTTTGGTACTGACTAATTTTTATTCAATGGTGGTGCAGTTCATCAATCAGAAAGCAAGGGATGGTATTTCGAAGTATAATGGATAAAAAATTGAGATTTTTAATGAAAATAATAACAAATTATTATGTAATCAGTCATGAAAAAATTAACATTAACACAAGTAAAGCAAAAAAGTATAAAAAAAAGAATGAAATTATTGGGTAAACCTACAGTAAGATTAGCCATGAAACATGGCTAAAATATGACTACCCGTAGACACTTAGTGTTTCTGCCTTCCGGCTTCATCAATAAGGGAGGAATCAGCAACGATGAACTAGCGATCCTGGAAAAAGAAAAAGGAAAGCAAACGAGGCACTATATAGGCACCATTTGCAATCTGGTTAAGCAGTAGCTCACAATTCGCAAGCGTTACTACCAAAAAACCTAGAGGTCGTCATTTTCTTGACAACTTCTTGATCTTGTCTTGATTTCAAGACAAGATCAAGACAAGAAATGATTTTTGGTTTTCAAGACAAGACAAGAAATTACTTCTGAAGATCAAGATTTCTTGACAAGATATCAAGAAAATCTTGAAATTTCTTGAAAATAAAAAAGAAATACTCATTTACTTAGGTATTTGTATATTATATGAATATCCATTAATTGATGGATAAAAAAATTATTAAGCAAAAAATATTTGTTCGAAGCGGCACTTTGTCGGATGTCCAATGTCCAAAGTTGACATAAGTATGTCCAAAGTCGGATGTTCAAAGTTGGCATACTGTGGGCCAAATTAAATTGGAACCTTTTTTGACGACTAATAATTTTTTAATTTTTAAATGTTTTTTTTATAATTTTTTGAATATGTTATGGCCTACGATATTAGAATTAAAAAAAACTTTGCAAAGAGGGTCTTCTTCAGTGGCATACAGACTTTTTGAATTAATGTAAAACTTTTAAAATAAAAATAATATTTTAATGTGCTCCACTGAAGTAGAGTAGCTCATTGTTGTTTTGACTGTTTTTATCTGTAGTAGTATTATCACCGTCACTACTGTCAAAGTCACTAATTAAACTTCTACGTCCAGGTGTCTGAGGTGGTATGTATTCTGAACCAGATTCACAATTATGAATGGCTCAGATTTGCTGCTTAACGAACCATCACAATTCACAATCACTCATTTTATTGTTAGATAATAATAATAATAATTAACAAAATTATGTAAATCTGATGATTTTGGCTGCTGTAGTATAATGAGCCCAAAGTTTTTGAATTTTTTGAAAATTAGATGCCTGGCCCTCAATTTTACGCATAAAGCATAAACATCACATTAACCAATCTCACCGCTACTTTTATACAGGGGGTTTAAACAAACAACTTCTTTAATAGACGAATTTTAAACGGGGGTTCCCCTTTTTCAAGATATCAAGAAATTTCAAGATTTCTTGAATCAAGACAAGAAATCAACTCTAAAGAAATGGTCAAGACAAGATTTTTTTTTGTTCTTGAAAATATTTCAAGACAAGACAAGAAATTGCTTGTCAAGACAAGATTTCTTGTCTTGCCGATCCCTAAAAAACCGCTGCGGAGGTAGTTCAACATATATACCTCGCCGCTATCATCTTGGCCCAGAGAAAACAATAAACAAAAGATGTTATCGTGGAGACTATAATAAAAAAGAAGAATGAAATTATTGGGCAAACCTACAGTAAGATTAGCCATGAAAAATGGCTAAAATACGACTACCCGTAGACACTTAGTGTTTCTGCCTTCCGGCTTCATCAATACGGGAGGAATCAGCAACGATGAACTAGCGATCCTGGAAAAAGAAAAAGGGAAGCAAACGGGGCACTAGGCACCATTTGCAACCTGGTCAAGCAGTACAGTAACAATGAACTAGCAATCCTGAAAAAAGAAAAAGGGAAGCAAACGAGGCACTAGGCATCATTTGCAACCTGGTTAAGCAGTAGTTGCTGATTCCTCCCGTATTGATGAAGCCGGAAGGCAGAAACACTAAGTGTCTACGGGTAGTCGTATTTTAGCCATGTTTCATGGCTAGTCTTACTGTAGGTTTGTCCAATAATTTCATTCTTCGTTTTTATTATAGTCCCCACGATAACATCTTTTGAAAAAAGTATAGGTAACTTAAATTTCACATCAAACAACATACATTTAAATCAACTTAACTGAATTTGAGACAAATGACAAAAGCCTTAAAATATTGAATTAAAAATGCAAATATCTATTAACCCTTAACTGGTCCGGCGTCGTCTGACAGACTACGCCAAATAATTAACTCATTCTCATTAGTTACTGGGACCGCCCACACAATTGGCGTTCCAGCTAATCCTCCCCCTCTCGGTCAACTACTGATAGCCATATTTATGCCCAAACTGGATTAGTTTTTTAGAAGTTATGGCAGAAGTTACTTAAGCCGTAGTCTCTCAGACGACGCCGGACCGTTTGCGTAAGATTTTGTGTTTGACAAACTTTTGTAAAATATAACCGGGCCTTCGAAAAGAGTGCGTTTAGGAGACTCTAGTTATGAAGATACCCTATTAAAATGATATGATGAAGACTGTGACAGTGACAATATGACAATCTGCCAGACAAATGCGTTTGACAATGTCCAATATTCCAAGAGAAATAGACTTTACAATTGGTAGAATACTTGCAATTCCTGTACAACCAGAACACGCTCACGGAGACATTCTTATCCCAGAGTTCTTATCCTAGTTAAAGACAATGTTATGTCCTAGTTTAATTATTTTTAATGCCTAGAATGTACGAATCCATTTTGTAAAACATGTTCAGGAAAACAATGAACTTTGCCTCATGCTGTAACTAAAAGCCTTTTCTTTAACCTCAGTTTTATAGCTTATTTTTTTTTTATATATAGTACTAAAAACATATTTCTGTATTGTAATGACTGTTAGTAATTTCGTTTTATTTTAGAGCTGAGTAAAAATCTAATTGTTTTTTTTTCAAATTTATATGTATGTTATTTTATTTTGTACTATATTTTCTTAATGTTTATATTAATTGAACCCATTTTTGTCTATATTAGTTCAATAATACATAATATAATATATAATAAAATAAAAATTTGTTATTTTTTAGTTTTTGTGTGTTTTTTCACTTTTTAGAACGCGTAGTTCCACAGACTACGCCGGACCGTTTATGATACATATCTATTACCGGACCAGTTAAGGGTTAAAACATAACATAATAAATATTATAGGAAAAGACAAAAGAAGTAAGAACAATAAGAAATAGCATCATTACTTATTTAGAAGAGTTTGATCTCGACCGCTAGAAAGGATCAAAGTACTTTTTCATGTAACAACAAAATATTTTTTTAATTATTGTTACCGAGACCAGGTTCTGTGGCCAAAAAGATCTGAACCTAATAATTGGTAGTATTAATTAGAGTTTCTGGTACCGTACTAAAATATTTTCGTTCAATGATTGTGGAGCTCGTCAATTAGCACGCAAGGGATGGTTTTCAAAAGTTAAACCGATAAAAAATTGAGTTTTAAATGAAAATAATATAAAATTATTAAGTTATAAAAGTAATGAAAGTAAACATGAACACAAATAATGAACACAAGCGAAAAAAACACAGAGGTAGCTTAAAAATTACACAAACAACATCAACCAATCTCGAAACCAACTTAACTAAATTAGGAAAAAAACTTGACATTTTCAATTAAAGATGCCAATGCCTATACAAATATAACAAAAAATATAACTAATACATTCAGTAATATTACACTAATAGTAAAATCACAATTTAAAATTCAATAATTGCTAATAAACATTATAGAAACTTCAAAATAACTTCAGAAGTAAGAACAGTAAGATTTAGCATCACTACTTAATTAGAAGAGTTTGATTTCGACCGCCTAGAAAGTATTAGAAGTCTTTCGCACGTAACAAAATATTAGTGGAGTGCCCCGAGACTTTTACCTCGGAATTCAATAACTGTCAATGTATTAATGTGAAATCTTCTGTATTGTGTTTTATAGATAAAATACTGAAATGTTTACCCATTTTTTTCGTTGCTTATAATTTTTTATTTTAGTAATCTTAGTAAATTCTTAGTTATTTCTTTCTTAATTTTTTGATTTTTTAAATTTTTTTTCTAAGTAAATTTATTGAAATAAATGAATCTAATGTATAAGCTATACCTATTCTGCTTATATTCTAATCATTGAAATTTTGATTGAAATCGAATTATACAGGGTGGCGCGTCATATACTAAGCGGTTTTTGCAAGGAGAACAAAAGTTTGTATTGAAGTGAAATTTTGTGAGTTTATGTTAATCAATTTAAAGCATTTTTTAAAATTATATAGAGTTCTACAGGGTGTCCGTAAAAAAAGTTACACGTCAAAGTTGTGTTTTTTGTAATGGTACACCCTATATATTAATTAATTTTCGGATTCTAGTAAAAAAATAAAGGCAAGTTTCATTAGAAAAGTATATGACTAAAATGTAGAGTTTTTGAAATACATGGGCACAAAAATGGGCACCTTAAAATTTTGATGTATTTTAAAGTTTAATATATTTTGTTCTGGTGGGCCGATTTTGATGATTTTTTAAGCAGTATGTAGCCAATTTATTTGAATTTTTAGTATATCTTTCCAAATTAAAAATGAAACTCCCTATCTGTTAATTATACGAGGTAAAACGAAATGTTGATATTTTGGTGAAAGTTTGAAATACCCTGTGGAATATGTTAAAACACCAAGAAATTTTAAAGTCATTTTATCATCTAGATATATCCTTTGTCGATAGTTGGTTTTTCCGTTCACCTCATTAGCTGTATTTTTGTTGGAGATATTCGCTTTTGAAGAAGACACTAACATGTTTTCGTAATTTTTACATTAAGACCATGCCTTTGCTTTTGGTCCTAGTCAACAGATTTAGTAAGTTCTGGTCCCGAAGTATTCCTTCTTGACATAATATTTGTTTCATTTAGTCTTCTTCTTATAGTCCTTTAGTTAATATGTGCATTTTTTATACGTTCCTTAGGTGCAATTTATTATAAATTTGAAAAGCTGGCAAACGGCGGTTTCTTAGCGATAAACTTACAATACGAACAAGTAGATCCTCTCGATTAGAAGTTCTCATACGAAGGTTCCTGGACGTCTAGATTGCCATCCTCATGGACGTGGTCATAATTCAAAAACCACTCAGTATACTCTCCATAGAGTATACTTAATATCTTAATACCATTATTAAGGTATTTTTGGAATCGGAATCTTATAGAAAATTCACTAAACTAAACAAATAAAGCATTTCATTTGAACAATTAAAACTTAAGTGTAAAAATATATTTGTATATCTATAAAAATATTTTTGAAATGTGAACTACCATTAAATGTATATTTTGTAAAAGATTTGGCATGAAAAGCTCAAATAGGAATCCTGATACAGAGGTTGTTCGGAACACGGCGCCATCTTGTGTGTTTATTTAAATACTGAAGTGAAAGCAACGAATTTAAATGGGTATACTTTGTAATAGGTTTGTAACATATCTTATTAACAATACAATGCAAAAAGTTTTATAAAAATTCGTTCGCAGTAAATGAATTCCGAGGTTTGTATCCCATAAGGGCTTAAAGCACTCCACTATATATGTTTTTAATTATTATTACCGAGTCCCGAAAGTACCGAAAGAACCGAGAATTAATAATTTCGAATCCCGGTTCTTTGATGTGTCTAAAGAACCGGCAATTCCCGGTACTTAAGGTACCGGGATTATTACCTTGTAAGGTTTTTAGTTCGTTACATGTCTTTTTTATATATGATATATATGATGTCTGGCGTATCGTCATCGGATTCCGTATCGTTCAGGCCTGATAATTTATTTGGCACGCTTGGCGTAATTTTTACGTTCCCTAGTCACCAACCCTGTTATCGTTTGACACAACCCTGTTATTGCTCTGAGGAGGCGCTGTCAACATCGCTTCTGTCAACTCTCTCCGTGTTTAACCTCACTTTGTTTTGCCGCTCTGTTGTATCCCGGCTTTTAGAAATGGTGATTATTTAAATCTTGCTGTATAATTTGAATCAGCTGCTATTTCAAAGCAACAGGTAAAGATGAGATATTATCCTTTTAGATTCGATATTATTACTGCATATTTTTAGGGTAGAGTTTTGGATGTCCCAACTTAACTTGTATTTGTATTTTGCTGGCACGTTGGCGTCCCTTTTCTTTTGTCCTCCAGAATGTTACATGGAAGAAAGGACAGTTTCTTTGTTTATTATTGAGCCCTCGGAAGTAATTCGAGGTAGGTTTATTTTGTTTATTAGACCTTGTTTGGTTTTAAACAAGAGTTTCATATTTTTAGGGTCCAAGGTACGGACTATTTACCAGGTACGGGCATTATCTAAGGTCCTAGTAGTATCCAAGGTACGGGTAGTGTTCCCCTGTACCGTTGTCTTATGGACGGACTGTGTCCAAGGTTATGATCCAAGGTTATGGTCCAAGTTACAGACATTATCCAAGGTCCTAGTAGTGTTCCAAGGTACGGGTAGTGTCCCCATATTGCCACAGTATGGATACAGCGTAAGCCCCATGCTGCTTCGCTCCCATTTCTAAACCTAGTCAGTAGCTACGGCTGTATTGATTCATGGTGTCCTCATTCTGGCCTGTTTTGTTGTTTTGGCCAACAGGATCGCCGACAGACAGTACAGAGATATGAGCCTACCTCACGCTGCTACTCTTCGAAACAGGGTTGCCTCAAGAACAACTAAGTGTAGATTTAGATTCTAGTTTTCAGTCGATTTTCAGTCTTAACTAAATAACGTACATTTTAAATAATATCGTACAGACTATATTTAATGGTTAGATTATTAAGAACATTTATGTCGATTTAGTAGTTACAATACGATTTAGATTTTAGGTTTCATTACATTACGCCTTGTAATAGTATTACTTTTTTATAGATATTATTATTGTACTAACATCCTATAAAATATATTATCAAATTAATTAAAGTAATGCTACATTTCATATATTCTCTTAAACTTTACATGTCTTGTATTTTATCATAGTTGTTTTCATAGATATTTAGTACAATTCTTAACACCACTTTCGTTGACATATAACCACTATAATAATTATTAAAATTGTACAATGCTATTTACCATCACAGTCCATCTTGAATAAATATAGTCATTAGTTTTAAGTAATATACGTGTTATATAAGTGTTTTCTTTCTCTGTACATGCCTGGCGCCCAATATCTATATTTTTTTTTATTGTTATTGATTAATTTTCTCTCTAGTGAAATACCTTACCCACGACTGCTCTCCGATGAAAAGCTGCCGTTCGCAGTGGTAATGTTTATAAAAAACGCTAAACCTAATTTGGCACCCATAAGCGTGGGGCTTTGAGAAATTTTTACTCGTAATGTATTTCACTGGAGTCTGACAATTTTCCTAAGTAATATACAACTGTGTTTTCTTTCTCTGTACATGCCTGGCGCCCAATATCTATATTTTTTTTGTTTATTGTTATTGATTAGTTTTCTCTCTAGTGAAATACCTTATCCATGACTGCTCTCCGATGAAAAGCTGCCGTTCGCAGTGGTAACGTTTATAATAAACGCTACAGCCTATTGTATATGTATTATTTTGTTATTGATTTTATTAGTAAAAGGGTAGCAATCTAAAAAAAGTTGTGCAGGTATACTTGCTGCGAGATTTATTTACGTCAAAGTGACTTTATTCATAGTATTATTTCTAATGTCAAAAACAATTTTTTAAAACATTTATAGTACTTTTAAAGGGCAATTTAATTAATCAATTATATTACGAGTACTAATCCAAAATGGCGAATGCTACAAAAACTATTATAGATACTTTGGATTTTCATCCAACCTATAAACCTTATGGAATGGACAATTATCGATTGGAGATTTTGACCAAGGGCCAACAAAAATACTTGAATAATCATAAAACTGAAAGAATAAGACAAGACCATAAATATTTATATGATCACCCTGAGGTAATTCATTCCCTTTTTATTGATAAATATAATATTTTTGTTTGACCGCAATAGTCTTGCATGCTTGATATTTGTCTTGGTCTTGCGATTGGTCTTGCGTAAGTCATGCACTGGTCGGTTTTGGTCTTGCATATCTAAATACACCCTCTACACTATGATGTAATATTCCACAAGGTTAATATTTTAACATGCGCTTATAATATGCTCTGTATAGTAGATATAAAAACAAAACTTGTCACTTAATCTGCAGGACAGTGGCGGATACAAAGAGGGGGGCCCATGGGGCCCGGGCCCCCCTAAAATCTGTAAATTGGGTTAAATATTAGGCTTTTGGGTTAAAAATGGCGCCCTAAAAGGCATATTTGGCATTATTTTTTATTTGGCCCCCCACTAAAATAAATTTCTGTATCCGCCCCTGCTGCAGGACTAGGTATATTTACAATACTATTTAATTTTATTAAAATGAATTAGAATATAAAATTATATACCGGGTGTTGCATCGTCGGATGGGACAGGAAATCCCATGTAAATTTTAATGGGGTCAATTATTGACTTCCCTAATTATTTTAGAGAATAATTTTATTTAGGTTTATTGAAGAGCACTAAAATCCACATTCAACAGAATAACTTTAGATATTTTTGATTAGCTCGTTTACGAGTTATCGCCGATTTCTTTTTAAATATTTCTCCTTTCTTAAATAATTTTCTTAAATAATTAAAGTAAAATAAAGTAATCAATTACAAGGTTAATTATAGTATTATTACAATATTCAATAACTTATTTATTTAGGTACTATTAAATTGTTAGAACTTTAGGATTTAAGAAGATGTTCAAATATTCCTCCATCGACTGCTAGACAATAACCCAGGCGATCATTAAATTCTCTTCTTACATTCGCTAGTTGGTAAACTGGAATTCTATTCCATTCGGCAGAAATAGCATTTTTTAACTCGTCTAGATTTGGGTATTTTTTATCCTTGTATATCCTGTTTTTTAAATGGCCCCAGAGGTAGAAATCATTTGACGAAATATCAGGAGACCTTGCTGGCCAATTTACTGTATGATTTAGGCCAATAACGTTTCCGTTAAAACTATTGTCTAAATATTCCCGAACAGCCAGGGTACTATGTGCCGGGCCGCCATCCATTTGGTACCAAACTTCCTGATTTTCCCTAGAGGCATCATGTAAAGCAGGTAAAATATGATTTTCGAGTAGTTCCAAATAATATTCTGCATTTAAATTTCGCGTAAGAAATAATGGCCCGATTATATTGTGTCCGAATATCCCTGCCCAAACATTTACTTTCTGTGGATATTGCGTCCTTGTTTCGACAAACCTGTGTTGGTTTTCTTTGTTTCAATATCGATAATTTTGTACATTATTTGGGTTCATTATTTAAGGTAAACGTGCATTCGTCAGTGAAACATATGTTTTTTTAAATATTCCCTATCCGTGTTTGCTCTTTCCATCATATCAAAACAAAACGCCTCCGCCGTATTTCGTCCCCATCTCGTAGCTCTTGGTGCTTTTCATATAGTTGTTGTTAGAAGGAATAGTATTTATGTCGTTTCAAAATCTGAAACGCTGTAGTGCGATCTATTCCTATTTCATCCTCAAGTTTCCTTGTGCTGATTTTTCCATCGTTCTCTTCCGCGCACAATAAAACTTCCAAGTCGGTATCATTTCTTGCATCTTCTCTTTGTTCCTGCCTTGCTTCACATCTGCAGTTATTTATTAGGGTACCTTTAATCTCTGGATATTTCTTGCATCTTCTCTTTGTTCCCGCCTTGCTTCACATCTGCAGTTATTTATTAGGGTACCTTTGGTCTCAAATCTCTGGATATTCCTTGCGATTGTAGATTTTCCAAGTATCGGTCTATTCGGATACAGAGCAGCAAACATGTCCGACACCTTTTGATAACTATTTCCTTGATAATACCATTTAATCATCAATACTTTTTCTTCGGTAGTGTAATTCATGGCTAATATTTTCGATGTAGGTATGTAGTTTTTAATAATAGTTATAAAGCACTAAATAGATAAATTTCTGAAACGACAACTTCATTTGACAGTTATCTTTTACCTTGAGTGGTGCTCATAAGTAAATACAGGGCCATAAGAAAGGAGAAATATTTAAAAAGAAATCGGCGATAACTCGTAAACGGACTAATCAAAAATATCTAAAGTTGTTCTTTTGAATGTGGCTGTTAGTGCACTTCAATAAACCTAAATAGAGTTATTCTCTAAAATAATTAGGGAAGCCAATAATTGACCCCATTAAAATTTACATGAAATTTCCTATGTCCCGCTCGACGATGCAACACCCAGTATGTTATAATTGTTTACGGTCCTAATTGATTAATATAACGGTAGAATTGCTTGACGAGCAATACTCTGGTAACATCATCAAAATATATCGAGCTGATTGGGAGTTATTGATTGACCCGATGTCAATAAAAATATGGTCCACGGACATTTTTAAAAAGCAATGTTCTCTTATTGCTTTAAGAGAAAACTGCTAGTGAAGAATAAGAAATAATTAGACGATTTTTTAAATAGTTTTACACCCTGGATAGTGTTGTATTTCATTGTTAATAAACCAGAGACATGCTAAAACAACAATATTTTCTTTTATCTCAAGATAGGTTGCTTAGGCGCAACGTCAAAGTTGATTTTGTCTGAGGTTGTTTACTTTTTTGGTTTTGTGACGCTTATCTTTGAATTGTTAATGTTGTGATTTGCATAATTGGGCAGCGATTTTTGAGCAGGAAATACAATTGTTGTTTTTAAGTATTTTGGAGTAAGTTCATAATACATTTACGTCCCGTGTAAAATAGAAAAAAGGATTTCTTTTAAATGTTTCGTAAAATTTATTTTGTAACTTTTCAAATACAGGATTTATTCATATTTATTTCCGAAAGACGTATTCATATTTATTTTCGTTTTTATTATGACTATTCCTTTTATCTAAAGAGTAATTTCAAGAAGTGCCAAAAACTTCAAAAATTATTTTTTTAGAGACAATGTCAATAGATAAAAAATATTCGTTTTCTATTCGTTACGAAGGCAGTCCCTTTGAAGTTAAACATACACATGTCTTAACTATGTTTTGAACGCAATAAATGTAGTAAAATGCGAGGGCGGTCTAAAATATATATTTTTTTTAGACCGAAATTTTAATTTTTATATTATTTTCGAAAAACTTTACCACCCTGTATCTTAAAAGTTATGACGTTTAAGATATACATTCGTATGAAGTTTTCTTCTTAACATGGGTCTAAGAATCATCTCCTGAATACTAGCGTACTATATCCGTTTAGGAACATCTATATTAGTGACTTATTATTTAAACAAACACCCTGTATAAAAGTACGATTAATTTATTTTACTTATATAATCTACGTGACTTTCCGACTATCGTTCAAAAAATATACGTTTCAACTTTCCAAAACATGTATTTTTTGAACATGTAATCTATTTATTACCGCCTAATTCTGCAATATTGACTTGTGCTCCAGAACAGTTCATTATTGCGCTGCAATTTTACGATTTTAAGTTTTGGAAATATATTTTTTACTATATTGTAATTAATAATATTAGACACTGATTAAAACTAAATATTCTTGTGTAACCGTAGAGGATTAGTAAATTTAAACTACCATCAGTAACTGTTTTCCAAATGCACTGCTTTTGATTTTTCATATCAGCTTAATATAGTGGTATTACATTACATTCCATTACAAACAAATGATATTTATTCATACTCTATTTTTATTTATTTTTCTGAAGCCACAACAAAGTTTGAACTTGATTGCTTCGCGAAGTAGTACGAAGAATATAGTGTTATATAAGTTTTGTTGAAACTCATCGAAACGTTTCTCGAAACATTTCCGGAGACTATTCCAATAACAATAAAAAACAACCAGCCACACAGCAAGCATTACCACCGTTACCGTTTTCTTTTTTATTACAGTCCCCACGATAACATCCTTATTGTTTTCTCTGCTCCAAGGAGATAGCAACGAGGTATGTTGGAGTACCTCTGCAGCGGTTTTTCGGTAACGCTTGCGAATTGTGAGCTACTGCTTTACCAGGTTGCAAATGGTGCCTCGTGCCTGGTTTGCTTCGATTTTTCTCTTTTTTTTTAGGATCACTAGTTTATCAGTAGAGGGAGATGGCCGATTCTGTGTCAGGCGGAGGCGGAGGGAGTGACGTCATCAGCTAAGAACATGTAAAATAGGCTAATAAACAAGAATAAATAGGTTTGAACCGCTTTTGAACTGCTTTGAGCCGTTTTTAGCTTAAAACAACAGACCTGTTCATTTTTTGTCTAAACCTGTTTATTTCTATTTTAAAGCGGTTCAAACCTGTTTATTCTCGTTTATTACCCTATTTTACATGTTCTTAGCTGATGACGTCGCTGATGACGTCGCTGATGACGTCACTCCCTCCGCCTCCGCCTGGCGCAGAATCGGCCATCTCCCTCTACTTTTATCGTTGCTGATTCCTTCCGTATTAATGAAGCCGGAAGACAGAAACACTAAGTGTCTACGGGTAGATATATTTTAGTCATGACTTCATGGCTAATCTTATTGTAGGTTTGCCCAATAATTTCGTTTTTCTTTTTATTACAGTCCTCACAGTACCTCACGATAATATCCTTTGTTTATTGTTTTCTCTGGACCAAGATGATAGCAACGAGATATGTTGGAGTACCTCCGCAGCGGTGTTTCGGTGGTAACGCTTGCGAATTGTGAACTACTGCTTTACCAGGTTGCAAATGGTGCCTCATGCCTCTTTTGCTTCCCTTTTTCTCTTTTTTTAGGATCACTAGTTCATCGTTGCTGATTCCTCCCGTATTGATGAAGAAACACTAAGTGTCTACGGGTAGTCATATTTTAGTCATGTCTTCATGGCTAATCTTACTGTAGGTTTGTCCAATAATTTCGTTTTTCTTTAATATAAAATATATCGGTTTAAATAATTCTACGTCTTCCGATGCCATCTCTCCATGCCTGTCTGTCTCTCCATTCATCGTCTCCGATAGCTCTTTCCTCCATAAACTTTCAATTCCTTCCTGCCAACTTCTTCTCGGTCTAACCGGTTTTCTTCTTCCTGCAGGTTTCTAGTTTATGATTTGCTTTGGGATTCTTATTTCTACCATTCTTTGGACATGCCCGTGCCATATGACGACGCTATAACACGCTATGACACGTGTGATGGTCGATTTGCCGGTCCCAGATCTCACCGACTTGTGTTACGGCGCGGCGTGTTGTTCCCCGCTTGTCTCTCTAGTCCCGCAGCTATCTACTCTTTGTACTTTATGTCTGTTCTTTATCTCGTCCACTTTTGTATGTTTAACTTCCATAATCTCTCTTAAGTACTCTCTTAAGTACTACTAAGGTTGCCTAACCATCTAACAAAGATTTTTCTAGATATATTTATTTTTATAATCAAGTGTAAGTAGATTTTTATTATTTGATAAAATCTAGGTGGCTGTGATATGTCTGACGTTACTTCAACATAGCGGTCACATTAGTTCAACTTTAACAACTAGTTATCAATTTGTGTCAGTTAAAACAAAAAAAAATCTCAGAAATTTGCCGAAAATGGAAATTTATCCTACATCAGAGAGAATTGATTTGGTTCTGACTGATTCACCAATTAATAGAATATTCAAATGATCTATATTATTTAGTCTCGACTTTTTTTATGGGGGTATATTAAAAACAGTGTTTACAAAACTCGGCCAACTATTGTCGACAACATGAGAGAAATTATTGTGGCTGCTTCTCGAAATAGAACTCCACATAAATATGCTTTTTAACACGAAAAGGTCTCTTGAAAAGAGGATGATTTTATGCAGTTAACAGAAAATAAAGCAATTTAAGCATTTAATAAATCTAATTAATTTTTGTCACATACTTATACGTTTATATCTACTTTTAATTCTGTAATAATTAAAAGATGTTTTAAATATGTATTTTTTTATTACCGATGAATATTTTACTCTACATCCTTTAATTTTTGTTAAATTAATAAAAAGTATATCCACAGCCCCACCTAGATTTTCAAATAATTAAGCAAAATTATAAAAATGAAAATATCTAAGAAAATATCTGTCTAAGAGGTAGGCAACCTTAATAGTATTTTGAAGATATATCAATTCTCCATTGAATATCGAAATAATATACTGGGTGTTTCATTTAAAATAAAGGAGTAACTTGCTTTTAAATGTGACCAATGTTCAATATTAATTTTGTCTCACCCTGTATAGCTTTTCGGGTCAAATTTTAATTTAATTTAACATACAACGGTTATTTTAACTAAATACACTAACTATATATGAATCTATACAGGGTAAATTACCATTTAGGTAGATGTTATTGAAATTTAAATTTTATTCTTCATTTTCACGAAATGTGAATAATATATAGGGTGTACCATTACAAAAAAAAACAACTTTGATTCGTAGCTTTTTTGGGATACTCTGTAGAATCTTTTATATTTTTAAAAAATGCTGTAAACTAACCTACATATGCTACAAAAAATTTCATTTCGATGAAAGTACCCTTCTCCATGGAGCCTCCGCGTCATATGAGAGGCGCCATCCTGTATAAATAATAGCAAAATATATTAATATTTCAAAATGGTGCGTTATTTTTTTGTATATTTTATAATGAATATATTTATGAAAGATCCCGTCTGGTTAAGTAAAAAATTCTCCATATGTAATGTATTTTCATTAACTTTTCGAAACGGACCATAAAAAAAATTGATGTACTGTTAAGAATTCTGGTGTTGCTCAAGCAATTAATATTTAATGCTGACAATGTTATTAATATGGAAAATTGCATGTTATCGTTAATAGTACTGTTATAATCTTCACCTAAAGTTTACCGTATCAAAGACCGTATATCTCTAAACCCAAATATCAAATTTACAGCCAATATAAAGGAAAAACAGCTCAATAAAAAATTCTATAAAAGTGCCTATTGTTAGAAATGGACTTGACAAAATTGAATGGACCATCTAAGGAGCTCTATTAACATGCATTGATGCTTTCAATAAAGCGTAGATAATCTTTCATGTATGTAAAATTAATGAAATTGAGGTTTGAAAATTCGTTTTTTTTTATTTTAATACAATTACCGCCTCTATAGCATTTCGTATATACAGTATGTCCTCGGATTATCTTTACAAAAGGAAAAACTTTTTTATTATTGACATTTTGAGAAAAATGCATTCTTCATAAAAATTTAGCTTGTTCTAAAATGGTTAATCCCGTTTATACTTTTCCAAATTTCCATACCGTTTTTTTACCGTTTAAATGAAAGTCTACAACATGAAAATATGGTTGAAAGTCCAAAAACAAAAAAAAACTTCGTTTTCATTATTTGATAGATTGTAATTCATAGAAATTTAATTAAAGTAATCTTTTTTGTTGTTTTAAAATGTTAAAGAATCACAAAATTTTAGATTAATGCTACAGTTGGGGGTTGGAACCTTTGGTGTTACACAGCAAAATAAAACACTAAATGACCACAATACCCCAAAACTCTTTAACTTTTACACTGGACGCGTGTTTCGCTAACCATGTTAGCATCATCATCAGACAGAGCTGCAACAAGTCAGTTTTAAAAAGACGTATGTAAGTCTTAAGTCATGATTTAAATGATTTAAGTTTTAGGTCCACTTCAATATAAAGTTCAAATGACTTAAGTTTTAAGTCTTTGACTTAAGTCATTGTTGTCAAGACAAATATAACATTATTTAAGCCTTCATTTCTTTTTTTACCTAAATCATTGATAATCTGCAAGTTAAGTCAGTAAAATGACTTAAATCAATATAATTTCCCTCAAGTCAAGACAACCAGAATTCTAGTCCAGTTAATATTAATTTTATTCTATTACCCATAACCGATTTTTCTATTATCTATATTAATTTATTGTAGATACAGATTAGAATAAAATATTATATAAACAACTATAATAAGCAATAAAAAAAATAAACGGCATCAAGGACATAAAAATACACATATAAAAACATCAACAACTTAAATAAAATTAAATTTTGTAGTACTTTGTACAGGTTGTCCCATTTTTGTGTGTTTTACAGGGTTTCTCGTCTGTGAGCAGCGGTACAAAGATGCGGTTTTCACAGTTGCTACTTTTTTATAAAACTAAAGATGGTAAACAAATAATATATTTGATGCCGCTGCTAAAAATTTACGATAAAAATATATGAAAAAAAGACTTAAATATTTTCTAAAAAGACTTAAATATCATAAAAGACTTAAATATTTTAAAAGATCCAAAAGATTTAAGCCTTTTATAAAATGACGTCATTAAAAAAAGATTTAAATATTTTTTAATGACTTAAATCTTTTCTAAAAAGACTAAAATCTTTTTCTATTTCGGAATAAAGACTTAAATCACAATCATTTTGTATTAATTCAGCTTTCGAAATATGACTTAAAATCAAATTATTTAAGTCATTAAAATGATTTAAGTCATTAAAATGATTTAAGTCAAAAGCAGACTTAAGTTTTCTGTGAGCTTCAGCAGCTGATTAAAACTAAACTAATATCTACCGTTGTCTCTGTTCATACTATCTTTACATTTATTAATTCTGATGCTCTCATATGCATCTAATTGCCTGTAATTTGAGACTTCTTTAATTAATTTTAAATTATTAAGATCTATACAATGTTCTTTATCACCAATATGTTCAGCAACGCAAGATTTATCCGGTTTACAATATCTTATCCGAGCCTAATGTTCTTTAAATCTATTTAGTTAGATTATTAAATTATTAGATTAATTATTAAATCTAAATTTATTAATTTGGAACATTTGGCTTTCCTCTTGTAAAAATTAGATGTCAAACAATTTAGATACGTCAATCTGACTAATTAGCTGCTTCAGTAGCATATCGGATATTTGTTTATAAATAACTATTATAACTTATCTATTTTTATTAGAATTATATATTTTTATTACAATTTTAATAACTACTAACGTTTATTTTACATAAAGACTTTCAGTTCATAATATAATCCTTGCTCTACCTCACAGTATTGTATTCACTCTACCTCACAGTATTAATCCAAAACGCCGGCCGGTTCTTAAAACGTAGTAACATTTATTTTTCAAAATCTCGCAAGTCCCATATTTGAACATTCAAAATAAAATTAATACATAATGAAGTTATTTAAGTACTCTGTTACTTTTGCGAATTTTTATGAAAAAGCAGCACATAATTTTTTTAATATGTTGTTAAAACAACTTTTATTTAATTTATATATTTTTTTCAAAAATCTTTTAAAATGTTTTTGTAAAACATTGCCTTACTTTTTTTTGTATTGTAACTCTACTCACAATGTCTAATTTGTATGTAATTTTAAACAAATATTTTTGTTTGGAATTATTAGATATACTAAATTTTAGATCCAGGCCATGCTTCAAATCATAATGAGGAAACTGTTGTTGGAACGGCCTAGCCATGACATTGAAACCTTTATAGGGAGATACTTTGTTGATAGCTGGGCCGAAATTGAAGAACAAGTTGAAGGATATATGAAAAAGGTAAACATGTAATTATAGTGAACGTTCACGTATATTATACAGGGTTTTCAATGAATGTTGTCAAGTACACGGGTCGCCCCCCCCCCTCCTGAGCGCGCGATAAAACAAACATATAAATAAAGCTACATAATATCTTCTAAATACGTACCTAAATATTTCATTTTTTTCGATAGTTTATGATATAGCATATATTTATGATAAGTTTACGATAGTTGTCAAAATCACACTGCTCAAACTTTCTTTTTTTTAGTTTATCTATTTACTTTTTGTTAATATTTAAATAATTCATTGGAAAAATGAAATTGTTCCCAACTGACAAAAAGTATAAATAATTTCGACGGTAGTTCTTCATATTTTTTATTTATAAATCCAATTTTTTGACTACGAAAGTTTTTTTTAAAACTTGATTTCTTTATGGTATATTTCAAAATATTGATTCTAGTTTTTAATTTTTATTTTAAACATTGGTGACGGTTTAATAAGAGCGTCAAACAATAACTGATATACCCATGACTGTAAACAATAGGCATACAATAGGAATGCTCTATTTGAGCTTAATATTGTATAATCCCATAGTCTTTTCCTTTTGGAAATTCAATTAGATTTTCTAGTAATAACACGGCTATTATTATACCCAAAAATAGCACATCGGTAACCTGGCATTCTATTTTTAAGAATAGCAGAAAAAAACAGATATTTAATGTAATTATTAAACATAATAAATTAAAAACTTACTTTAACAACTTAATTAGATTTACCCTACTGCTTTAAATTAACACATAAAAATAACAAAATAATAGTTTTGAACAATAATAAAACGTTAGAACGCAAGAATCTACTAGGCCCCTAGATGACGTAGAAAAACTGACAGTACAGGAAGTAAAGGGATGGAACTATCCTTACCTCTATAGTATCCTTGCATCGTCTAAGCCAAAAGCCAAACTGATTGTCTGACTATCAAATCAGGGATAATTTCGACAGACAACATGCAAAAAATGGGAGAAAATTAAATCTACCATTAGATTAAAACGCCAGATAACGTGTCGTTCTTCTTGTTGGGCAGACTTTAGAAAAGAAGGTGGTATGTGGATATGGTGTTTGGAACTCTCTATGTTGCGAAATAGAGGAAGTTTTTTAGCTGATTTCTACTCAGTTATTCTTTTTTTCCACCTGTTTACTGTTGAGTCAACACTTACTCTCGAGTTAGAAATTCCGTCACTTATAGACATCCAACATTGTTCTTTCCAGAGCTGCGACTAGTCAGGATGTTTCTGCAAAACATTAGAACGCAAGAATCTACTAGGCCCCTAGATGACGTAGCAAAACTGACAGTACAGGAAGTAAAGGGATGGAACTATCCTTACCTCTATAGTATCCTTGCATCGTCTAAGCCAAAAGCCAAACTGATTGTCTGACTATCAAATCAGGGATAATTTCGACAGACAACATGCAAAAAATGGGAGAAAATTAAATCTACCATTAGATTAAAACGCCAGATAACGTGTCGTTCTTCTTGTTGGGCAGACTTTAGAAAAGAAGGTAGTATGTGGATATGGTGTTTGGAACTCTCTATGTTGCGAAATAGAGGAAGTTTTTTAGCTGATTTCTACTCAGTTATTCTTTTTTTCCACCTGTTTACTGTTGAGTCAACACTTACTCTCGAGTTAGAAATTCCGTCACTTATAGACATCCAACATTGTTCTTTCCAGAGCTGCGACTAGTCAGGATGTTTCTGCTCCATCTGTCAGTACAAGAAGCGCACATTGATGAAAACCTTCCTTTTGACACACGGATATTGGATATATCAGAGTTTATCCAAACCCAAATCTTTTTCTTTATTGCAATATACAGGGTGTCCCAATATTCCATGGACATAGAACTACTCGCAACCCTACATAAATTTTAGTATAAATATTTTCCAACAATAGATTTTCTTTTCATAAAATGGTCCATCTAGTACTTACTACATTTTTTGTTTCTTGTAAAAAAAAACGACACATCGCATGGTTTTTGAGAAAAAAATGTTGTAGAATTAATTTTTCCAAAGCAGACCTACAAAATATATAGGGTGTTCTAATATATTATTGCACATAATTTACCTTTATACAAAAGTGCTTCGTTTGTCCGTTAGAAGGCATCAATTTAAAATACACCCGAACGTTAATTAATTTAAAATTTTAATTTTTATCAAGCTTATTGTCAAATATTTACAGGAAACAAAAAATGTAGTAAATACTAGAAGGACCATTTTATGAAAATAAAATCTGTCGTCGGTTAAATTGGAAATTACTTATACTAAAATTTATGTAGGGGTGGGGATAGTTTTCACCCTACCCGTATTTTTTCTTAATTTTTGTGAAAGTCAAATGTTTTTGTTACACTTCGCAAAACAAAGACACCGAAAATCTCATTCAAATTGAAATAACGATGCTCAAAATACCTGAAAAATGTGTTTTTAACGTATGATACCCTCGCAGACAAACGAAGCACTGTTTTGTAGAGCTAAATTGTGTCCAATGAACTTATTATGAATCCAAAAATACGTTGTAGTTCTATGTCCACGGAATATTGGGACACCCTGTACAACCTCTAATATTAAATATTTGTAATAACTGACTCATACACACATAATGACAGATTACATAATTCTAATTTTGGTATAAAATATTTATAAACTGTTAATGGTTGAAAACAGTTTACATTTTTCTAGCTGCCATCGAGATTCGAAAGTAAAACCACCAAAGATTTCACTAAAGATGAAAAGCATGTTATTTTAGATGACAGTCGTTACGATATGTATTCAGATTCGCCAAACGATTCGGTCTCTGACGAAATTTCAGGATCTACTTTGTGCAGAGATATACTAGAAGAAATTATAGATGCAGTAGAAAAAGATGTAAGTATTGTTTCTAATGCACCTAGTTCGCCATACCATCTGATTTGTACCAATCTTGGTTTTCTATAATTCTATCACCAAGATAAACAACTTAAAATATTATAATAATTATTGTGCTAACAAATTCGAGGTACGAGCATTGGTATCTCTGTAACCGTAATAGATACGAACATATAATAATAATTAAATTGCGGCAAAGTTTCTGGGATGTTCACCAAGATGTCATCAAAAAAGTTTTAAAAATTTCAAGGATTGATGAGGATTTCTTTGAAAATCAATTTTATTTTTTTCTGTCGTTACTTTTTTGAAAATCAAAAAACCAATTTGACATTTTTATAGCCACTTTATTAGGGCTATCTGATAGTATTTTCAGATTTTCAAATTAGCTGGTAATTTGTGAGATACAGAGGCCAACTTAATTTTTTTAAATACGGACCTGTATTTTATATTTCAGGTTTTGATTGATGAAAGAACTCGGTATCCTAAGTACAATGATATGCCACACTTAATTTTCTTTTATTTCGGACATTTGAACACAATTTATTTAAACTAATTTCAAGTCCGGCTCTGTTTTTTTTTTAAATATTTATTAATCTACTCATTCACATTCAAATTTCACAATATCGATAAGCCTTCAAACTTAACAATGACGTGGGGTAAAACATTGAATACGGAAAATCAAATGCAATAAAATAATATAGAGTATATAAATAATACAAATATAATATAATATAAACAATCAAATAATTTTTTCCTCGGAAGATGGATTGTTAATGGTAGAGCAGAGTATAATGGCCAGCGAGGGGGGAGGGCATGCATTCGGAAGTATAAGAAGAAGATATGTTCAATGAGCTATAAATAACATTGAACGAAAAATAAATTTGTGCAATAGGGAGGGTGGTAACTGATAACCGTTTCAAACATGTAGAGCATTAGAAACTAGTAAACTAGTTAGAAACTGTAGAAAGCGATTTATTTATAATAACTAGGATTAATATTACGAATATCTAGATATTCTTAGATCGTATACTGAGATTTCAAATTCATAATAAAAAAGTTAAAAATAATATATTTAAATTGCTGACTTGGATATAATTTATTTGAATCTTTCAATTGGCTCGATTTTCCTTATTCAATATTAATTAGTGCTGATTAATATTGTTGCCAGGAATATAGTCAGATTAAATCATTTAAAAAGAGTAGGAAACAATAATTAAATACTTTTGTTGTTGTTAAGGTACCCAAAACAAAAAAAAAAGTATAAAGTGTGGCATATCATTAGAGAACAACGGCATACGGTCGAGTCGGCCGCTCCTGGTACGTATACGTAGACGTAAAGAATCTTTTACGTGTATAAAAAATAGAAAATATAAGAAATGCGCATGCGTACGTAAACGTTTACGTGTTTGTAGGCCGATTCGACCGTATGCCGTTGTTCTCTATTGTACTCAGGAGTTCTTTCAAAACCTGAAATAAAAAATGCAGGCCCGTATTTAAAAAAAATGAAGTTGTCTTCTGTATCTCACAAATTATCAGCTAATTGGAAAATCTAAAAATACTATCAGATAGCCCTAATAAATAATAAAGTGGCTATGAAAATGTGCCAATTAGTTTTTTGATTTTCTAAAAAGTAACGACAGAAAAAATAAAATTGATTTTCAAAAAAATCGTTTTTTTTTTCAAAAAACTCAGCAATCCTTTGTCCCAATTTAACCATCTTCGTATCTATTACGGTTTTCGAGATACCAATGCTCGAATCCCGAATTTGTTAGCCCGGTATATACAGAAAACAGCATTTTAAAAAATATTTTAGGATCTAATCCATTCTATTTCATCTGAATTGGTCGAAATCAGTGAAGGATCGGAAAAGGAATATTCTGATGACGATGAAGTTTACATAGACCTAGGCCTCGATTTTGATATTGATTTTGCTGGCTATCACGATGAAGATGATTAAACACCCTGTAGTTCTTTTATTTATATTATTTTAAAAATAAAATAATAAAGTAAACACTAGTATTTTATTTCTTACTAACTGACCGAATCATTACTTTATTTGAGATTTAGGGACTCCCTGTATACAACCAATAATTATTTATAGGATATGAACTTCTATAAACCATGCAACATGCAATATTTATATAAAACTGTTTTTCATATCTTTGTCAAGAACAACGATATTGGACTTGTAGAATGTAGAATGTTTAGGACGATTTGACAAAAGTCAGTATCAGAGACGGATCCACAGAGGCTAGCTCTTCATCTCCGACATTAGCCGTATCAAAGTTTATGGCACGAACGGTTTCCCTCTCGGCTCACTCAGTGATGAGGTGTTCTCGTGTTTCCCCATTTTCGCCACAGCATCTGCATTCTTCGTTGTTTCTCAGCTTCAGTCTACTGAAGTGTTCGTCGAGGAGTGTCCCGTTAGAAATCCAGTGACAATCCGAAGATTGTTGTTACTTAAATCAAAGAAAATCTTTGATTTTTCTCGGTCGTTCTGAGGAAATTTCTTCTGAGTATCTTAGACCGTTGGATCGTTCCCATTCCAGGTTATGGATGGAGTCTTCCAGGTTCCTGAGTTTCGCCTTTAAGTTTGTTTCCACTTGGGAAGCAGAACGTTTCTGGTCCACTTAGTGGAGTGTTCGCTACTTTTCTAGCTAGATCGTTTGCTCTTTTCATTGCCTTGGTAGGTCATCCACTGGGTGTTGCGGATGACTGTGAGTTGAATGATGTAATAATTTTGGGGACGAATACAACAAAACAGAGATTATTAAAATCGGTCAAGACGCTGTTGAGTTATAAGTGGCCTAACTCATACAACTTTGTTTTATACAGGGTTGTTCACAACATACGATACGGAGTATTGTAGCTAAACGATTACATTTTTACAAATTGTAAGTTTTGGGTTCGATGAAGGTCTATTAGAGCTACAATTTAAAATAATTTTTACAATATACAGAGAGAGATTGTCCCAAATAAGTAAAAAATATTATAGTTGTATTTTTTTAAATAGAACGTATATTATTCTTTTTTTAGATTCTACGATTGAAATAAAGCTAAATTTAATTAAGCTTTATCACACTTAAACCTTGCCGTTTTTGAAATATTTTCAATTTTATGAAATTGCGGTAAAAATTTTAACGCTTCATTTCTCCAAGGGTATCGAAGTTTTTAACACTAAATATTTATTGAAGTTCATTTGTTGATCAGATATTGTGTTGCAATAATAAACAAGATACTACCTTATACAGAGTGTCTAAAAATTTATATTAAACTAGTTGAAGCCTGGCGCATCCTCCACGACATGCGACATCAGGAAAAAAAAATACTTTCTATTTTTTTTTTAATTAAATGAAAAACAAAAAATCCGGCGACAGTTTTTAGAAGAGCCAATTAGCTATCTTTTAGTAAAAAAAAGCAACTTCCTAGCGCAAGTCGTTACTTCTGTAGAGACGACACAGATAAACATAGCATTTTATATATGTAGATAATTACTAACTTTAAACAGCAATAACTTGTTTAATTTAAATGAAACATCCTGTATATTTTGCGAGAATCAGATGCACAATTTAATTGTCTATCAAATTGTATTATACCACTTTTTACCTATCTCTTCAAATTTTCGAATAAAATGCATTTTTTATAATTTAAAACTCATTTATCACTATACCCATGGAATATTGACATTTTAGATTATTTTTAAAGATGTAACAAATTTTCAAAAAGTACCAGTTACTAATATTGTCGATATAGTTCCCTTATTTCATTAAAAGATAAAAAATTGTTTAAATATTTTTTGTTATGGGGAACCAATTAATATGATTCCAGTATTCAAACTACATTAATTGACTGTTTACGTTGATTAATTGCTTCAAATACTAGAAACTAAATTTTGTATGTGTATTAGACAGTGTGGTAAAAAGTATTTTTAAATTGTAGCTCTCGTAGTCCTTTAACGAACCTAAAACTTACAATTTGTAAAAATCTAATCGTTTAGCTATAATACTCCGTGTCGTATGTGGTGAACAACCCTGTATGTATATATTAATATATTATTTCTTATGATATTCAATTACTCTCTGAGCTTTGAAGTGTCAAAAGTCAAGAATACAGTTGGTGAATATTACCATTCGTTCGTATTCATTCGCATTCATTTCGCATGTTTTTAAAAAAGGTTGAATAGTATATCATTTTTATTTATACACCCTGTATGTATATACTAATATATTATTTCTTATAATATTTAATTACTCTTTGAGCTTTGAAGTGTTAAAAGTCAAGAATACAGTTGGTGAATATTACCATTCGTTCGTATTCATTCGCATTCATTTCGCATGTTTTTAAAAAAGGTTGAATAGTATATTATTTTTATTTATTTATTAATATCTCCGAAGCTATCAAAACATATTTAATAATATCTTGGGATTATGTAAAGTGATTAGAAAGGAAGCCAAAAGTACAATAATATACAGATTGTTCCATTAAAAAAAAATCATCCCAATATATTCACACTTTTTTGAAACACCTTA
Source organism: Sitophilus oryzae (assembly GCF_002938485.1). Classification (NCBI taxonomy): domain Eukaryota; kingdom Metazoa; phylum Arthropoda; class Insecta; order Coleoptera; family Curculionidae; genus Sitophilus; species Sitophilus oryzae. Next base: position 3,334,975 of record NW_022147434.1, on the reverse strand, counting down.
ATTACTAAGTCTTTTATTATAGGGGCTAGATAATATGCCCGACCCTGTATAGGTGTCGATGTCTGTCCAACGACAAAATCCTTGACAGTGATAGATGTGTCTGTCATTTTAATTTTAAAGTAGTTTATTTTATTTTACAAAGAAATAAGTTGGTACAATTGGAATGCATAATTAATATATTTAAATTTTGAGTGACAAGTGATTACTTCAAAATATTGTGAAAAAAACTGTATAACAATGAAAAAATCTAATCTTGGTTAATTAACTTTAATCTTAATTTTTTTGCAGTACTAAAATGTATTATTTACCTATCGTGTTGTTATTTTACAGATACTCCAGTTTTTGGTACCACATAGGAGATGGTATACAACTTTATTTGTGGCTAATACAACTCTCTGGCCATAGTCTATGGTAAAGTGTGTCTCTGGCTGTCTCTATGAACCGAATATTAACTGTAAACTATGGTCTGGGTCAACAATTAATATTCCTTCGAGTTTTCCTCCATTTAATTTTAAAAAACACGAAACACAAGTCACAACACAGTCCAAAATGCAAAATGCAAAATATTTATCATTTCTATTTGACATAATTTGACACAAAATTATAACCGATAATTTGGCAAGAGTTTGACAACTCTAAAAAATCTTAAGTCGAGTTCATACGCACAGGTGTCCGTTTGTCGTTCATCGTTGCCTCAAACCAATAATATTGAAATATGATCTGTCGTTTTTGAAATAAACCAATAAAACTGATTAAAATCAACAAGAGACGACGCATGACGTATTTATTTATAAATCCATCCATAGTTAACTTAAAAAATATTAGAAACTTTTTTTAGTGAAATAAATGGATTGGTATGGAAGTCATCTGCTTTTTTTCTGTCATCGTCTGTCGAAATCTTACCTGAGAAGAAAAAACAGAGTATAATATATTCAATATGTTGTATTATGAAATTTTGAAAAGTGACAATTAAGACAAAATCAAGTAAATTGAAAGTTTACGGGTTTTTGCTCCTTGCTGTATACAGGGTCCGGCAATAGTGCGTCGGGCATCTGTAGCTCCTAGAATAAAAAACTTGAGAATTTTATTTAAGTGCGAATCTAAAGTATGTGCCAGTATGTATTTCAAGAAAATATTTTAACTTCTATAGGGTGGCTCAAAAAAGTGTGAGTGGACCTTGATGATTTTTTTTAAATGGAACACCCTGTATATTATTGCAGTGTTCCATTTAAAAAAATCATCCAGGTCCACTCACACTTTTTTGAGCCACCCTATAGAAGTTAAAATATTTTCCTGAAATACATCCTGGTACATACTTTAGGTTTGCACTTAAACAAAATTCTCAAGTTTTTTATTCTAGGAGATACAGATGCCTGATGCACTATTGCCGGACCCTGTATAATAAAATACTCTATTATAGATTTCAAAGTAGACAAAAAATACTATTGTAGTTAATAGTACACACTGACAGGTAACTTCTCTGAAGATACAGATAAAAACTAGCTCTGTAACTAGTTACGAAACACCAATAAAGAAAAGCATTTTCTTTGGACCGTTAAGAGCAACGGAAGAAAACACCATTTAAAAACGAAATATTCTAGGTTAGTACTTCGAATACGTAATTATTTCGAACAATTACGTCGAGAAGAATTTTAAAATGAAACGAGTAGCCAAAGCATTTCCTAGAGGAGAGCTGGGTAATTCTGATTTTTTACAGAGGTGATTTAATTCAAACTTTGATTTACAAATACAATAATGCTTATTCTTGTTAAACTAATATCTAATAAAAAAAGTTCTATGAGTATTTCATCACATGCACTGTAACAGCGCTTTCAGATGGAGCGGACCGTCCGTCGTGTTTTTTCAAGGTAGCCGTCGGACGAACTCCATCAGACGGAGCATACGCGCCCATGTGAAATTGTTCATATAAACTCATGGTACTTGCTCGAAGTCGCGGACGCTTTGTCGCGGACGGTCCATCCGCTCCATCCATAGACTTAAAATAAAATAAGTCTATGCTACAAAATAAAATAGTTATTTTTTGTAAATACTGATGCGTTAATACAACGGAGACCAACTTGCCAGCAGTGATTTATTAATAAACAAATTTGCCGGACAAAAAAAGCTTGACATTTTGGGAAGTATATGTCTTCCATTGTTACTTTGAATGTGGGAGACAATGTTAAAACCGATTTAAACATTAATCATATGTGAAAGAAACATCGGAGAAGATCAGACGAATAGCTAAGCAATATAACATTAAAACTATTTTTAAGTCTGGGACTACTTAACTCTAAGAAGTATCCTAACAAAAACAAAACCTAAATCATCAAACTAAGAGAAAGAGTGCATCTGCCAGATACCTTGTGAGTGCGGTGAGTCTTATATTGGAGAGACAAGACGTCCTCTACAGGTACGACTTGACGAACACAAAAAACATACGCAAAGAGGTGAAACAATGAAGTCGGGCATTGCAGATCATGTTTCATACAAGCACCACAACATAAAATGGTCGAGTTATCCCCAAATGCCCGGGTTGTCCACAAAGAGCCCCATTGGAAAAAGCGCAAATTTAAAGAGGCCCGTATTCATTTCTAACAATAATGAAATCTTTAGCAATCCAAGTATGGAAAATTAACAATACGGCAACCACTCATAAAACGCTCCCATGCAAGTGTTGTTAGTGGAAAACCTCATGCTTTCTGCCAACAAATTCACGGGTATAAGCTCAGTAGTTTTAGGATTTAGTTTAGTCCACACCAGAGTTGTTAAACTACACGTAGTAATTAATAAACTACATTTACTACATGTCACAAGTAGTTTTTTAAATGTCGAGTAGTAAATGTGTAGTTTATGTAACTAATGTAGTTTTTTTTTTAAATAACAGTGAAAACATAACCTAAAAACTTTGTTTGTTGATCAATTTAAAGAAATAAAAAATCTATATTTTGTGAATTTGTTCCATATTATGTGATATTTTTGATACTTAGTAGTTAAAAATGGTTGGAAGACGTCGATGTCTTCATACTTTCTGGGAAGAAGGGAATTATGAAGTTGTGCCCATGGTTCGGAAGTAGTTAATTAAGACGTAGTTTACCTGATTAACTACGTGTAGTTTTTCTTCAAAAACTACGTCTTTTCCCGTTCATTAACTACATGAAAACTACGTTAATAAACTACCTATTGACATTATGAATAATTTTGCTTTGTATGAGGAATGAGGAGTCTAAATAATATGATGTAAATGGTTATATTTAAAGCCATATTTCTTCTGTTTTCTTAAATACATTATATATTTTCTAAAGCTTCAACTTATTATAACCTCACCTCAAACCTTTGACATTTGAAAGTTACATACATATGTTACATAAACTACATTAACTACATGTCAAAATAAAAACACTAAATCACCACAATACACCAAAACACTTTTACTTTTACACTGGACGCGCGTTTCGCTAACCATGTTAGCATCATCAGCAGATGATTATAAACTGTTGTAATCAGTTTATAATCATCTGCTGATGATGCTAACATGGTTAGCGAAACGCGCGTCCAGTGTAAAAGTAAAAGTGTTTTGGTGTATTGTGGTGATTTAGTGTTTTTATTTTGCTGTGTAACACCAAAGGTCCCAACCCTCAACTGTAATTAACTACATGTAATGTAGTTTATGTAGTTTTTAAAAGTAACATGTAGTTTTCCGAACCCTGTGCCTTGAGATGTAAAAAATCATATATTCTCCTGGAGAATGTCTATGGAGAATTTCTCCATAAGAATTTATAGTTTATTTTGTGTTCAATGTTACTTTGTATTTCATAGAAAATACACTTTTGTTGAAAAAAAAATTGTCTATTTTTCTGATGTTGTTTAACTTATACAAATATAATATAACTTCATACTTCTATTATAAGAATTTGGCTTGATTTTTGTTTAAAGTCTAAATTGTTTATGTTTTACTAAATTTTTGTAGGTAGTTTTTAACGTAGTTTTTGTGTAGTTTTTGAAGGTAGTTTTTAAAATTTTAAAACGTAGTTAATACAAAAATAAACTACGCGTAGTTTTTGGCGTAGTTTTTTGCTTCATAAACTACTTAACAACCCTGGTTCACACTTGATAACGGTCAGTGATACTGACCGAAACGTGTGTAAGCAAAAATTATATATATATATATATATATATATATATATATATATATATATATATATATATATATATATATATATATATATATATATATATATATATATATATATATATATATATATATATATATATATATATATATATATATATATATATATATATATATATATATATATATATATATATATATATATATATATATATATATATATATATATATATATATATATATATATATATATATATATATATATATATATATTAAGGCCAAGTTAATACTATTGCCAAAAGGAAATCCTCAAGACACCAGTGTTTCTTCATACAGGCCCATCAGTTTGCTGGACGTCGAAGGCAAATTGTATGAACATCTGATACTGGGAAGGCTAAATAAAGAAATGGAAAGAAGTGGTGGACTATCAAACAGGCAGTTTGGTTTTAGGAAGGGTCGGCAAACAACTGATGCCGTAAGGGAAGTAATTCGCATTGCCAGGGAAGCTGCCGCTTTTGCTCCGCAAAACAGAAGAATTTGTGCCGTCATAACTCTGGACGTACAAAACGCTTTTAACAGCGTGTCATGGCAACTTATCCTAAACGCGCTAAGGAAAAGAAACTTCTCTAAACCCCTGCAAGAAATCTTGGCATCATATCTTTCTGAAAGATCCATAATATTAGAAACGGCAGACGCAGTTAAGGTAATAGAAATAAGAAGCGGGGTTCCGCAGGGTTCAATACTGGGACCTACCTTATGGAATATATTGTATGATGATTTATTAGAACTCAAAATGCCTGGGGAAACTAGTCTAGTAGGTTTTGCAGATGACGTTGCATTGGTTGTTGTGGCAAAAAACGAGCCCACTTTAAGGAATTTAGCAAACGCTGCTCTTCAAAAAGTTGCCAATTGGATGGAAAGTAATCATTTAAAACTGGCACCCCATAAAACTGAGGCAGTATTATTAACTAAAAAGAGAAAAATGGACGTAATCCATTTTAATTTATTAGGCACACAAATTGAACCCCAAAATGCTGTTAAATATCTTGGTGTATGGCTTGATTCTAAATTAACGTTTACTGTACATATCAATAAGGCAATTGAAAAAGCAGAAAGAACAGCAGCTGCGCTAGCTAGACTCATGCCCAATCTAGGTGGGCCCAGAGCATCAAAAAGACGTGTACTTATGAGTGTGATCCATTCCCAGCTTCTATACGCTGCACCAGCATGGTAAACGGCAACAAACAATAAGACGCTTATGAAACGACTTGCAAGAGTTCAGAGATCGGCTTGTATTAGGATTACCTCATCCTATCGTTCGGTATCAAGAGAGGCAGTTGGTGTTATAGCCGGAGTTCCTCCAATAGAAATTTTAATTAAAGAAAGATCAGAGGTATACCACGGCTTATGTAGAACTGAGGCACGTGAAAGATCACTGGAGAGATGGCAAGAAAAATGGAGTGCAGGAAAATATGGACGATGGACATATAAACTCATCCCTGGTCTCGACAAATGGTTAAAAAGACCCTATGGGGAACCAGACTATTTTTTGACACAAGCATTGACGGGACACGGTTGTTTTAAAAAATACCTCTTTGAAAAGAAGAGGAGTATTAGTAGCAACTGCAATTATTGTAATGAAATGGACGATATTGAACACACCATGTTCACTGTCCAAGGTGGTCGACAGAACGAAACGTATATACAATAAAGACGGGAAAAGTATTCACCGCAAATAATATGATAGAGAGTCTAATCGAATGCGAAACAACTTGGAAACATGCCTATGATACAATTAGAGAGATAATAGAACAGAAGGAAAAAAGACAAGAGTGAATATGCTCTAATTTCCTTGTGATGCCTATCTGTGATATATACTATTTATCTGTGATGAATGCTTACCCTATCTGTGATATACATTAATATATACCTATAGGATTTTATACGTGCTACGTTATGTGGAACATGTACTATCAAATTGGTGTTTTGATTTTTGTTTTGTGTTGTCAAACACGTTTAAGTTATTACTGGAATTTCAACTATAGCGTGACTCCACCATAGGACGTATGGAATGTGGAGGAGAGAGAGGCGGGGCGTATCGAAGAAATGCGAGAGCGGATTCCGATACGTTTTTCTGCGCCTTCGCTTCAAGGGGAAGTTTTTAGTCGGTAGGCGGACTTGTTCGAATCCGACACACGCCGGCTATCAGAACACCAGGTCGGTATGGTCTTTTGAAGATTTTTTACCCCTCCGAAAAAACTCTGAAAAAAAAAAAAAATGGCCCGGGCCTGAAATGTCGAAATCGGGTCTGAGCCCAATGAAGCAACGTAGTTTTTGGGCTCGTATAAGCGGTTTAATAAATCTATATATATATATATATATATATATATATATATATATATATATATATATATATATATATATATATATATATATATATATATATATATATATATATATATATATATATATATATATATATATATATATATATATATATATATATATATATATATATATATATATATATATATATATATATATATATATATATATATATAATAATAATAATAATAATCGTCTTTATTGAAGAAAAATATGTGTAACATTACATATATTACACATCATGCAACAAGGGTGGCGAAATTTAACAGAAAATGTTATTCTTACATTTAACCACCCATAGCTGCATAGTTGTGTTGACAGCATTAAGATACAATAAAAACATGAAATACACACAAAAAAGATAAAACTGATATTAAAAAATACACAAAGTTAATTATTATACATATATACAAGTAACTATTGTGAAGATAATTTAGGTTTAAATTTTAATTAATGAAAATATCTTGAGAAAGAATTTTTATATCTTCTTTGCAATTTTACAGCAAGACAAAAAATGTTTTATAAACTAACAAATTAAAAAATATACAGTTAATTCTTATACATCGAAGAAAAGTATACATCACTATCTCTTCCAATCATCGGAGGGCAAAAAAAACCAAAGAACAGATAAAGAATTATTGAAATTATCTAAATACAAAAAAAAACGAAAAATACAATAAATACAAGAAGCGAAATACCCATAGGACGTTTTTGGAGAGGTGAATCCGTCACAAAGATATAGATATTTTTTTAAAATCTAATAATATGGCAAAGAATCTTAAGCGGCCCATACATCAAATAAATTGTGCAACACGGGCTGTTGCGCAACAAGTCGCCAATGTATGGCTCTGTTTGGCGCGTTTTCGCATTTGTTTGATAAGTTTCAAGAATGTTTGAATTATTATTTTATGCAACGGGACTGTTTGCGCAACGCATTGTGTGGTGTATGTGTGTGTTGCGCTTCGTTGTGCAATATTTTAGTTGCCAGCCGGTTTTTTTGGCGTCGCTTGTTTCTCGAACAATGCACAACTTTTTTGTTCGATCAAAATTTTGCCAAGTGTATGGGTGATTTAAAAGTTGTACAACGCAACGTTGGGCATCGCTTTGTTGCGCAATTTGTTTGATAATGTATGGACCGCTTTACAGTACAGACGTGCATCTTGCAATGCGTACAGACGAGAGCGTGGGCAAGACATTCCAAAAGTGTGAGCGGGTCTCGCGGTTTTCGCTATGAGCTGTCATTCTTATGATTTGACTCAATCTTATGTTTTTTTAATGAGATACCCTGTATATTATCTATTTATTTTATTGGCCTTCTTATGAGCTTTCGTGAAATATAATATAATCTATACTTATTTTCATAAACAAGGTAAAAAAATGCATTAAGTTTTTTACACAGGCGGCCGGTTTAAATTCGGTAATCAAAAAATCGAATTATCAAACAATTTATTCGATGTTAAATTTTGGTTATTGACTATTCCACGCAATGATTAAAGAATACAAGGACGAATAACACCTGCAACCAAATTGTTACCATACCACCAAACAGTGCGTGGCACATGCTTTGAGAGATACTTATAATTTTTGATAAATGTTTTGACCACGCCTATTACAGTATATGCGGTGGTATCATACTAATTAATTACAAAAAAAACGTATTAAAATGTTACCCTACAGAACTAGGGCTAGGAAAAATCTGTGTTTAGCATCTTTTGTTTCGATAAAAAGTAGCACAGTGATGTGAAAACCGCAACTTTGCATCTATATCTATACTCATAAACGAGAAACCCCATAAAACACACAAAAATGGGAGACCCTCTACAGACCGTTATTTTAATCTTTTATAAAAGATATATTTTTAAAATAAATGTTTATTAATTAGTTACGTTTAATAAAGTTCTAGTTCCATTTTAAATTAATATTCTTAAGTTTTAGGTTTACTATATTTCTTTGAAGTCCATAAAAGTATGTTAAATATTCTTCTAAAGTGTACATTAAATTAATCAATCAAGCAACTACAGCACTTCAATAATTAGACTAATTTATTTAACCGAGAATTGTATTAAGTAGGCTGAGTTGTTAATGATAATAAATATGCATGAGTACATCAGTTTTTACTAAAAAGATATATAAGGATTAAGTAAGAAGTTTAGCAGAATTTAATTATGTGTAAAATTTGAATTTGCTTCAATATGTTATTTAGACAAAAAAGTTGGTGTTTATTAGATATTAATATTGCTTATTAAATTACATATTCAATTCCTATTATTTTTTTACTATCGCTTCCTAGTTAAAATAACCATCTTTATTAGTATCTTTACATATGTAAATAACAGTAATAATTCTTCCCATCTCATTCAAATATCATACGAACCTATTGATTAACGTAAGAACTCTAGCAACTTACAAGACACAACTCGAAGTCCGTACTTTACTGACTACTGATATTTTCTACAGCAATGTATACCGGCGTTGAGAACAATAGGAAATCGCATGCAAACATTAAACTGTCCAGATATTGGCACCTCTGTGAATTTTACAGCAAAGTTTTGTAAATAGACTTTTTAAAGGTCTGCGTATGCTGAATAGACAAATAGACATGGCAAATTTGAACAATTTTGGACAAGCCGATTTTAAGTAATTTAAGAAACACTGCATCTATTTTTAAATGAAATCTGAACAAGTAACAATGCAAAACCAGGCAAATACCAATGTAACTTAGGTTGTCATACTATAATTTGGCCAATGTCAAATTGTATATTTTAAAAGAAGGTTTTAGGCTTTTGTCTCATGCGAATCAGTTATAAATTACAAAAACATTTCGGGGACACTGAGCAAAGATATTATCATAGTAATGTAGAGTGCACAACAAATTACATTTGACAATGAGAGAATCATTAGTTGACCACTTAAGGTATGTTGATATTTGATTGGTTTTGTTACCTGTTTAGTTTTAATTTAAAAATAGATGCAGTTTTTCTATCACTGATAAAAAAGATAGACTTGAACTAAAGTCGTCATCGTTCTTGAAAAAAAAATAGTGGCAAGAGAATTTATTTTAGCGTAAAAGAAAATATTTTGCCTGAAGAAAAACTCTCTTAACTCAAGAAAACTGGTTCTCTTGAAAAATTCTCTTGAAACTATTTTCATTCAACCAAGTGCAAGTTACTTTGTTTCAAGATAATAAGAAAAATACGCTAGGAAGTACTTCATTCAAGAAACATGGCCATTTTTCCAATAGCTAAATACTCTTTTGATGAAAAATAATAACGACATGCAAAGACGATGACGAAGGACGGTATATACAATCAGTCGGCATGGCATAGCAGTCCGATCAGTCGTACGTCGCATTTCATAGGTCGCACATCATAGTACGCACGGGTTTTGTTGCTTGGAATTTTGCATAATTTGCTTTTTAAACGCATATCGTATAACAAATTAGTGATCGTTATTAACATGCATTTGTCATTTTTATGGACAAATTTTAGGATATATGAATTGTTTAAAGGAGTTTCTGAAAAAAATGGAAATTAGAGCATTTATTTGCTATATTTGAAGGTAAGAGACATTTACCTAATGCACCTGTTTAGATAATGCATGCGTGACTATAGATAGAATAAGAATATAGGTATCGATTTTTTTATGCAAATACTTACAAAAATTTTAGAATTTCAAGTCGTCGTATTCAAAAATTCAAAATGTGACCAAAGTTTATAATTTTAATAATTTATTTGCTTTACTTTGATTAATCGTGATGTAAAATTTTTTTATAATTTGTAGAGCGATTGCAAAACCCCAAAAAATACCAAGGAGTGAAGAAGCAGAGATAACTACTATCGAGGAAAATAATATCACCTTTACTTACTACAGACCAGGAAAACCTAAATTTATCAGAAAATAATATACCTCGTAATATGCCTGTATATGCCTGTATATGATGTATAGACTTCTCTTAGATCAAAATGAATTTTAGTTGGATCAATAGTATTCGCTATTGGTTTAAGAAAAGTGTCTCTTTAATCAAGAAATGTCCCTTTTCAATCAAGAATTTTTGCGTGAATCAAAGAAACTATTGTTCTTGTAGCAAGAACTTCTTTGCATATTCATTTTGGGTCAAGAGTGAAATACTTTGGACAGATAGATTCTTCTATTCTCTAAAGTAATTTTTTAAAGCTTATGAAAAGATAGTTAATGCTTTGGGTAAAGAAACGTCGTTCTTGGCCCTATTGAAAAGCGCCAATCTTTTGGGTCAAAGTCATATTCATTTGGACTGAGAGATCCTTTTTTTCAGTGTAATATTACTTAAAATTGGCATGTGTATTCAGCATAGGCAGACCTTTAAAAAAACTATTTACGACTTTGATGTAAAATTAATGAGATTTAAAACAAAAATTCTAACTAAAAAGCGTAAACTATTCTAACTATTGATATTATTTGACAATATGGTATTAGCCTTGTATTACTTATGCAGAGGTTGTTAGAGGAAGTTTATCTGGCAACACTGAGAGCAGTCTTGAATTGTCATCGGCATTGTAGTCGATTTGTGCTCCGATGTCGACATTAACAGATTAATGTTGGGGTTTGATTTTGTTTTTTGTTGTTATGTTTTGCGTTATTCTCGAGATTAACCGTTAACATTAACAGGTTAATGTTGACATTAACCGAGTATTGGGACCTATAATATATATATATATATATATATATATATATATATATATATATATATATATATATATATATATATATATATATATATATATATATATATATATATATTCATTTTGCCAACCATGGACATATTCGGCGCCTTGTTGACTAACTGGATTTTAAATTTCGTGCTGGGGATTCAGGTGGTAATTCTGCTGTAAAAAATGTCAAGTTGCCGCATTTATTTATTTCCTGACACTGTCATTCGTTTTGATATTTTAGTTTTGTATTAGGTACGAGTTTTTAGTTTAAATACATAGTGTTGTGATACTTTAACCTTAAAAATGTTTATTAGCAGACCTTGCAGTTGAACTTTGTTCTTTTTAGAACCTCTTTGAGTGCAAAGTGGTACAAAATAGCTTAATAGCCGTAAAAAACTCATTTGAATATATATTATTATATTATATTAGAATATGTTGAACGAGAAAGCAGTAGTAATGGCCCTTTATGTCCATTAAGTGCTGTTAAGAAGGTGAGTTTTGTTGATATAAATAATAACTGTTTATATATTTATAATTAATTCATTTTTGTTTCCTAAAATATTTTGATTATAAAAAAAATATATATAAAATGATTATAAGAAAATATATAAAAGTGTGCAATACTGTGCCGGTCAAGTTTAATCACGTGACTAAAAGTTTATTTAGTATGAACTGTATTTTTGAAGTTCTGAATTTTTTTTAATTTGTATGCCAGTCCAAAAAGATATTTTATTTCATAATCTACCATTGTCTACCGCTTTCAATCAAAGATTATGTAAAATTTACTTTAAATGCAACAATATTTTTGTATGGGTAAAAATAAGTAAAATACCGATACGTAAATATAATTCAATAATACGATCGAAAAATAGGCGAGAGCGTTCGGAAATGACATTCTATATTACGTAAAATTTTATGATGAATGATATCGATAGTTCTAAGCCAATTTGAAGCCGTTTTTTTTTCGACCGTACCATACAAGTATTATTCAGTCCTATAACCGTATTAAGAGATAACATATAACAGTAACAAATGATTAACTGATATTTAACAGTGCGTGCTATGTAAATTCCTTTCAAATTACTTACGTATCTACGTTAAGTGTAATATACATAATAATAATTGCTTCACTATTTATCTAAAGAGACATTAGCATCCTCTTGTTTTTCTCATCTTAATGATGTAGTAACATTGACATCTTCATTTCTATTCATCTAATGACTGAAATCTCAAAATTATATCTTAAAAGATCTTTCTACTATACATCATGCTATCTATCCGTTGTGCGGTAAATTAAATACGACTACTTGTTTTAAATTCTTACGCTTCCTATCTTAATGGACGGAAAATCCTGTTATAGCAAAAATAATCACGCAAGTTATCCCTATTTTAATAGTCCTTTTCCGGCAACAGCATAAAACTGATGGATGTTTAAGTAAATAAATAATTAGGCGGTTTACTTTTTATACTCCACGCACTTTAGTTTTCTTATTATTAAATGTCAAATACCCTACTGCCTACTTTAAACAGGTTTTAACCTTTTTTTATTTTTGAGCTAAATGGAACATTCATTAAAAAATTAAATACAGGAATGCCTCGTTTTACGGGGCATATTTATACGTGGCTTCTCTTACAGGCTTTTGCGTTTTTTAATGCAGGTTTTTCTTGTTTTCTAAATGCAGATTAAACAAAACCTTTTGATTATAATACAAGATTCATATTATTCTCATCTATCTATAGTCTAGAGCAGCGTTTCTTAAAGTGTGGTCCACGGACTCCTTAGGGGTCCATAGCATGTGTATCGCCAGTTAATCATATTTATTAAGAAAAGAAATAGTGTAGGGCGGCGAATTCAGTAGATAATTAATAACTAAACACTACGCGATAAGGACCAAAAAAACAAAGTTGAAACTGTTCTCTTATCAAACGATGTTATTCATTCTAGAATTGATGAAATGTGGTCAAATGTTTTACAAGTTGTTGAACAATTAATTGCTTCACCGTTTCCATTCAGCATTCAATTGGATGAAAACACCGATGTGTCACAATGTAGCCAACTCTTGGTATTTGTTCATTAGGTACAACAAAACATACGTAGTATTAAAGATGAGTTTCTTTTTTGCAATTAACTTTAGGAGACCTTGCTTCAGATGTTTTTGAAATAACAAAGGTTTTGCAACGAACAAAATATAGACTGGAAGACTAAACTTGGTAGTATCTACACCGATGGAGCTCCCGCAATGCTTGGTAATACGTCTGGTTTCGCGGCTTTGGTCAAGGAAGAGATCCCTCATGTCATAATAACTCATTGTGTCTTACATCGACATGCTTTGGCTTCACGAACTTTACCTACATTTCTGAAGAAAGTTGTGTCAAAATAATTAACTTCATCAGAGCAAGAGCCTTAAACCACCGCCTGTTTAAAAGACTTTGTCAAGAAACTGGGTCAGAACATGAAGTGCTGCTTTACTATACAGAAGTTCGTTAGCTGTCAAGGGGACAAGTCTTAAAGCGGTTGTTTAAGTTGAGGAACAGAAGGGTTACTTTTTTCTAAAAGATAAAGGAAATTCACTGTCTGAATATCTTGAGAGCGAAGATTTTGTAGAGGGCCTAGCTTATTTGGCAGATATATATTTACTCAATTGAATGAGATTAACTTGTCTCTTCAGTGCTCTGCGGTGACCATCGTGTTTGCATCTGAACGGCTGAAAGGTTTCATATGTAAACTGCCACTTTGGAAAAAGAGGGTTTGAGGGCTTTGCAAATTTTCCGATGTTTGAAGAGTTAATAGCACAAGGTGACGGCAACACGGTATCAAGAATGCTACAGAAAGAGGTGTCTAAGCATTTGGATACATTGCAAACTTCTTTTGAAGGCTACTTTAACTTAGAATCGCTTGAACATGAAACGTGGGTGCGGGGTCCATTTATAATGGATACAGATAATATCCGCGATGAAGATCTCATTAAAGATTACTAAATTGACATGAGATCAAAAAAAGTTTTGAAAGCTGAATTTTATGCAAAAGGTCGTGGCGAGTTTTGGTGTTCTTTAAGTCAAGCTTACACTCTCCTTGTCAAGCGAGCTATGTCCGTTCTGATACCATTTGCTACTATTTGCCGAGGCAGGGTTCTCGGTTCTTGTCTCAATAAAAACAAAAAGTCGAAACCGATTGAACGTTGCAGATAATGTGCGCCTTGCCTTGTCGAAGAACAGTTAACCTAATAGAACAGTTAACCTAATAGGACTGCTCATTCAGCCAAAAGTGTCCGCCAGGTGCATGCAAAAACTACTCGCTTTGTGACGTCATTGTATTTAGTTTATTTATTTAAACACCTTATATGTATGCAGTATAGAAAATTAACTGTATAAATCGTATTAAATACTCGGATAATGCATTTTTAAGAACAGCAGTTCCCAGCATCACCTTTTGCAAGCATTCTTTTTAGAGTACTTCCATATTTCGCTTTAAAATAATTAATAAACAAAATCGTGGGCACTTAGTATGCACTTTGTCACAATCCACAACACAAAATGAACGTATTTATACACTCTATAGCTCTAAAAACTTTAAAGACACCTTTTTCACATTTAAAATTGACAAAATAATTAACTGAAAATTTCTCAGCTGTTATTTTTATAAGTTTACCATAGGCAACTAATAATACACACTACCATGACAAGGCCACGAAAGCTTTGACAAGAGCTACAATGACGTCACAACTGTCAGCTGAAGCGCGGGAAGAGGCGAACGTACGTCTTATGAGGATGAGCAATCCTATTAGTTTACCGTTCTTGAGATAAAGCCACAATTTAACGTTCTCATTGAAGCTAAACAGCAGCATCCTTCTCACTAATTTACTAGTGTAATTACTAGTGTAATAAATCTACTAATAAACGTTTTCTTTTTATGTAAATAAAGTTTTTTTATTTTCCTCTATTATTTCTGATAGGGGTCCGCGGAATTGTACAAATTGCGAAAGTGGTCCGTGACTGCAAACAGTTTAGGAAACCCTGGTCTAGAGTCTCTTTATCCAGTTGTCACGCGTTTTGGCCTTAGCTCGGCTCTTTTAAATTAAAAAAAAAAAGAAAAAAAAAATTTAGAAAAGAAGTAAAAAAAATACGAAGAAGAAAAAAAATATTATTAAGTTAGAGATTAAGAAAAATAAATATTTATGGAATTTGCAGGGGTCTAGTCGCGAACAAATTTATGCCCTAGCTCAGAAAATTCGGAGAGTAGGGGCGGGTTAAGAGCGCCACTGACTTTAGACGGAAAAAAAAAGTCAGAAATCCCCCAAGGTGTATTTAGGGCCTTACAAGTTCCACAAATACATAAATAAAAAAAAAGTAAATAAATAAACAAAAAAAAAGTCAAGATCTTAGAGAATTATGTAGACATAGGGCCAAAGGAAATATAAAAAAAATAATGGCAAACTGATTAGTTTCAGTACCGTCTATTGAAATATAAAAGGAAAATATAGGAAACAGTAAATAGAAAATACCAAATAGCAAATAGTAAATTAAATAAATCAATAAAAAAAATTGTGCACCAAGAAAAATATATCTCACAATACGCAAGTAGCAAAATTACGTAAATACCTAGGTACCTTTCGTGATCACGTAAGATTTACAAAATGAAATATATATGTATATATCAGCGCAACTAAATTCAGCTAATATATCAAATTAATCAACAAATTAATAAATCAAATAAATAATACTAAACCAATTCACTAATAATAATAATTAATAATATAATTATTAAATAAATAAATCAAAATAATCAACTAATAATTATGAATTCATCAGTTCAAGAAATTTAGATATCGAAAAAATGAATGAATTTTAAATTTTAAATAGAGACAAAAAGAAACTGTGTCAGCTGTATTAAATTTACAATAAAAAAAAATTAAAGGAAAAAAAAATGAAATATTATTTTATCAACAGAATTAAGTATGTGAAAATTTATTCTAATTAAATTATAATGTTAAAAAAAATTATCTACGTTCAATATTTGTACGCACCAATGAAATTCAAATCGTAAGATAGAGAAAAAAATAAAAATTGAATTGTACGATACCAAATAGTTGAAAATCTTCTAAATCAAATCAATCTTGGGCAGACACCGTCGGCTGTCAACTGTCAACCGTCGACTGTCAACTCCTCCAGAAAAGTAAAATGGATACAGCGAAAAAAACTGCTCCAACAAAAAAACTGGCTCAGAGAGAAGTCTTCAACACAGAAGAAAAACTTTTTCGGCCCAGACAAAAAACTTCTTCGGTCCAGACAAAAAAATTCTTCGGCTCCGACAAAAAAAAAACCCTACGGAGAAATAATATTATAGTTTCTCCATAGTACGAGATACCATAAAAAAGATAGTTTTTTTTTTTTAAAGAAGAAAAAAAGTGGAAAGAAATGTATTAATTTAAAAAAAATAGGCTTTACCTGCTAACTCAGGGTTTTCTACGAATCCTCAGGTGATTAATATTATTTCTTCCCCTGGATGGAATGGGGTGCTCAATAAAAAAAAAGGCGGGCTGCTTGGTTGACCCACGTCAGCTTTTGAGGTGAAAATCCGTCACCGGTAAACCAGTAGCACCGTCCAAAAAACAAAAGGTAAGATAGGATGCTGCAGTAATTTTGAGGCACACTCGAAAATCCCCACAAGGGTAAAAATCAAAAACTTGACAAAATGACCGAGAGGCCTCTGTACCCACACTAGCTGAACATAAAGTGATCAAACCAAGGTAGTTCCAAGAAAACGAAAACCTTTTTTTGCAACAAAGAAATAGCCAGATAAAAACACGAGCCCTTGATAAAATATGGATTGCCAACCATGAGCTGAATAAAGACATGAAGAAAAAGTTATATATTAAAGGAAAATAAAGTTAATATCAATAATCTATATAATTAATAGAATAAATAAAGTTAACGAGATTAATGAAAGTTATATAGAAATTTGCTTATCAAAACATTCAAAAATTAATAAATACAACAACAACAATCTAGAGATATTGCGCATGACTCACTTGCCGGATCGATACGATATTTTTAAGACAATTATGCTTAGAAAATTCTACCTAAAAATTAAAATAGAGCAACATAAATTTAATGAGTTTAGCTAAGTGACAATAGGCTCAATAATTACTGTTGATTAAATAAAATACAAAAATATATAATCAATTTATTAAAGTATATTTTGGGTTGCCTAATAGTTAATGTTAATAAAAATATAAATAAATATTTGACAGTTCAATTCAAAAATTTCTAACCTACGTATTTAGTATATAAACAGAATTAACGGCGGAAAGAATTATTTTATCTATTTCGGCTAAAATAAATATTAAATTGTATTAAATCAAACTAGTTTTTGTGCTGAAAAAAAATGTTATTAAGTGTGAAATATGTTTAGTTAAAAATAAGGATGGAATAATTACTTTTGTTAACATGTAAGTACGATTTATTTATTCTTGGTTTACTGAATTGAACTGATCGATATTTCAGACTAATAATAATATCAATTAGCGTTAAATTATTAAAGAAAAGAAATAAAATAGTTTAGTGAAATTTTGGCACGTTACAACCCCCCCTCTCCTTGGAATAGGAGGGAAATTTAAGGAGAAAATTTTCCGACGATGATAAACAAGAACTACTAAATGTATACTAAGAGAAAGCGAAGAAAATTATTGAAAGCAAATAGAAAAGTGAACTGAAGTAAGATATAAATGAGAAAGAAATTGATAATTATAAGTAACTAGGAACGAAAAGAAATAAAAATTACAAACTATATGACTTTAAAGGTACTAACTGATAAGGGTTAAAGGTACTGTAACTAAAAAAAACTAATCTAATAATAACTAATTCTAGGGACTCTAAATTCTAAATGGAACAGGAGGTAGGACAAGGATTTTGGCATTGGATAGGATTAAAGGTTAGGACATGATTCCCCTCAGGAAAATAGGATTGAGAGCAAATCACGGCTCGCGTGGGCAGGGGCGCATCCCTGAAGTAGGTCGGACCACCACTGGGAGTATACCTACTCGCTACCTCAGAAAAAAAAATAGAATAAAACAGTTACTCATCAGGATCTGAAACTTCATTGGCAAGTGCTGGGTCGGTGTACTGTTTTAAATCTTGTACATGCCAGATTCCTTTTGAGCAACCTAGGTCGTCTTGGAGTTCATACGACCAAGAACCGCATTTGCGTTTGATGGTGAACGGTCCTATGTACGGTGGCGCTAATTTTGCAGTATAATAGCAAGCAGCATCGGAAAGAACTTTATTTCTGCGCCAAACCTTGTCACCTGGGTTGAAAAATGCTGGACGGCGACGTAAATTATACCTGTGAGCATTGTTAGATCTTGAGGATTCGATTCTTTGTTGGACTTGTTTATATAACTTAATAAAACCTTCCTGGCGGACCTTCACATACGAATCTATATCAACATTCTTATTATCTACTTTATTAAAATTGCCATACAATTTATGTTCCTTACCAAATAACACGAAATATGGACTGTATTTTGTAGTCTCACTTGGCGAAGTTCGGATAGCACAACCAATTTCCTGTAGATGTTCATCCCACGTCCTGTGATTTTCCTGTTTAACATATGTTCGAAGCATCGTTTTCACTACTCTATTTTGACGTTCAACAGGATTAGCGCGGGGATTATAACTTGCGGTGTAAAATATTCGTGACTTATATTTCTTACACAAATCCTGGAAATCTTTGGATTTCATTTGCACGCCGTTATCACACGTCAGGAACATAGGTGTGCCAAAAAGTAAGAAAAATTTCTCGACGTGCTCTACCAAACTCTTAGAATTAGCCGATCTACAAGGATACAAGAAGACGGCTTTACTGAAATAATCCGAAATTACTAAAATGTAACAATGTCCCTTCTTGGAACGAGGCAGGGGTCCTATATAATCAAGGCTGATGGCTTGAAACGGTTCGGTTATTTCTGGACGCTCTCCCATTAGACCTGCGGGACGCTTTTGTTCAACCTTATTTTGAGCACATTCTACACAACATTTCACGTAACGAATAACATCTGATTTTAATTTTGGCCAATAGTAAAGCTGACCAATCTTAGCATGAGTCTTGAAAACACCAACATGTCCTGCAGCAGGAATATCGTGACACCTGTGGAATATGTCCTTTCTTTTATCTTTCGGAACTACCATCTTCCATTCCGTTGACGAAGATAACTCTGGTATACGCGATTTTACAAACTTATATAAAATATTATTTTCCACACGCCATAAAGGAAATTTTACAGGATTTTCTTGAACATTTTGTAACATATTCTTATACCATTTATCGGTCGTGTTAGAAAATTGGGGTAAATCTAAAATCTGGACAGAATCGATAGGAACAACAGGGGATCTCGAAAGAAAATCAGGAACAATATGGAATTTTCCCTTCCGATGGATAAGTTCGAAATCAAATTGTTGCAGACGCAACTGCCAGCGAGCTAATCTACCTTGAGGGTCCTTTACATTATGCAGCCACAACAAAGAGGCATGGTCTGTGATTACCTTAAAATGTACGCAATCCAAATAGTGTCTCAGTTTTTCTACTGACCATATTACAGCCAAACATTCCTTTTCTGTTACAGATAATTTCATTTCCTGCTTGGTAAGTGAACGGGAAAGATAACATATGACCTTTTCACCCTCCTCAAATTCTTGGGTAAGAACAGCTCCAAGTCCGTATGACGACGCATCGGTCTGTAAACAAAAGGGCTTCTCAAAATCGGGTCCTGTTAAAATAGGGGCAGTAACTAAACATTCTTTGAGTAGTGTGAATGATTTCTGACAATCATCAGTCCAATTCCATTTAACATTCTTCTTCGTGAGGTTGAGGATAGGTGCAAGAAGCGAGGAAAAATTTGGAACGAAACGCCTATACCACGATGCTGTACCCACGAATCGACGAACTTCATTAATATTCTTGGGTGGAGGAATATTGACAATGGCCTCTACTTTTTCTGGATCTGGACGAAGTCCTTGGGCATCTACTAGATAACCTAGATAACGCAATTCTGGTTTACAAAAATTGCACTTATCTAAAGACACGACAAGACCAGCTTTGGCAAGGCGGTCAAAAACAATTTCCAAAAGTTTCAGGTGTTCGGAAAAAGATGAAGATAAAATAACAATATCATCGAGGTAGACCATAACATTTGGCTCAAGTTCCGGACCAAAAATTGTATCAACAATACGCTGCCAAGTAGCAGGCGCATTTGATAGACCAAACGGCATTCTGCGAAATTGGAACAAGCCTCTCCCAGGCACTGTAAATGCAGTGTACTCACGAGAACTCTCATTCAACGGTACCTGCCAAAAAGCGGATTTAATATCAACCGAGCTAATAAATTGGGCATTCCGTAACCGATCTAAAATTGTGGAAATATAAGGAATGGGCCAGGCGTCTTTCTTCGTGCGTTCATTCAGCTTGCGAAAATCGATGCAAAATCTGAAAGATCCATCTTTCTTCCGAGCAAGACAGACAGGACTAGACCAAGGACTATTCGATCTCTCTATCACTCCAAGTTTAAGCATTTCTTCGACCTCGTCGTCAATAAATTTTTGTTTGTATGGAGACACTGGATAATATCGCTGTTTTATTGGCCTGGTTCCTGGTTCAAGAACTATCTCATGTTCAGCAACTCTACAACAACCAAGAGTAGATCCCATCTGAGATAATTTCTCTTCCACCAATTTATCCAAAGCTGTTTTCTCTACAGGCGTTAAAAGGTCTTTACTCTGCACTCCACAAATCTGAGCAAGTTCAGTGTTCTCAGAAAAATGCCAAACGTCTTGCCTGAGATCAGGTACAATTTCCATCGATTTCCAAAAGTCTATGCCAAGAATAATTTTGTGAGATAATCCAGGAAGTATCAAAATATCAATAATTTTAGTTTTATTCATTAATGTTATTGGTGTTTGAATATAACCTATACTAGTGCATACTTCACCATTCGCAACTGTACATGAACTTTCTTGCTTAATTAATTTCAGTCCCAGACTCAACAGAATTTCGTAACCAGGCAAGCCAACTAATGTACGACTCGCACCGGAATCAAGTAAACCCAAAAGTGAATAGCCTAAAATACTAATTTGAAGGTAAGGACGTTGATCGCCTTGCGCATGGGAAACAATATAGTCAAGGAGAATTTTATTTTGAAAATCTTGGGTGTTATTTGCATGGGCCGTTAATAGTGTGGATTGAGAGGAAATAGCACGACCTAACGATTTCCCCGAGGGCCGTTTCCCGAACTGGAACACTTTGGACAGGTTCTAGTTATCACATCTGGTGTACCACAACGATAGCAATGCATTTTTCTGGGATTAGGACAATTACGATTTATGTGGCCTGTCTTCTGGCAATTCCAACAAGTAATTTCCCTAGACGAATTATGAGAATTATTCTGTAGGCCTCGAGAGATTTCACTGACTTGGTTTTCTTCATCAATAAAATTATAAGAAGTAGAAGGCTGTGAATTCTGCACTCCTACAAAAGCAAAGTCCGGTTCGACAAATTGTTGCTTCTTCCTAGACGGAGGTACGTAGCTTTCGGCACGATACTTCTTCACCTCTAGCTTAAGACATTCTCTCTCAAGCTCTTCAATTGTATTTACAACAGGAAGTTGCGTGGTATAAAATGGGGATAAATTCCTACACAAAATATCCAGTTGAGTATCTGGGGATAAACCATCATAGCGTCTAAACAATGCCTGCATACATGAAAGATAGTCAATGATAGTCTCGGAGGTATCCTGTGTTCTTTCTAAAATTTCTTTAAAGAGTCTAGCACGATAGTCAGGTGGCTCAAAATGACTGCGCAATAGGTGGCTTAAACCCTGCCAATCTTGAAACCTATTATTATTTGCCCTAAACCAATTTAAAGCTTTTCCGGTGAACAAATCGATGGCCGAATCAAATAATTGTTTTTCAGTTATATTACGAGCCAAGCGCAACTCATTCACTCTTTCTAGGAAATTGTGGACTGATAGTTTTTTAATGTCGCCGGTAAATTTTAAATTCCATTTCTCAAGGCTTAGATATTTCGAAGGGGAGACGCTATTTACAAAAGGAACAGATTGACTAGTAGAATTATGTACATGTGAGGAATGTAATGGTATATCATCATCAGGATCTCGAAAGTGATTGCTCAACTGAGGTTCTTGTCGAGACGTTGATTCTAAAGTATCGATTGCTGCTAAAACATCAATCAAAAGTTCGGTCTTCTCAGATTGCTGGTTGACGTTCAAAACTTGGTCAGGTATTCTATTTACACGGTTAAGCAGATGGACTAGTCTAGACTGAATGGACAGAAATTTGTTTTGGACGTTCTCTTCCGATGATACTGTACTAATGGACTCATTAACCTCGTCTAATAGCGTACGAATAATTATCTTTTCATCATCAAACTCTAGGTTATAGGGAGAAGATTTGAAAGCTCCGGCCTTTTCCATTTTTAATAAAGGTCGCAAGGTAGTTCTCAATTTATCGACAGTACTTTGATCATCAACAGACACACCACGAACCCTAAGCTCATGAAGTAACATTTCCTTTTTGAGATAACAAATATTCATTTTGAAATCCATAATGCCAAGAAATTTCAATAAAGTACAAATTTAATTATTAAATGTAAAATTTAAAAAAATAATAATGATGTTAATTATAAAGTAAAAATACGAAGTATTTATTATATCAGCAATTATATAAAGTTCATCAAAAAGTAAACCAAGTGTTTAAGGTGTAAAATGGCAAAATAATACTTGTCAACAAAAATAAAGCAAAGAAAAAGTAAGTAAATATCAAATTAAAATATCGATATCGAAATCACAGGTAAGTTAGTAATGCAATCCGCCAGGTAAAAAACAAGGTAAATAGAAAATAGAAAAGATAAATAGAAAAGGCAAATCAACTATATACCAAAACGCATATCAATCAAAAGGTAAGTAAAAATATCAAAGGTAAAATCAAAGGTAAATCAAAGATAAATCAATGAAAATAATCAGTATCAATAATAATCAGGAGTCAAGATAATATTAAAAAAAAAAAATGAATAAATATTAACCAGCAAGATGAATATAAAATTATTTGGCCCTAAGTCTCTATAGATATATAATAATAATAGATATTAATAGAATTGCCCTTTTTTAATGCAATTGCCCTATTTAAATCAATTGCCCACGTTGGGCGCCATAAAATTTGTCACGCGTTTGGCCTTAGCTCGGCTCGGCTCTTTTTTAAATTAAAAAAAAAAAAAAAAAAAAATTTAGAAAAGAAGTAAAAAAATACGAAGAAGAAAAAAAATATATTATTAAGTTAGAGATTAAGAAAAATAAATATTTATGGAATTTGCAGGGGTCTAGTCGCGAACAAATTTATGCCCTAGCTCAGAAAATTCGGAGAGTAGGGGCGGGTTAAGAGCGCCACTGACTTTAGACGAAAAAAAGTCAGAAATCCCCAAGGTGTATTTAGGGCCTTACAAGTTCCACAAATACATAAATAAAAAAAGTAAATAAATAAACAAAAAAAGTCAAGATCTTAGAGAATTATGTAGACATAGGGCCAAAGGAAATATAAAAAATATAATGGCAAACTGATTAGTTTCAGTACCGTCTATTGAAATATAAAAGGAAAATATAGGAAACAGTAAATAGAAAATACCAAATAGCAAATAGTAAATTAAATAAATCAATAAAAAAAATTGTGCACCAAGAAAAATATATCTCACAATACGCAAGTAGCAAAATTACGTAAATACCTAGGTACCTTTCGTGATCACGTAAGATTTACAAAATGAAATATATATGTATATATCAGCGCAACTAAATTCAGCTAATATATCAAATTAATCAACAAATTAATAAATCAAATAAATAATACTAAACCAATTCACTAATAATAATAATTAATAATATAATTATTAAATAAATAAATCAAAATAATCAACTAATAATTATGAATTCATCAGTTCAAGAAATTTAGATATCGAAAAAAAAATGAATAGATTTAAATTTTAAATAGAGACAAAAAGAAACTGTGTCAGCTGTATTAAATTTACAATAAAAAAATTAAAGGAAAAAAAAATGAAATATTATTTTATCAACAGAATTAAGTATGTGAAAATTTATTCTAATTAAATTATAATGTTAAAAAAAAATTATCTACGTTCAGTATTTGTACGCACCAATGAAATTCAAATCGTAAGATAGGGAAAAAAATAAAAATTGAATTGTACGATACCAAATAGTTGAAAATCTTCTAAATCAAATCAATCTTGGGCAGACACCGTCGGCTGTCAACTGTCAACCGTCGACTGTCAACTCCTCCAGAAAAGTAAAATGGATACAGCGAAAAAAACTGCTCCAACAAAAAAACTGGCTCAGAGAGAAGTCTTCAACACAGAGAAGAAACTTTTTTCGGCCCAGACAAAAAAACTTCTTCGGTCCAGACAAAAAACTCTTCGGCTCCGACGAAAAAAAAAAACCCTACGGAGAAATAATATTATAGTTTCTCCATAGTACGAGATACCATAAAAAAAGATAGTTTTTTTTTAAAGAAGAAAAAAAAGTGGAAAGAAATGTATTAATTTAAAAAATAGGCTTTACCTGCTAACTCAGGGTTTTCTACGAATCCTCAGGTGATTAATATTATTTCTTCCCCTGGATGGAATGGGGTGCTCAATAAAAAAAAGGCGGGCTGCTTGGTTGACCCACGTCAGCTTTTTGAGGTGAAAATCCGTCACCGGTAAACCGTAGCACCGTCCAAAAAACAAAAGGTAAAGATAGGATGCTGCAGTAATTTTTGAGGCACACTCGAAAATCCCCACAAGGGTAAAAATCAAAAACTTGACAAAAATGACCGAGAGGCCTCTGTACCTCACACTAGCTGAACATAAAGTGATCAAACCAAGGTAGTTCCAAGAAAAACGAAAACCTTTTTTGCAACAAAGAAATAGCCAGATAAAAATACGAGCCCTTGATAAAATATGGATTGCCAACCATGAGCTGAATAAAGACATGAAGAAAAAGTTATATATTAAAGGAAAATAAAGTTAATATCAATAATTTATATAATTAATAGAATAAATAAAGTTAACGAGATTAATGAAAGTCATATAGAAATTTGCTTATCAAAACATTCAAAAATTAATAAATAACAACAATCTAGAGATATTGCGCATGACTCACTTGCCGGATCGATACGATATTTTTAAGACAATTATGCTTAGAAAATTCTACCTAAAAATTAAAATAGAGCAACATAAATTTAATGAGTTTAACTAAGTGACAATAGGCTCAATAATTACTGTTGATTAAATAAAATACAAAAAATATATAATCAATTTATTAAAGTATATTTTGGGTTGCCTAATAGTTAATGTTAATAAAAATATAAATAAATATTTGACAGTTCAATTCAAAAATTTCTAACCTACGTATTTAGTATATAAACAGAATTAACGGCGGAAAGAATTATTTTATCTATTTCGGCTAAAATAAATATTAAATTGTATTAAATCAAACTAGTTTTGTGCTGCAAAAAAAATGTTATTAAGTGTGAAATATGTTTAGTTAAAAATAAGGATGGAATAATTACTTTTGTTAACATGTAAGTACGATTTATTTATTCTTGGTTTACTGAATTGAACTGATCGATATTTCAGACTAATAATAATACCAATTAGCGTTAAATTATTAAAGAAAAGAAATAAAATAGTTTAGTGAAATTTTGGCACGTTACACAGTAGCAAATGGCAGCTCCTCACCGAGAAATTAACGAGTAAAGTATAATAAGAAAATAAGAAAGACAAAGCGGTCTGACTTTAGATCTTTTTGCAAAAAACATCACTTCTACTCCTTTTCCAGCACAAAGCCATGACCAAGAGTGGGCCTATCCCCAACATGGTACTTAAGAAACCTGACGGAAGCTACACGGACGGAGATGAAGAGAGCGCACACCTCCTACTACTCCTACATACACACTTTCCACCCAAGTACCTAGCATTTTTAGACACAAAATCGAAACAAAATATCTGCTGAGAAACATTGCGAAACAGTTTTGTCCCATTTTTGATACATATATTTCGTAAGATAAATCGCTATTAGTTTGGAAATATTTTACCAAAATATGGTTTCGCTTATAAGCTATAACTATAAACATCTTAGTGCCAAAACTTTTTCTGTGTCTCACATTTACGGATTTCGTACCCGTTTTGTGCCTGAAAAGTTTCCATAATTTATTTGATATTCTGTCATATATGAGAACAAACCTTGTTGAAGTTTTTACATATGGCGAGCACAAATACAGATATTTTTCTTATGCGATTTAATAATTATTTATTATAAACGCATTACAGAGATGATTTGTTTTAGGAATAAACGTAATAACGGCCACTACCCATACCGAACAAGAGTCCGAAGAAAAATAGTCCAAGAAAACGTTTTTTTCTCTTTTTTCCGCAATGGAATGCATGTTTTTATGTTTTAATTGTGTTATAATAACTAATAAAAATGTTTTATTTATTTTGACCAGAAGTTTTGATTGGCGTTAACAGGTGACTAGTTAGGAATTTCTACAAAGATAGCGCTAAATCGAAACATTTTGGAAACAAGGTTTCCATTTATTGTCAATCCGTTTTTGAAACACGAGTTTCTCTATTTTTAGACACAAATATTAATGTAGATGATTTGTGTCCGACTCTATATCAATTTTATAAAATAATGAATTAAAATTCCACCATGTTCGCTAGTTATAGCGTTTTTAACTAAAAATATATGTTTTTATCGGCTGTTGGGCTTTTAAACTCATAAGAACGCGTTCTACTTGCATTGATTTATATATTTTTATTTTCAGAACCATGATACAGAAATAAAAAATAACCAATATTTCAAACAAAAATATTTTGTAGCAACAAATAATGGTATATAGAGGGAGCATTAAGAATATGAAAATAAATTATTAAATTAAACGATGAACTTGTTTTTGCCAGACATTTTTTGTGCGAGAAAATCTAAAGACAAAGATTTTAAGACAAAAAAAATTATGGCGGGGGTCGACATTTTTTATGGTTGTTTTCATTTTGAAATCCACACACAGACATAGACTATTTTAGTTTGGTATTAAATACCAAACTAAAATGAAGAAACCAATTTTGGTTTCTTCACATTTCGAAACATTGTCTGCTGAAAACGGGAGCATCTTGCACAAAAATTGCAGGAAATGTTTCGAAACATTTCAGGAAACGGCTAGTGCCACCACATTGGAAACACATGTAATGAAGCCATAATATAGGTTTCAAAAATGTTTCCTATATGTGGCATACCGTTTCCATTTTGTGTCAAGAAACAGAGACACAATTATGAGAAACATTACCTAAAATGTGTCCAAAAATGCTACTTGGGCAGGTAGCATATCTATTGATACACATGTAGCTCCGACCGAAACACACAATCCTTACAGGGAAGACTGGGAGGTGGCCAAACTAGTGATAACTAGGACAAAAACTGAATTGGACTATTGACACCTTTCAGCCTTATAAAGCAGCAGGAGAATATGGGATTTTTTTCTACCCTTATATTACAAGAAGCAGCTTATACACCAAGCAACTGGAAAAGAGGAAAAGTAATCTTCATACCCAAAATAGGCAAAACTGACTGGGCCAACGCTAAATAATTTAGGCCTATTAGTCTCACCTCGTTCATACTAAAAACGATGGAGGAAGTAGTTAGATAAAATAGTAATAAAGGCGAACAAAAAAGTTTATTGAGTGCCTTACAACCACATAACCACTGGACACTTTTATTAACATTTTCACTAAAATGACAAATACACAATTTTAAAAGTCCTTTTTCAATAGTTTTAATTTTTCTGAATATACCATACAGCCGAAGGATGATTGCTATATTATTACAGCCGCACTCAGAATCGGCCATCGCGACAGGCGACGATGTTTTTATTTTATACCGTGAGCGAAATTTTTGCTCACCAATATTAAACTATCTTAAAAAACTCACAACAATTAAATACACAATTGATAAACAAATTGTGATGTTAAATATTAACCAATAATTGCCACAGCTATCTAAAACCGTGGTAACACTCAGTTAACAATGAAGACGAGAGAGATTTTTTTTCTAACCAATTTTTTGAACTGCACAAACTAATAGTCCGATCGAGACATAAAGTTTCACTTTCTTTTGGGAGACCTTTTTTATTTCTGATATTTATTTTTTGCATGGTAACTTTTGATTTTTTTGCCTTTGCATAAGGTTGCACCCTTGCCTGCATGGTGCAACCTTATGCAAAGCCATTCCGACATCTATGATAGTCTGTCGTTGATGATGCAGGTTGAGAACTTAATAATGACGTAAATTTTGGTTTAATCGGTTTGTAATCCATCAGCTGTAAATAATGGTAAGCTCACCATTGATATTGCATTATATAAGGATTATATCTACCAGTGTTATTATGGGATTTTGTCTACTAGTCAAAGGGTCGAGGATTTGCTTAGCTGCAGCATGATGTTACTACATTGTTCAACTCATGTTCTTAGTTTTGGAGGTCATGAAAAATTTAAGGAGTTGTTTCTTCAACTAGAACTACTAACCATTAGAATTATTTATAACGATCCGGTAAGCAAAACAGTGGGTGAGGCTAGAGCACGTAAATGGCGGCAGTTACAACAATATGATTCTGCCCGGCTGCTACCAGGCAAGAACTAGGCAGCACTGCCTCAGAGTGACAAACAAGCTTATGAATAAAAGAATGTACGCCTAACAAAACGCTTATCTTCTACTGACTTCGGATGGCATTTAGACGAAAACGAATTGCGACCTATCATTCATACTCAACCTGCATTACCAAGTGGAGTCCAAGAGTTAATTCGACGCCAAAGTATACCTGATGACAAACAAAATCAAGTCGAAGAAGTAATCGTTTATGAGGCTTCGCCGCTGAGGGCTGTCAGTACCATTTTTTTTATAGATGGAAAACGCCATTTACAGCCAGAGTGCGGGGGTCACCTCTCACCCGAGTCATACCCACTAAAAACCCATCTGTAGAGTTACCTCTCCAATCTCGGAACCGCCTTGCGGCATTACTTAAAGACTGGAGATTGTTTCGCCACTTATGTCTGTGTCTGCCAAATTTTTATCTTTTCATCTTCCTGTTTTTTAAGCATGATTGCTCTCATCATCCTGGTGATTGCTTCACAGTTCTCTCCAGGGCCGGATCTACCTAAGGGCTGTTTGGGCTGCAGCCCAGGGCCCCGAGGTTACAAGGGGCCCCTAGACCCCGCTAAAAACAATAGACCAATAGGTGGGAACTGTTGAATCGTGAAATAAAATTAAAATTCACGTTAAAAAGTTTAAGCCAGACCAGATGGTCTTGCCACTATGATGCTGTCAAAGCGTTAAAAAATAATTATGATGACATTATGAAAATTTTCGAAAGTTTCAGCGAAAATGAGGTTGAGAAAGTTGATTTCCGGAAAGAGACACGAAATTTATTCATTAAAATGGCGAAACTCGAGACTGCAATTTTGATTATCTTTTGGGAAGAAGTTTTGGAGAGATTTCATTTAGTTAATAAAAAAATACGCCTGGTTTGGACATTTGTGAAGGCAACAACTTAATTGTGTCATTAAAAGACTTTGTGAACAACATACGACACCAATCAGATCAAAAGCTAAAGGAATACGAAGAGAAAGCTAAAAAATTAAGTACTAGTGTGGGAATAGACTACAATGACATAAACAAGAGACGCATTACTCCAAAATTTTCAGATAATGAATTCTGTGAATTTTTTTGTTCACTGTGAATTCTCAGTATACGGCGCAGAAAGATTTAAAAGAGACACGTTAAACGTTGCGTTGGATAAGCTGATTATGGATTTAAATAAAAGGAGCAAAGTCTATGAGACATATAGCAAAATATTCAAATTTTTAATGGATTTGCAAGACAAAAATATCGAAAACATAGATTGGGAAATTGCACGTCATATTATTATTGATTATTATCCCGATGACGTAGACGAGTATTATTTAGTGAATGAGTGCATTCAATTAAAATCGTACTCCAATCTAAGCCAGAGTCTTACACCTCTTGCAGTGACATTTTTATGCTCATGTATGAAAATAAACTTGTGTTCCCTAACTGCTATACAATTTTAAAGATTTTTTTAACATTGCCAATCACAAGCTGTGAAGCAGAACGTTCCTTCTCCAAGATGTCCTATGTAGAAAATAAATGTGGGACAACAATGTCGAACCATCGATTTCTAATTCCAACCATTTCTTTCCATAAATTGTGATCTAACAAAAGACTTGCAGTGTGATGACCAAATACCTGTCAATTTCTGTGACTGCAACCTATCAATTTCTTATACAAATTCATAATAAATAAATAAAATTATTTCATTGTTTTTTTATATTCTTATATCACTCACTATTTCGGTTTCTCCCTCACCCAAAGGTTGCCTGGAAGAGATTGCTACCACAGCAATAAGGTCACCTTTTGTACTAATAATACTTGCATAGATTTAAGTAACATTTATGTTTTTTTTTTGCAATAAAGAATATATTATAATAATAATATATCATTATAGAAACAGTTTTTTGACATGGCTATTAGTTGAGTACTTAGGTAGGCCCCTAACATTAGTTTCAGCCCAGGGTCCCACAAATTCACGATCCGCCCCTGGTTCTCTCTATTTTCCATCATAAGCTCGCCGACATTTTCCCTTGTTATTTTAACCTTGCATATTTGTTCCGCCGATGCTCTAGTCTCCAAATGCCTACTACACTCGAATAATGTGTGATTGGCCGTGTCTGATGCTTCACAATACCAGCATTTTGTGGATTCCGCCTTAGTTATTCTAAACAGGTACTCTCCAAAAGCACCGTGCCCTGTCATCGCCTGGGTGATGTAGTAGTCCGTTTTCGTCCACGTGTTGTTTATCCAAACCCTCACGTCCGGGATAAATATCTTAATTCGACCCTGGTATGCCTCCCATCTGTTCTGCCATTTGTCCAGTATTATCTTTCTGACCTCTGATCGATACCCTGAGCCGTGCCTGTATATTAAATTTCTTTCCTCGATTTGTAGGATAATTGGGGGGATTTTTGCTAGAGCGAGAACAGCTTCTGTGGAAACTGTACGATACGCCGACACTACGCGTAGGGCTAGCACTCTGTTAATTTTCTCGAGGACTTTTTCATAGTATTTATAGTCTGTTGCCCTGCTCCAAATGGGCGAGGCGTACAGGATCATCGAATGCACAACCGAGGCAAGCATTCTCCTCTTTCCGTCACTGGGGCCTCTAATATTGGGAGTGATTCTGGTCAGCTGTTTGATGGTATCAACCGTCCTGTCCCTGATTTTAAGGACATGTGTAGTCATGCGCATCCCCGAATCAAGCCAAACGCCCATATATTTTATTGCCTTTTGAGGTCTGATGTGGCAATTTCCCAATTGGATATTTAAGTTCGTCGTCTTGCGATGTCCTACCAGAACGACTAGTTGACTGATTTTTCTGGTGCCAGATGTATGTCCATTCTATCCAACTTATTGGTTATAGTTAGGGCAGCTGTTTGTATCTTTTCTTCGAAGATAGTGATAGTCGGAGCGGTGATCAGGACAGCCAGATCATCCGCATAAGCAATCAGTAGATTACCTGGTCCAATATCGACCCTCAGGATCTGGTCATAGAAGATGTTCCACAAGGTCGGTCCAAGAATGGACCCCTGCGGTACCCCGCACGTCATCTTGTGTTTTTTGCCGTTTTCTGCAATTACATATCTTTTTGACAAGAAAGACTTAATCATAACGATGAGGTATTTACTAATCTTCATGCTCCCTAATTGTTCAACAATTCCTGTCCATGGGGCAGAATTGAATGCGTTTTTAATGTCTAATGTAAGCAGTGCCGCGTATCCCCTGTTCTATACGATTTCGTTTTAATACGGTCTACGTTACTCGTAACAATGTTTAACGCGTCTATCGTAGATTTGTCTCTGCGGAACCCGTATTGGTTTGGGTGTAGTCTGTTTCCATCCTCCAGTTCTTTCTCCAGTCTATCCCTCAGAAGACATTTTAACAGTTTGGCGCTTGCATTAATTAAACATATTGGACGATATTTTTTGTCTTGACTTCCATCTTTATTGGGTTTCTCTGCTAGAACAAGTTTGGCAATTTTCCACGAATTTGAAAACTGTCTGTTGATAAGACACTTGTTCAGGATCTCAGTGATTCTCTGAGGGTCTTGCATAGCAGCAATTTTGATAACTTCCACCGGTATGTAGTCCGGGCCAGGAGCTTTTTTGTTTTTCAGTTTACTTGCTGCAGAAGGCACCTCTTCTTCAGTAAACCATATTACATCATCCGGTATTTTTTTGGTATATCCCAACTATTTGACTGAGCTTTAGGGAACAATGTTGCGATCTGTTTTTCTATTATGTTATCTGTAACGGGAGCGTTGCGTCGGCCGATAAACTTTCTCATTACCAGTCGGTAAGCCTTGCCCCAAATATCGGACTCAAGCTCGTCACAGAGCTCTAGCCAATTCCTTTTCTTGCTCCTAATGATTTCTTTTTTAAGACTGTGCTTGGCTGTCAGTACCAAACTCACTTGAAATGATCCTCATCAAAAAACTAAAAATAATATTACTATACTATTTTAGTTTTTTAGATGAGTTTTCATCTGTTAGTGTAGCAGCTTCCTGATTATAAGTTTAATATTATCTTGTGCCTCTATATCCCACATTGTTTTCCTAGTATAACCTCACCAGGTGGTCGATTTTAACCCAGTTTGGTGTCTTCAGTGACGCAAAACATCTCAAGAAATTATCGTTTTTTATTCAAACCGGTGACATTTGCCGATCTTTCTCGTCAAACGATACCGGCATATCCGAAGTGTGTATTCTTGAACTTGACACGGCCGCCAAGCTATCACATGAAGACGCTCCGCGAAGAGGTGGAAGGTATATAACGATAGCCGATCGAAGGCCGCCGCCGAAGAAGTGCTTTCCGCGTTCTGGTGACCGTAAGAAGCCCCGCCGCTATTGCATCTTGTCCTTGAAGACGTCGTAGGTGAGACCTTGCCGATAGAGAAGAGTTGCATCTCAAGAGGGTGAGTGATTTTTCTGTATTTTAAAATGAGTTTTTATTTATTTTTTTTAAATTATATTATATTATCTACTATTATGTCTTCACGAAACGATTTATTTTTTCCATACACATATCTACAGGGTGGTACAAACTGTATTTGTGAAACTTCGGCAGCATATATTCTGCAGATAAAAATAAATCAAAAAGTTTCTATAAATGTATGCCCTAAAATGATTCGTTTCGGGCATACAGGGTGTAGAAGTTTCATTTTTATTTTGATTTTTTCCAAATAATTTCTGATCTAATGTCGGTTTTGAATAAAAACATAGATGAAAATTGGCGTCTGGGTGTTTTTTGACATGAGAAATTTGATGTCGATGTCAATATGATTTTTAATTGTAAGCGGAACCACCTACACGTTTCTGAAAGAGTAACAATTTTTCGTGCGTAGTTGTATTACTACTGAGTGAAAAAATATGCATTTCTACTGTATTTTAGATAAAAAAAAGTCCTCTTGATTAAAAGCTTTGCGAGTAATGGTTCTCAAGATATTTAGAATAGAAATAATCAATACATGACCCTATTGACTAGAATTAAACATGTTTACTCGATAGTTAATACATTGAAATAATAAATCTGGATTTTTTTGTGCTTTATCATAATTTTTTCTAGAAAAGTTTATGATCAATTAAAAAAAAGTTCCCAAATTTATCATTTCAGTCAAGTAACTATCGAGTAAAAATACTTATTTTTTTCGATAATGACGTATTGATTATTTCGATTTCAAATACTAGGTATCTTGAGAACCATTACTCGTAGCGCTTTTTATCAAGAGAACATTTTTACGTAAAAAAATATGAAAATATACAGGGTGGTAACGAACTATATTCGGGAAACTTCGGCAACATATTCTGTAGATAAAAATAAGTTAAAAATTTTGCATAAATTATGTCCTAAAATGCTTAATTTCAGAGATACAGGGTGTAGAAGTTTCATTTTTATTTCGATTTTTTCCAAATAATTTCTGCAGTAACATCAATATTTGGATGAAAATTGGCGTCTGGGAGTTTTTTGACATGAGAAATTTGATTTTGATGTCAATATGACTCCTACTTGTAGAGAGCGCCACCTACATATTTTTTAACTGGTTTGAAGAGTAATAACTTTTCGTCCGTACCTGTATAAAACTACTGAGTAAAAAAATATACATTTACGACGTTTTTTACATAAAAAATGTCTCTTGGTAAAAATCGCTGCGAGTATTGGTTTTCGAGATATTTGGAACCGAAATTACCAATACCTGTCATCATTGACATAATATTATATATTAAACACGTTGACTAAATAGTTATTAGACTGAGATCATAAATTTGAAAGTTTTTGTGTCAAAAGTTCAACAGAAACTGTTTTATCATAATTTTTTTGCAGAAAAATTTATGATTAATTTAAAAAAATAAAAATTTCCCAAATTTATTACTTCAGTGAAAGAACTATCTACTCAACGTGTTTAATTTTTCCGTCAATAATGACATGTATTGACTATTTCCATTCTAAATAAGTATCTTGAGAACAGTTGCAGAGATTTTTACAAAGAGATATTTTTTACGTAAAATGTCACAGAGATATATTTTTTCCCTCGGTAGTTTTATATAGGTACGGACAAAAAGTTATTACGCTTCAAAACAGTTAAAACACATGTAAGTGGCGCCCTTTACCAGTAGGTATCATATTGACATCAAAATCAATTTTCTCATGTCAAAAAACTCCTAGACACCAATTTTCATCATCACTTTACTTCAGAAATTATCTAGAAAAAATCGAAATAAAAATGAAACTTCTACACCTTGTATCTTCGAAACTAAGCATTTTAGAACATACATTTATACGAACTTTTTTAATTATTTTTATCTGCAGGATATGCCGCCGAAGTTTTCGGAATACAGTTCGGACCACGCTGTATATCTTTTCTCTCAGCAATTTAATACAGGTACGAGCAAAAAGTTATTACTCTTAAAACAAAACAGTTCAAAAACGTGTTGGTGACGCCCTCTTCAAATAGGAATCATATTGAAATTAAAATCAAATTTATCATATAAAAAACAGCCACAAAAACAGTACCCAATTTTCATCCAAATATCGATGTTAGTTCGGAAATTATTTAAAAAAAATCACAATAAAAATAAAACTTCCACACCCTGTATCTCCGAAACTAAGCATTTTAGAATATAAATTTATACGCACTTTTTTATTTATTTTTATCTGCAGAATATGCTGCCTAAGTTTCCCGAATACAATTCGGACCACTCTCAGAATATGCCGCTGCAGAATATGCACCTGCAGAATATGCCGCTGAAGTTTCCCGAATACAATTCGGACCACCCTGTATATTTTACTATGTAATATTTGTTCAAATACCGTATGACCTAAAAAACGGCGTCCAGTTCCCTGGGAAATGACGATCCATGACATTTCCCATATGAATTTACATATAAAAAGACAGCGATCTTTATTTCATAGCCATCATGACGCCGGTTTTTTTTTTCGATCATACAATATTTGTACACATACCCATTAAATACAGTGATGTCAACACAAGGTGGCTTATTGTTCCAAAAAGCTCCGTGGATTCACTTGTCTTTAAGTCTCTAGTTTTTATACAGCGTGTTTCGCAAATTGAGCTCTTACCACTGAGATCTCGGAAACGGTCAGAGATACAGGGTGGCTTAAATTGGGATGAAGTTGGTTGTTAGTGAGCCCAATGATAATCCGTTTAGTAAATGAACTTATCGTTCCAATTTTCGGAGATATGTATATAACTAAAATCACAAATAAAATTTTTCTTGGGCATCATCAACTTTATTTCTTAAGTAGAGACCTGGATTTTTTATTTCATTTTTTATCATTTTCAATAAAATCGTAAAAAATAAACACGAAAGCTGTAAATATGTAAATATCAGTTTTTCCACCATATTTCCGAAAATGACAAAGATAAGTTCATTAACTAAACGGATCATCAATGAGCTCACTAACAGACAACTTTACCCTAATTTAAACCATCCTGGGACTTTTTTAAAAACGTTTACGGCGGGATCCCATAATCTAAAAAAAAGAAATTACGACATGATATGGTTTGTTTAGGTACGTATAATTTGTTGTCTGCATATCCGTGGAATCGAAAACTTTATAAGAATTTCTGACAAAATAGTATATCTTGAAAACATAAGATAAAAAGAACTAACTGACAAAAATAATGATTTTGGATTTCTATGTTGTCTTTACTTTTAATAAATTAGTATCGACATTGGTATCGATATCGATACTGTTATTGCTGTAAAAAGGTCTACAATCGTTTCAGTCTTCTACAAAATTCAAATGAACCTTGATTGGCAAATTAAGTTTAATAAAAACACAGCAATACAAAATAACGAAAAAAAAAAAATAATTAAATAAATTTTAAAGAGTCGTTAATATTTTTTATGAACAGCAATTTGGTTTTCAAGTTCAAGTTTATTTTTTTTGTAAACCCGTACCTACTAGTTTATTTCAACTATTGTATTAAAACAATAATCCTTATAATAACAAATAATAATATACAATAATAACTACAATATTCAATATTAATAATAAACATTTTGAAGTTCAATTTTAATTAATGCCAGTTTAAAATTAAATAACAGTTTTTACATGTCTCTAGTATTACAAATTCGGTAACTAGGTCAATTAGAATCGTATGTAGGTGTACAGAAAAAAATAACACTTGCTGATAAATTGATTTCTAGAAAGTTTATTCTAAATTGATTAATGGGGGGGGACTTTATTGTAATATATTTTTTGGAAGAATTTGAATAAAAAATTTCGTGAATTAATTTGAATTGTCAAACTATTTTTAGAAACAAAAAGCAAAAAAAAAAACAAAGGAATACTAATATCAAACTTTATTAATCGAAAATTATTAATTAGAATAAATATAGATTAAATTAGATTAGATTTTTAAGGTGTCTTTTTAACAATTGCGTCTAGTCCCAGCAAGGCAACTATTAAGCTTTGGTTAGCGTGGTTATTTGGAGGGTGTTAATTCATTGGTTATTTGGTGGGGTTGGTTGGTTTTTACTAATTTATATTTGTTTTTTAGATATTCATTGATTTTCTTTATTTGTTTGTAATAAATTATATAGTACGCCGCAGCTGTTCTGCATCCGCTTTTGTCAAAAACTCTAACGTGATTGGTCAAGCTTAATAGTTGCCTTGCTGGGGCTAGACACATGTTTGTTAACCTATTCACGCTGTTAAAGTATCATTTAATCTACCCTTGCGGTTAAAGTACTATTTTATCTACTATTTTTGATAGTTATATGGCAATTTTAACAGTTGCCATGGAAAAAAAATGTTAAAGAAGTACAAATATATTTTTTCCATAGAAACTAACTGTTAAAATTGCCTTATATATCTATCAAAAATAGTAGATAAAATAGTACTTTAACCGCAAGGGAAGATTAAATGATACTTCAACAGCGAGGATAGGTTAAAAACTTTATTTTTTCTCGCACGTTTTTTAATTGCTTCCATTTTTGAAAATTTTTGTATTCCTTTTCATTAGATATTCGGGATTTAAATGGAAGTAGTTTGGATATGGGGTTTGTCGCCTCGGCCTGAATATCTGTTTGTAATTTACTTATTTCATTTTCAGCCATTTCTGGCTCCAATTCAATCAGCAATCGACACGAAAGAGAATTAAAAAATATTGACTCAAAACTGACAACTAAAGAGACAGCTTTATTTATTTGTCAAATTACATAGAAACCAACGCCAACCCAGCACAATATTTTTTCTACTCGTAATAAATTCCTTGAAATAATAATTTCTGAATATTTTTTAAAACGTAACTCGCTATGGAAAAAAATATTGTTTTATACACGACAATAAAATTGCATTTTATCGTCTTGTCTAAAAAATAACTATTAGTTCACGGAAGTTTTTAGTTAGTTACGGAAAGGGTAATAATACTTATCGGAAAATGTGATACTTTAACTGCAATACATATGATAAGTTTCCGGAATACAATTCGGACCACCCTGTATATTACGGGTGGTTGAAAAATCAACCATATTTCCATGTTCTTTTTTATTTTCTCTAAAACGGTGTGGAAATTTGGAAAAGTATAAACGGGTTTAACCACTTTAGAACAAGCCAAAATTTTTATGAAAAATTTATTTTTCTCAAAATGTCAATAATAAAAATGTCTTTCCTCTTGTAACGACAATCCGGGGACACAAACTATGAAAATTAAATTATTGACTTACCTCATTCCAAAATTTTTTGTTTGTCTTCTTTCATCAATGAGTCAAGGAAATAATTAAGTTAAATATAAACATAACCGGTATGTATACTTTCATTCGCAATTTCTTTTGTGATGTTATGTACTACATACATATATAATTAACGATTATTATTGTATGTAAATTGCTGTGCACATTAATATGTGAAATATTTTTTTAATTCCCGTTTAGCGTTGTTTGGATTCACTAGCTGTATTAAAAGATTAGTGAAAAATTTAAATACAATATGAAAATTAATTTAATTAAACTGTATATTATATTGAAACAAAAATGTTAACTGTTTAAAAGTGTAACAGTATTTTAAATTAACATAGACCTCAGTTTTTGCAAAAAAAAAGTTTCTAAATATTTCTTTTATTATTTTTAATGGGTACTCGATTATTTTAAGGAGTTGATATATTTTATTTTAAATATCATTTTATTGCAAGTAACATGTTGTCTGACATGGAATAAATTGAATAGATATACAATATGTTCGAAAAAAGACGGCGTCAGCGATGGCTATGAAATGAAGATCGCTGTCATTTTATATGTAAAATTATATGTAAAATTGTATGTAAAATTATATAGAAAATGTCATCGATTGTCATTTCCAAACCAACTGGACGCCGTTTTTTTCGATCATGCGGTACATACCTATCACGTATCTAAAATTGGCTTTATTAAAGATTGACAGATTATATATAACATCGATTTTACTAGGATTTTAGCTATTTTGTTATACTCAGTATATACTATATACAGGGTGGCGCATCTCCTTCGCCTCGGTTGATTATACGAGAACGGAAAGATGTAGAAACAATTTTTTTTATGGGTATATTATATGAAGATCGGCAACATGCATAATTTAAAATTATTTTTAAATGTACAGGGTGTGTCAGGACTAAGATCCATACCAAAGTTATATTTTTTCTTATGGAACACCCGGTATTTTATTTCATTTTTGAATTCTTGTTAATATGTTTAAAAGCTTTGGTTTTTTGAGATATTTAAATATGCATGCTATAATAAAAACGTTTGTCAACATCCTGT
The DNA here is from genome assembly GCF_002938485.1 of Sitophilus oryzae. Classification (NCBI taxonomy): domain Eukaryota; kingdom Metazoa; phylum Arthropoda; class Insecta; order Coleoptera; family Curculionidae; genus Sitophilus; species Sitophilus oryzae. The sequence continues at coordinate 3,295,273 of NW_022147434.1, read as the reverse complement.
ACATTACTTTAGTTAACTCTTGTACTGACTTTAAAGCAAGAGAAATAAACTTTCCTAAAAACGGTATTGCTTCCTTAAATGTATACAGGGGTATCAAAAATTGCCGGTCTATTTTAAATACTTATTTTGCATAAAAATTCGAATTTCAAATACAACACTATGTATTCTTTTAAATAAGTCAAAGCAGATTTAATTGCTCTTTCAAACTATATTAGGGTTTCCTATACCTATCTGGCTCAGATTTTAAATAAAATTGATATTTCAATAAAATGGCAATCAAGATAGCTGGTGTCGCCATGGCAATTTGCTAGCGACTGTTAGTAGCTATTTTAAAAATTGACATTAGTTTATTATATCTTATAATTAATTATCTTATAATTAATTACTTATAATTAATGAATTATTTTATACCCAAGAATTCTAAAATGAAATAAAATACCGGGTGTGTTCCATAAGAAAAATTATAACTTTGGTATGGATCTTAGTTCTGACACAACATGTACATTTCGAAATAATATTAAATTATGCACATTACCTCTCTACATATACCCATAAAAAATTTTGTTTCTACATCTTTGCGAGGCGAATGAGGTGCGCCACCGTGCCACCGTGTATAGTATTACTGAATGTATAGTATATTATAGTATACAGTATACTATATATAGTATACTTTTCAGGATACTATATATATTTTCAGTATACTTCATCCGACATGGAACTTTTTGGAGGATAAGTATGTGGGGTTGTATACCTTGATTTAAAATTTACACCCTTAAGCACTTTATATCAAACACCCCTCAAGCTTATTCTGTGTTGGATTAAAAAGAATCCTACCTTATAGGCTAGATTCCTTAAAAATCTTATTACAAATATAAAAGGTTTTTAAACATGTTTAAGAAATGAAAATCAAATTTCAATTGAATAAAATCTAGGTACTTACTATTTACCTACAATTTACCCTGTATAGAACTCTTTACAGTTAAAGTAACTGTAATCTAATCAAATATATAAAAAAATGCCTTTAGGCAACTCATAGTTTTGAAACAAAAAATACATCGTAAAATAATCACATAACTAATTTAGCAACAAACCCATAATTCAAGGTGTAAATGGATTTTATTTCTAATATAAAAATAGGTACCCTATGCTTTAAGTCTGCTTATGTTAATATAACGGTTCCCACAATCGCTTAAATAATTTTATTGTTTTCTTCTCCGAACCGGCATATAATCTCGTCAATTTTCAGAAAAGCGGTATTTTTATTTAAATGATCTTAAGATGATATTGAATTTCTACGAGTATATGTGTAGTTTGTCTGTGGTATATGTGTTATAAAGAAGTAGATATAAAACATGAATAATATATTATCAAAGTTAATACTAATACCCAGTATTACGTTGATATAATTCAAAATAACAAAATAAAATACACTACTCAAAACAATTATCGCATATTTGAATAAAAGTAATTATTACATATTTCTAAATGAAGCATGCATTTCTCTGCCTTTCTCTTGTGAGTTTTTTTTAGGATAATTAAGGTACGGACTGACATGTAATTTAGTTGCAAAAGTGAAAACAATACATTTTTATGGAGCCGATCGGCCCAATATTTGATTGCATTGCCTTAGGCTATACGCTGACAGGCAATTGTTAATTATTGGCCGACTATGGAGCCGCGCTCACATAAGAATCAAATAGTAGGCCGATCGGCTCCATAAATATGTATTGTTCTCACTTTTGCAACTAAATAGTCGGCCGACTAAAAATTACAGGTCAACGCGTAGACTTATTATTTCGAATTTCCCTTCACAGTATCAAAACTATTTAAAACTGTAAGTCAGGGAATTCAAAGTGTCGTGTTTTTTAAATTATTTTTTTTAGAAAATATGCGATAATTGTTTTGAGTAGTTTATTTACCGGTCTTTTTAGAAGTAAGGGTGATGTTTAACTATCTGGAATGTAAGAAAATATTCCGTAGTTTAAGAAAAAAAATACACATCTTCAATTACATTCCTGCAAGTCTGCATTCCTACAAGTCTACATTCCTGCATGTCCTGCAAGTATACAAAATCACACACCACAAGTCATCGAAATATTAGAGCACATATATAAAGAATCTTCTTTAATATGTATTATTATTTCTTTAAGCACTCGTGCTGTTTGAAAAGGTTCTTAGGTGTGCTTCTTTAACAATTTAAAACAGCAAGAAAGATGACGTTAATTAAAATTCTATCAATAACTATCTATCAAAGCCATAGATAAAAGAAATTCCAGCTATTATCAAAGAAGGACAACGCAATTATATTACCATAGAAACGCGATTTGAGTTTCAGGACTTTGAAAAAAATCAGCTATATTTTCATGCTTTTCTTAATTTTCTCTAAAACGGTATGGAAATTTGAAAAAGTATATAGACGGTATTAACCATTTTAGAAAAAGCAAAAATTTTAATAAAGATTGCATTTTACTCAAAAAGTCAAAAATAAAAAAGTTTTCCTTTTGTAAAAACAATCCGGGGACGTACTGTTAGAGCCATATTGAATAATAATAGATGGGGAAAGTATATCTAATGGGTAAAATATAATAATAGCTCCCGTTTATAGCGTTTGACGCCTTGGGAGTAGGGTTCCCAACTTGAGCATCGGCGATTCCGGGACAATCATTTTTAAGCTTTTAAATAATTGAAGCAAGACATTAAATATTAGAAAATAAAATATATTATGTGTGTAGTACACATTTTTTTAGTTTCCAGGTCCCGGCCAAGGCAAAACTTTCGCCGGGACAAACTTTCTGATTCCTGGTTAATCCCGGCCAAACCGGGACGGTTGGGAACCCTACTCCACCTTGACCTACTATACAGAGTGGCGCACCTCATTCGCCTCGGTTAATTATACCGAAACAGAAAGATGTAGAAAGAAAATATTTTATGGGTATATGTGGGTAGGCAATGTGCATAATTTAAAATTATTTTAAAATGTATAGGGTAGTCAGAACTAAGATCCATACGAAAGATATATTTTTTCTTATAAAACACACGGTATTTCATTTCATTTTTGGGTTCTTGGATATAAAATAACGCATTTATTATACGAGTTTAATATGTTTAAAAGCTTTGGTTTTTGAGATATTTAAAGATATATTTAAATATATATGCTATAATAAAAAAGTTTGTCAACACCTTGTATATTACTTTTCAGAATTAATTCTTGTGCTGACTTTCAAGCCAGAGAAATAAACTTTACTAAAAAATTTGATTGCTTTCTCAAATGTATACAGGGGTATCAAAAATTGCTGGTATATTTTAAGTATTTATTTTACATAAAAACTTCATTATTTCAAACGCAGCACTATGTATTTTTTTAAATAAGTCGAAGCAGATTTAAATGCTCTTTCAAACTATATTAGGGTTTCCTATACCTATCTGGCTCAGATTTTAAATAAAATTGATATTTCAATAAAATGGCAATCAAGATAGCTGGTGTCGCCATGGCAATTTGCTAGTGACTGTTAGTAGCTATTTTAAAATTGACATTAGTTTATTATATCTTATAATTAATTATCTTATAATTAATTACTTATAATTAATGAATTATTTTATACCCAAGAATTCTAAAATGAAATAAAATACCGGGTGTGTTCCATAAGAAAAATTATAACTTTGGTATGGATCTTAGTTCTGACACAACATGTACATTTCGAAATAATATTAAATTATGCACATTACCTCTCTACATATACCCATAAAAATTTTGTTTCTACATCTTTGCGAGGCGAATGAGGTGCGCCACCGTGCCACCGTGTATAGTATTACTGAATGTATAGTATATTATAGTATACAGTATACTATATATAGTATACTTTTCAGGATACTATATATATTTTCAGTATACTTCATCCGACATGGAACTTTTGGAGGATAAGTATGTGGGGTTGTATACCTTGATTTAAAATTTACACCCTTAAGCACTTTATATCAAACACCCCTCAAGCTTATTCTGTGTTGGATTAAAAAGAATCCTACCTTATAGGCTAGATTCCTTAAAAATCTTATTACAAATATAAAAGGTTTTTAAACATGTTTAAGAAATGAAAATCAAATTTCAATTGAATAAAATCTAGGTACTTACTATTTACCTACAATTTACCCTGTATAGAACTCTTTACAGTTAAAGTAACTGTAATCTAATCAAATATATAAAAAAATGCCTTTAGGCAACTCATAGTTTTGAAACAAAAATACATCGTAAAATAATCACATAACTAATTTAGCAACAAACCCATAATTCAAGGTGTAAATGGATTTTATTTCTAATATAAAAATAGGTACCCTATGCTTTAAGTCTGCTTATGTTAATATAACGGTTCTCAAAATCGCTTAAATAATTTTATTGTTTTCTTCTCCGAACCGGCATATAATCTCGTCAATTTTCAGAAAAGCGGTATTTTTATTTAAATGATCTTAAGATGATATTGAATTTCTACGAGTATATGTGTAGTTTGTCTGTGGTATATGTGTTATAAAGAAGTAGATATAAAACATGAATAATATATTATCAAAGTTAATACTAATACCCAGTATTACGTTGATATAATTCAAAATAACAAAATAAAATACACTACTCAAAACAATTATCGCATATTTGAATAAAAGTAATTATTACATATTTCTAAATGAAGCATGCATTTCTCTGCCTTTCTCTTGTGAGTTTTTTAGGATAATTAAGGTACGGACTGACATGTAATTTAGTTGCAAAAGTGAAAACAATACATTTTTATGGAGCCGATCGGCCCAATATTTGATTGCATTGCCTTAGGCTATACGCTGACAGGCAATTGTTAATTATTGGCCGACTATGGAGCCGCGCTCACATAAGAATCAAATAGTAGGCCGATCGGCTCCATAAATATGTATTGTTCTCACTTTTGCAACTAAATAGTCGGCCGACTAAAAATTACAGGTCAACGCGTAGACTTATTATTTCGAATTTCCCTTAACAGTATCAAAACTATTTAAAACTGTAAGTCAGGGAATTCAAAGTGTCGTGTTTTTTAAATTATTTTTTTAGAAAATATGCGATAATTGTTTTGAGTAGTTTATTTACCGGTCTTTTTTAGAAGTAAGGGTGATGTTTAACTATCTGGAATGTAAGAAAATATTCCGTAGTTTAAGAAAAAAAATACACATCTTCAATTACATTCCTGCAAGTCTGCATTCCTACAAGTCTACATTCCTGCATGTCCTGCAAGTATACAAAATCACACACCACAAGTCATCGAAATATTAGAGCACATATATAAAGAATCTTCTTTAATATGTATTATTATTTCTTTAAGCACTCGTGCTGTTTGAAAAGGTTCTTAGGTGTGCTTCTTTAACAATTTAAAACAGCAAGAAAGATGACGTTAATTAAAATTCTATCAATAACTATCTATCAAAGCCATAGATAAAAGAAATTCCAGCTATTATCAAAGAAGGACAACGCAATTATATTACCATAGAAACGCGATTTGAGTTTCAGGACTTTGAAAAAATCAGCTATATTTTCATGCTTTTCTTAATTTTCTCTAAAACGGTATGGAAATTTGAAAAAGTATATAGACGGTATTAACCATTTTAGAAAAAGCAAAAATTTTAATAAAGATTGCATTTTACTCAAAAGTCAAAAATAAAAAAGTTTTCCTTTTGTAAAAACAATCCGGGGACGTACTGTTAGAGCCATATTGAATAATAATAGATGGGGAAAGTATATCTAATGGGTAAAATATAATAATAGCTCCGTTTATAGCGTTTGACGCCTTTGGGAGTAGGGTTCCCAACTTGAGCATCGGCGATTCCGGGACAATCATTTTTAAGCTTTTAAATAATTGAAGCAAGACATTAAATATTAGAAAATAAAATATATTATGTGTGTAGTACACATTTTTTTAGTTTCCAGGTCCCGGCCAAGGCAAAACTTTCGCCGGGACAAACTTTCTGATTCCTGGTTAATCCCGGCCAAACCGGGACGGATGGGAACCCTACTTGGGAGTAGCAAGGTACAGCTTGCCATGCTGCAGCCGTTCGGTATACAAGGAAGATAATGTGGCTAGCACTACGCTTTAACCCCCTATTATTACCTCAGCATTGTGAATCCCAAGTACTCATTTAAGGCTGAGTCAACCTAGGTACCCAAACTACTTTTATTTTAATAAAAATTGTCGGCTGATGAAATGCCGGGTGTAGGATTCGAACCCACTACCTTGAGATTGGTAGACGAGAGCCTGTACCTCTACGCCACCGAGCACCGTGGCAAAATATAACTACTAAAGCTGAAATACCGTATGATCGAAAATATATAGCTGAAATACCGTATGATCGAAAAAAAACGGCCTCAAGTTGGCATGGAAAAAATAATTGACCACATTCACCATATAATTTTCACCATTTACTTATAGAACGGTAGCGATCTTCATTTCTAAGCCATCTTTGCGACACCGATATTTTTTCGATCGTATGGTATTTTTAACAAAGAACTTAATGTTATACCTAAACATTAAATTAGAATCCCAATAGAAAAATCAATTTACACGCCTAGATATTTCATTGTTATCTTTAATATGAAAAACCAAAAATGTATCGGAAAGTCTTCCTTAAAATAATCTAATATCCACAGAATTTTTTTCTTCGCCCAAATATTTGAATTTTGAATTAACTTTTTTCCAGCAGACTTTAATCTTTGACTCAGATACGCTTGACTCTTAATAATTCAATGGACGATATGGTACGTTAGTACCAGTAAAAAAACTATTTATTTACTTTGTATTTGTCATTTCTAACATTTTCTTATACCTATAACCATATTATGTATGCTTGAAACCGACAGAAGATAAATTTTTTTCTTCCTAAAACAGCTATTTTGTTAAATATACAGGGTGGTCCATTAGTGCGACGAAGTCCAATAACGTCGTTCTTGTCGAAGATATGAAAAAAAGTTTTATACAGATGTTGCATGATTTATAAAGGGGCGTATGCTAAAAATATTTTATTATATACAGGGGGTTTAAATTACACCCTCCATTTTTCTGTAGATAATCGGATTCGGCATAGAATTCTGCATATAGTACACTATTTTTATTTGAATCACTCTACAGTGTTGCCATTGTATTACTTATTTACTAAAACTTTGGTTAAAAATATTATAACCGAAGGGGTAAAAAAGTAGAGTGAATATAACTTTATTAACACTTGGCTATATTTTCCTAAACAACAAGAATATCAGAACAAATCCGCGTAGAAAAATTTACATTATTCTATACAGGGTATTTTTTATAGTACCAAAATCGGAATACTTAAAATACTATACCTCATAATTTCTTTTTAAATATTTCTCCTTTCTTATGACCCTGTATTTACTTATGAGCACCAGTCAAGGTAAAAGATAACTGTCAAATGAAGTTGTTATTTCAGAAATTTATCTATTTAGTGCTTTATTATTATTATTAAAAACTCATACTTACATCGAAAATATTAGCCATGAATTACACTACCGAAGAAAAAGTATTGATGATTAAATGGTATTATCAAGGAAATAGTTATCAAATGGTGTCGGACAAGTTTGCTGCTCTAAATCCGAATAGACCGATACCTGGAAAATCTACAATCGCAAGGAATATCCAGAGATTTGAGACCAAAGGTACCCTAATAAATAACTGCAGATGTGAAGCAAGGCAGGAACAAAGAGAAGATGCAAGAAATGATACCGACTTGGAAGTTTTATTGTGCGTGGACAGGGGCGGATACAGAAATTTATTTTAGGGGGCGCCCAAATAAAAAATAATGCAAAATATGCCTCTTAGAGCGCCATTTTTAACCCAAAAGCCTAATATTTAACCCAATTTACAGATTTTAGGGGGGGCCCGGGCCCCATGGGCCCGGGCATTGAACATCTTCTTAAATCCTAAAGTTCTAACAATTTAATAGTACCTAAATTAATAAGTTATTGAATATTGTAATAATACTATAATTAACTTTGTAATTGATTACTTTATTTTACTTTAATTCATATTAATTTGTATTTATAAATACATCTTTAAGATTTCCGATGTAGGAATGAGTTTTCAATAATAATAAAGCACTAAATAGGTAAATTTTTGAAATGACAACTTCATTTGACAGTTATCTTTTACCTTGAGTGGTGCTCATAAGTAAATACAGGCCCATAAGAAAGGAGAAATATTTAAAAAGAAATCGGCGATAACTCGTAAACGAGTTAATCGATTTTTTTTAAAAGATTTCTTATATCCCATCCGACGATGCAACACCCGGTATGTATAAAACTTTTTTCATATCTTCGACAACGACAACGATATTGGACTACCTCGCACTAATGAGCCACCCTGTATAGTTGTCGTTTTATTGGTCATTGGCGTTATATCAAAGATAGTATGTTAACGTGGTAACTGCAGAATAAAACAAGATATTTATGTAAAAGAATGTTTATAATAAGTCAATAAGTGGCCGATATATTAATTGGTATTTCGAAGACGAATCAAACATTTCGACAGACGATATCTAAAAAATGGCCGTAAATACAATTATCCTGTGAACTAAAATGATAGATGATAGATAACAACTGTTAGCAGACTTTACTAGACCAGACAACACTTTTCTTTTGAATAGACCATACTTCACTTCAACGTCAAATTTCCTAATTAATGTCTGACGTGGAAAATATAAAAATGCAATTTCATGCATAAGTTAATAAGTTTTTTATATTATTATCACACTATATCAAGCGACTAGTCCGACATTTTAATTATAATGGCGTCGTTATATAGGTATACATACATTCAACTAAATATGTCTAGTCATCACTTTCTAACATCATCTCTCAATCAATACAAATACACTCATCAAGAACCATCTATTGATGGGTTCAATTGCCTACCTGGTAGCAGGAATTTCATTTGAAGAATTAAATTCATTTTCAATATCACATCGTCAATTAAAAGTGACGTAAAGAACTGCATTTCTGGGATTTAATAAGACAATTAATATCAGGAATATTTGGGTAGAGTCTTTTAAACTTTAAAATTAAAAAAAATATATATTTTAAACGTAATAAGGAAAAAGCTGCTATTTTAATATTTCAAATTTAGGTATTGAAATATGTATATATTTTCATAATCTTTAGGTTAAACATATTCGGATGTGTACTTTTTATAAGTGGTACTGTGTGAATAAACTGTTTCATATCCCTATTTGCCTCTCCTGTAGAGGAGTGTCGCTTAGGTTCATATTAATGTCGATTAAGTTAGTAGGTAATATTCCAATTGCAGTTGAATAATGCTTCTGGATATTGCCAAATAATTTGATGTTGTTTCCTTATTGTAGTCCGGTAGAACTGTTTGTTATTTCAGGAATTCCAATGTTTGTTCTTCGAAGCATCTTCGAAGCAAGATGGAGCCAGACGAAAAAAATTGACACTGGGTTTCTTCATAGCCAGTATCACATTTTTGTTTCCATTATATTGTTCATGTGTGATTTCAAATGTTTTCTTTTCATTTACCACAAAATACCAAAATTTACCACAAGATACCTTGTGGTGACATTCCCATGCAGATGCAGTAATTTTCTAAATCTTCGCAGAATTAGAAAATTATTACCTACTAGTTGAAGCCTGGCGCATCCGCCACGACATCAGAAAAAAAAACTTTTTATTGATTTTTTTTAATTAAATGAAAAACAAAAAATCCGGCGACGACAGTTTTTAGAAGAGTAAATTAGCTATATTTTAGTAAAAAAAGCAACTTTCTAGAGCAAGTCGTTACTTCAGTAGAGACGACAAAGATAAACATTAGCATTTTATATATGTATATTGTAATATATTGAGTCTAGATATACGACATGCTTTATCATATGTTATCACATACGACTTATACAGATTTCCCTAGGACGTCAGAAGGTCATAGCAGCTAGAAGTAGTGCTAAATCAAGTAATAGCTTTCCTCGTAACTATATCTAAGAATGTCAGAATTTCCTAGGCGAAAATAACTACAATCCATTATTGTGTGGGAGAAACAGTAAGACAGGAAAGAACAAACCATTATCATCTTCATAAATAGGGATACGGGGTATGTTTATATTCAACCATGTCCCTGTTAATGTTTAATTTACAATGCTGTTTTTCTTAAATTACATAAAATCGGCTTGTCCAAAATTGTTCAAATTTGGCATGTGTTTTCAGCATACCGAGACCTTTAAAAACCCTATTTACGACATCGCTGTAAAATCAATAGGGGAGGCAATATTTGGTGCGTTCTAAATTTGCATAGGATTTCCTATGTTTCCAACGCTGATGCACCACCCGGTATATTCAGCATGGATCAATTTTACCCTAATCATCTTTGCCTTTCTTTTGAAGAAGATCGCTGTAATATGCATTCTTATAAGGACCACTGTATATAACTTGTATACCTGACTTTTTTACCTAGAATGTCAATATTTGTATATAGTGATGTGTATCCGCGACCTTAAATATCTATTGTGTCCCACTTTCTTGAGTTATAGCCCATCATACAGTCTATAACTCATCATACACGGGGATCTTCTTGTTGTAGGAGGGACAGGGTATTTCCCGTCCTCCGCTGACGATAGATGTCCATCCTCTACTAAGAGACCACCATCTACCTCCTACGAGGGTATACACCCTTTCACGGTTGGGGTTTAGCCCTCCGTACCCTTTTTACAGTCGAGGAGCTTGTCTCTGGAGGGTACCCGGCTGGAGGTAGTAGGAGGGGTAGGCTGGAGGATCTGTGTCCATCTTCTCCACCTCTCAACGTGGTCTCTCCTTAGACATGATACCGGTGTTATTCCAAATCTATAACAGAGAAAATATCCCTCTTTCTTTATTGCCTCCTTGGATTTGAATGAATTACACAGCAATGGTTAGTCGGTCCACTCCTACAGAGCTCCGCATGTTGAAGTAAGGAAGAGGAGAATACCATGGGTTACCTCCGGGTGCCCCAAGGTTGAGACCAGTAAGAGCCTATACCAGTAGTCTTCTATCTAGTCCCGCATCCCTTTGACCTGGCCCCACCATCATAGGATTTAGGTTTTTGGTGAGGTTGTCCGGGCGGTTAAGCTAAGACCCCTCTACGCCCTCTGCCCGTGATACATGACTACAGACAGTAAAGGGTGCCTGGTATGACGGACAGGGTAGTCCCATCTGGCATCATAATGTCTTGGTGCAATTATTTTCACGACACTACAGCCAGGGAAAAGACAATGAGATGCTTCTTAGACCCAGCCAGAGTTCTAGAAGGGATTCTCTCTAAGCACTTGCCTAGGAGTTTCCCCACCAACGACAAGGTCTCACATCTTCTAGAGGAACTTTTTTTACCTAACATGGATTAGATTTAACCAAGTGAGAGTTAGTATCACAAAGTAATCTAATCCGAGATACGTAACCACATTGTTTAATCTTTTATATTCCTAAATTAACGTCTCGTATTCCTAAGTCTCGCATATTTAACACCTAATTAAGCCGAAGCTGAAGAAGAAGATGCAACCATAGAAACGGTAAATTCTTCCGGCTCCATCGATAAATGAACAAATATCTTAAGCTGGAGGTCGAACTTGCTTATGCGTAAACATAACGGTAGAACATCGTATCTGAGTGTGTGTATAAGGACGTATGCACAAACCAGCTCTAAACCTTATAAAAACCAACATGCCGTATCTTCTTTTAATGTCTGTTTTGTGCGGTTGTTAATGTAAGCGCGGTCGAAGATATAAAAAAGAAAAAATATGTGTGTAATTAGCATCGGTGGGCGTTGTTGGACTTTGAAGTGTGAATGCTTCCGAGTAAATTTACTCGTTGGGTTTAATAAGAGACGGCTTGACGGTTTAACGTGTTTGATCAAAACGTTGAACATCTGTTTGTAATTATTTTTGTAGACGCTGTCAAATATTTTTCGAGTACTTCACAATGACTTTATTGTGAGACTAGACAGGCACACAAATTAAGTACAGAACAATTATTCAGACTGGCTGAAATCGTGAGAGTTATCGCCATTGGAAAAATTGGTAACATTACGAGGACCTGATATGACACAACCAGAAGAAGAACATCACTAGAGCAAATGATGCATGGAATTATTGTAAGGGGATATTCCACATGATTTTGACATCAATGCAGGGCTGACCATAAAATAATTAACTAGAAAGAAGTGTCAACTCTGTGTTAAATCATGGAAACACGATACGCCACCGAAAGCCTTCGTTGTCGTCTGGAGAACTAATTTTCCAATTGACAGGTCGGGACATGATGCATGTTAAGGACATGATGGCTTAATTTTGATTTCCGTTTCCGGTTATTCAATGGCGGGCCCTCTTTCAGTTCAAATGTATTTTGTATTTTTTCTTTTCATAAATAAAACCAAAAAATAATTTATTCACATATATTTATTTGAAATATGGAACAACGTGACTAAATAAATATAAAAATATAGAGAATTGTATTGTTTTAATACCAATTAATTATTAAGTTATTATTAGTTAATTATATGCACTTTTAACGTAAATTAGTTAAGGTATAAGCATGACTTACAGTAATTTGTAAATAAACACACGTATTCGCAGACTTCAAGGACAGAAAACGGACACAGGAACATGAAAACGGGAGCCTTATACAAAAACCTGAAAACAGAAAAACAATTTTTTTTATACTAAAATTAATAATGTAAAAATATCAATAGGTATAAAATATAAATATACTGTTTAAAAAAAGCGTCCATTATTCCCAAAGAGACCTGGCTTATAAATCAAAAAGAAGCAAAAAGAGACTTAGTCGGATAACATAATCAGATTATCAGTCTGATTTATTGCATTATTGACAATAAATCGCACATACTGGAGTAACTAATGTTGGCTATAGTTAAAAATGATCTTACCTTGCTGTAAATTGTTTCCATTTTCAAAAAAATCGCCGATCAAAGAGATTATAACACCATTTTCTTGCATCTAAAAAATGTAAACACAGTGTTTATTTACTACCTATTTTTCATATACATGGGACATACCTACTACTGTAAGAGCGAGTAAGAAAAATATAATATTTTTTTTTTGTTTATATAGCATAATATATGAATGGTGTTAATATCAATTTAATATTCAAACAACATAAACAAAAGAAGCTAAACTCACCTTAGATGCCGGGACACTTGTGTAATGCTCTCACTCTATGATCACGCAATTTGCAATCTATAAAAATAAAATATACTTGAGCATCACTGGAAAACGCACATGATCACATCACCATAATCGAGTATATAAAATAGTTAAATATTTTTGTTGTTCCGTAGCTAAGCGACAAGGCGTCTGTCCCACACACAAAAGGGATGGCCACAAAGCGACATAGCATAATGTTGTTGTTCCGCAGCTAAGCGACAAGGCGTCTGTCCCACACACAAAAGGGATGGCCACAAAGGCGTCTGTCCCACGCTCAAAAGGGATGGCCACAAAGGCGTCTGTCCCACGCTCAAAAGGGATGGCCACAAAGGCGTCTGTCCCACACACAAAAGGGATGGCCACAAAGGCGTCTGTCCCACGCTCAAAAGGGATGGCCACAAAGGCGTCTGTCCCACGCTCAAAAGGGATGGCCACAAAGGCGTCTGTCCCACGCTCAAAAGGGATGGCCACAAAGGCGTCTGTCCCACGCTCAAAAGGGATGGCCACAAAGGCGTCTGTCCCACACACAAAAGTAATACTAAAATACCCTTCTCTATCTACTACTAAAGCTCAGTGATAACTGTTAACTAAATAATATTAAACTACTCTCATACAAATCCCAGTAATGCCCGTGAGTGAACAAAATACACTCACATAACACTAAAACACTCTTTGATAAACATCTATCTTTGAACTAAACAATATTAAAATGCCCTTTGATAAATACTTGTCTACTATAAAACACACACACACAAAAGTAATACTAAAATACCTTTCTCTATCTACTACTAAAGCTCAGTGATAACTGTTAACTAAATAATATTAAACTACTCTCATACAAATCCCAGTAATGCCCGTGAGTGAACAAAATACACTCACATAACACTAAAACACTCTTTGATAAACATCTGTCTTTCAACTAAACAATATTAAAATGCCCTTTGATAAATACTTATCTACTATAAAACACACACACACAAAAGTAATACTAAAATACCCTTCTCTATCTACTACTAAAGCTCAGTGATAACTGTTAACTAAATAATATTAAACTACTCTCACACAAATCCCAGTAATGCCCGTGAGTGAACAAAATACACTCACATAACACTAAAACACTCTTTGATAAACATCTGTCTTTCAACTAAACAATATTAAAATGCCCTTTGATAAATACTTGTCTACTATAAAACACACACACACACACAATTATAATCTGAATTTAATATTTTTTGATAAATGGCGACGTCAGTCAAAATAATCATCAACAATGCAAACCGCATCGTCTAGGAAACAACATTTTATACATGCGGTCAAGAAAAGTCAATTAGAGATTCAAATAAAATATTATTTCTTAAAATAACACAATTTAATATAAACAATTTTTTAACGGAAAACAAGACTCTTACAGTCGGCCATCCTGCTAGAAGCTCGTCCCGAGCTTGCCTAATCGGATTTCATTAGGATTACGCCTAATATCGCCTAATTATCGGATAAATACGCCTAAATATCGGATAATACTAAATCTCCATATTTACCATATCCTTCACTAGCAGCTGAATCTGAAACTTCTCCACATGCCTTCCAGTGTCTCACTGCCACCGTTCGTTTAGTCAACTTTACGTTTGTTTCAATAAGTGGACTCAATATCCACCGTGTACCTATCATGTGAGAATTCGGATTTTATTACCATTGGTCCGCTGCAGACGGAAAGTAATCTACGGCTGATATGACTGTTGGTGCTGTTTTCTTGATAAGCACCAAATCACCTATCTTGGGCTGTCTTGCTTCTTTACGAGTTTTATCAAAGTAAACTGTCTGTTTGCTTTCAGTCAGCTCAGTTATTCTGCTTGTTCTTTCTCTTTCAAGTAAAAGATTATCTACTACCCGAGGTATTCATGTAACTGCATAAACCAATCACTAATCGGTTGTTTGTCTTTAAACCGAGAGACAAATATAAAACAAATATACCTGAATTTATACACAAACAAAACAATTTCAATTCAAGAATTATTATTATATATCTGCCGATAAGCCTTGAGATTTGAGGTCCCGGAAGAATTCGTTTAGCGTGTAGTAGCTCTTTGATATAGAGAATTTATTTAAATTAATATTTTTTTTTGTTTAAGTTCAGAGGTTCAGAGTGATATCTATGCACGAATTCACTTGAAGTTTTTCCGGTGTTCTTATTTGGCATATTGTTTATGGCACTTTCTTGATGTTGGTGTCCTTTAGAGTTGAGATCATTTAGAGTTCCTTTAGAGTTGAGATCATCAGTGAATTGTGGATTGTGTAATTGTAATGTTCAATTTGACTATTAGCTCTACACGTTGCCACCGCTAATTTGTATGGATGTATCCGCTTGTTACAGCGTCCTTCGTCTGTTGTCCCAATATCTCCTGATAGTATAGGTTCCTTTCCGACATGTCTCGTCGAATCCTTGATTCCAGGAAGGTTTAGGTCAGCCTGGTTTACGTTTGTTTCTAGGTGTCTACTGCAATACTTGCTTTGGTATTCTGTCGTCAGCCATTCGTTGTACCTACATGTGGCCGTACCACTGTAGTTGTTTTTCTTGTATATCTTTACAATGTTACCATCCACCTTCATTTTTTTTTCATGTATTCTCTCGTTCCTAATTCTGTTTAAACGAGAGATTCGGGCTGATCTTCACCAGAAGTCCATTTCGGTAGACAACAACTTCTTTTTATGTTTTTTTTTGCTTAACAGCCATACCCCAGAGTCATATAACATTGCGCTTTTCAGAATCGCGTTATAGATCAGTTTTTTTTTCTGTGATCCGAGATATTTTTAAATTAAAGCACCAACGCTACTTTCACAGGTATACTTGCTCGTTCTTGACAATAAGCACTGAACATTTTAGATGTGAAAACAGATCAGTGATAATCCGAATAGGTCGTTCAAATAAAGCAGATATGTCATCCAAAAATATCAACACTTTACTCGTCTTTGTTGTACTGACGGCTTTCATGAAAATAAACTTAGTAAAGGCATCTATGGCGTTAAATAATTATGATTCTTCTTTCTGCTTTTTGGATAAAGTCCGAAGTAATCAAGATAGACGGTATGCATTGGAAGTTCTTTCTTCTGTTGGTCGTTTTCTTTATTCAAGCACAGTCTACAGCACTTAATGTATTTCCCACATTAGCTTTCATCCGGGGAAACCAATAATACCTAGTAAATTTTTTAGCAGCTAAGTGGTTCAAATCATCGTGAGAAGTTCGAACTACATGAAATCACATTTTTTTGCAGAACTACCCATTGTAGTATTTTGGCTTTAGTTCTGTAGACTTGTCCTTCACGTATGGGATAGTCTTTGTAGATTCTCCTAGCATGTTCAGTATCCAGCAGTTCTGATAGTAACTTGCTCACTTGGTGATATTGGCACTGCATGACTGATCGCAAAGTTATTTTCTGTACATCATTTATTCCAGGAGAAGAACTAGCTTCAGACAAGAAAGTTCATCTTTCATTACACGAACGCTCCGTTGTCAGGTAAATATCCACCGATCTTTAAATGCCATCGATTTGTAGTTCTAAATTGGTAGTATCCAAAAATTCAACTCTGCCATCACGATGTCCTTTCAATACACAACATCGAGATATATGTATAGGTAAAGTCATAGGATTTGCTTCACTCTTCTATATAGTGTTACATGTACTTTCAAAATCTATGTATGCTTTCGACGTTCGGCCATATACTTTTACTACTCTGTAATATTTTTGACTGGTTTTGACTATCAGGTCGTACCGAATCTCTTCTGTCTCGTGACAAATTTTGAAAAATTTCCAAATTATTTCATATTCTGACTTTCTCTTGTTGTTTGAACTCTTTTCTAGCCACATTCATACGTCTTTTCTTTGGTCTATCTGCCATCAGTTAAGTCGTAGTTAAGTAATTAAGTTGTAGTCGAAGTAAGTTGGCCGCTATTTCTGTCGCCCATACAAATTAAATACATCACTAGTAACTGTAATTTTATTAATAATAATACTACATATTTATTTATCCACAAATAATGATCTAATAACATAATTTGGGCATGTCAGATATCTTAAATAAATACAAACTTATAATAAAAATATGTATAAACTGAAAATACGCAAAAATATATTATACATAGACCTGAAAAGCTCAGATCCCACTTCTGAATTGTAAGAGCGAGTAAGAAAAATATAATATTTTTTTTTGTTTATATAGCATAATATATGAATGGTGTTAATATCAATTTAATATTCAAACAACATAAACAAAAGAAGCTAAACTCACCTTAGATGCCGGGACACTTGTGTAATGCTCTCACTCTATGATCACGCAATTTGCAATCTATAAAAATAAAATATACTTGAGCCTTACTTGAGCATCACTGGAAAACGCACATGATCACATCACCATAATCGAGTATATAAAATAGTTAAATATTTTTGTTGTTCCGTAGCTAAGCGACAAGGCGTCTGTCCACACACAAAAGGGATGGCCACAAAGCGACATAGCATAATGTTGTTGTTCCGCAGCTAAGCGACAAGGCGTCTGACCCACACACAAAGGGATGGCCACAAAGGCGTCTGTCCCACGCTCAAAAGGGATGGCCACAAAGGCGTCTGTCCCACGCTCAAAAGGGATGGCCACAAAGGCGTCTGTCCCACACACAAAAGGGATGGCCACAAAGGCGTCTGTCCCACGCTCAAAAGGGATGGCCACAAAGGCGTCTGTCCCACGCTCAAAAGGGATGGCCACAAAGGCGTCTGTCCCACGCTCAAAAGGGATGGCCACAAAGGCGTCTGTCCCACGCTCAAAAGGGATGGCCACAAAGGCGTCTGTCCCACACACAAAAGTAATACTAAAATACCCTTCTCTATCTACTACTAAAGCTCAGTGATAACTGTTAACTAAATAATATTAAACTACTCTCATACAAATCCCAGTAATGCCCGTGAGTGAACAAAATACACTCACATAACACTAAAACACTCTTTGATAAACATCTATCTTTGAACTAAACAATATTAAAATGCCCTTTGATAAATACTTGTCTACTATAAAACACACACACACACAAAAGTAATACTAAAATACCTTTCTCTATCTACTACTAAAGCTCAGTGATAACTGTTAACTAAATAATATTAAACTACTCTCATACAAATCCCAGTAATGCCCGTGAGTGAACAAAATACACTCACATAACACTAAAACACTCTTTGATAAACATCTGTCTTTCAACTAAACAATATTAAAATGCCCTTTGATAAATACTTGTCTACTATAAAACACACACACACAAAAGTAATACTAAAATACCCTTCTCTATCTACTACTAAAGCTCAGTGATAACTGTTAACTAAATAATATTAAACTACTCTCACACAAATCCCAGTAATGCCCGTGAGTGAACAAAATACACTCACATAACACTAAAACACTCTTTGATAAACATCTGTCTTTCAACTAAACAATATTAAAATGCCCTTTGATAAATACTTGTCTACTATAAAACACACACACACACACACAATTATAATCTGAATTTAATATTTTTTGATAAATGGCGACGTCAGTCAAAATAATCATCAACAATGCAAACCGCATCGTCTAGGAAACAACATTTTATACATGCGGTCAAGAAAAGTCAATTAGAGATTCAAATAAAATATTATTTCTTAAAATAACACAATTTAATATAAACAATTTTTTAACGGAAAGCAAGACTCTTACACTACTGCAGAAATATAATTTTCTCCAGGATTCTTCATGTAATATATATTTTATATACTTTATTACCTTTATATTTATAAATTTCAGCCGAAATATTAAATTGAACTTCCAAAACGAAACTAAACGGAATGAATTAAAATGGCGTCGAATATTTTCTAATTTGTTATTTGTTCTAGAACAAATCTGAAGTTGTCTCTGAAACTGAAATCTGTCAATTCTAAACTGTGAAGTTAGACAATAGTTAGACAAAAACAATGCTGTCCTTGTCTAAGCGGCTATACTTGTCGTGAGGAGAATGACAGGAATGACACTAATAATGACTGTTTCCAATTTTCCTATTTCACTGTCACCCCCCTGGGGCTGACTAAAGACAGGATTCTCTCCAAAAAAAATCCTTTATGGGATTATTTTTTAATTTTTTATTTTTTCGCCACTACACTGCAAGAAAATCTACAAAATAAAATAGTTATTTTTTGTAAACACTTCTGGCGTTAAACCTAAACGGACGCTGCTTGTCAGAAGTTATGTTTACAGTAATACAAATTTGCCTAATGAAGAAAAAAATGGTTTAATTGATGTTCATTAATTGTCAATTTTCTTGAGCCGCTGTAATTAAATCTGTTTCTAGTCGCTAAATCTGTTTCTAGTCGCTGTAATTAAATCTGTACAATACTCAATTTGGTGTTGGTCATTAAATTTCTTTCATTAATGATCTCCCGTGATAAGTATTCTTTGGAATTAGAGATGTTTTTGCTATCATGTATGTTTGGGATTATGTTCTTTACCAATGTTGTATGGTTGGAATTATGCTACTGACCAGTGTAACCGTGCCTAGATTTTCTGTAGACTGATGTCAAAATCCTGTTGTCTTGTCTGTGTATCTGTATTTCTAAAGGAATAAAAGAGCCGTTGTTCTTGTACTTCTATGTGGAAATTAATACCTACTTGGTGATACGTTATTCAGGTTTAATTAGAACTGATATAGACTGATTGCTTCTTTGTTCCATATTATAAATGGGGTATTTGTCATTAACACATCGTAACGATGGTGTCGGTTTATGAGGTGATATTTTAAGTGCCTGTTTTGGCAACTATTGGTGACAGGCCTGGTAGTAAGCCTTCTTCTTGTTTGAAAAAAGAAAAGGTCATCCGTGACTTGGAAATATACCTTTCTGTAACGCAATAATGTTTTTGTAATGGCAATTATCTAGTGACACTTAGTAGGTATTTTCAAAATCGACATTAGTTTATGGATCTTTATGACCAAGAATCCAAAAATGAAATAAAATACCATGTGTTCCATAAGAAAAAATATAACTTTGGTATGGATCTTAGTTCTGACACACCCTGTACATTTGAAAATAATTTTAAATTATGCACATTGCCTCTCTACATATACGCATAAAAAAATTTGTTTCTACATCTTTCCGTTTTCGTATAATCAACCGAAGCGAATGAGGTGCGCCACCCTGTATATTAGATGTAAACCAGTGGCTTTGCTCAAAAATTTCTTTTTCACTCGGTATTTAGCTTTGTTTAACTTGACTTTTATTTTAATAAGACACATCCAATTATACAACAGAATACAAATCGGTATTATAGTCGGTACATGTGCAAGTACATTTTCAATTTCAATTTCCCCATAAAAAAAAGCCGTACTTGTATTACTCTGAAATGCAAATTTCATGTTCAAACGTACTTCTTAGCGAAGATAACCACTTACAGTGGCGTACTACGAATGCTTACCGCATAATATTGATTAATGTAAGTAGCTAGCGTTTACTAATTTTCCCATCATATATTTCGGTTCCGTTAGATCATTATATACCATCCGGCCGTAGTACTCCAATTAACTATAGAAAAAGAAAATCACCTGAGAACAGGAAAGGCGTAATACTCTCAGGAAATACATTCAGGAAAATGAAATTTTCTTCAAAATATTTTGTCAGTTAAAATGACATTTCGAAATTAAGAAATCGCATAAATATTATTGTTTTAAATGGATCTATTTTATAATAGTGCTCTTTTCAAAACTAATTCTACTAAAAACTCTATATCTACATATTTTATATCATAGTATATACCGGGTGCGTCTCAAAAGTGGCTCACCTCTATAACTTTTTTATTTTTCCAGATAACAAAACGAGATTTGGTATGTTAGTATATGACATAAATTAGGAGTGATTGACGTATTCAATTGGTTTTGGTCACTATTTATTTCACCGGAAATGACTACAACTTTTGATTTTTAAATAACACATAGAATATGACACTCTGAATAGAATGACATATACATATATAGGTATATCATATGTCAAATTTTGACATTTTTGCATATGGTTTATTTGAAATTGTAACATGCGATTCATAACGACAATTTGACTCGAAATACAAGTGTGTGAATATCAATATTTTATCCTTTTTGATTTTTATAAATATTTTTGTTTTTCGAAATTGATGTTTTTCAACAATTTTTCTTTTTAGAGTTAAGCGACATTCATTTCATTGCCTTCGCTGACCCCGTTTTTTTCTTTCGAACATATTGTACTTGACAATAATTTGAGATTTTTTGAAAGCAATAAATAGAAAAATTACTTTAAAAAAAGCCAAGAAATGTATTATTGGAATTTTACAAAATAGATTAAAATGAAAATTGGAGCTACACAGCCATATTAGTATAGATATAATATATAAAATCCTTAAGTGACTCACTGATTAATCACGATCCTGCTCAAACCACCCAACGTAAGAAGCACAATTTTGGCATACAAATTGATTCTAGGGTGTAGATGTAGAGGTTTGATAAGAAGGGATTTTTCGAAATTCCAGTTCCAAGGAGGTGAAACTACCCCTCAAATATTACAATATTTTAGTATTGAAAATACTTCTGGCCGCGTTTATATGGGACCCATCTTCGAAAAAACGACATGCTCGAGCCAACATGGGTTCGATAACCTGCCTGTCAACACGTCGATAGTTTAGCCGGCGTTAGGAAAATGTAATAGGGCAAGGACATTCGAAGGCCGAAATGAGGTAGAGGTCGTTTTTAAAAATGTATATAGGGTGTTTCGAAAAATCTGGTCATTGATTAATCACGATCCTGCTTAAAGCACTTGACGTAAAAAGCTGATTTTTGAAAAACGGATTGACTTTAGGGTGTAGAGGTTCGATAAGAAGAGATTTTCTGAAACTCGAATTCTAAGGGGGTGAAATCACCCCTCAAATATTAGAATATTTTTTATTTAAAAACCGGTGAGTTTTAAACCGGAAAAGCTCTTAAACACGTATATTTTATTTTGTTGTTTTACATATTTTAAGATTTTTTAAAAATTTATACAGAGTGTTTTATAAAATATGACCATTGTGTAATCACGATTCTGCTTAAATTGCTTGACGTTTGAAGCTAATTTTTGGCAAACGGATTGACTGTGGAGTGTAGAAGTTCGATAAGGAAGGGTTTCCAAGAGGGTGAAAACGCCCCTCAAATATTACAATATTTGTTATTTAAAAAACGGTTAGTCTTTCGTGAAAGCGCTTGGACACGCATAATTTTTCTTTATCATCACCATTACAAATGATTAATTCGACTCGAACGAAGTCGCGGGTACACGCTAGTTTTATATAAAATCAATCGATCTGGTTCCTTGGAAGAAATTCCCTCTATTAAAAATATACTAATTACTTTAGGATTAACCTAGAACTTAGATTTGCATTTCCATAACAAAACAATTAATGTCGATCGTAATTCATAAGCTGTTTACAGTTTTAATAACCCCAACAAATGCGCTTCATTGTCAAGGTTTCTGGAGCACCGTCCCATTAATCGATTCCATTCACAACGAAAAACGTTTCTGAATGTAAAATATTTCATTGATTGAGTAGGTTAGAATAATAATAACATTTTGTTTCAATATAAACATTTCGTTAATGAATGGATTAATTTTTCGGATTAAAATGTTTAGATACAATTTTTAAGACTTATGTCAATTCCACTAAGTTTGTAGAATATTTTTTAATAACTATATAAGATGTTAATTTTTAATAAAGATGTTGTATGTATAATAAAGATAAGTATGTTGTATATATATACCTACCGGGTGTTTTTCCAAAGTGGTTCACCCCTAAAACTTTTCTATATTTTCAGACAAAAAAACGAGATTCGGTATGTTAGTATATGACATAAATTTAATCAGGGTTGATCGACGTATTCAATTATTTCGAAATACTTAGGTGCCATATTATCCGTAAATAATGTCTTTTTTCCAAAGAAAATCGATGATGAAGATTAACTCTGGCGCCATTTTTATTAATCATACCGGGTGCGTCTCAAAAGTGGCTCACCCCTATAACTTTTTTATTTTTTCAGACAAAAAAAGCGAGATTTGGTATGTGAGTATTTGATATAAATTACGATTGATTGAAGTATTCAATTGTTTTCGTTCACTTCCTGTGTTACCGGAAATAACTATAACTTTTGATTTTTAAATGGCACCCTCGGTATTTTGTTACTTTATTCGATAGAAAATGACCCTTTGAATAGAATGACATATCATATGTCAATTTTGACATTTTCGAATATGGTTTATTTGATATTGCAACATGCGATTTATTACGACAATTTGACTCGAAATATACCAAGTGTCTGGTACCAAATTATTTGTACAAAAATGCTTCTAACATAGCCTGCTTTCAGCGAGAATGTCAAAAGTTGACATATGATATGTCATTATATTCAGAGAGTAATTTTCTATCAAATAAAGTAAAAATATACCGAGGGTGCCATTTAAAAATCAAACGTTGTAGTCATTTCCGGTGAAACAGGAAGTGGCCGAAAATAATTGAATACATCTATCAATCCTAATTTATGTCACATACGAACGTACCAAATCTCGTTTTTTTATCTAAAAAAATAAAAAAGTTATAGGGGTAAGCCACTTTTGAGACGCACCCGGTATAGTATTATATCACATTTATTCGTCAATTAATTATACTCGTGCAAAAATGAACTTATACGAATTGACCGCCTCCCTTATTAGATTATTTACAAACAAACGAGTTTCATTAACAAACCTGAGGTATTAATACGATTGTTAATAAAGGATTGTTTTTATTAATTACAGATTAGATTTACACCACCAGATCCATCCTGAAGAACGTCAATATGAAGATTTTCTTGCCATTTCTCATGTTTTTAGTGTACGTAACAATAGTGTCTGGTTTTGGTAACACTGAAGATAGGTTCATAAAGAAATATGCAATGATGAAGGTAAGTTACACTAAAATTATTTGACTTTTTTTATTTAATATTTATTACAATCACAAGCATTTTATATTCTTTATATTATACAAAAGTCTTAAATAAGTGGTGCTAATATTTTCAAAGTGGTATATCTCGATAAAAAATATACATATTTTCTTTTTGGCGTTTTCCAATTTTTTTCCAAAAAACTCCAAAACAGCAGAATTATTTTACTTAGAAAATTAAAGAAAAAATATATTTTGCTTAAATTTTGAGAATTAGTGAATTTTTTTTTGGTTTTTTGTTTCTATAAATTTAATCTACTTATGTCATATTATTTTTTTTTTCACAAAAAAAACTCATAGACGTATTCCAGATTCCTGGGGTCAAAATATACCACCACTAAAAATATTTGCATTTATTTAAGATTCACCCTGTATATTCTAAAGTTGAATATTAACGCTATTAACAAAAGATCCAGTTGTTATAAAATTATACACTCACCACCGCACAGTGGGCAAAAATCCAGAAGTATGTTGCAAAAATTCTTTTTTTGTACGATTTTATTCAAATTTGGTAAAAACATTCTATGCCAGTAGGCCGTGAACCCTGTTAGTTTTGGCTGACTTGAGAGTGGTTGGGGGTGGTGGAGGGGATTCATAAAATGGAAAAATCATCTGTTGACTAATATAGCTACCAAAATGCGGTAAGAAAATTTTACATTTCACTAAATTTTACGATTTTTGGCAGAGCCAAGATGAAACAGACAAATATTGAGCAATTATTACTCCTCCGCCATATACAGGGTTTGTTTTATATATTGACATCTTCTGTAATTTTTTTTATTCGACGTTTTCGAAAAAAGTGTCTTGAATAAAAGTTTAATGGCCTCGAATACATTTTTCAAAACAGTCTCCTTTGCATATACAGGTTTGCATATACTGTGCATATACAATCCTGTGTGTGGCCCAACTTTCTTATTTCTAATTAGTACCCAATTTTTTATTTGATTTTTATTTTCTCCTAAAAATACTTTTTTGTAGCATAGCCTATACCTAATTTGAAATAAGATAGTTGAACCACGCCCAGACTTTTTGAAGCACTTTGTATATGCGAAATAGACTTTTTTGGCAAATTTATTCAAAACCACTTTCATTTGAGACAGTTTTCGGAAACGTCAAATAAAAAAGATAAAGGGGGTGTCAATGTATAAAAGAAAACCCTAGTATACTAATCCAATCGAACTTTTATTCAAAATTGTTTGTCATTTGAATAAGTTGGGTCTCTAATAATACCAGACAACATGTGAACAATATTTTATTATTATATTTTAAATAAGTAACAATATCCCGAGAATTAAACAATAACGATTTAGAAAATAACAGAACTTAACAGAACTTACCTAAAAATATCTAAATTTTATTTTACCACGTACTATTTACTGATATTTTGTTTTATAACAGCTGGAAGCAATGGTCACAAAGTGCACATTTTTAAATCTAAAAGAAAAATCCATTTCATTTAATTTAAAAAATTAGGTACTGTCAAAATTTGTCAATTTGTCAAAAAATGTCATTTGACATTTATGACATACCTCTTCGGAAAGCTTGAGAAAAGTTACGTAACTTTATATTTCAAGTTCTTCTCTAGCTCTAGCTACTATAACAATTAATTTATGAGAAGTATCCACATAAAGGATGTTACTATACATATACGCATGGAGGCTTACGCTTCCAATAAATTTAATGTTTTTTTGAATAATGATTTTTTTGACTTAACTTTTCTAAGACTTTTTTTTTCTAAACTTTTCTAAGATAGAATATATGCCACTATCAAAAAAACCTTAAATGATTATGTTCTACTTTGACCTTCACCTAGTTTTTATCCAAAAAATCAAAATAAAACATACTTTTTTACTTACCTTCACATTAAATTTACCGCAACCGGGAATCTACGTAAAACACGTTATGACAATTTTACAATAATTATTTACAGTAAGCTAAGGTCGTCCGATTCAATTGTTATAATACTGTGTCACTTGAATGCAACGCCCCTACTATTTAAAAAATTGTAGAAAAAAGGCAGTTATTGGACACACATTATCTGAAAAAGTAGGTTTTGCACAAAGTTCGTTTTACAGCCCCTCGAAAGAGACTCCGAATATGTTTTTTTGTTAGTTTTATGTGGTTTCCACTTAACTAATATGTTTCCAATCTAATGTTATTGCCATAAATGCTAACTGTGGATGTTTTTTTTTGCAACTTGGTTTGGACGTATTGCCTACTGTGCACCGGTACGAAAAACGGGCACCTTAAAATGTTGATATATTTTAAAGTTTTGTATATTTTGTTCTAGTGGGTCGATTTTGGTTTGTCACTGTCATTGAAAACGAAAAGTCATATTATTATTGTTTATTGACGTTTACTCTAGTAGAGATGGTTTTAAGTGGTTTTAAGTTCTGAAGTATCGGCTATTGCTGCTTTAATTGATCATGGTAGAGATCAACATTTGGACTTAAAACCATATCTGCTAGAATAACTACCCAGCAGACAATAATAATATGATTTTTTAAAGACAGTGACATTCATACCTATTTCTTAGTTTTCGTACAACCCTGTATTTTATTACTATTGATCATTCTTGAACACAACATATACCTATATAATTAATATACAGGGTGGTCCGAACTGTATTCCGGAAACTTCGGCACCATATTTTACTGATAAAAATAAGTAAAAAAGTTTATATAAATGTATATCCTAAAATGCTTAGTTTCGGAGATACAGGGTGTAGAAGTTTCATTTTTATTTCGATTTTTTCCAAATAATTTCTGAAGTAACGTCAATATTTGGATGAAAATTGGTGTCTGGGAGTTTTTTGACACGAAAAATGATTTTAATGTCAAAATTAAACTATTTGTAGAGGGCGCCACCTACATGTGTTTTAACTGTTCTGAAGAGTAGTAACTTTTTGTCCGTACCTGTATAAAGCTACTGAGTAAAAAAATATACATTTGCGATGTTTTTTACGTAAAAAAGGTCTCTTGGTAAAAGTCGCTACGAGCAACCGTTCTCAAGATATTTACAAGGAAATAGTCAATACAGCACAAAAACATTCCAAATTTATGATTTTAGTCTAATAACTAATTAGTCAACATGTTTAATTTATGTCAATAATGATGACAGGTATTGGTAATTTCGATTCCAAATATCTCGAGAACCACTACTCGTAGCGATTTTTACCAAGAGACCTTTTTTACGTAAAAAACATCGTAAATGTATATTTTTTACTACATAGTTTTATACAGATACGCACGAAAAGTTATTACTCTTCAAACCAGTTAAAAATACATAGATGGCGCCCTCTACAAGTAGGAGCCATATTCACATTGAAATCAAATTTCTCATGTCAAAAAACTTCCAGACACCAATTTTTATGCAAATATTGACGTTACTTCGGAAATTATTTGGAAAAAATCGAAATAAAAATGAAACTTCTACACCCTGTATCTCCGAAACTAAGCATTTTAGGACATACATTTATAAGAACTTTTTAAATTATTTTTATCTGCAGAATATGTTGCCGAAGTTTCCGGAATACAGTTCTGACCACCCTGTATATACAGGGTTGTTCACCACATACGACACGGAGTATTGTAGCTAAACGATGAGATTTTTACAAATTGTAAGTTTTGGGTTCGATGAAGGACTATTAGAGGTACAATTTAAAAATAATTTTACAAGATACAGAGTGTCCCAAATAAGTAAAAAATATCAAAGTTGTATTTTTTTAAATGGAACACCCTGTATATTATTACATTTTTAGTTTCTACGATTAAAATAAAGGTAAATTTGATAAGATTTATTATACTTAAAACTTACCGTTTTTGAAATATTTTCAATTTTGTGAAATTGCTGTAAAAATTTTAAGGCTTCATTTCTCCAAGGGTATCAAAGTTTTTAAAACTAAATATTTACTGAAGTTTATTTACTGATCAGTTATTGTGTTGCAATTATAAAAATAATACTACCTTATACAGAGTGTCTAAAAATTTATTTTAAATAATTATTAGCTTCAAACGGCAATAACTTGTTTTATTTAAATGGAACACCCTGTATATTTTACGAGAATCAGATGCACAATTTAATTGTCTATCAAATTATATTATACCATTTTTTACCTATCTCTTTAAGTTTCTGTGGAAAATACATTTTCTTGTAATTTAGAACTTATTTATCAATATACCCATGGACTATTGACATTTTAGATTATTTTTAAAGATGTACCACATTTTTAAAGAGTACAGATACTAATATTGTCGATATAATTTGTTTATTTTATTAAAAAATAAAAAAAAACTGTTTAAATATTTGTTAAAGAGGACCAATTAATATGATTTCAGTATTCAAACTACATTAACTGACTGTTTGCGTTGATTAATAATAATTGCTCCAAATACTAAAAAACTGAATTTTGTATGGGCATTAGACAGTGTGATAAAAAGTAACACCTTAAAAATGATATTTCATTTTTTAATAAATGCTTATTTATAACTACAGAGACTTTAATTTGATAACTTATTATTATATTGATTTCTGACTCAAATCCACATTTATTTATAATAATTTAATAACGAACACAATTAAGTATGTAATTAATTAGTATATGGGCGCAAATAATGGTGTTATATTTAATTAATGGTATACTCTTTTATAAAGATTTAAATAGTTTTCTTTTTGCATACAAATGGGCTAGTAATATTATCGTTTTGCTAAAAACGATAATATTACTAGTCTGTACATTTTGTACATTTGTTGCTTTAAAAACAATCTAAAATGTCAATATTCCATTGATATATTGATAAATGAGGTCTAAATTATAAGAAAATGCATTTTATACGAAAACTTGAAGGGATAGGAAAAAATAGTATAATACAATTTGATAGACAATTTAATTGTGCATCTGATTCTCTTAAAATATACAGGGCATTCTATTTAAATTAAAGAACTTATTGCCGTTTGAAGCTAATAATTATTTAAAATAAATTTTTAGACACTCTGTATAAGGTAGTATTATTTTTATTATTGCAACACAATAACTGATCAATAAATATACTTGATTAAATATTTAGTATTAAAAACATTGATACCCTTGGAGAAATGAAGCTTTAAAATTTTTACTGCAATTTCACAAAATTGAAAATATTTCAAAAACGGTAAGGTTTAAGTATAATAAACCTTAATCAAATTTACCTTTATTTTAATCGTAGAAACTAAAATGTAATAATATACAGGGGTGTTCTATTAAAAAAAATTCAACTTTATTATTTTTATTTAAGGACACTCTGTATCTTGTAAAAATATTTTTAAATTGTAGCTCTAATAGTCCTTCAACGAACCCCAAACTTACAATTTGTAAAAATCTCATCGTTTAGCTACAATACTCCGTGTCGTATGTGGTGAACAACCCTGTATAATTATAGAGCTGAAATAATTGAATGTTTTGTGTCCATTGGAGATAAAGGCAACCATTTTCATAAAAGGTTATTTATTAAAAAATAATTTGAATATGAAAAATTGAAACAACACGATTCGTTTTTAATTCAAAATATAATACTAAAATAAATCGAATAGTCATAGAATTAGACACATTAGACACATCTATTCCTTTCTAGTAAGTGTTTTTTAATATTTGTAGGTATGTGGTTCTGTGATTTTAAATGTACGAGTACGATATTTTTAGTAAAAAACTCCATGTTATTTTGGTCATAATTAAAATATTTTATATTAATTTTTAAATGGTTGCATTTATCTACAATGGACACAAAAATTCATTTTACACGTTAGTTCAGCTCCATTAATAATTAATAATTTAATTTGTTACTCCGTTAATCATTTAAATTAATTTTGTATTACATGTTATTAATTAACATAATGTGTTATATTTAAGTAAATATGTCGATATTAATGAAATGCAGAGTTGTAAAAAATAAAAATTTAAAAGCTTTAAAAAATTATATGCAGCGTAACTTTGAATATGGTATTTACTTTTCATTCTAAACAACTTTTTTAAGAAACTTTTTTACAAATTTTGAAAAATTAAACAACTTTACTTTTGAGGGAATTCATCATTTTGGAGCTTCCCCGTATAGAAAGTAAAATACTTGAATATTGCCTATAGTCTGTCCAACAAATCAGGGAAGATTTCGACAAACGACATCCCAAAATGACACAAAAACCAACTGTCACTGTCAGGGATCCTCTAGTTAGACAGACTATGGAATATTTGATCTTTGACAAGTTGCAGGCTCTTACCAAGAAAAATAAATTCTGAGAAATCTAAAACAAAAAGTCCATACGTGTATATGTTCAATATTGTTGGAGAATGTATATCTATGCAATAACAAATAAATGTCAAAAGAAAAATAGCTAATCTTTATTTTTATCTCAATTTTTATTTGATTTTGCTGGGATTTTGAATAAATTTCCTCAACTCTTTCTTTGTGTAAGAGAATAATTTCTACATAAATATCTACATAATACCATCATGTTCTACATAATCTCAAAAATGACAAAAACCTGCTCCAAATTACGAGTTTCTGTGTCACCAAACCGGTTTTCAATGCAAATAAATAGTACCAATA
Source organism: Sitophilus oryzae (assembly GCF_002938485.1). Taxonomy (NCBI): domain Eukaryota; kingdom Metazoa; phylum Arthropoda; class Insecta; order Coleoptera; family Curculionidae; genus Sitophilus; species Sitophilus oryzae. The sequence continues at coordinate 3,264,448 of NW_022147434.1, read as the reverse complement.
AACGTATGGTACCTACATACATACATATGTACGTACATACTTGCATATCAACGTTTCATTATCAGGGTTGGTAACATAGTAAACCAAGCCAACAGTGTTTTACATCATTAATGGCTATAATACAGGGTGACCCAGTTGTCTAAAAAAGCTCTATATCAGGTTTCTTATTTGATTTTTTTAAATCTTAAATTAGAAAATACATGGTGATTCAAATATATTTCATATTTTTACATTAATGTTGTGTTATTTTTCGTAAGTTCATAAAGTCGAGTTTTTAAGTCGAATGCTGTATATTTTTTTCCTAAACTTAACGTTATAATAAAAAATGTCATATTATCAAAATGTATACCGAGTGGTTATTCGAATATGACCATTTTTAGATTTCATTTTTCACACATTTAAAGCTTTCTTCAAATTACATAGTCGCAAATTCATACTTAAATTCTCTGTAAAATTTTATGAATTTGGATATCAAACACACTATACCTAACATTAACCGTTTTGAGAAAAAGAATATTTAAAATTTTTGGAGGAAAAAACTGCCTGTCTAAAAACGATCTAGTGACTACCACAACCAGTGGGACATAAAGAGAATACATGTGCATGTGGGTATCTACTTCAAAAAGTCAATTTTACTAATGTTTTCATAATATTGGTCGTAGCTGTCATGGAATTGAGCGATTAAAAAATTAACACAAATAATTTTTTTTTTCAAATGGAAACCTACTTTTTTATTTCACTAATGAAAAGATTTTTTAATTCGTTACTTTTTGGTTACAATGTCATACCTAAAAAAATCGTTTTTAAGTTAAATTTAAAAAAGGCGTCCATTATTCCCAAAGAGACCTGGTTTATAAATCCAAAAGAAGCGACTTTGAGTCTTTTTGCTTCTTTTGGTTTATGTGTATAAGCTATTTAAGATTTTTCTTGATTTTAGATAGTAGCCTATGACGTTAAACGTAAAAAATGGCGGGTTTCCATTAAAAATATATTGTTTATGATAATTTTGAGTCGCCCAGTTCTAGTTCAGTACAGCTACCGCCAATATTATATAACATTTGAAAAATTTTATGAAAAAAAAAATATATTTTTTGAAATAAATAGCCATATGTATTCCCTTTATGTCACTGTAGCTGCGGTAATCACTAAATTTGATGTTTAGGTTATACAAATTTTTTGACAGCTAGTTTTTTTTCTTCCAAAAAGCTTAAATGTTATTTTTTTCTCAATAATGGTTAATGTTAGTTATAGATTGTTGACATCAAAATTTATAAAACTGTCCATGGTATATCCGGAAGTGCTGTATATAGTATTTTAGGTTAGAAATAACATTATCAAATTAATTTTTATATGGTATTATTTATTACTGCAACACAGAATATATAACCCAAAACATATAAAATATCAAATAAATAAAAAAAATAAATAAAAACAAAAAAAAAACAACAACAAAACTAACTAAATTAAAATAAACAATGTAAATAGGAACATGAACATGTTAAAATTCTTTTTTCCTTGCTTTAGCATGAGCGAAAGTTGACACAATATTACCAATGTCTATTGTAGGAGCAACTTCAATTTCTATTGAAATAATTGCCAAAGCTGATAACCCATATAGTATTTCTTAAATAATTTTTGACAAACTTTCGTTTGGAAACAGATCTTTCAGCCGTATGTTCTTCATAAAATCGTAATACGTGAAGTTTGGACTTATTGATAGACTGTGGTCTGTAGCCGAACATGCTATCGCGAATCGAGCGAGCCCGAATGCAATTCTTATTTATCACATGGTATGCCGAACGCGCCTTCATAACCAGCACAGGTAATCGCGATATTATTTGAAGCAAGAACAAATTGAATTTAAATGCTATAACAATTTTTTTATGCCCTTCGTATGCAGGGTGCGATAATAAGATATTTTTTTTACGAATCGAATACCTTCAACAACCTACCGGGTATCCCATTTTCATGTGTTTTGTTGCCCTTATAAATAGGCTTTCACAATAGTCGGCTACTTTTTGACAAAATGAGAGATGCTCTAATAGGATTCATCATGGCCCTCTTAGTTACTGAGCTACAGGGTGATTTTAAAAAAGTGGCAGTTTCGGGCACCTCTCGTAACTCAGCTGCCTTATCGTCCTCTTAATACAACCATTAGGTAACTAGAGTTTTTGTGATTTTGAGTTAACTAGTTTGGCCAGTATAATTTTTCATGCTCTTTTTGATGCTACAGCTAGCTTAGTTCTATTTCTATTCGATGGTACAGAAATCCAGTGACAATACAGCAAATTTCCTTTTTGTCAAATTTAATGCTCTAATGAAAGATCACATATTTCCATTTATTTTTATTTTGCAAAATAAAAAGGAAAACACAGCTACAAAATTGCACAAGAACAAGTGTAAAGTAATAAGTTATTTTCGCGATAGCGTGTGCTAGTTAAGTAGTTAAGAAGACATGTGATAGATAAGAACTTAGTTCAGGATTGCCCGATTCTGCTTGATTCGCGATAGCACGTGATAGATATAGAAATGCGGCTCGGGCCCCGAGGGCCCGGGCCCGTGTGCTTTTCACACACGGCACGTCGATAGTTACGCCACTGTTTAGACAGATATGTTGAAGTAACGTCAGACGTATCACAGCCACCTAGATTTTATCAAATAATAAAGATCTAATCAAATCAAATCATGTAAATGAAAATATCTAGGAAAATGTTTGTTTGAGGGGTAGGCAATCTTAATAGTATTTTGAAGAGATATGAATTCTCCATTAAATGTAGGAATAATATACTGGGTGTTCTATTTAAAATAAGAGAGTAACTTGCTTTTAAAGGTGACCCATGTTCAATATTAATTATATCTGACCCTGTATAACTCTTTGGATGTGGAAGTTTTAATTTGATTTAAAGTACAATAGTTAATTTAACTACATATTAGGCTATACCGGGTAAATTCCAATTTAGGTAGCTTTTATTGTAAGAAAATGTTAAATATGTCAAAAACCTTACTTTTTAGTTATATATTTCTCTTGTAAACTTTACCATTATATTTCTCCCAGAATCCAAAAATCAATTATTATATAGGGTGTTCCATTACAAAAAACACAACTTTGATATGTAGCTTTTTTGGGGACACCCTGTAGAACTATATTTTTAAAAAGTGCTCTGAATTAACCTATATATGCTCACAAAATTTAATTTCAATACAAAGTGTCGTTCTCCTTGGAGCCTCCGCGGCGTATGAGAGGCGTCACCCTGTATAGCTGATTTGAGAACACTTAGTCACCCTGTATATTATGTTACTGGGTCATTTTAACCATCCAAATGCGTTTCAGATATACGAAAGTTGCTTTGGGCCAGACGTAGTTCGCCAAATCCGACAGGAAATGAAAGTAGCCTGCGCAAAATGCGCGTCCTACGAACTTCCTGTTACTACCCCGGCACCTCCGCCATCATCAACCACAGAAGAACCGCACCAGAACGACGCTAGCAACGGACTTCCTGCAAGCCCTAATGCAGCTTTTGCGCCTGGAACGTCGCCTATCGATGTAGAAAAATTGCACCAGGCTATTATGGCTTATAGACCGGTGAGTGAATTTTCCAATTCAATATGATGTTACCATATTATTTTTGTATGAATAATCCATCTACATCCAAGTTTATGATACTCGAAGATATTTAACTCGATTTTTTTATTGAATTCAAATGTTCTCTCATTTAAAAAAAACAAATTACACTGTAACTACACCTTCTTTGTACTTACCTATAACGGGCGTTTCTCAAATGGGGTGAGCCACCCTAAAACTTTTTTATTTTTCAGATAAAAAAACAAATTTGGTATGTTTTCGATTACATCCTGTTTCACAGGAAATGATTAGAACTTTTGATTTTTCAGTGATACTGTAGATATTTTTTTTATTTCATTTGATAGAAAATGTCAATTCTGAATATGTCAACTTTTGACATTTTCAATTAAGAAAATAGCATTTTAAATATTAATTTAGAGTGCCATGGCCATGTAACGACAATTTGACTTGAAATACCAAGTGTATGGTACGAAAATACTCGTAAAAAAAAATATTTTTTAAAATATGCTATTGAGCCACCCTCGTTCCATTTGAAAAAATTGAATAATAATTATTAAAAATACGATTTAACCTGCTAGAACAAGAGAGGAAAAACATTAGACGGTAAACTATATTTTTTCCAAGACTCCTTGATTAAAAATTACTGTTTTTAACACAGCCATCTTTATTACCAAACAATACTGCGATATGATCGAAAAAAAAACGGCGACAGAGATGGCTATGGAATGAAGATCGCTGAAATTTTATATGTAAAACCATACCGGGTGCGTCTCAAAAGTGGCTCACACCTATAATTTTTTTTATTTTTTTAGATGAAAAGACGAGATTTGGGATGTTAGTATGACATAAGTTAGGATTGATAGACGTATTCAATTGTTTATGGTAACTTCCTGTTTCACTAGAAATGACTACAACTTTGGATTTTTAAATGGCACCCTCGGTATACTTTTACTTAATTCGATAGAAAATGACATTCTGAATAGAACGACATATCATACCTATGTCAACTTTTGATATTTTCGCTTAAAAATAAATCGTATTTTAAAATTCAATCTAGAGTGCCATGGCTGTATTAAAAACCTTAATTTTTAATCAAGGAGCCTTGGAAAAATAAATTTGACCGTTTAACGTTTTTCGTGTCTTGTCCTGTCCGGTCAAAAGATGCCCAAATCGATTTTTAATTATATCTCAATTTTTTCAAACGGAACAAGGGTGGCTCATTAGCATATTTGGCAAAAAGCATTTTTTACGAATAATTTGGTACCACACACATGGTATTTCGAGTCAAATTGTCGTTATAAACAGCATGTTACAATTTCAAATAAACAATATGCGAAAATGTCAAAAGTTGACATGTGATGTCATTCTATTCAGAGTGTCATTGCCTATCGAACAAAGCAAAAAAATACCGGAGATTTCATTTAAAAATCAAAAGTTGTAGTCATTTCCAGTGCAACAGGACGTGACCTAAAACAATTGAATACGTTAATCAATCCTGATTTATGTCATACCTAACATACCAAATCTCGTTTTTTTATCTCAAAAAATAAAAAAGTTATAAGGGTGAGCCACTTTTGAGACACACCCGGTATAAAAAAAAGTTATGGAATTTTACGCAGAATCCCAAAATAAAATAAAAAATAGGGTGTTGCATTTAAAAAAACATATGTTATATCCGCCACACTTTTTTGCAGCACCTTGTATACACTATAATAATTTTAAAATGTCTATCTTAACCTTCCCTATAACTTTTTCATTTAACATTTTTTTGTAAACCTCGAAAAAAAAATGAGAAAATGGACTTTACTCTATCGTTGACTCACCCTGTACAACTGTTCATTTTTCAATGAAACTGTCGGTATTTTTTATACTATTTATGATATTTACTACAAAATTGTATTTTACACAAATACAATTTTGTAGTAAAATTCCATGTTTTTTTATACTTATCTTTCAACTTCTCTGAACGCAGTGAGCGCAATGCGATAATTGATAAATCCACAGGTAAAACTTGCAGTGTATACACTAGTTGTTGTTAATCAGTCTTACTTGACACTTAAAGATAAAACGTTATGCGTAGAACAGTGTAGACTGTAGACGGGGTTAAGACGGATGACCGTCTTGAGCAGTTCTCGTCCGTCTTACCTGACACGTAAAACTTATGTGTAGACGGGGCTTTAAGGGGATACACTAACTAATTAGAAGTTAGGGAATTATTTTTTTTGAGATTTATAAGCAGTAATTAAAGCTTAGTCTTTAAATCGTTCTGCAATTCATCACTTCATTATAAAATAATAATTTAATAATAATTGTAAAACACCGTATTTCGCATAATGGTTAATTACAGTTCACCCATTTAAACGCATCGTAAAATAAATGTAAAATAAGTTTCGTGCTGATGTAAATTCTTGCCCCTATTAATATTGTAAAAAGTAACTGTAGAGAGACGTAATTTATTTGACGATCCACTATTACACTTCGTGTAATAATGTTTAAAGATTTAATGAAACTGCATACTGAATAGGTCAATAGTACAACATTTTTAACGTAGCGATATTATTATAAAAATTAATTCCATATTGCAAATTAATTTTAATTAGATAAATAAAATGAAATAATTTCATTTTATTTATCTACTTAATTCTACTTTATTTTTAACTCTATTTTATTGGTTTTCAAATTTTAAGACGAAAATTAAGACTAAAACTGGTTGCATTAAGGGGTTAATGTCTAAAATTAGGGTTACCAGATTTTAGACCATTTGGGCCGCCACTTTTTTGAAATTCGGGACAATTTGACTCGAAAATATTTTGCGAAGCAACTATTTTACGCAAATTCTTTACAGTCAATAGACCCAAATGCGTAAAAAGAGAATTTTTACTTTAGTCTTACTTTAATTATTAATAAACACCAGACAAACTGTGGATATATTTTTGATTGTGTTTTTCCCGCAACTTCAACCGCATAAAATTCGAATTTTATTAATATAATAATAAATGTTTATAGAAAATAAATATACCGCGTGCGTCTCAAAAGTGGCTCACTCTTATAACTTTTTTATTTTTTCAGATAAAAAAACGAGATTTGGCATGTTAGTATATGACATAAATTAGGATTGACTGACGTATTCAATTGTTTTCGGTTACTTCCTGTTTCACCGGAAATTACTACAACTTTTGATTTTTAAATGACACCCTCACTATTTTTTTTTACTTTATTCAAAAGAAAATTATACTCCGAATAGAATGACGAATGGCATTTCAACTTTTGACATTTTCGCATATGGTTTATTCAAAACTGTAACATGCGGTCCATAACGACATTTTGACTCGAAATGAGCCAAGTGTGTGGTATTAAATTATTCGTAAATAAATGCTTTTTCCAAATATGCTAATGAGCCACCCTCGTTCCATTTGAAAAAATCGAGATATTATTAAAAATACGATGTTCATCTTTCAACCGGCCAGGGACAAGACTCGATAAACATTAGACGATCAAATCTATTTTTCCACGGCTCCTTGATTAAAAATTATAGTGTTGTTAACAAAGCCAAGGCACTCTAGATTGAAATTTAAAATACGATTTTTTTAAAGCGAGAATGTCAAATGTTGACATATCATATGTCATTCTATTCAGAATGTCATTTTGAATCAAATAAAGTTAGAGATTGCCCATTTAACATTTTTTTAGTTCTTAATGTCGATAAAATTGAGGAATGCCTTATCTATAATATAAAGTGTAATATTTATTATATCACCTGTAGTGGCAATATTTGAGTAATTTGAGAGTACCTATTACATGTGTGGTTGTAATTGATACTCTATTATTATAGCACCTAGTGGCAATATTTGAAAAGTATCTATATAAGACAACTTAACGCGTTTTTTTATCATACTGTATATTAATGGAATTTAAACTTACATGTTCTTTGGATTTTTCTAGAGTATACCCCAATCCCCATTACGTCCAGCAGCTTTTGGTCAAGGACCCTTAAACAACTTTTACAGCCCTGTTGCTTATGCAAACCCAGCCTTGCAAAATGGAGGATTGCCATTTTTCTACCCTGGTTATCAGCAAATTCCATTCTCTCCGTATGGAGGATATCCCATGGTTGGCCAACAATACTACCCAGGAAATAACAGAATGTCTGTAAGTACTGAACTTTTACATATATGTGATATACAGATTGTTAACTCGACGGTTAGTTATTGGGGAATAGAATGGCAACACTGCCTACATTCCAAATGAGTACTAAAGCTAAGCTGCCGACTCGTCCCGTCGCGTCGTCTCTCGACGAGCGTGCCGAGGTTGCCGTATTTCAACCATAAAGCTCTTGCCGCCAGTAATAAACAAATTAACAACCTGTATGTATGTTGCACCTACATATAATAAATGTTACTAAATCATATATTGTATTCTTAATTAGAAGTTTTTTTTTCACTTTATAGAGGGATATGGATATCAGAGGACAAATAGAAGCAATTACTTCAAGAATGAGCGGCAAAGTTAAGAATGTAACTTGTGTTATGCAGGAGCTTGGATATTTGGACGAAAATCTCGAACCCAACTTTAATAAAATCAGCGAAAGAATTGGCAACCTCCCAGTTGAAGATGAATTGAAACGTGATATGCAAGATGGAGTTTCGTTTTGCAGACAATTCTCGGTAAGAACTTTTGTCTTAGTTTTAGTACAATTTTTTATAACGCTTGCAATATTTTCATTACTTTTTCCAAATATTATTGCTTGCGCACTATTTTAAAATTTTATTGCTTGCATATAAAATTGTATACAGGTTGGACCTAACTGTATTCCGGAAACTTCGGCAACATATTCTGCAGATAAAAATAAGTAAAAAAGTTTGTATAAATGTATACCTTAAAATGCTTAGTTTCGGAGATACAGGGTGTAGAAGTTTCATTTTTAATTCGATTTATTCCATATAATTTCTGAAGTAATGTCAATATTTGGATAAAAATTGGTGTCTAGGAGTTTTTTGACATGAGAAATTTGATTTTGATGTCAATATGACTCCTACTAGTAGAGGGCGCCACCTACATATTTTTTAACTGGTTTGAAGAGTAATTTACTTTTAAACTTTTCGTCCATACCCGTATAAAACTACTGAGTAAAAAAATATACATTTACGACGTTTTTTACGTGAAAAAGGTCTCTTGGTAAAAATCGCTACGAGAAATGGTTTTCGAGATATTTGGAATCGAAATTATCAATACCTGTTATCTTTGACATAAATTAGACACGTTGACTAAATAGTTATTAGACTGAAATCATAAATTTGAAATGTTTTTGTGCCAAAAGTTCAACAGAAACTGTGTTATCGTCATTTTTTGCAAAAAGATTTATGATTAGTTTAAAAAAATAAAAATTTCCCAAACATTATCTACTCAACGCGTTTAATTTCCATTCTAAATATCTTAAGAACGGTTGCTCGTAGCCATTTTTACAAAGAAATATTTTTTACGTAAAAAGTCAGAGATGTATATTTTTTCGCTTGGTGGTTTTATACAGGTACGGACAAAACTTTATTACGTTTCAAAACAGTTAAAACACATCTAGGTGGCGCCCTCTACTAGTAGGAGTCACATTGACACCAAAATCAAATTTCTCATGTCAATAAACTCCCAGACACCAATTTTCATCCAAATATTGAGGTTACTTCAGAAATTATTTAGAAAAAATCGAAATAAAAATGAAACTTCGACACCCTGTACCTCTGAAAGTAAGCATTTTAGGGCATACATTTATACAAACTTTTTTACTTATTTTTATCTGCAGAATATGCTGCCAAAGTTTCCGGAATACAGTTGGTACCACCCTGTATATACACATAGTGCACACACAAGTTTTTTTTATAATACTTTCATTTTAATTTGATCAGAGATTATATAGGTCGTCCCAGAAATAAGTGCAGATATTTTAACTGGTAGTATATTTAGGCGCCGGAAATATCTGCACTTATTTCTGGGACACCCTGTATTGGGAAAATATGTAAACAAACAGTTTTATAAGTAGACTATAAAAAATACATTTGGACATTTAGTATTGTGCATATCAGTTCCCAAACATGAATTTCATGATATTCATCTATCTGTTAAATGTCAAATTTGACAGATACTCGACAGCAAGAGCGTAAATTTTATTTACACTTTAAAAATTTCATTCAATATGATCAAAAAGACGGCGTCAGCGATTGCTATGAAAAAGGTCGTTGTCATTTTACATCTAAAATTATATGAGGAACGTCATCGATGTTCATTTCCAAGCCAAGTGGACGCCGTTTTTTTCGATCATATGGTACCAAAATCAAATATGCCCTAAATCAACAAATAAATAAGAATTCCGTATTAAAAAATATATCTTCACCTGTGACACTGTAGATGTATTTAACTTTATCTCTATTTTTTTTCAGCAATGTGTTCCAGAAGTAAACAAAGAAAAATCTCCCCTCTCCAGAGAATTCATCAGACCCATGTTCTTCTTCAAGTGCTACAAACACAAAAAACTGGAATCCTGTATCATGAAGGACGTCAGAGAAAAATACGCTGGTGTCTCAGACGATTTTGAAAATGGCGATGTCGACCTCAGGAGAACCGGCAGAAAAGGAAAGTCGGAAAACTTTGACGAAAAAGAAAACCACATTGACGAATTCGCCTCGTCCATATACGACTTCTTATATGCTAGTGACGCTGGGTTTGATATCGATGGACTCTTCTAAAGTGAAAAACCTTATTCTTGCCTCAAATCGACTGCTTACACAATTAACGTGTGTAAAATACTAATACTGTTAGGATTTTAGGATACATACTAATTATTTATTATTTCTATAAAAAGACGTGCTATTTTTATACTTATTTTTTTGTAAAAAAGTTCTTGGATTTTCGCAATGGAATAGTCCACATATTTTTTATTCAATCAAAGCTCGAAAGGACATGTTTCATTGTTAAAATTCGACAAATAACATAATAAAAATTTTATACTAATTAAATTGTTGTTAATCTCCCATATTATTTTAGCGACAGGTGATTTTTTTTTGCTAATTGCTATTAATTAAGAAAGAGTTTATAGTATGGTATTCAAATTAATTAATTCAATATACATTCTAACACATATTATATTTCCAGGTAAAGATTAAACTACTTCATTCATATATCTACTATTAAAATAGTAAATGGACATTAGAAATAAGAAATATAAGCAAAGAAAATATTATTCAGTTAAAAAAAATAATTTTTAAATCTAACTATCAATTAAAATGTATTTTAATATAAATTTATTAAAAGTTCATAAACATTCAATCATTCAAACTTAAAATATATTACAACTATAATACAACATAAAGACTAATATAAAAATATAATACAGAAACTGGTAGAAACATTAGAGAAATAGTAGTTCTTTTAAAAAATACCGGGTGCGTCTCAAAAGTGGCTCACCCCCTATAACTTTTTTATTTTTTCAGATAAAAAAACGAGATTTGGTATGTTAGTATATGACATAAATTAGGATTGATTGACGTATTCAATTGTTTATGGTCACATCCTGTTTCACCGGAAATGACTACAACTTTTGATTTTTAAATGGCACCCTCGGTATATTTTTACTTTATTCTATAGAAAATTACACTCTGAATTAAATGACATAATGTATGTCAACTTTTGACATTTTCGCTTAAAAACAAATCGTATTTTAAATTTCAATCTAGAGTGCCATGGCTGTGTTAAAAATATTAATTTTTAATCAAGGAGCCTTGGAAAAATAGATTTGATCGTCTATACTTTTAGCGTCTTGTCCTGGCCAGTTAGATAATGCTCAAATCGTATTTTTAACCATATCTCAATTTCTTCAAATGGAACGAGGGTGGCTCATTAGCACATTTGGAAAAAGCATCTTTTTACGAATAATTTGATACCACACACTTGGTATTTCGAGTCAAATTTTCGTTACGAACCGCAACTTATAATTTCAAATAAACCATATGCGAAAATGTCAAAAGTTGACCTATGATAGTCATTATTATTATTATATTATTCAAAGTGTTATTCTCTATCGAATAAAGTTAAAAAATACCGACGGTGCTATTTAAAAATCAAAAGTTGTAGTTATTTCCGGTGAAACAGGAAGTGACCGAAAACAATTGAATACGTCAATGAATCCCAATTTATGCCATATACTAGCATACCAAACTTCGTTTTTTTAACTGAAAAAATAAAAAAGTTATAGGGGTGAGCCACTTTTGAGACGCACCCGGTATATTAAAATGTATTGAAATTTTATACGTGAAAAACAGATCTAATATTTTTTTGATAATACAATGTTTTTAATATATTTAAAATTTCTAAATACTATATAATACCATTTAGATTTTTCTAGATAGAGTAAATATAAAATTATTATCTATACATACAGAGAGTTCTAAAAATGCACGGCAAAATTTCAGGAGGTGATTCCTCATAAAAATATCTGGAAAAAGGTTCCTATAAACATAGGTCCGAAAATACAGTCTGTGGTAGTTTTAAACATACAGGATGTTAAACATTAAAAAATAGTTCTTTTGTAATTATCTTAAATAACCTATAGCAGACTTTCTTAAAAATTTTCAGTGTTATTTCTAGAAATAATATTCTAATTTAGGTTTAATTAAAATAAAATTACTAACTTCAGTGGCGTCACAACCTTATCGAAAATAATTAGGGAAAAATGTACGCTACTGGCTTTTCTTGCAATTTTTGTATTTTTTTAGATTGAGCAACTAAAAATACAACTTTTTAGCCGACCATACCAATAGGCATGGTAGGCTATTAAGATCGACAAAAAAAAGTTTTTTTAATTTAACTCACAATGATTTATTTGGATCATAAATGACCTAAATACAAAATATTTTCATGGTGTCTGTCTATCTGTCTGTCTGTCCGTCTGCCATCTGTAACACGATAACTCAAAAACCGCTGAACCGATTTTAACCAAATTTGGCACAAAAATACTGTGGCACCCGAGAATCTGGCCATTCGCTTTTGGTGGGGGTGGGGGGTTGGTAAGGGGGTATGGGAGGGGGTTAAAAATTTAAAAAAAATCGTAACTCCAAAATTACAGCAGCTAGCGAAACACGGTTTTCAAATTAAGATTAGGAATAATATTTGCAACAAACTTTGTAATAACATCAAAATAAGTCAAAGTCGCAGTTTTCGAGATATTAACATATTTTAGTATGGGCGGCTATACGTGCCTCCCGGCGCCACTTTTTTTCTTGCACCATATGCCTACCTGAAACTGTTTTAGAGAAAAAAAATCCAATTCATTTCTGGACTCCATTAAGAAAACTTAAAAAAATCAATTTCCATTTGCAACTAGAGGAAAATATCAAAATACTTCATAACATATTACAATTTATTTATAAGAATGATGTTCAGTTCCACCTAGAGAAAATTCAATAAAAATTACAGTTTTTAACATAATTACAAAACCTTTTTTATTTTAAAGTTTTAACATCCTGTCTCTTTAAAACTAGGCAGTTCCAGACTCATGTTTATAGGAACTTTTGGTCGTGCATTTTTCGATCACCTTGTATAATTTATTAAATATTTTATCAATTTCTTTTCTTTATTGTCAATCGTTACAGATCAGTTATCCCTTAATAAGTAATATTGTCAATAGTTTAGCCTAAAACAGTTGACGTATGTGAAAAATCTAAAAAAGGAATGTTGTTTTTTTTCTAAACTTCAAAAATAAAAAGAAATATCACAAAAAAATATCAAATTATCAAATAATTTATATAGGCTTGGTGCATTTCAGTTGATTTCAACAAATTCCGACCACAGCGCACTCTACGGCAGAAATCAGAAATGATCAACATATAGTTCACGCCGGCGCCGCCGTCATGTCGATCGCATTAAAATAATATTGAAATCGGGGTTTTGTCATAATATTTAACTATTTTAGTTTTTTGCTAGTGCAGTTATTGAGACTATAAAATACTCAGGTACGAGGTTTGTGTGATGTAACGCTGTTTCGGTAGTAAAAAATAAGTTAATATCATAATTTCAAATGTTAATAAAATTTACCAAAAAAATGTTAACGCGTAAAGGAGAGCGTAATTAGGGCATTGTTGAGAGCGTAATTAGTATTCAATAACTCAACTTTCCCGGATATTCAACTGTCCCGAAACAACATTTTATAGCTTCATAATTTCTTACACCGATTTGATCAATAGCAAAAATGGACTCAACAGTTCGACGAAACAAGTGAGTGAACAAATACTACGAGCTATGAGAGGTTGAAATATAATTTGCAATATTAATGGTATACTTTTTTAATTAACTAGTGATTAAATGTTTTATGAACATCTTCTAAAATTATAATTATATACCTTTAAAAAATTTCGTTATAGGCGAAATAACTCCAATTATGCCCCACTAGCAAAACCGGTGATAAAACTATGCTCGCTACCGTAGTTGAACTCATCTAATTTTTTTTAACTGGAATAATAAATTATAATGCAAGTCAGACCTTCTAAAGATATCAAAATATTTACCTATTTATTTTTTTGTTTAGAATTTTCAGAAATTATACTTTCTAACATTTTTAGAATAATTATTATACTAATTTTTTCGTTCACTCGCCATTTAAACCGTTGTATCTATTCCATATTTACGATATTCCCGGGCGGTGGCAGTACCGGCGGAGAATGCACCAAGCATGTTATTAAAACCTATTTAAACTTTTTTCTAAAACGAAAATATAAAAATATATTCAAGGGAACATAAAATACAGCTCTAAATTTAGCAGTTTTAATTCTATTATTCTATTCTTAAATTACTGTTTAATCCTTATTAAAGATTGGTCTCGTTTTGGTTTATATGTCATCAATGAAGCGTACTTCTTTAAAAGCTTCCTCCAATAACAAGTTATATCTTTCATTTTGAGATTATTCCAAATCATATTGTAACCGTTTTCGGCAATCTCTTTAGCTAGTTCGTCATGATTAATAGCAAATTCTAAAAGTTCCTTTAGGTCCTCTTTAGTAGCGTCGGAATTGACTGGAATGTAATGAATCCACGGTTTTAGAGCAGAATAAAAGAACTCTTGCCATTCGTTGCCAACATGGAACACCAGGGATTTACACAGTAAAATGTGCTTGAATCGAAAACTAGCCGCTACGCCTCTGAAATTGAACAAATACTTATATTTGCAATGTTCTTCAAACGACACTTCTTTGGCTGGCGGAGCATTGAGAGTATCCTGGAAAAATAGTAAAAGATAGGTTTAATGAAATTTCATTTTATTACTTACAATCTGCTTTATAGTACAGACGAGTTTTATCTAACAATATTATTAATAAATAACAGTTCATAATAGCTGTTGATTTTTAGAAATAACAGTTACGAAAACAACAATTCTAACTCAACATCAGTTGTTACAAATTCTACTGAAAGCTAGCAAGAGTTTAAAAAACACAGGTATGGAAATAATGGTACACCGGCAGCGGTAGCTGCTATGTTATGTTGGGATCGCTGCGCCATGCAACAGTTGTTTAAAAAACAACAGATATTAAATAATAGTATGTTGATATTGATGGCTTGCGATGTAAACTCCTGATTATCTTAACTATAGAAAAGGCTGTCCAACAAGTCAGGGAAGATTTCGCCAGGTGACAACGGAAAAACGACAAATATAGCTGTCATTGTCATGTATCCTCTCATTGGACAATATAATTGTAAGGATTTCTCTATTAAAAATGTTTATTAAAATATACTAGTTTTTATATTTATTTGACGTCTTATAAATAAAATTAATACATAACAAACTACTTATTTTAAACTGTTAATTTTAAATGATTTTCATATCCGTTACTTAGAAAAAACAGTTATTACAGCTGCTACTTTCAATAAATAACAAGTATGAAAATATAACAACAACAAAGACAGTAGTTTTGATATTTATATTAAGCATCATAAACGATAAATTTATTCATGTTTAATGATTATAAAGTTTCAAAATATTGTTTCTTGTTCTATTCTAAACTTATAGTAAAGACAAATCAGCCAATTCTACCTAAATCCGAATCTATGGAGGGTAGAGGTCTCTAGTCTCTACCTCTACCTATGCTCTACCTATTGAGATCTACTACTGGAGGGTAGTAGCTCTAATGTAGGCGCACACTGACCAGAGACGCACGCGCCGCATCGACCGAAGAAAAATATTGTTTGTGTTACTTTAAATGAAGCCATGCGGCTCTGACTAGTGTGCGCACCTTCATTGAAAGTAACACAAACATTAGGTATTTGTTTTCGGTCGATGCGGCGCGTGCGGCTCTGGTCAGTGTGCGCGTACCTCTACCCTCCATATCCGGATGATCCGATGTCTCAAACCTTTCACAACAATATATACAGAGTGTTTCAAAAAACATGTGCCATCTCTTGTGGGGAGATTCCTCACGTAAAAATAAGATTTACTTTTCATATCTACATAGGTCCGATTCTGCTTTGTTTCGTAGCTACAGGGTGTTAAAGTATATGGAGATGAGTTATCACTAGAATATTTAAAAAAAAACCATGTGCGCCGCTGACTTTTATCTTTTGATATCAAAATTGTGTAGGCCGTTTAATGCCAATTAAAAGTTATGTCTTAATATTTTGTCGACCTCCTTGATGAGATAAACTCAATTTTATTTAATCACAATTAATATAATTAAAATAAAAATAAAATTAATAAATTATATATTTTAGTTAATTTATTATTAAATGATTTTACTATTACTTTTTATTACTATTAATACAGCAATTTCAAATAAAAAAATAATTGTATTTAAGATAATTAGAAAAAACCTAATTTTAAAAAGTTTTAACATCCTGTAACTCTAAAACTATGCATTTCCATACCCATGTTTATAGGAACTTTTTTTCGTATTTTTTGATGAGGAATCAATTACTACTTATTTAAAACGTTCGCAAGTTAATAATATTAATTTTTTTAAAGGTTGCTATTAGACTTGGATCAAGGCAAATTAATAAAATTGCGTTTATCTCATCAAGGAGGCCGAAATCGGCAAAATATGAAGAGAGAACTTTTAATCGGCGTTAAACTGCTTGCACTATTTCGCTAACAAGAGAAAAAAAAGCCAGTGGCGTACATGATTTTTTTTAGAAAAATATTCCACTGATAACCCATATGCTTTAGCTTTAAAATATGTCGCATTTATAGTAACTTTTACCCTCAAAATTTCATTCGAAACGCTAAAGGTACTTTGAAGAAAATTATAATAAATCGAAAAAATATTAAGACTTTTACACCCTGTAGCTACGCAACAAAGCAGAATCGGACCTATGTTGATATGAAAAATAAATCTTATTTTTACGTGAGGAATCTCCCCACAAGAGAAGGCACATGTTTTTTGAAACACCCTGTTCTCAACACTTCTCAACCAAATGGATAGGCAACTAAAAATGCATTCATAATCTATCCTGTGATCGTTAGACACGTCATGCACGTCACGTATCCACTCCCTACAGTAGGAATGAAAAAATTTACAAAAAATCGATATATTCTTTGGTATTTGGTATATTAAATCAAAATGGTATGACAAAAAACAGCCTTAAGCTACATTCGAAATCAATTCGCTGGCCAAGTGGCAATTCGACATTAAAGTCGGCACGAAATTAACCATTCACAACAAATTTCAAGTCGAATTTTGCGCACGCGTGTTTAAACGTCTCCTGACATTTTTTTAGGTTAGTTGTTTGTTTTCATTTTGGAAGAGCATATGGAAGAGGCAAAATCCGGAACAGTTCTTAATTAAGTTTTCCAAGTTTTTATGTTTAGAAAAATGGAAACAAGAACGTCATTTAGTGATGATTTTTTTCTACAATATGTCTGCAATGTGTCTCAAAAGATTTTCGTAGCACCCAAAACTTTTTCTCGCCATTAATTGATTTTAACCATTTTTTGGATTTTGGTAAACCCCTTGGTTTACGATCAAGCGAATTATTGAGCTGCAACAATAATTGCCGTTTTTTTAACAGCAAAGCCACAAGTCCTAATAAAATAGGAATAGCGTCCACTTCACTCATTTTTCTTTTAATAATAAATATTTACTTTTCACAGGAAAATGGCTTGTAATAACAACACAAACAAAATAATTATTAAAATTTAAATGTCAAAATTGTCATAATTGTCAAACGAAAATTCCGTGCTGAAGTGGAAGTTTGCAGCTTGCAAGCTTTCAATTCAACTTCAACTTGCACTCTGGCGTCGAATTTTGTTGTGAATGATTACACTGAAGTACATATGATAAGCTTGCGTGCCAAAGTACCACTCGGCCAGCGAATTGATTGCGAATGTAGCTTTAGGTTGCCTTCGAAATGGCCGATCGACGATATTCACCGATAATGTATTTACCAAATTATTTTCCATACAAAATGACAACAACCGTTATTTCTAAGTTAACACAATATTTTTTTTTCGATCATACGGTATATTGACGTATAATAAAACTGGAATCCTGATCACAAGCGAAAAAAGGGGAAACATTAAGCAGGGATGGGCATTTAAGTAACTGCCCATTTTTTGGCGTTTTCTTTTTACGTTTAGATGTAAAATACTACTTAAATACTACTATATATGTATCTTTCCAGGATACTTTATGCAGAGAAGAACAATCGTATACGATTGTTCTTTTCTGCTTTATGTTATGAATATGTGAATAGACAGTCCAGTTGATGGTATCATACCGACAACGCTACGTGTCGGAAACAATTGTCAGCAATTGTATGATAATGTGCCTTTAGGATTAAGGCCTCAAGGGTGCTTGGTTGTTATACACCAAATTTTATCTATTTTATCACACATCCATTACAATTTTTTTAATTGCCAAAATTAAATCCCTTGATTACACTTGTTCGTACTATTAAATCCTTATAATCAAACGCTGCGTTATTTATTGATATACCAAAACAAAATATTGATATAAAGATATCGATATTTTAGAAAACATATCGACATATATTTGCCATCACTATTCTACAGTCCAAAAGAAAACGTAAACAGAAAAACCTAACCCTATTGCTTTGTTGGCAATATTTAAAATCTTATCTTTTTGTTGATAATGATAATTACACGATTTACACGTAATGATTTTTCAATGAATCGATACTTGTGATAGCATACAGTAGTACCTGAGAAGCAAACATTAAGTTAAGTAAATCTGAAGAAAAAAACGTCATGGGTGAAAGTGGAATGAGAGCACTTATTCTTGTTGGGGGCTATGGGACGAGATTGAGGCCTCTAACTTTGAGTCGTCCAAAACCGCTTGTTGAATTTGCTAATAAACCTATACTATTACATCAGGTCGAGGCTTTAGTTAAGGTTGGCGTGTCCGAAGTTATTTTAGCTGTATCTTATCGAGCAGAGCAAATGGAAAAAGAATTGGTTTTAGAAGCAAAAAAATTAGGCGTTAAAATGGTGTTTTCCCACGAAACCCAACCATTGGGAACAGCTGGACCGATAGCTTTAGCAGCAGAGCATTTGACAAAAGATAACAAACCATTCTTTGTATTAAACTCCGACATTATTTGCGACTTTCCTTTTAAAAAACTAATGGACTTCCACAAAGCTCACGGTAAAGAAGGTACAATAGTAGTGACAAAGGTAGAAGAACCTTCAAAATATGGTGTGGTAGTGTACGATGAAACAAAGTGTATAGAAAGTTTCGTTGAAAAACCACAGGAATTCATTTCCAATAAAATTAATGCCGGTTTATACATTTTAAATCCTAGTGTTATTAATCGTATAGAATTGAAACCAACCTCTATTGAGAAAGAAGTATTTCCAAATATGGCAGCTGAAAAAGAACTGTATGCTTTCGAATTACAAGGCTTTTGGATGGACGTTGGACAGCCTAAAGATTTCTTGATAGGGATGTGTCTTTACCTCAAACATTTAAGAACTACAGATCCGGAGAGATTATACAGTGGTCCTGGAGTTGTTGGTTGGTTAACATACAAAATTAGAATTAATGATATTTAGTTAGATGATTTCCATTTAATTCTGTCTAGAAGCAAAAGCATCTTGTTACTGTTTTTTATAATTCTATTTATTTAGAATGAAAAATGACCTAAATTAATCTCTCAGATTATATCAAATCAGCTTTAGGTTTTTTAAAAGCTATCTAACAGAATTAAAGTAGAAGTTAGGAAAATGTATCTAAGCATCTAAATGACATAAGTATCAAATATAGGCCCGATATTACAAAAATGTTCCATATCTAGTTTTCTTTTTTCAATTTTCACTGCAAATTTTTTGAAACAATATGCAAGCAATGGTAGCACACATTTTAAAAATATTTTCTTAGATACCTACACAGAATAATTAAAACTATATTTATTTTCTGAAGTTGTTTGTTTAGTTGGAATGCTGCAATTTTTTTCAGTCAGCAGATTTGTCAAAAATTTCCTTATTCTAAGAATACCATAAAGATTGTTCTTTGAAATAATTTTTAAACTCTACTGTTAATACTGTTAATAATATAAAAAAGCAAATTTTATATAAGTCTAATCTAAAAATTATATTTCAAAAACCACTGGTTATACATAAAGGCATAACGATATTTTTGGGATGGGACTTTTGTCAAATCCTCTGGATGGAAAAAATATCAATCCATTTAAATCAGCCAGTATATAATATGTTTGAAATGTGCATAATTGGCAGCATATTTTTCAAAAATTTGGCATACAAATTTAAAATAGGAAACCTGATATGAAGCTTTTTTGATAACTGACCACTGAATATTTACTAAACAAGCAATCCTCTATATTATCTGTCTTGTCAGCATTTTATAAAACTCTAGCATGTTTAGTAATAAGGTTCACGTTGCACTTTACTACAAAGGAGTATTGTTATACTTTTGTGTTATCAGTTGTACAATTAAGATATACAGTGTGTCCCAGGCTGAGCGTGCATGAAAAGTTTCTAGAGAAGTACAATATCCAAATCGGAGATTTTTTGCACATAATTGTTTCACAACGAGATTTATTGATTAAAAATATTTTCAATATGACGGCACTTCCGGAAATACCGGAAGTTGAGAACAACTTTCTTATTTTAAATAGGTACCCCCATTTTTTATTACATATATAAATTATCTGTTAAATTTTATGAATTTTGATATCACTCTGTATCTAACATTTTTTGTGAAAAAAAATTACTTAAAATTTTTGGACGAAAAAACCACTTGTCAAAAAAATTTGTATAGCCTAAACGTCAAATTTAGTGATTGCCGCAGCCTCTGTGACATACAGAGAAGGCACGTGACTATCTATTTCAAAAATTAAATTGTTCGAATGTCATATAATATTGGCAGTAGCTGTCATGGAATTGAGCAATTAAAAAAATATCATAAATCATTTTTCAAATGGAAATCAACTTTTTTATTTCACTAGTGAAAAGGTTCAATCATTACTTTTTACTTATACATGTTCCTATATCTGAAATTAAATCGTTTTTAAGTTGTTGAAGATTTAGTTTTAAAACGTATATTTTTCTTTATTTTAACGAATAGCCTATGACTGTACGTCAAGCGATGTAAAATGAAGAAAAATATATACTTTAAAACTAAATCTTAAATAACTTAAAAAGGATTTATTTTAGATACTGGAACATGTATAATCGAAAAGTTATGAACTGAAAAACCTTACAGTTGGGGGTTGGAACCTTTAGTGTTATAAAAAATAAAATGAAAAAAAAAATCTTTCTCTCCAGCAACCACTTTTTACACCATTTCACTTTTTGATTTCTTTTTGTTCATCATCTACATCTATCAGCAATACCGCAGCTACAAGCACGGCAGCTTTCTTCTTTGAAATTCTTGACATAACGGTAGCCCTTCTCGATGAAAAGTGAATAATCTGAACTGCGGCAGTACAATGTGTTGCATCGTGTGTACAAAAAATGGCTGTACTGCAAGCCGTACGATTTTCTTTGTGATCTGCAGTTCAATACGCAGTACGATAAATCGTTACTTGTGTAAGCCGTTATATTGTAAGAGGAACAATGTACAGGATGTCTCATTTTCATATATTTTACTGGGTTTCTAGTTTATAAGTATAGATACAAAGATGCGGTTTACATAAGTTATATTGATAAATGTGATAATAAATGCAGGAAGTTGCTTGAGCTTGAATGTGAGAAATCTTTTTATATTTTTGGTACATGGTGTTTTGTTTAAAATACACCCTTGCTTGTTTTGTATTAACACACCATAATTTTTTTTAATAAAATAACTCGATTAGATTTTTTCAGTTTTATACAGTATTTTTTCACATTATTTTGAAGTAATAACTTGTCACTCAAATTTTATATATAATATTAGTTTTTTGTTTGTATGGGGGGCTAATAACTTATTTTCTGACAGAAATAAAAAGTAAACAAAGGTATGAAATTAAGATTCTGATTTCTGAAAATCAATATTATATATTGGTCATATAACTACCCAATAAATAAACGCACTGATGTTTAAGAGTCTATTACGCTGTAAGGCCTAAGGAAATATATATTATATTTCAGAAATCTGCCTAAAGCTTAGCCTGATCCTGTTGTGTTAAGCCACACCCAAAATTCCAAACACACGTGCTTTGATTAAGGCTTAATTAAGGTCTGCAGAGCTTCAGCATTTGCCATAAAATAGCAAGCAATTTGTTACAAAACCATATAAATTATATATCACTGTAATCACAAAACTTCAATCTATTTCTGTATTGTAACGGAATTTTAAATTATGTCTTTATTCTCGAGAAAATTTAGTCCAAACATATGGAATATTTTGTTGATGTTTGACCATCAAAATCTTAAAATAAAGAAGTTATCTAAAAATGTGCTACTATACGGATATGGTATAATCCTTTATCTTTAATTTCCTTCTTCATTTGTGTAAAAATACCTAGCCAGTTTTCCATAAAACGTTTAATGCCGAACGCTTATTTTGCTATTTTTCAGACTAGTGAAATGGACTCTTAAGTGTTTAATTATCCTATACTCTGAATTTTATGTAGAATGCAAAAATCAAGTTTGGTTTAAAATAAAAACACTAAATCACCACAATACAACTTGGCCAAAAAGTGTGTTTTGGTGTATTGTGGTGATTTAATGTTTTTATTTTGCTGAAAAACCTTTTTAAGAGTGAAATAAAAGAGTGGGTGTCTATTTGAAAGAAATTATTTAATATATTTTATTAATCGCTCAACTCCATGACAGCTACTGCCAATATTATATGACATGCGAACAATTTAATTTTTGAAATTGATAGCTACGTGTCTTCTCTTTCTGCCACAGTGGCTGTGGTAAACACTAATTTTGACATTTCGGCTATACATTTTTTTTGACAGCCAGTTTTCTTCCAAAAATTTTAAATATTTTTTTTCTAAAAAACGGTTAATGTTAAGTATAGAGTGTTTGATACCAAAATTCATAAAATTTTGCAGAGTTTAAGTATGTAATAAAAAATGGGGGCACCTATTTAAAATAAAAAAGTTGCTGTCAACTTGTTGTGAAACAATGATGTGCACAAATTCTGATTTAGATGTCATGGTTTTCTAGAAACTTCTAATGCACACTCAGCCTGGGACACACTGTATGTGGTCGAAACACTTTGGTTTATATTTGCTGTCCTCCTTTCACGCAGTTGAGCAGCTCTGAACTGTTCAAGAACGCGATACTCTCAGGGTGCATCCACACTATCCTAAAAACAGCGTATCGGCGTAACGGCGTAACGACCTTGAATCGATTTTCAGTAATTCTATTGGCTGAAATTTTTGACAGATGAATTTGACAGATAAAATTTCTGAGAGATGAATGTTTCAGCCAATAGAATTACTGGAAATCCATTCAAGGTCATTACGCCGTTACGCCGATACGCCGTTTTTAGGATAGTGTGGATGCACTCTGACTCCATTCAATTGAGTCATAAAGCTCCAGAACTGTTCCGCGCCATATGGAGGCACCAGGCTATCGCGCACCGCTCCTTTCAGAACCGTTCTCGAGTAGCCCTAGGGCGTAAAGCCCGGAACTCGAAGTCCGCGAATGGAGGACAGCAATTTTATGTAACTTGTAAATGAAATTAAAATATTTTCTTGCAAATCTTTACTGTTAAAAATATGCTCTTACTTATGCTTATAAGTATGTACTTTTAATAAGGTTTTAATTTTAACAACTAATTCCATTTTTAGGGTTCCGTACCCAAAGGGTAAAAACGGGAACCCTATTACTAAAGCCCCGTTCTCAGAACAGCGAGTGTCGCCAGCGACACATCAAAAGAACCAATCAGATTTGTACAAAATTCAAACAGCTGTCAATTTTAAATTTAGTACAGCTCCCATTGCTTGTTTCAAACGTCAAACTGTGTCGCCCGTGACATGACGTAGTTCTGAGAAAAGCCCCGTTCTCAGAACTGCGACTGTCGCCAGCGACACGACAAAAGAACCAATCAGATTTGTACAAAATTCAAACAGCTGTCAATTTTAAATTTAGTACAGCTCCCATTGGTTGTTTGAAATGTCAAACTGTGTCGCCCGCGACACGACGTTGTTCTGAGAACGGGGCTTAAACTTCGCTGTCCGTCCGTCCGTCTGTCACAAAGGTTTATCTTATGACATCCGTTATTTGAAGTTATCGTGGTTGAAATTTTCACAGATAATGTATCACATGTTGCCGCTATAAGAACGTTACGAAATTTGACAGTTTAACATTTTGTGCTATAAATAAAGAGATTCACTAAACATGTATTATTGGAGCAAGACTTTTACATAGAATCTTTCAAAGTCCTCGGTGGCGCGCGTATTAAAAAGCGTTATGATTTTACGCTACTAAGGACGTTGGAGCCGTAGTAGGCAGGGTTCGAAAAATAAGCTCTTACTTATGCTTATAAGTATGTACTTTTAATAAGGTTTTAATTTTAACAACTAATTCCATTTTAGGGTTCCGTACCCAAAGGGTAAAAACAGGAACCCTATTACTAAAGCCGTTCTCAGAACAGCGAGTGTCGCCAGCGACACATCAAAAGAACCAATCAGATTTGTACAAAATTCAAACAGCTGTCAATTTTAAATTTAGTACAGCTCCCATTGCTTGTTTCAAACGTCAAACTGTGTCGTCCGCGACACGACGTAGTTCTGAGAACGGGGCTTAAGACTTCGCTGCCCGTCCGTCCGTCTGTCACAAAGGTCTATCTTATGAACCGTTATAGCTAGACAGTTGAAATTTTCACAGATAATGTATCTATGTTGCCGCTATAAGAACAAATACTAAAAACAGAATTAAATAAATGTTTATAAATAAAAAAGTACTTTCACTAAACATTATCTTTTAAGTAAGAATTTTACATAGAATCTTTCAAGTCCTCGGTGGCCGCGTGGTTAAAGCGTTATGATTTTACGCTACTATGACGTTGGAGCCGTAGTAAGGCAGGTTCGAATCCTAGTCAAGGCGACTTTTTTTTAATCGTTTTTTTTTAATTTTTACATATTTTTACCTTTTACATGCTTATTATTGATTAATACAATTTTTAGTAATGTGTTTCTTAATTTTTTTTAAATTACTTATACGCGCATTCAAAATTTCAGCTAAATCGGAAAAAAAGTTTAATAATATAGTATCTAATGCTGTATAGATAATGAATGGTACGGAAGCCTTCGTGCGCGAGTCCGACTCGCACCTGATCAATTTTTAGATTTTAATCTTACTGAATGCATGCACTAGTTATATTACTTAAATTATTGAAAAATGTATTTGTTTTAGGAAATGTCTTGGTACATTCCACTGCCAAAATTGGAAAAAGTTGTCAAATAGGACCCAATGTCGTTATTGGGCCCGGTGTAGTTATCGAGGATGGTGTATGTATAAAAAGGAGTACAATACTGGAAGATGCTACTATCCGTTCAAATTCGTGGTTAGAAAGCTGTATTATTGGATGGAGATGTATAGTTGGACAATGGGTTAGAATGGAGGGCATAACCGTATTAGGGGAAGATGTCATTGTAAAAGATGAGACTTATATTAATGGAGGTCAGGTGCTTCCCCATAAAAATATAGGAGATTCGGTACGCACACCACAAATTATAATGTAACTTTATAAATATTTTTTATATATTAAATAATTTATGTATTACAATTATTAGAAATAAGTACGAATACTTTTTTTTACAGTTAGTGTAAAAAATGTATGTATTGTATTGTGAAAATATGAATAATTCTTTTAAAATGCTCTTCTCATTCTGGACTAACTCTTCATTATTGTTATTTTAATCAATATGGGTCTTTAATACTATATGTGTAATCATATCAAATATATTATTTAGCCTAAGGCTATATTGATCAGCACTGTCTCAGACTGATCATTAACTAGGTCAGCAATTATCTTATTTTTGGCCAAGTTCTAGTCAACAGCTAACTTAATCAAAAGGTTAATGATTTCTTTTATATCAATATATTACAATCACAGTTTGCCTTATTATTTTGTAAATATATATTTTTTAATAAATATAAACTGTAAAAGTTGAGTCTGAAATTTTATTTCATATCTTCAATACAGCATACTCGTAATTCCAAGAATTGCACATTAAAAGAAGTATAAGATTCTGTAAATTTTGGTATAAGTCAGAAAATATAATTTTTATTTGTCAACATTTGGTAATTCCTGTATTTCAATACTAAATCTGTATCCATATCATATGTTTTGTATTATATGTTTATTATGCAAGGCATAGAATAATTATGCTAAGGTTAAAGTTTAATTTATTAAGTTAATTTTTGCAGATTAACATTAAATTGTTAATAAAATGAAGTGGTAAATTAGAAGATATAAATCAGTATATAGGCTATGTAAAGTTAAGCATTATGATCAAAAAGTTTTATTACTCTTACTACTTATTTCTTATAAAAAAAATTATCTCTATTATATAAAGCAAACTTGATCATATTTTTTCATTGTTTTGTACCGTATGATCGAAAAAAAAACGGCGTCAGCGATGGCTATGAAATGAAGATCGCTGTCATTTTATATGTAAAATTATATGCGGAAATGTCATCAATCTTCATTTCCCAGCCAACTGGACGCCGTTTTTTCTCGATCATACGGTACTTAGTGTATACCTACTAATATCCCCGGATTGTCTTTACAAATGGAAACATTTTTTTATTATCGGCAATTTGAGAAAAATGCATTCTTTGTAAAAAATTTTGCTTGTTCTAAAATGGTTTATCCCGTTTACTTTTCCAAATTTCCATGCCGTTTTAAAGAAAATTAGAAAAAATAAAAGGTGGTTTTCATATATTTACATGTTTTAATTTCGTTTTCATTTTTTGATAGATTGTTATTGGTAGAATTTTAATTATCGTCATATTTTTTGCTGTTTTAAAATGTTAAAAAAGCGCAAAATTTATTTAGTTCGATGTTACGGAAAGGGTGATAGTACCGTCTGATAAAAAAAAACGTCGGCCAGTTGGCTTAGAAATGAACATCAATGGTATTCCCCATATAATTTTACATTTCAAATGACAGCGATCTTCGTTTCATAGCCATCGCTGACGCCGCTTTTTTTAATCATATGGTAGTTATCGGAAAATGTGATAGTTTAACAATAACAAAAAATATGACGTTAATCAGAATTAATAATAATAACCATCTATCATCGAAATTGTATTACGATAGAAACGCCTTTTTATTTTCAGGATTTAGAAAAAATTCAACCATATTTTCATGTTTTTTCTCTAAAACTGTGGAAATTTGGAAAAGTATAAACGGGATTAACCATTTTAGAACAAGCAAAAATTTTTATGAAGAATGCATTTTTTTCAAAATGCCAATTATAAAAAAGTTTTTCCTCTTCTAAAGACAATACGGGGACATAATGTATTTTGATTAACTGTGGACATCAGGGTCCAAAACTAAGTTGATTACAACGCTTTTTGATCATATGTTGATTCGCCATATTTTAGAGTAAAATGTATACTACTCTGTTATATTTTTGTTGTAATCACAATTTAAGTTCTTTCTTTCAAAATAAATATTATTATTATTATACACTGTATAATATTCATTTCTACCATAGAGAAATATAAAACTGCTACCATTAAGATAGAGGTTAGTTCCAGAGGCCCAATTATATGAATCAATAGCCCATACTGCGGAAAGGCTGGGCCTGCGGATCCGGCCTTCGGACCCGGTCTTTCACCCAAAATACGAGAGTCTTGTGTGAAAGGCCAAGTCCGCGGATCCGGCCTGCGGACTTCGCCTGCCGAAGATCTTTCAACATTTCATAGCAATTGCTCACTATCTTTTAAAATTCATGAAAGAATCACTCATTATTTAATAAATTTGGCGTTTGTCTGTGTTTTTTAAGAATGAACGACAACCGAAAAGGCTATTAAACCCCGTTCTCAGAACATCGGTATTGTCGAGCGACACGCCAAAAGAACCAGTGAGATTTGCACAAAATTCAAAATTGTAGTTATTTGTTAGCTGTTAAAATTTTGTACAGGGTGTCCCACTAAGAATAGCTCTCGGCTGTATCTCGGAAAGTATTAGCCGTAGGGGCTGCGGAAAAAAAAAATACTTTAAAGAGGCTATGAGAAATTGCTGGAAATTATTTTCAAATTTGTAAAACGGCCGCTAGGGGGCGCAACACCTATGGAAAATAAGAAAATAGAATTTTTACAGAATTTTGCCAAGATAATGGGTACTATAAATAAAAGCTTCATAATCTTCAGTAAATTTTGGATTTTTTTAGTTAGAACCATTTTCCCCTCTCTGCTAAAATAAAGTTGAACGTTTTGAAAAGGCAGTCAAAGATAAAAAACGCTGCTAAGACTATTAAAATGTTAATCTAATAACAATTTGACGTTTATACTATTACGCGAAAAGCAACTTTTTTCCAAAGCCTACCATGACTTCCCTGAATCATCGTTTCTTGTTCACTGTTATTAATATCTTAATTATTAGATATTAATACATCTGGTATTATGGTATTTCGTCGATTTTAAAATAAAATAACTGTTTTTATCTTATTTTTTTGTTAGAATGGGCATAATCAAGAGGGCTACTGATACCGTATTGTAAAAATAAGATAATTAAGGGCTTATTTTTTGATATTTATTATAATTTTGCTAATATCTTCGGTTTGAAAGAAGATATCAAGATGCGGTTTTCGCTGAATTTTTAAGTTTTTACTACTCTTTACTATCAGCTAAAATTACACATACTATCTTATTTAATTTAAAAAAAAACGCGCCATGTTTGTTAAATTGTAACACAGCGCCCCCTAGCGCCTACGTTCGAAACCTTATTATTATTATTTTATGGTATAATATAGAGTAAGAACCGCTCTTTTAAACGAGCCCTCGTTTGTTGGATTCTGATCATCCAGTCCGGAGTTATTAACATTTAAATAAATATAGATCTAACCTTCCCCCACCACTTTATTTTAGCAGATAGGGGAAAATGGTTCTAACAAAAAAAAAATCCAGAATTTACTGAAGATTACGAAGCTATTATTTATAGTACCCATTATCTAGGCAAAATTCTGTAAAAATTCTATTTTCTTATTTTCCATAGCTGTTGAGCCCCTAGCGGCCGTTTTACAAACTTGAAAATAATTTCCAGCAATTTGTCATAGCCTCTTTAGCTATCTTTAGTAATAAATATTTTTTTTCCGTAAGCCCTACGGCTAATATACTTTCTGAGACACAGCCGAGAGTTCTTAGTGGGATACCTGGTACAATTCTCATTGGGGCAGCGATTCAAATTTTATTTTCTAAAAATTACCGGATACAAGATAAATTCAAGGAAACAGATTGAAAATGATGAATTAAATACAGTATGGCTGAAAAATAAAATGGCTTCAAGTTACAGTAGAAATGAGGATCAATAATATTACTACAATTTTTCTTGAAAACAAAGTCAGTTATTTTAAATTAGTTAATACATTATTATTTCAGTAAATATTACTTACCTCTTCAGATTTCCAAGCCTGGTTTTTTGTGTATTGGGCATCAACCATATCAGGATGTTCTCTGGACAGCAAGACTAATGGATCTCTCTCAGAACACGTTCTGGATCCTCTGAAAAATGCTTTCGGAATTTTATCATCCCATTTAGTGAAGTTGCCTAGTTTTCCTAATTTGGATCTATGATTGTCCCATCTCCCTAAACGAATGTGTTACATAAACTCTCTATTATGTATATTTATCTTATCAAAATCAATATTCAGTAAATTTGATATATTACCTATTCCTCTTGGATATAAACTTATAGCTGGTCCACCCTCCCAAAAAGCCCAAGCAGGATACATTATGTCAAAATACTCATCTGTTTTACTAAAGGAAAAGACTGGTCCAAAGAAACCATATTTTTTATTAATTTGTGGCCAGTCTCTTGTATTCACCTGTAGAAAAACAATGAAAATAAGTATCTACTTATTTGTCTTATGTTATCATGTTATGTATATTATTGGTACTGTAAAAGGAGTAACTTATTTCTTAAGGTACATTCAGAGAGCGTCTAGCGTCGCGTCGCGTCCGCCCCATTGAACTCGAACCCCGACGCTCAGCAGACGCTAGCGCAACGCCAAACGCGACGCTGTTTGCCTGAACGATCTAATTTAAGTGAATTGATTCCATTTCGACACGCGGACGCAACGCGACGCTCT
Source organism: Sitophilus oryzae (assembly GCF_002938485.1). Classification (NCBI taxonomy): domain Eukaryota; kingdom Metazoa; phylum Arthropoda; class Insecta; order Coleoptera; family Curculionidae; genus Sitophilus; species Sitophilus oryzae. Next base: position 3,234,162 of record NW_022147434.1, on the reverse strand, counting down.
CAGCCTGAATGTACCTTACTTCAATGTGTTTACTTCTTCATTCAGTATTATTCTTTGATACTGAATTTACTACCACTATTTTATTATCAATCTTAATAAAATAAAACCTTAAACCAAATATGTATTAATTATTAAAAGAATACTAACAATAAATTCCATATCAGGTAGATCTGATACAATTTCCAGTAAGAAATGTTCAATACCAACACATCTCGAAGGAAACATACAATTAGGATCCCTGTAGAGCTTATGATTGATTATTTGATATTTTGTACCTCTACAAAAAAAATACATTTATTTATTATGTCTGTATGCTGTGTTGTTCACTAATATACTTTGATTTTATATTATTTATAAGTTTTTCAGATATTCCTTTTTCTTTAAAAATTTTTAAATCGTGGGACATTACACCAGCATGACAATTGCATCTGTTTTCATTACATGGTTTATAGTTGCGTCTGGCTTGGTCAATCAATTTTAAGTATTTAATATATTTTGTATTTGCTTCTGAAATTATTAAATTATAAATTACAGAACAAAACAAAAATCGTTCACTCACCTTTTGAATATTTATTTACTATATTAGTAACACATTCCTCATTACTTTGTATAGATTTATTAGGAATTGTTGAATCAACCTTAATAATGAGTATAAAATTTAGTACAATAAAAAGTATTGTATAATATAAATTTTTAAAAAACATTTTTCTGTTTTTTGTTGATTTAGTATTTGTTTATTGTGGTTAAAACATAAATTCTTCTTCTTCAGAACTTCCGTTTAGAGGCCGACAGCGTCCTGTGCATTTCTGTGACACTTTATCATTTGAAGAGCTGTTGGTTTATGGTTTGATATGACCAAAATTATATATGATACTTGTAAGAAACAGGATATGAGTTATAGTTATGGAGTCTAAAAGGAGGAGGCGAATCGAACGCAAAAATTATGGGCCCAGTTTTTGAGATCTAAATGAAGTTCGAAAATCGCCGTTAGGGGCGCTTGTGATGATTGGGATACTAGAAATACACAGCTTCTTATGGCAAGAATAACTATTTTGTTATAAATTATAGAGCCAAGTGCGGGAACCTAGCGGGAACATAGAACTTACACCCTTTACTTTTAGAACTTATTCCCTTACGTTCAACTTCGTTCACCCGTTCACCCTAATACATCCCTAATAATACCGGGATATACCCTTACTCTTTTTGTATGGGTGGTTAAAATAGATCATGAAATAGATTTTAAAACAATTTATTTACTTACGTGTGACTATGGAGTCTAAAAGGTCTTTTTAAGCCCTCCATACGTGTGACGTACTCACCAGTACTCACCTCCAGGGGGGTGACAGTGAAATAGGAAAATTGGTAGAGGTGGGTTGTGAAATCGCAGTCCGCTACTTTGTCACAGCTCCACTAACGTCGCAGTATGTACTGCTCCAGTTCCAAGAAAATCGCAGTGACATTTCGGAGCAGTTTACAAGTTTAGGACATCTGCGCTCGTGAGTAGCAATAGGAGCAATAGCAGGCAATAGTGTAAATTCTGAAAATGCTCCTAGCCCCGTCGCCCGGTCAGACTGTTCCAGTCACAGTCGTCGCAGGTCGCAGTCGACTGGAGCATAGTATATTGAGTATATTCTGTGTACTGGAGCTGTTGGGAGTTTGGGAACGGGAAACGTAGCAGCGTTCGCTTTTTCTTTCATGAATCTAAATAAGATATTTATGTATTATATATTAATCACAAACAGATGTTTTTGACAAAGGTAATTTTTAACTTGTTAGTATGTTTATTTGTTAGTTAATTTTGTATCTGTGTTTTGTTGTATATCCTAAATCTTTTATTTGATCTTATACATTCATATAAGTTTTATTATTTATATCTATTTTTAAGGTCTGATGATGGCTAAATAGCCGAAACCGGTCACTAATAAAGATTTTTTTGACAGTTTCGACTTTGAATTGAATATAACATTAAGTTTTTACCATGGGCCACCACTCTGTGAAAATGAACAGACTCTTTAAGATATTTATAGCAAAGTGCTTGGTACTTAGAAACACTCAAATTCTTCTGAATAGACTAAAAAAATATAGCAACATCTATCAAACTAAGACATCAGTATAGTACCGTACAGCCGCGATTTTAAGAGCTCTAGGGGCCCGTAGTTCGGAAAAGTTCGAATCTTGTTCGCAAGGGCCCGGGAGGCTTGGGGCCCGTCGGTGACTTACCCCGATTGCACAGACGTTAAAATCGCCACTACTGATCGAAATAAAAAACGGCGTCCAGTTGGCTTGGAAATGACAATCGATAACATTCCCCATAAATTTTACATATAAAATGCCAGCAATCTTCATTTCATAGCTATCGCTGACGCCGTTTTTTCGATCATACGATATAAATAAATAAAAACTAGACGATGATGTTGCCTATCATAATCACACCTATAGTCCTGTACTTTTTTAGTAAATGCAACGAACGGTGCCGAACAGCCGAATATTGAGTGTGATTTTTCGGAGCAATTAACCTATAAAACTACATTTTTAATTTATAGGTTAATTGCTCCGAAAAATCGCTGCTACTTGTCGCAGTTTATTGGAGCAGTCGCAGAGCGTAGCAGCTCAGCAGCTCCACAAAAATCGCAGACTGGCCCACCTCTAAAAATTGGAAACAGTCATTAGTGTCATTCCTGTCATTCTCCTCACGACAAGTATGGCCGCCTAGACAAGGACAGCATTGTTTTTGTCTAACTATTGTCTAACTTCACAGTTTAGAATTGACAGATTTCAGTTTCAGAGACAACTTCAGATTTGTTCTAGAACAAATTCGAAAATATTCGACGCCATTTTAATTCATTCCGTTTAGTTTCGTTTTGGAAGTTCAATTAAATATTTCGGCTGAAATTTATAATTATAAAGGTAATAAAGTATATAAAATATATATTACATGAAGAATCCTGGAGAAAATGACGTTTCTGCAGTAATAGGTATGTCCCATGTATTTGAAAAATAGGTAGTAAATAAACAGTTTTTACATTTTTTAGATGCAAGAAAATGGTGTTATAATCTCTTTGATCGGCGATTTTTTGAAAATGGAAACAATTTACACAAAGGTAAGATCATTTTTAACTATAGCCAACATTAGTTATGTCCAGTATGTGCGATTTATTGTCAATAATGCAATAAATCGGACTGATAATCTGATTATGTTATCCGACTAAAAGTCTCTTTTTGCTTCTTTTTTTAATTTATAAGCCAGGTCTCTTTGGGAATAATGGACGCTTTTTTAAACAGTATATTTATATTTTATACCTAATATATCAATATTAAATAAATTTAATATTGATATTTTTACATTGTTAATTTTAGTATAAAAAAATTTGTTTTTCTGTTTTCAGGTTTTGGTATACCCAGGTTTTGTATAAGGCTCCTGTTTTCATGTCCCTGTGTCCGTTTTCTGTCCTTGAAGTCTGCGAATACGTGTGTTTATTTACAAATTACTGTAAGTCATGCTTATACCTTAACTAATTTACGTTAAAAGTACATATAATTAACTAATTGGTATTGAAACAATACAATCCTCTATATTTTTATATTTATTTAGTCACGTTGTTCCATATTTCAAATAAATATATGTGAATAAATTATTTTTTGGTTTTATTTATGAAAAGAAAAAAATACAAAATACATTTGAACTGAAAGAGGGCCCGCCATTGAATAACCGGAAACGGAAATGAAAATTAAGCCATCATTTACATCATATTATCTCTATTACACCTGATACAAAGGAAAAATATTCATAATATCAATACATAGTTTATTAACGTAGTTTTCATGTAGTTAATGAATGGGAAAAGACGTAGTTTTTGAAGAAAAACTACACGTAGTTAATCAGGTAAATTACGTCTTAGTTAACTACTTCCGAACCCTGGTACTCACCTCTACGAGACCTATGCTTTTTTTTTTAAATCAAACCCAATTTTTGTGTTGTCAAATTTTCATTGGTTAAAAGTTAAAAGTTGAAAATTCATTTTTCCCCACACAAGGCACAACACCGCTACAGCTGGTCTTTGAATTTGAGTAAACGAAAATTATCATACAATGTTTTTGTATTTTAGGGTAGAGTTAAGTTAAAAATTATATACTGTTTAGATTTACATATTTAGGTAAACTTAGCTGCTTATTACTGAGGTAATTAATAGAATAGTTTTTGTTTTTTTCTTAGAATATTTGAGGTTAATAGGTGTAAGTAAAATTTGATTTCTAGAATGGAAATAAAACGAATATGCAGGTTGTTCGTGTTTTTAACGATATTTTCTTCTGTAATATCAAAGAAGAAATCAAAGTCAGTTACAACTTTACTAGAGGCAAAATGGGAAACAACACCATTGGTATTAGAAGTAGCTGAATATTTGGCTGAAGAAAACCCGCAACTTTTTTGGGATTATATCGATTCTATTTCGAATTTAAGCCCACCATTAAATAATATAGGTACATATGATTTTTTTACACAAAAATATGATCCTTTTATGTTGGAATTCTTTTAGAAAATGACAAGAATAAGTATAATTTATTATTGAAACATGCAGAGGCATTACTGGCACCAATGCAGCTTTCAGTATTAAAGTTGTCACTCTCTTTACATATCTATTCTCCAAAAGTACAAATGTTTGGTCAGATTGCTAATGAAAAACATTTACCTGATTGTGCATGTATAGCTGATGTTGGTGGAAAAATGACCTGTGATATAAATCAACTGTCAAAGTTTATAGATAATGTATGTATAAATTGTTAAATATATCTCCAAATATATATTACTATTTTATTTAAACAGCCGACAGATGTACAACAACCACCTGAGCTGTTTAGAGTTGATAACCATTTTCCTGGTTCGGCAAACAGGTCATTAGCTGTAGTGCTTTATGGTGAATTAGGAACAGAATGTTTTTCTCAGTTTCATCGGTTACTCAAGAAGGAAGCAATTGATAATAAAATAGATTATGTTTTGAGACATTACGTTCAGGTAAACTACTTATAATATTTTATAAAGTTATTTAAAAATCCACTAATATAGTTGTAATGTTAAATTTCATTGAGTAAACTATTTGTAGACTAAGACTAATAAAAGATTGAGACTATCAGGTTATGGGGTAGAACTCCAAATAAAATCTACAGAATATAAATCACAGGATGATACTGAAGTTAAAGAAAATAAGGCTTCAGAAGAGTCTTCACAGGAAGAAGAAGATATTGAGATTGAGGGATTTGATTTTGCAAAATTAAAGTAAAATCACTATAGATATTGAAAAGGAAAGGAATTTACTTTTAATTAACTCTATTTTAGAAAGTTGTTCCCAGATTTAAGAAAAAACCTGGATAAGTTTAAACATCATTTAGAGGACTCTTCAAATGAGCTGGTTCCTTTAAAAGTTTGGCAGTTTCAAGAGTTAAGTTTGCAAGCTGCAGAACGGATTATGAATGCACCCAAAGATGAAAGTTTGAAAGTGTTAACAAACATTGCTCAAAATTTTCCAATGCAAGTATGTTTGGGTAAAACAATAATTAAAAAGAAATTTGAAAATTTTAATTGTTATAGGCTAAATCTTTGGTTCAAACTGTTGTTAATCCCGATATGAAAAAAGAAATGAAAATTAATTCTGACATTTTTGCATCGACCCTTAATCTTCAACCATCTGATACGGCTCTTTTTATTAATGGAATGTTCTATGATATTGATGTAGTTGATATCTATGGGATTTTAGAGATATTAAGGCAGGAATTAAGAACCATGGAAGGTAATAAGATAGTATAAATGAACTAGTAGCGCCACTTTTTGCTAGATCTATTGATCTGTTTCTGCTACTTTGTATTTGCGTCACAAGGTTACTGGTGCTTCCGGATATGGTTGATTTGTTGCACAAAGCCGCGACTGGCAAAAGGTAGTCTAGCACTTACTAGAGGTGTACAACAATTTACAAAGTTTTGAGTACAGAAAATAATTATGAATCTTATAATTATGTGAGTAGTGTTATAAAATGCTCCAGAATTTATTTTTTGAGTTTTCTTCGAAAACGAACGAGAATAAACAAGCAATTTCCGAGAATTTAAAATTAATGCAAAGAAAATTGGTTGGAAAAGTCATTCAGTTAATTTCATATACAGGGTGGTCCGAACTGTATTCCAGAAACTTCAACAGCATATTCTGCAGATAAAAATAATATAAAGGTATGTCCCAAAATGGCTTAGTTTCGGAGATACAGGGTGTAGAAGTTTCATGTTTATTTAGATTTTTTCCAAATAATTTCTGAAGGAAAGTGTATATTTGGATGAAAATTGGTGTCTAGAAGTTTTTTGGCATGAGAAATTTGATTTTGCTGTCAATATGCTTTCTATTTATAGGGGGCGCCACCTACGTGTGTAACACAACTGTGTGTTTCAACTGTTTTGAACAGTAATAACTTTTCTGAGTTAAAAAAACTACTGAGTTAAAAAAATATACATTTCTGTGACTTTTTACGTAAACAATGTCTCTTGGTAAAAATCGCTGCGAGCAACCGTTCTCAAGATATTTAGAATGTAAATAGTCAATACATGTCATTATTGACGAAAAATAAACACATTGAGTAGATAGTTATTTCACTGAAATAATAAATTTGGGAATTTTTTTTTTTTTTTAAATTAATCATAAATTTTTCTGCAAAAAATGACGATAAAACAGTTTCTGTTGAACTTTTATCACAAAAACATTTCAAATTTATGATTTCAGTCTAATAACTATTTAGTCAACATGTTTAATTTATGTCATTGATGACAGGTATTGATAATTTCGATTCCAAATATCTTGAAAACCATTACTCGTAGCGATTTTTACCAAGAGACCTTTTTCACGTAGAAAACGTTGTAAATGCATATTTTTTTACTCAGTAGTTTTATACAGGTACGGACGAAAAGTTATTACTCTTCAAGCCAGTTAAAAAATATGTAGGTGGCGCCCTCTACTAGTAGGAGTCATATTGACATCAAAATCAAATTTGTCATGTCAAAAAATTCCCAGACACCAATTTCCATCCAAATATTGACGTTACTTCAGAAATATATGGAAAAAATCGAAATAAAAATTAAATTCTACACCCTGTATCTCCGAAACTAAGCATTTTAGGACATACCTTTATAAGAACTTTTTTACTTATTTTTATCTGCAGAATATGCTGCCGAAGTTTCCGGAATACAGTTCGGACCACCCTGTATATTGTCACAAAGCCATGATTTCAGTATCATCATGAACTGCAACCGAGACGGCGTGAAATCCAGAGCGAAAACTTCTGATTTCTGCCGTTTGAACGCTGCATTCGGAAATTTTGAAATCAGTTGAAATGTACCAAGCCTATAAATTGAGAACAAATGAAGACTGGAAGTAAATAATGTGCTAAGTGGCAAAAAATCGGTTTGTCATGTTTTATTTGTAAAAAGTTTCATAATCAGCAACATATATAAAGCATTAAGTCCCACAACTATTGATTGCATTGACAAAAATTCTTAACAGAGACACCGCCGCGCCATTCTTATACATTGGTTTATGTAACAAAAAATTTTTGTTTATCTGGAAATAATGATTTTGGTACATTATTTACTTTAAGTCTTCAAATAGGTATTCAGGACACATTATCTTTTCTGGGCATATTTATATTGCAGACTAATTATCAACACCGCATACTGCAATTTGCAAAATAAAACAGCAAATCAGTAGCTAAATTTATGTAATAGTATAATAGTTTACTGGGGAATCCCATAATTTCGGCGACAAAGAACGGTCTGGGGTTGCCACGTTGTCGCTTGCTAAATGTCTATATTAAATACTAACGTTTACAATTTGGAGTTTTAATCTTTCAAATGCCCTCGGGTACATTTATTAAGTTTTTTCAGATATTTCAGAGATACAAATTGGTTAATTCTGTCTCACATAAATGTATAAAACTAATTAAATGAATATATAAAACTAATGAAACGAATTTTAGGCAACCAGAACCAAATTTAATATTTTTAACCTTTAAATCTTCCATTTAAATTAAAAATATGTTGTGCATAGTTTTTAATATATTAGTTCAAAAGTTAGTAGTAGTTTAAAAAGGATAGGAATAATGCTTCAGGATATCCTAAATACTATGTATTAATATGTTATTGTATCAGAGATTTTCAGCTACCTATTATTATCTACTATACCTATACAAGTTCACACCAAATAAACTTTTAGTCACGTGATTAAGTTTGACCGGCACAGCATTGCCCACTTTTATATATTTTCTTTTGATCAAAATATTTTAGGAAAAATAAATTAATTATAAATATAAACAGTTATTATTTGCATCAACAAAACGCACCTTCTTAACAGCACTTAAGGGACATAAAGGGCCATTACTACCGCTTTCCCGTTCGAAATATTCTAATAAAGTTGCGATGAGTTTTTTTACGGCTATTAAGCTATCTTGTATACTTCGCACTAGAAGTGGTTCTAAAAAGAACAGTGTTCGAGTGCAAGGTCTGCTAGTAAACATTTTCACCGTTAATCTGACTCTGTTCTGGGACTCAACGATCAAAATTCATAGCACGAATGACGGATCTCAACTGAAGTGTCCTGCATGCTGCCAACAATCTCTCTACTTATATCGACTGGCGGAAAATAAATACAAGGGTGGCGCTACTAGTTAATTATGTTCCTTATTCATATTTCTTGATTTGCTTAAATTTATAGGTCTTTATTCTCTTGGAATTGGTAATAAACGAATGAAGTCTTTGCTACATCTGGATTTTAGCGAAAGCGGCAGTTCCTCAGAATTTGCCATCGACATTAGAGATTCGTCAGTTAACTGGCTCAACGATATTGAAAAAGATTCAAAGTATCGATATTGGTCTAGTAGTTTAATGGAACTATTGAGACCAACTTTTCCAGGCATGATCAGACAAATCAGAAGAAATTTGTTCAATTTAGTAACTATAAAGGGAATATGTTTTTGAATCACATATATAAATACTATTTTTAGGTACTTATTGTTGATCCGATTGATAGTAAAGTGCGCCCTTTATTTAAGTTGATCGAATCATTTGTAGTTCATGTTTCGCCTATTCGAGTAGGAGTAGTTTTCAATGTGAACGCTTCCAAATCAGTAACTGGATTGCAGGATGCGGGTGTAGCTATGCTATGTGCATTTAATTATGTTCAACAAAGTAAAGATGCCCTTACAGCTTTTTCGTTTTTAAGGAGTATCATGAAAAGGGCTGATGATAATCAGGTTAGTATTTAATATTTTTTTGTAATTTTAACTTTTAATGTCAATGATAAATGTCTCACAATGTTATACATTGATTATTTCGACAGATAATGTCCTAAAAATTATAAACAATCAAGTCTACTTTTAAATTAAACTGAGAGACAGCAACTGGGACAGTAAAAGCCTGGTCTAGATTTTAACGTGTAAGACAATGATGTAGACACATTAATGACAAATCAAATGTATTAAAAAGAGATAAAAGTTGGGGTGATACATTTCTTCTATGCGGTATTGCCGGATTTTGCATCAAAATTTCAAACTGCACAAGTAGGCGTTTACGAAAAATGTTGCATCTATAGGGTTGGAACTTATTTTTCACAATCAGTTACTCATTTTACTACAGCTGTAATAGATTATACTTAAATTAAATATAGTATTATTTCAGTAGCGATGAAAGTTTTTAAAATGGTTTCTTTTTTATAAGTTATTTATTTAAAATAATATATATAAAAAAAGATAATATACTTATACTGGGCCGACAAGACAAGGTAAGAGAAAAAGTCGAAGTTTATTACCTATCCACACATATCCTTGCCTACACACGTAAAAACCGGCAACACTGTATGCTTTTTTTATTTTGTCTCTCTCTGTCACGTGATCATTTATATTTATCTCTGTCGCATGCATTAAAATACAGACCACGCAGATAAAGTGTCTAGGACCGTATGTTACTGCTTATTATATCTAAGAAGATAGAATTAGTCCTATTAGACAGTTGGTACATTTGATATTTTAACATCAATATCCCTAACCTATTTTAAAATGTACTGTTAAGTTGTCACTAAAGATGGATATAAAGATCGGCGACTGTATTTCTCGCCTGTTGGTATGAAATTAGCGCCGCTTGTAGTTACATTAAAATTTTATTTTTCGCCTTCTTCGTTTTTTATTTCAATTGTAACTGTTTCTGTATACAGGGTGGCGCACCTCATTCGCCTCGGTTTTGATTATATGAAAACGGAAAGATGTAGAAAAATTTCTGCATGGGTATGTGAGAAGAGTATGTGCATACTTTAAAATTATTTTGAATTGCACAGGGTATATCAGAACTAGGATCTACACCAAAGTTATATTTTTTCTTATGGAACACCCGGTATTTTATTTCATATTTGGATCATTGGACACAAAATAAGACATTTATTATAAGGGTTAAATATGTTGACAAGCTTTGGTTTTTGAGATATTTAAAGGTATTTAAATATGCATGCTATAATAAAAAAAATTGTCAACACCTTGTACATTGCTTTTCAGAATTAATTCTTGTGCTGACTTTTAAGCCAGAGAAATGAACTTTACTGATGAATTTCATTGCTTTATTTAATGTATACAGGGGTATCAATCAAGTCTATTTTAAATATTTATTTTACATAAACTAATAATTTACACTTCGTTATTTCAAATACAACACTAAAAAAAAAAACGATGTAGTAGTTCTTTGATTTATTTTAGGATGACTTGTAGATAAATGGAATTTCTATAAAAGAGCCAATTACAGCAAATTCATTTTGTTCACTTCCAACGACAGGTTTCTGTCTAGATTTTTTATAAACCATATTACCATAGGACAAGTAGTTTTTCAAAGGAACGGATATCTTTCAGAATAAGCCAAGAACCTTGAGGTCAAGAAGCAATTTTCCTCACAAAATAAAATCACTAGTAACGTATCCATTCGTTCCACCAGCAGATAAGTACTGTTTTATTTTTCTTCAGAAAATATTGAATACTTACTTATTAAACTATTGTAGGTAAATTTAAGTAAACTGTTATAAATCTGAATAATAATGTCCATAAACTAATGTCGATTTTGAAAATAGTTCCTAACTGTAACTAGAAAATTGCCATAGCGATACCAGCCATCTTGATTGTCATTTTATTGATTAATCGCTTTTTATTCAAAATCTGAACTAGATAGGTATAGGAAACCCTAATACAGTTTAAAAGAGCATTTAATACTGCTTTGATTTATTTAAAAAAATACAGGGTGTTGCATGTGAAATAACGAAGTTATTATGTAAAATAAATCCTTAAAATAGATCAGCAATTTTTGGTACGCCTGTATAAATTTAAGGAAGCAAGTTTATTTCTCTACCTATAAACTCAACACAAGAATTAATTCTGAAAAGTAATGTACAGGGTGTTGATAATCTATTCTATTGTAGCATGCATATTTAAATATCTTAAAAACCAAAAATTTTAAACATATTGAAAATGACTAACCTAACCTAACCCTTATAATAAATATTTTTTGGGCCCCAGAATGCAAAAATGAAATAAAATAGCGGGTATTCCATAATGAAAAATATAACTTTGGTATGGATCTTAGTTCTGAAACACCCTGTATATTTCAATATAATTTTAAATTGTACACATTGCCTCCCCACATATCGTCCCATTGCTACCAAAAGTCACTAACTTACTTTTTATTACTTCCGAGAAAAATGCGTCTAAAGATGAATTGCATTGCATAAAGATGTTATAGTTAGTAACTATTCGGTATTAAAATAAAACATAAATAGCCAGAAATCGTAGTTAATGACTTTTGCAATCGATTCTCCGCTTCAAAACATAGTTAGTGATTGAATTTGGTTGTTCGGAAAAATGTTAGTGACTTTTAGCAGCAATAGGACGAATCCTCATAAAAATTTTTATTTCTACATCTTTCCGTTTTCGTATAATCAACCGAGGCGAATGAGGTGCGCCACCCTGTATATACATACATAACAATTTATTATTTTAACATATAGGTCAATAGGCTTCTTTTATAAGATTTTTTAAATAAAACTTATTATAAAATTATATTATATGTATATTTTTGTATAATTAAAGTAAAATATAAAACAGTACAAAATAAACAGGTGTTGACTTACACTATAGAAAACTACCATTTTTAGTTTACACAACATTTATTTTTCGTAGATAAAAATCTCCGTTGGAATTTGAAAAGTGTATTTTCATACAATAGACTTTTAGTGCTGAGCGATAATAAAAATTAGACTATTATAATGTTTTTGAAACAATATAAAATTTCGAATGAATGCCGTAAATACTAATTATACTTAGGTATTTTAAGATTTACATAATAAATTATTGTTTAGATTAAATTATTTTAGTATACAACGACTGTATAAGTTATTATACAAGGTGTCCCAGAAATAAGTGCAAGTATTTTAACTGGTAGTATATTTCGGCCTGAGAAACACGCCTATGAGGTATTTTTTGCGAAAAAAAAAATTGAAAATTTGGAATTTTTTGAAAAAAATTTTGGAAATTTTTTTAGTTTTAAGTTAATAAACATGATTTCTTGATAATATGGCAATATAGGTAGTAGCTTAAATTTACATGAAAGAAAATAAAAAGTAAAATAACTCGGTTATTTTGGACTTATTTGAAAAACGACAAGGAGAAAAAACGTTTCCTTTGACCAGATTTACAACCCCTTAAAATACTTGCACTTATTTCTGAGACACCCTGTATAATTTTAAATGTTAAGTATATATGAAGGGTCCAGGGAAAAAACATGATAAGCGCTATTTTACTAGTTTTACAGGAGAGCACTGGACGGCTGGTGGTTATCAGATTCTTTCCATGTATTCTATATTATTACTAGACATATATCGTAGGATTTAACAACTTGTTGCCCTGCAGAGTTTATACATTTTGTAGGGACCAGTTCTTCTTCTTTCTCAGCCTGGTTCCATCCAGTGTTGGATATAGGCCTCTTCTAGGTTTTTCCATGCTTCGCGATCTCTAGCCAATCTTATCCATTGTCTTCCTGCCACTGTTCTGACGTATTCGACCCATCTCTCTTTTGGCCATCCCACACTTGTTGTTCCCCTAGGTCTCCATAGAGTCTTGTCACATGTCTGATCCATCGCACTTTAGACTTGCCACTCTTTTAACAACATATATTATTTTTTTTTTATTTTTTAGCGGCTAGTTAGATATTGTAATCGCAAAACATTTTCCGATGCACGTCATCAATCATATCGACATTGACACTAAACTGACTAAATTAAATGTTGGCAAAAATGTTTATATTTGTTGTGTAATTTAAGATACCTAGCAGCTCTTCATTTTACTTTGTGGAGCCAATGGTTGTAACAGATATTTTATTTAGGTTAAAGCTGCAAATATTAGTTTAAACCAAATTTTATTATCGCTATGTTGGTCACATTGCGCCGTGTTCAGCGATGTTGTCCTTTATTATTTGACAATTATTATCCTAGTATAGTATCTTATCTATGATCCTAGTGTCATTCATTATTTTGTATAATATCGTGTTGTTGTTGAATCTTTGTGAGTAATTCTCGTTTTTTGCCGATTTTCATAGTTTCTTTTTTAAAATTGTACTTTCAAGCACAAACAGTTCTTTTAAGAACTAAATTTTCGAGTTTTTGTATTGCATTTCTTGAAATTGTGTTTTGAAAATATGCCGAAGCATTTAAACAGTCGAAGAAAAGGGCTTGTAGCTTCCCTGTTTTTTTTGTTCAAACTATTTTGAACGAGAACGTCACAATAAAAGTCCTTTATTACTCTTGAGTGCAGTCAGAAAAGTAAATTTGATTGATAAGCACATTATATCACTTTCAAAGTTAGTTTAGTTTTTATTAAATTCTGTGATTATTAGTTTGTGCATTAATAGCACCCTCTTACTTGTTATTACCACTTATGGCGTTGTAATATGTACATCAATTACTAAATAACTAATAATAATAGTTAACTAATAGTTTTTGCCAATATGCTATAAAACAAATAAATCAATTAATCCCGAAAATATTATTTATTAGTTATTAAATTAAAAATAAAACGTAAAACTCTTTAAAAAATTATATAATAAATACATATGTTGTTTGTCAATTTTAAATTAAGATTCATCTCATAAATCCATCACAATCTGGCAGCGCTGTCGCTATCGCTTGTCACTCAAAGTTGATCACGTGCATCGGAAATTGTTTTGCGATTACCATATACTATAATATTGTAAAATCCTAAAATTAAGAAATTGACGCTTATCGATTTTTTCCCCTGGAATGTGATTTGATCGTAATTAGTATAATGCAACTTTAATACTAAGAAATCGTTAATACATTAACAACATTGAATGAAATTTGTTTATTGGTTTCTAGTTAGCTATGTAGTTAGACATAACTAATAGACTATTAGTTTTACTTGTAATATTTTGAAACATTTTGAAAATAGTGGAATAAAAATACAAAAGACGATCAGAAAGTTAAGAAAAATTTGTAACTTCGCTTTTTTTAATGAAACACCCTGTATATTTTAAGCTTTTTTGGCATGAACTGTTTTTGAATTTTTTGATTCATTTAATACAAAAACGACCACACAACACAGTGCTTTGGAGCCTTGGAGACAATTGTCACTAAGCATTTTGTGTGGTAGCGGTCGCAGTGATGAAACCAAAGTAATTAAAAAACGATTCACTCAAATAAAGACAAACTAAATATTATGTGTGAAATTGAAAATAAATCTTTCAAAAAAATTAAAATATAGCTTTCTGATCGTCTTTTGTATATTTTTATTGGTTATTTTTACCTGGTGGTTTAAATAAAACCTTACAACTCTTACAAGTTAAAATTTTTATTACTAAATAAGTAAGCCTACAGATATTGCAATAATTATCTCTGAAAACTTATTTAAACTGTATTTAAAAGTATATTATTTTAAATATTTAAGGTAACTGTTGAAGACGTGAAGAAAGAGTTAAGATCGCAATATAGTGAAGATCCAAATGATATTTTAGGTGAAGATTCTGATTATGATTTTGGAAGACAGCTCTCCAAAGATTTTATTGACAGAACTGGCCTTTCTGTATTTCCACAAGCATTGCTCAACGGTATTCCGTTACCATATGATAAGGTAGCGCTAAAAGTATATTATTTTTTGTATACGTTGATGATAATTGGTTAAATTAGTCTAGTCAAATTGTATTTTGGGATAGTTTTGATTTATTTTGTTCTTTATGTGTTTTGGGGCGCTGAATCTGAATCTGGTATTTGCTAACAAAATTTCATAACGGAACATTGAAAAAAATGCAGCAAAAAACGTAAAAAATTTGCAGTTTTTTGCTTATATTGCCAAAAATATATATTTTTTCAGGAATAATACTTCTATATACAAAATAAAAGTAGATGACATTTTGTACAAATGCGGTTCTTTACATTTTTTACCTCAGAAAATCCGATTAGGCTCTAAAGCTGGTTCAAGATTAGCATATTTTGAGATGCAATACAAAAACTCGATAATTTTGTGCTTAAAAGTGCATTTTTTTAAAAAAGACTATGAAAATAGGCAAAAAACGAGAATTAAAAAGATTCAACAACACGATATTTTTTAATAACTGACACTAGGATAATTGTCAAATAATAAACGACGACATTGCTGAACACGGCGCAATGTGACCAACATAGCCATAATAAAATTCGGTTTAAACTTTTGCAGCTATAATCTAGATAAAATATCTGTTACAATCATTTGCTCTATAAAGTAAAATCAAGAGCTGCGCGGTATCTTAAATTATACAACAAATTTAAACATTTTTGCCAAAATTTCATTTAGCAGGTTTATAGACTTTAGTGTCCATGTCGATATGATTGACGATTGATGACGTGCATAGGAAAATGTTTTGAGATTACAATATTTTAACCTGAAAACCTGAAAAAATATATATTTTTTCAGGAATAATACTTCTATATACAAAATAAAAGTAGATGACATTTTGTACAAATGCGGTTCTTTACATTTTTTACCTCAGAAAATCCGATTAGGCTCTAAAGCTGGTTCAAGATTAGCATATTTTGAGCTGTCGCCTCAAAATCATTTTTTTTTTCACTGAAAGACCAGATGTATACAAATTGCATTTGTAAGAAACGTACCGTAGCATCGAACACAGTTTGGAATTCAAAATGGTTAGGACTGAAACAAGACCTTTCCACTCGTACTCATTTGAATTTCTCTTTTGCTCATTATATGTAGTTTGGTTGGACTACTGGCACTTGAAAGAAAACTTTTAGTGAATGTTATCGTACAGTGAAGCAATGTTATGTGTTATATTTATAGAATGAAGATATGTATTTTCTGTACCTTAAATCTAGCGCAGTCTTATTTCTGTTGTAACTTCAGCAATAACGTCTTAATGTGCTTGGGATCTTTAAAAACATTATAATGACGGATTTTAAGTAATTATTATTCTATAAAACTTTAAGAAATTTTAATTTTCCGGTTAAAGATTGCCTATAAAGATTGAACTCTATCATACCCATTTATTGCATGATTAATAATATCAGGACACAATTTTGTTAGCTGCAAGAAAGGACATCTAGACACATCTGTTTGAGACATCTTATCCTTTGTCTGGCTTTAGAAAGAAGACTTTCTTTATATCAGGGCTACATAGCCCAATCAAAATTACCATAAGACGAATATCCTCCTCTTATTTTGAAGTAATTATTTAATGGTGCCAACGTAAGTGCTTTTTGCAATGAGGACATCGGCATCCTTCTCAGCTTGATGTGATTCAATTTTTGGCTTTTAGTAGGATAGTAATTGTATTATTGTAATTATAGTTCTGTTTTCTATCTGTACAGCGTTGTTTATTATTGCAAGAGGTTTTACTTTTTCTTTCAATTAAATTTGGTAATTTAAGTATTCCCACCCATAATGCGCTCTATACTGTTCATACATATCTCTTTTAACAGATGACGATGGATTCTTTCATCTGACTATACCTGTACTTATATTTACGCATAATTTAAATATAAATGTTACTTTTTTATTATCGGAGGTGGTATAATTGTTGAAATAACTATCTATATGACATTCAACTTGAAACTAAAAAAACACATAGTCGACTATAAATACTCGAATAATAAATTAAGAGTTTTGAAGTACAAAAAAGATATTTGCGGAGACAATCAAATAAAGGCTAATTTTAACTAGCTGTTGAGCCTGAACAGTTCTTCACAGAAAAATACTTAAATATTAAATATAGGAAATTTCTGTTCTTAATTTTGAATAGAAATATTATTCACGAAATGTTGATAAGTACTTTTAAAGTTATAAACAAAAGATCGCAAAAAAATACAATTTTTCTACGCTTGCATTTTATTCCATGTCATGAAATTTTGTTAGCAAACCTCAGATTCGAATTCAGCACCCTAAAAAACATAATAAATAGAAGAAATTGGAACTACCCCAAAACTTTTCCGTAAAAGCTTTTTTGAGTCCAATTTGACTGACTATATGGTTTTATTTTTAGGTAAATGTTGACGATTTTGAAGAAGCAGTAATTCAAGAAATAATGCAACACACAGCGTTTGTTCAAAAACAGGTTTACAGAGGAAAAGTTTCAGAGGGTCAAGATATATTTAATTATTTAATGGACCAACCTAATGTAATGCCAAGATTGAACGACAGAGTTCTAAATCGGGAAAGGTCATTTTATTTAGACATGTCTGGGAAATCTATTAGTATCACAAACCTGGAGGTATATTGTTTTTTTTTTCAATTTTTAATTTGGCGATTATGATTTTTATCTACATTTGAAAATTATTTTTGAAGGCTTTGCTGAAATTGAATATCCCAGACATGACTGCAACCGCAGTGGAAAATTTAAGATATTTTACTGTACCTAAGAAAGGAAGGCAATATCATTCCATCTCGTATTGGATTGCAGGCGATTTGGATTGTCCAAGATCAAGACAACTTCTGCTGGAAGCTTTGGAACATCTGGTAATTATTATTTCAGATGTTTTTCTATTTACAGTGTGTCTATTTCGGTTTCCACTATTTTTTGGTATAATTTGTAAAGGTTGATTCATGGTTTTTTTCTTACCTTGTAGTCATTTTTAGGGAAATTTAAATTACACTTTTTTCATACTAAGTTAAAATATTGTAATCTCAAAACATTTTCCTATGCACGTCATCAATCGTCAATCATATCGACATGGACACTAAAGTCTATAAACCTGCTAAATGAAATTTTGGCAAAAATGTTTAAATTTGTTGTATAATTTAAGATACCGCGCAGCTCTTGATTTTACTTTATAGAGCAAATGATTGTAAAAGGCAATTTTGTAATTTGACGCCATATCGGTCGCCAGTCGCCACATGGCATATGTCAAAATGTTTCTTTTTTAATTGAACCGACTGAATTGGTTTTTAATATCTCAATAATAAAGATTAATATATAATAATATGATTATGTTAAGATAATGTTTTTTTAGTGGTTACTGTAGTACTGTATTTAATGATATAGTAGCACAGATTATACAGATTATAAACTTATCGTCAAAAGCATTGTTTTAAGTGGTTCCAATTTTCGGAGTCGCGCACTAGTTAAGTTACTAGCTTGCGCACACAGCACGCCCACTTATGGCCTCTAAAATTGTGCATAGCGCCTGACCGGCCCAGTTATTACGCTGTTTAAACGCGAGTTTATTTTTGCGCACAGGAAATTTTACTCCTTTACTCATCGTCATAAAAAACAAATTTCATACCACGAATTAGGGGCAAGATTTTTATCTGTATACATATAGTATACCTAATCTGTGATAGTGGTGGATCTACATCATTAAATAAAAAAAAACTAAAGAAAGGGTCTGGACATCATGGAAACACTTTCTTTAGTTAGTTTTGTTTGACATTTCATTTGAGGCATTTGAACTTAATTTGAATTTTGACGTTTTTTTGTGCCTTTTGAGTTTATGTTATTTCTTGATTGTTTTACAATTGGTTTTATCTAAAGTGTATAAATGTGGATAGACGTGTCGTAAAGTGAAAATTTTGTGTGTGAATCTTTGAAAGAGACTTCAAAAATAGTTACATTTGTTCCGACCGTTATCTGGAAAAAAACATGGGAATTAATTTAACAACTTACTAAAAAATAATTATATAATATAAATCATACCAAATAAACTTTTAGTCACGTAAATAAGCTTGACCAGCACAGAGTTGCCGACTTTATTTATTTTCTTTTAATCAAAATATTTTAGGAAACAAAAATTAATTAATCATAAATATATAAACAGTTATTATTTACATCAACAAAACTCACCTTCTTAAAAGTAGTCGGGTGACAAAAAGGGCCATTATTACGGGTTTCTCATTCAAAATATTCTAATAAGCTTGCGATGAGTTTTTAGCAATGGCTGTTAAGTTTGGCATCTTGTAAACTTTGCACTACAAGCGGTTCTAAAAAGAACCATTGTCGACTCCAAGGTCTGCTAGTAAAAAATATTAAAGCTTAAAAGTATTATAACACATTTCACTTAAACCGAAAATTTGTAATACAAGTTTTGACACAAAAAGTGTCAAAACGACTCAAAATGTCAGGAAATAAATAAATGTGACAACTTGACATTTTTACAGAGTTACGACCTAAATCGCCAGCGGGAAATTTAAATTCCAGTTAGTCACACTGGGCCGAATATGTCCAGGGTTGGCAACATGAATTTAATAATCGCACCCTTGATGACGTAACTAAAAGTTTATTTGGTATCGAATATACTGTCAGATGAAGTAATCCAATCAACTTTGAAATTCATTTACAGTTACCTAATTATGTTTTATTTCATGTATATTTACATTTTATTTACTACGTGTCAAGTCATTATGAATCAATTGGATATATTAATTCTTATGAACTTTACACTTTACTTAATTGTCATATTAAAGTACCTTCGCGGTCGCACTAATTTTGTTTCTTATTTACAATTTTTATGCATTAAATAAAGATACTTAATATTTCTATTTTAGAAGTTAGAAAGTGACATAAGAGTAAGTTTTCTACCAAACGTCAACGGAAATAAGAACAATTTGTATAATAAACTGGTCTTGGCTTTACTTGAAGTGCTGCCCTCTGATGGAGCTTTAAATACGATGCTCGCGCTTTTGAGAGATCCAGATACTAACGAAAAATTAGAAAAAGGTGACAAGTTGGACATTTCAGTAAGAAACCCATATATTCCATTGAAATGTTTTTTACTGATCTGAACATTATCTTTTTAAGTCTGAAGTTTGGTCCAGAGTCGAAGCGCAGGAACTTAATTTAAAAATGCTCAGAGTCTACAGTCAAAAAGTACTGAATCTTAAAGCATCTGAACGTGCCATTGTTGCTAATGGAAGGGTACTTGGTCCATTAAACGAAGATGAATTGTTTACAGGGGATGATTTTTCCTTATTGGAAAGATTTACCGGTGCTTCATATTTAGATAAGATAAATGCCGCTATTGCGGCTACAGATGACGACGAAGATTATGGTAAGTAGCAGATGTTATAGGTTTCTTATCAACACACACACACACACACATTTTGTACGGTTATGGGACGATTTCAGAACTTCAGCTGATAATACAATTTGTTGTACAAAAACCGATGGCGGAAATCTACATCAAGTTGAAACGCTTCTCTGGTCGTTTTTTGTATGCTATTTATGTTGTACCGGGATGGTATAATCATTTAAAATAACTAATTTCAGTAATAATACTGTTTAGTTAGCGGATAATTGCACAAAAATTTACTTAATTTGTGAGACAAAAATAAATTATTTTTATCTTTCATTATCTCTTACATGGTTTCTCTCTCGGTTTCTAGTTGACAATTATTGTTGCGTTGTAAATCAGTCATATTCTAACTTTATATAAGCAAATTTAGCGAACTATCTGAACTATACTTACCTTACTAGTTACCTACACAAACCTAACCTAACCAAATTAAATTTTTATTTATTACTCGGAGACTTTGAATAAAAAGATTAAGGAAGGAGCGTAATGCTATCCATGTATTCATGCATGGTGGGCTAAAAAAGGACTCTAGGGTGGGGATCCTTGACAGTTCTGTTTGACGATTAATTTGACACATTTGAATTTGATTTGAAATTTTGTGGATTTGTCAGTCTTTACCCATAGTCTTTACGGAGCTCATTTTATGTTATTTATTATTTATTCTACCACTGATAGTTGTATAAAGGTAGTAAATCTAGATGGAAATTGTGGCAGAACTTAAATTAACAGTGACACTATTGCGATTTGTCGAAAAAGACTCTAAAATAGTAGGTTATGTAGCGTGCGGTAGATCTCGGTCAAAAATCGAGTGAAATAATGGAACAGCTTTTCGCTATTAAGTGACTATATACTATCCATACGTGTAGTAAACCGATTATTCTCTATTAATATGATTTTTAAATAAATCTGTACACTGATAGTATATAATTTTAATGTTTTTCTTAACATCTATCATAATTTTTTTTAAATAAATAATCATATTACTTACATTAGGAGCTTTGAAAAGTTTTGGGTTACTTTTCTTTCTTCGCTTTTTTTTCATTGAAATATCCACTTCTATAGCCAGATACCGAGGTATTTCTACTGTATAGTTTTTTTTTCACTATGCTCATTGTTATACTGCTAAAAATTCAACAAATTAACTATAATTTTAGCAAAAACTAAGTTAAACCGTATAATAACAATGAAAATATAGTATCCCTATCGATCGCAGTGCCTCTACTGTCAAACCGAGGAACCTGCTTAAAAGTGGGGACAGAAATTTCAAATATGCCCATACCTCCTTTTTTAAGCCCTCCATAGTTGTATGATATGTGACACCCGGACTACAAAAATGTGCTAATAAAAAATAAAGTTTTTTTTTTACCTTTTGTCTGTTATTATTGCATTTTTCTTCGTCATCTAATAATATTGCAAGGAGCAGTGCCTCTTCTTTTAATAATCGATCCATTGAGACACTTTTTTACGCACTAATCACACCGCGATTCAAAATAAAATATCGCCTGTATATTATGTTCACTTCCTTCTCGATCGCGTATATGTGTTCTCCGCTTTACACGTTTTGAATAAAATTAGAACAACACTGATAAACCGGAATTTAAGTCGGCCATTTTTGGTCCCCATCGCGCTCGATCTAAGTTTTTTGATATGCTTCTTCCTTAATCTTTTTATTCAAATATATGTTTATGTTGTAGTAATAATAATACTAATTTTCCTTTTGCAGCAATTACTAGCAATACCATTTTAAAAATCGAACCGCTACTGGTTTCGAAGTCGTCAAGTAAATCACGTTTTGATGTTTCGTACAGTTCAGATGAACATTCAGTTCTAAAAATTCCCGCCCAACATCCGGATAGGGTAGCCTTCGATTTAGTTGCTGTGGTTGATCCAGTGTCGAGAGGAGCGCAAAAATTAGGGCCTATTTTACAAGTATTAAGTGAGGTACTGAATTGTAACATAAAGGTCTTTTTGAATTGTGTGGAGAAAAACAGTGACATGCCTGTGAAAAGGTAAATATATTTTTATAATTACTTTATGGCGCCCGAGTTGGCTTGGAAATGAAGTTCGCTGTCATTTTATTTGTAAAATTATATGGCGAATGACATCGTTCGACCATTTCCAAGCTAACTTGACGACTTTTTTTCGATCGTCCTGTGTTTATATTAAATATAAAGCTAATTAAATTAACTATAATAATAATAGTCGATTATTATTGCATATATTAATATAACAGTAATATACCGGGTGCGTCCCAAAAGTGGCTCACCCCTATTTTTTCAGTTAAAAAAACGAGATTTGGTATGTTAGTATATGACATAAATTATGATTAATTGACGTATTCAATTGCTTTCGGTCTCTTCCTGCCGTTCTCGCCTGCGGCTCGTGTCATAAACTTCATCCGCGTGAATAACAGCCACCATTATATGCTCATTGAATAATAAATCGTCCCATTGCTGCCAAAAGTCACTAACTTACTTTTTATTACTTCCGAGAAAAATGCGTCTAAAGATGAATTGCATTGCATAAAGATGTTATAGTTAGTAACTATTCGGTATTAAAATAAAACATAAATAGCCAGAAATCGTAGTTAATGACTTGCAATCGATTCTCCGATTCAAAACATAGTTAGTGATTGAATTTGGTTGTTCGGAAAAATGTTAGTGACTTTTGGCAGCAATAGGACGAAATATACTAGTATACAATATTAAATGCAAATTTAATTTTGATTATTTCAGCTGGAGGGCTGTCTATGCGGTATGGCGCCGCATAGACAGTAATGTATAATATGTAATTTTCCATGATGCTTCACTACTTAACAGCCCTTGCATCATATTTTTGTCCCATTAGAATGACTCTCTAAACTGCTTCCATTCATTGCAGAGGAACAGTGTGTTTTCGACACTATCAACTTCCTTGCAATACATGCACAAGTTTGAGGTAGCAAAAAACTCTCCCTTTTATATAAATAGCTGTTAAGGCATTCGTACCCTGTCAATGACTGAGTTAGAAAATAGTCGGTCTCTCCAAAACTTCTGTCTATACAGGTATTAATGTCTGGTATGAGATCGTGTGTCTCTATCATATCTATCTAGATCCCACTCCTTTTGCCATTCATTCATCAGTATGCTTCTTGCCTCCAGTTTTGATATCCCTCCAGTTTTGATATCCCTCCAGTTTTGGTGTCCCTCTCTTCTCTCCTCTACAAGTAGGTGAATAGAAGGCACCCCGGATATGAAGTTTAATGCTTCAGCGGAGACGGTTCTATATGCATTGCAGATCTTGAGGTGCAATTTACGGTGCATAGCTTTAAGTTTTTGCCTTAATGATATTGCGAAGTGCCACACTGGTGCGGCATATAACAGTTGAGAGAGTGCTACACAGGCTAGGATTCTATATTTAGAAGCAATTGACCCTCCTATATTAGACATCAACCTACCCAGTGCGGTCAAAGTTTTTTCCACCTTTCGTATGACTTGATTTATATGATTTTAATTTTGATTACCATTAAATGGTAACAAGTAATATTAATCAATGTTTTTTTATTGTCAAATATGATTATTTTATATATTTTTTTTTTATTAGTTTCTATCGGTTTGTCGTGGAGCCAGAGATACAGTTCTCGGAAGATGGTAAACAATTACCGGGACCAATGGCCAGGTTTAATAATATGCCGTTGTCTCCATTATTGACACAAAATTATCATGTCCCAGAAAACTGGTTGGTTGAAGTAGTTCGATCCGTTTATGATTTGGACAATATTCGTCTGGAGAATGTTGAAAGTAATGTACATAGGTAAGTACTTTTATAAATGCATTTGTTCCTCAATTTTATGTTTGTCTTCGAGATGTTTTAGGAAGCTTCAGCGAGCGCGGCTCCAATATTGTTCTTATGCTATGTTGGCTGCCATGTTCGCATTTAGGTTTACAGGGAAGATCAATAAGTAATAATAACAGCTTTTAACTTCTAATTTGTATTTTCTGTTTTTCACCTTGATAAAAAGAACATTATTCATTTGTAATATGTACTATGCTATGCCGGGTCCATATCAAGACGACAAAAAGTAAACACGATTTTGAAACAAAAACAAGACAAACTTGTCACAAAAAATAGAGACTTCTGACAAGACAAACTTGAGACAAATTGTCCACACCGCAATGACAAAAGTACAACAATGTCAAAAGTTTAGTTGTTGGTTGCAAATGAGTTTTATTAACCATGTGTGATTTCACTGGTCTTCTACTGTTGGCAGCACACGCCATCCACACTGCGCCGACAACTTGTCGCAAAACATAGACACTTTGATCTTTACTGACTCGAGACGGGACATTGAAAAGTCTCCGAATTTTGAAACAAAACAAAAATGAGATTGAAATGTCACAGAAATGTATTGGATTTGTCACAACTTTGTCGTAAAACATGAATGTTTCTGTTTTGTCACTGTTTTGTCTGCTTGGTCTGGACCCGGCATTATATTCTATAATAAACTAATTAATATTACGCCATATTTTTAAGATTAACTAAAGTTGATATCAAGAAACTTATAATCACTATTACTTTCTGACCTCCCCCTATAGATATAAGATAACATGGCGACTACTTTGATTATAATTATTTCTGCGCACGTTCATACTCATTCTACCTTGCCTCTGTTATATCTAGTTTGTCTCCTCAATAATTATTTTTTTTTGGTTCTGTGTAGCGAATATGAGTTGGAGTATCTTCTTCTGGAAGGTCATTGTTTCGAACAAACAGCCGGTAGTCCTCCGAGAGGGCTTCAAATCACTTTAGGGACTGAAAGTAACCCTGTCATTGTCGATACGATTGTGATGGCCAATTTGGGATATTTCCAATTGAAAGCTAATCCTGGAGCTTGGCTTCTTAGGTTAAGGCAAGGAAGAAGTGCCGATATTTATGACATTGTCAGGTAAACAAGCGATATTTTTTGAGCCAGAGATAAAGAAAAACATTTAATATCTATTTCTAGCCATGATAATACCGATAGTCCACCAAACTCGACTGATATCAAAGTACTTATTAGTTCATTAAGGTCTCATATAGTTAAGTTAAGGGTACAAAAGAAGCCAGATAAATATAACTTGGATTTGCTTTCTGATGATGAGGAGAATACTGGATTATGGAATTCTATTACTAGGTAGATAATCACGCGGGAATCTTTTAAAACATCTAAGTGACAATTATTCTTTAGTTCTTTTAGCGGAAAAGAAGATGAAAAGGAAGAAAAACTAAATATATTTTCAGTCGCGTCTGGTCATCTGTACGAACGATTTTTAAGAATCATGATGTTGTCAGTATTGAAACATACTAAAACACCCGTGAAATTTTGGTTTTTGAAAAATTATCTATCGCCACAAATAAAGGTAAATTGTAAAATATAAAAATAATATTCTTACTACAGGGTGTGCCAAAGAGTTTTTTTTTTGTTTTTTATTATTGAGTTATATCTTCAGCATATCCTTTAACAAAAATCAATCATATTGTCATATCTCAGCTTTCATGGCCGGCAAATTACAAAAATCCTCTATACATATGCAATAAGTGTGGTTAGATTAAAATATTTGAAAATTATCAAAGGATTGATAGTTTTTATACTCCCTGTATACAGGTAGATATAAATTGGTGTATATAAATTTATGAAATGACACGTTGACGTCGAATTAAATTCTGAACAACTTTTTTATTGACTTTTTTGTGATTTTGTTACCTAACCCCACTTTTTGCGTATTGAAAGCATATTGAAAGATGATCTTTTGTAATTTGTCGCATTGACATTATGGAATGACATTTGTCAAAAAGTAATTAGGAGCAATTTAAAATAAATGTTCATTTTTTTTTTCATTATACACACAATATAAAATGCTAATGTTTATCTGTGTCGTCTCTACTGAAGTAACGACTTGCTCTAGAAAGTTGCTTTTTTTACTAAAAGATAGCTAATTGGCTCTTCTAAAAACTGTCGTCGCCGGATTTTTTGTTTTTCATTTAATTAAACAAAAAATAAAAAGTATTTTTTTTCTTGATGTCGTGGCGGATGCGCCAGGCTTCAACTAGTACTACTATATTTTGTTTAAACGTTTCGTACACGATGTGAAGATCTACTAAGGACTGGCAAAGGTTAGTCTTGGGTCGAGATTTCCGTATGTAAGAAGAGTACAATGCGTTTAATGTACTGAACAAAGAGAACAGTAAAAACGTTGCCAAACGTATAAAATAAACCGAGAATCTGTGCACACTACCAAGAGATGTGGAAGGGGATACGGGGATAACAGATCCGTCGCGGTCGACTGGTCGACCCAATCAGTATCATATCAGTACATAAAATTCTAGGGAAGAGTGTACATACAGCGTGCGGTCAGCTTTACGATTTAATTACGTCTCGTGATACTTTATTTGTTTACTTATCAACGAGTCGTTGTAATTTTCTATATAGCTTGTAAGTTTTTAAATGCAAGTTAGACACACTTGCACTTTTGGTAGAAATAAGTGGAATTTAGTTGTTGTTCGACAGTGGTCGCGCTATTAGAACTCTGAATTCAATAATCGATATCTCGAAATCGATTAGAAATGATTGTAGTTTTTTTCAAAAACATTCTTAATATTTCTGCTATATTGTCTTCGCAGACAGTATGTGAAAATCTTTGTAAATAGAAAAGTTACACAATTGCTGAAAATTGCAATGCAATAAAAAACAAACCTATCGATTTTTTTTATTTAAACATCTTGTAAAAAAGAACTTCAAAATAAAATGAAAAACTTTCAATATCTACAGTAGTTCATGGGTTATCGCGTGTTATGTGTTAAAAAGTTCAGTTTTTAAATTGTCGCGATTACTGACGTTTTTTCGTTATAAAAAAATGGACACCCTAACAGTATCCTTATAATTCCATTTCAGATACTCAGAAACATATCTATTGATTTTATCTAGTTATCTTTTCGAAAATAAAAGTCTTTTAAAAACAAGCGGTTTGCGATCGTGATTTTACTTTACTTTTAAGATCCCTATGCTTACTTCCCCATATGTGAATGCCGACCCAAAAGTAAGAGTTGCCAGCTCTGTATAATAGGCATTACTTAATAATATGGGAAGAGAGTATATAAAAAGTAATAATTATTTTAGGACTTTTTGCCTTATATGGCTAAACAGTATGGGTTCGAATATGAATTAGTCCAGTACAAGTGGCCCAGGTGGTTGATTCAGCAAACCGAAAAGCAAAGAATAATTTGGGGATACAAGATTTTGTTCCTGGACGTCTTGTTTCCTCTTGATGTTAAAAAAATCATTTTTGTTGATGCTGACCAGGTTAAGTTATATTATATATTTTTTGTTTTGTATTAAATACTTTTTTGATATACAGGTAGTTAGAACAGACTTGAAAGAGCTACGAGATTTAGATTTAGGTGGAGCACCTTACGGATATACGCCGTTTTGCGATTCACGCACGGAAATGGATGGTTTCAGGTTTTGGAAACAAGGGTATTGGCGAAATCATTTGCAAGGTGAGCTATATTTATGCACAGATTGTTAACTAGTATATTATATACCATTACACAACAAAAAACATCTTTTAATTTTCGTATTTAGTTTATAGTTCATTAACAAAAGATTCATCTGTCTTAAAAATTAAAATGTTTTGAATGTGGAACGAATTACACACTTTTTATGCACATAATTTTGGTGTCTTTTCAAAATTATATTTGGGGGAGGATGGATTCCAAAATTCAAACACAGATTTATCACTAAGACGGAGAAACTAAATAAAACAAGGATACATTCGGTCTCTTTAAATATTCTATTTAAAGAGACCCGAATACAAAACGTATGGGTATGATGAATCGCTACCACAAAAAAACTGTGCCACAGATTAGATGTTTCAATTGGGAATACATTTTTTACAAAAGGCAACAATGCATTAAAAGTTATATTAGTAAAATATTTTACAGTTCTAGTTGGATTAATTTTTGAGTTACTTTGTCTCCACAGATAACATATTTTAGTCTCTATGATGCTACAGCTCTACTTAACCGACGCATGTGCGAAAATACCCATTTCTATACTTTGGCGCTCAAATTTTTCGCTCTTGGTGCACTCCTGGAAAGTAAATGTTTTTTTGGTTTATATTTTGTTAATTCCGGCGCTATTATTTGCGTCCTATAAAAGTTCATAAATAAATTTATAGTTTCTTTTTTGCGACGTTCGGATTTTAGAGTTCATATGATGTCCGGATTTTGTCCGGATTTTTGAATTCATTTGTCCGGAATTTCCAAAAGCGTTTATGGAAACCCTATATAATAGGGAAGTGATATAAAATAGTATGGCCTTTGGCGTTGGACTGCAAAATAAATTATTTCCACGCTGTACACCGAAACACTATATTTTTAACAATATTTGGGCGTTTTGCTAACCATGTTAGTATAATCAGCTGATGATTAATACTAAGTTTAATTTATACTAAGTTTACTAATTTAGTTAATAAAACAGTTTTAATCATCTGCTAATGGTTGAATACCCTGAAGACCCAGCCTTTTAACATAGGCCGTTATGTCCGAGGGTAATATGTCTGCTAGGTCTGATAGGTCTAGCATGGGTTTGCCAAACACCTCAAACCATCTTCTGTAGGTGTGATCTCAGCCGGTAGTGGCGTGTATACGGCAGTGAGCGTACGAGCTCCATTCTTACCAGCCTTTAGGAGTTCTCCTGTTCTACGTTTGGATGGCCCTGCTAGGATTTTGACATGTTCCATTCCGGGACTGTCATTCCAATCCCGAAACATCGCACCCCTAACTCACCCATAGAGCCTGTCTCTTGCGAGATTTTTTGGAACGCTAAGTGTCGGTTCTGGGCCCACGAATGGCGAACCTGCACCAATTTTCAGCAGTGAAACAGCACGTTTACTTCCCGGTATCCATATTAACGACACTTGTTCCTATCTCCTAATATATTGAGTAGTTTCTTACAATGAAGAATCGTCATAGACGTGCTTTTCGTTGCCTCAAGTGTTTCCAATGCGGCTTGACTATTCGAAAATATGCTTATTGTTTTCCCGGTGTATTGCTGTTCTACCAGCAGTTGCACACAGGTTTCAATAGCATATAGCTTAGCTTGGAAAATTGTGGTGTGTTTTCCACGACTGTGGTAGATCTCAGTTTTTGGACTGCTGCAGTAAATTCCTGCACCAGATCTTTTTTTCTCTGCTAATGGTGCTAACATGATCAAAGAAACGTGCGTCCTATGTCAATATAGAGAATGGGGGGCGATGAACTAGTATTTTATTTTGAGATCACCCGCTAATGTCCCAGTCGTCTCGATCTTTTTGGTAGTCACTGTATAAAATTTAAGACATTTTTTTCTAGGTCGAAGGTACCATATTTCCGCATTGTATGTTGTCGATCTGAAAAGATTCCGACGCATAGCGGCTGGTGATCGATTGCGTGGTCAGTACCAAGCCTTAAGTCAAGACCCCAACAGTCTTTCAAATTTGGATCAGGACTTGCCAAACAATATGATCCATCAGGTGGCGATTAAATCTCTGCCTCAAGAGTGGTTGTGGTGTGAGACGTGGTGTGACGACGCGTCTAAAGGGAAAGCCAAGACCATCGATTTGGTAAGATAAAACTTTTTTAGATATTATTAGTGTTGTAAAATGCTCAATAATTTGTTTTGAAGAACGTTTCCCGAGAATAAACGAGCAAATTTATAATTAGCGCAAAGGAAATGATCAGATTTTTTTAAAATTTTATTCTGAATTTTCTCGTTTTTTCTTAATATTTTTGAGAAAAAATTGAGTTTAAGAATATTTAGAACAAAAAGTTTTTCTCCAAACATGATTTTGGAGAAGAAATAAGGATTCGCATCCCGTAAAGTGAAGAATAGGTATAGGCATCTTCTCAGAGGTCCGACGATCTTTAAGACTATCGGATGGCTGTAATGTTCTACAAGCAAAGGTATACGCTATAAAGGAAGCCGCCAGTTTTATACGAGGTAAAATCGCTGATAAAATAAAAATAAAATTCTTTATTATCCAAATTGACACAAAGTGTATGGAGTTCGTCATTATTACAACCGTTTTTTAACAACCATTATGAAATATTACAAAATATTATAAATCAACATTATAACCAGAAAAAAGACGTACCATATTTAAGAAAAAAAAAACAAAAAAAGAGAATATGGAACAGAGCAAGGTAAGTCTCAACATCGTAGTAGCATTTACTGACTAGAAATGTCTTTAATTTTTTTTTAAATATTGGAATTGGCAATTTATTATATATTTTTGGACCTATCCTTAAAACAAAATTTTTGGAAATAACTAGCCGACTATGAGGAATAGACAAATCATTCCTAAATCTAGTCGGATAATTATGAAAAAAGCCATTTGTCACAAACAAGTCATACTTCCTAAAGACAGGCAAACAAACTTCAAATATAAATATACAGGGTACAGTAAAAGTTTTATACTGGCTGAAAAGAGGCCTACAGTGGGTTTTGGATGGATAGACCAATAGGAGATATCTTGATATACTCTGACAGTTTGGGCGCTTTAAGAAACATCACCATGCAATAAGTAAGATCGAAAACTGTGATGGACTGCCGAGAAGCACTGTCCTGGCTGCGTCAAGGCGGAGCCACTCTGTGCTGGGTGCCAGGCGACAGAAATATAGTGGGTAACAAAGAAACGGACAGACTCGCCAAAGATGGGAGGCCAGGGGAGAGGCTGTCATTAATAGATGACCGACCGCTTGTGACGATCAACACACTGAAGGAAGCTATATAACTGCCATCAAAGCCAAGCAGCAAGAGGCGTGATGGCGACACCGTGAGGATTGCGCTACAGCTCGAAGACTATGGCCAGTGGTAGCTAGCAAAAAGACAAAACAACTACTAAAGCACAAAAAGAACCTAGTATGCATTATTGTAGGTGTCGTCACTGGAAACTGTCCCACGGGGGTAAACCTCATGAGATGGAAGATTTCCAACGATGACTACTGCAGAGAATGTGGAGAGGAAGGGGAAACCATAGAGCACCTGCTCTACCACTGTCCTGCAATGGAATACCGATGCCATAAACCTTAAGGGCAATTTTTGGAGGGTCTAGAGGAAGCAGCAGAAGCTAACATTAGCAACATCGGGAGCTTTGTAAAGAGCTGGAAGTGCTTTAACGCAAAGGAAGAATGAGAGGCATATTTGATACAATAATGCAGGGGTATCACAATGGGCATAAGGCTTCCCAATGAGGAATCAAACAGGATCCCAAGCCAATCCCCCAGCAACCTAACCTAAACCTAGAACAAAAAGGAGAAGAAAATTGAGAAAAGATCCTGTGGTTCTCAAAATTTAAGCAAAAAAATTTTTTTTTGTAAATTTTCAAAGTAAAATAACTCGGTTATTTCGGATTTATTTGACAAACGGTAAAGAGAAAATATGTTTCTCCTATCGAGGTCTACCGGCCCTGGAAATATATGCACTTTTTGACGACAAAGGGCGGGGTCGCAATTTTCCCGGTATTATCACGTTGTCGACTGCTAATTGTCTCTAGAGAAAATACTACATATTTTGTCAAAAAGCTTTCGCTATTTGCTAATATTATGATTTCAAAAATACACTCTTTCCTTAGTGTTTTTGTTCAGAGATGTAATTTAATATTATTAATGTATATTTTCCTGTAATATATACCGTATGATCGAAAAAAAAATGGCGTCAGCGATGGCTATGAAATAAAGATCGCTGTCATTTTATATGTAAAATTCTATGGGGAACGTCATCGATGTTCATTTCCAAGCCAACTGGATGCCGTTTTTTTTTCGATCATACGGTATAATTTTGTCTGAATTTTTAGTGCAATAATCCTTTAACAAAAGAGGCGAAACTGTCAGCAGCTATAAGAATTCTACCCGAATGGAAAGGTTACGACGAAGAAATAAGAGAATTACAAAAGAAAATAGACTCTGGTCTATTTGATGATGACTCTGCTACCGAAGATAAACAGAGCGACAGCCATAAAGGTAAGTGTTGCTTTGCCAATTAAAAAAAAGTATTTCTTAATGTGATATGATATGCGAGTCATTTTTTCCGATAATTTTGTAATATTTCATTTTTAATATCTAAATCATAAAAACTATAAATGAAATGAGCCCCTTAAAAAGTTTCATAGACTTTTTTCTCTAGAACGAAATGGAACTATAACTTTTACTCATCATATCTAATATTTACATGGCATTCCCTATGTTCTGTTTGGCGATAAAAAATACGGTGTACAGGGTGTCCCATTTTGGTAGATATCATACGGTATCTCCGTTATTAGTGAAGATAGGAGAATGCGGTTTGCACAAACCCTTCGTACTTTATTGTTTATATTATGAATAGAACGGCGTAGGGTGTTTTTATATGGAAAAAATATTTTCGGAGATCTGGATTAAACTTTTTATGATTTTTCAATTAGAACACCCTGTATATTTATTTATATACTAAACTTCTCAAAACAATTATCGCATCTTTTCTAAACAAAATTATTAATTTGAAATACAAAACACTTTCAATTCTTTGACTTAACGTTTCTAAATAGGTTGGATATTGTAAAGTGAAATATTCCAACCAATAAGCCTTCACTCTGACATGCAATTTTTAATCCACCGACTATTTGGTTCAAAAAATATATTGGTTATAAAGCCGGAGTCTCATGCATCCGAAATCCGATGACACGACGATCCGACGGTGCTCCTATTGGTCGAAATATTTTGACAACAATTTTTATCCGATAATTTTAACTAATCATCCGACGTCGTATAAAGTTAAATTTTGTTTAACTTTTGTACGATATCGTGTGTTTTTTAACCTCACTTTTTTTTAAAACATTTGTTTTTATTAAAAACAAGTTTAGTGGGAAGTGGGCAATTTCGGGATATTTGGCGAGGAAGTTATTTTTATAAGTGTTTCTCCAATAAAACATGACATTAATCTCTATTCAGCGCAGCAGAAAAATGTTAAAACTGTCAAATTTCGGAACGAACTTTCGGATGTATGTGACAGGCTTTTTTTATTTCACACGATAACTTTTTTTAACAAATTTCGGATGTCGTACCATCGGATTTCGGATGCATGAGACTCCGGCTTAAATCTGTAACTTAATAGCCGGACGACCAAAAATTACCTGTCAGGGCATAGCCTAACGCTACGCAATGCAATCAAATATTCAGCTGATCGGCTCCGTAAGAATGTATTGTTTTCACTTTTGCAACCAAATAGTCGGTGGACCAAAAATTGCATATCAACGCGTAGCCTAATTATCCCAAAATACTCGCAAGAGGAAGGCAGAAATATGCTTGCTTCATTTAGAAATACGTAATAATTACTTTTTTTCAAGTATGCGATAATTGTCTTGAGAAGTGTTATGATCCAGCCTACTATGAGCTTCTCTAAAATACAGGGTGGTCCGAACTGTATTCCGGAAATTTCGGCTGCATATTCTGCAGATACAAATAAGTACAAAAGTTAGTATAAATGTATGTCTAAAAATGCTGGGGTGTAGAAATTTCATTTTAATTTCGATTTTTTCCAAACAATTTCTTTAGTAACGTCAATATTTGAATGAAAATTGATGTCTGGGAGTTTTTTGATATGAGAAATTTTATTTTGATGTCAATATGATTCCTACCTGTAGAGGGCGCCACCTACATATTTTTAACTGGTTTGAGGAGTAATAACTTTTTGGCCGTACCTGTATAAAACTACTGAGTAGAAAAATATACATTTACCACGTAACGTAAAAAAGGTTTCTTGATAAAATCGCACAAAAAAATGTAGCTCAGAAACAAAGAGGGCTATGAAAATTTTGTTACCAATATCTTCCGTTTGACAAAACAGGAGGACACGTAAACCACATCATCCTATCTTCACTAATAATGGAGATATCTTGTACAACTATTCAACTTACAGCGTACAGAACATATGTATTTTTCTTTTTAACATGTCACACCATAATAAAAACATTGCTAGAAAAGTTGATTAGGTTATATTAAATAATATTTTTGCCTTACTAATTATTGCTACTTTATTACAGATACGACTGATATACATTCAGAACTATAGGGTAATAACAAAAATAAATTAATGTAAATTTAACTATGTACAGTAATAGGATTGCATTATAGGTTATTTAATTGTCATAAACTGTCGATAAGTTAGTACTATTTACATTCTTTTCCATTCTGTGAAAGTATTTTTTAAAAATAAAACGTTTTGAAACTATATTTTTGTATATTTTATTCTTAATCATTGAATAATTCGAAAATATTTATTATTTGATAAATAGGCATGCACTAAATGTTTACATAGTCTGTCAAACGAGAGAATATGTGATATTGACAGTTATTGGCTTGGATTCTGTCAATTTTTCTGTTTTGTTTCAAAATCGTTCCTTCTCTCAGTGAACAGACTTTATGACAATGTAAACAAGTAGCCATAATTTTTATCTTATGTACTGTTTGTATTTTAAATATTTAAAGCAACTACTGAATGCCATTCCTAATATTTTCCTTTTTCCATCATTTTAAATGTGTTATTTCTAAATAAATACACGCACGCCACTTTTGAAAAGTAGTAGGTATGCTTATTATAATAAAGTCGTACGAAATTTAATTTCAATAACATGGCTAAAATAATATTTAAAAATATCTTTTTTATAATTAGAGGGGTCACTTGGAAAAAGTGTTGGAAAGCTAATTATTGTTTTGATTGGTTCATTTGATGTGAAAGAGAAGTTTCCTAGATTTTTTTTAAAAATCAAGTAAGTACAGATCAGGCAATGCTTCTGGCAATATTATAATTATTTTAACTAATATACAGTTTTTAGATTTGTTAAAAATGTAGTTTTGATACATATAATATTACTTTGGATCATGGCTGCACTAATATGCGATTTTATTTATTTTTTGAAATGTAATTTTATTTCCTTAATATTACATATTCGTTGTGTTTCTGTATTTTTTAATTATTTTTTAAAAATGTCTATTTTTTACAAATCACTAACGACTAAGTAGCTTCATAAGAGTCACATAACATCTTTAGTATATTTTTATAAAACTTAAAAATGGCAAACTAGGTCTAGACGAGTATGCATGACGGTTTAAATGATCTAAATTCTTTCCAACGAGAGGATATGTGACAGTGACAGTTGTCTGTCAATTTAAATCACAGGTACTTTGTAATTTCTGTCATTTTTTTTTCTGTCAATATATTTCCTGGTTGGTTGAGCTGTCTTTAGAGTGATCCAACGTTTAGGATAAGTTCTATCTCAGGTTTATAGTTTGAATTGCCATAAACTAGAATCTTGCCAAAAAATATTATATTGGTTAAAATAGTTCTGTACCGAGTGATTCTTGTTAGACTATTTTAAACCAAATTTAGTTATTATAAAAGTTCTGCATTTGCAAAATTCTAAAATCGATAATTTTAAGTACCGTGGAATAATGTCTTCTACAAATCTCAGCCTACTAAAATTTCAATGTTGTTTGATACAGGGCGAGTCAGAATTAATGTTATATTTTTAGGTTTGGTTAGGTTAGGTTAGGTTAGGTCAGGTTAGTTAGGTAACAATTTAAGACATGAGTTGATAAAGGTGTCATATCGCATTTTTTTTTAAAAATCAGTTTTATCCTTAAAAAGCAGATCTATCCTCCAATAGACTCCATAGATAAATGAAACAAATTTAGATTTGAAAGTGCCCATAAGGACAATGTAAACACTATTTGGCGCTATTCTTGCAACGGTCGCGACCCAAAACTTTTGAAAATTTCGGAGCGGTTTGGCTTTTTCCGGAATTATATCGCCAAATATTGTTTAATCAAATTTATTATTGTTTTCTTTTAATTTTATAAATAAAATACAGAGTGTTGCATACAAGGAACTTTATTTTATATAAGGACATGTATGAAATACCTCCCAAGTAGCATTTTCACGACTTGCGACCAAATGTTTACTAAACACAACGTTGGATTAGTTACAAAAAATAGTTAGCTCCGTACCTTGGGTATTAAAATAAATGTAAACGTTGTTGTAACGTTGTGCCGACGTTGAACTAGTACTACAACAAAGTAAAAGCTTCTGCGACGTCGAATAAACGTTGTCTTGTAACCTTTTTTGCTTAAGTGATCTTTAGGTGATTCGGACAACGTAGTTACAATGTTGGGCAATAAAGAGTTTTCCGACGTCACTTTCAGGACCTATTCCAACGTTATGCAAACGTCGTCTGTTTTACTAATTCCAACGTTGTTTAGATTTCCTTATTCTTACGTTGGTAGGACGTCGAGCCACTACCTTTTTGCAACTGTATTGAACCATAACCTTTAAATCTTAAATCACTTTCACTTCATTGTTCAGTCAGACAGTTCAGTGCTGTTTTTGTTTTTATAAAAAAAACTTAATTAAAATGGGACATAAGAAAGGTACATATAAAACTAAATTTAAATATACATCGACATATTACCGATACTTTATCCACTCCCTCGTTTATTTAGAATATAGAGGGCGGCACAAGCTGGACTCTAGGATGACTAAATTAGGCAATCTTGCGACTAGTATACTACCTGTTAAAGCGGAACTGCGACTTTATTAGTCCAGTATGCGACTACTCGAACTACTCCATCTTAATCCCCAAAACAACAAAGTGAAAGCCGCCATCTTGTTGAATAAGAAAATGTTTCGTTCCTAAAATACCAATTCCTGCTTTTTGAATACATTAACTTGAAATATTTGACACTAAACAACACGCGGAAACAATTTTTTCGACTGCAAATAAATTATTCTCATTTTACTAAAAAAAAATTCAAGAAATTTTTTAAAACTTCTTTAATTTTAAGGCCCATTAGTATTTTTCAAAGTAGAAACAATACATTTATAATTACAATAAAGTTGTTTGCGTTTAACTTTTTTGCCTTGGGTAACGAGTTACAGAGTCGGTTAAAGTGTTTCAATAATTATCATCTTCAAACATCCTCCATACTTAAATACTTTTTTGTTTTCCTTTACTGCCATCTGGCATATGTCTCTAACTAAATCATAAAAATAATATTTTTACTATAATATATCCCAATTTAGGATAAAACGCGACTTGGCGCCATATTATTATTGTTTTGTATTTCTGTGAATTGGGATTTTAAACAACGTTGCAGTTTGTACTAAATTAGGCTGCTAGCCAACGTAGGTATCCAACGTCGTTTCGACCCAAAAATTATTCTCCAAACTAGAGCAGACTAGGGTTGGCACGAGGTTGTGCCGACGTTGCGCTCCGACGTTTGGTCGCGTGACACAACGTTGTCCCGACGTCCGAATGCTGCTTGGGCTATGAAACATTGGAAACCGACGTTATGCCACGATCCACGATGGTTTGTGCAGTTCATAGTTCACAACACAGTTTTTTAAGTTTGTAATGCCACGTTTTCACAATTATCACGGGTTTGAGTAAATAAAACTTAAACTCACAAGAAAGCAATAATTACTCTGAAAATGGACGCTTTAAATACTTTTCGGTATTTTTTCAATGAGGGCGGTTTAAATTTTGAAAGATTTTATAATTTTTGAAGATTCTGACTTTGACAAGAGAAAATTATTTCTGTTTTTGTTTGCGGTTGTTCTTAAAAACCGCCTTAGTAGCGCCAGATCGCGTACAACAGTCGCGACCCAAAACAATTTCGCGATCTAAAATCTTGACGGGCTTTCCAATCTAAATTTATTTCCTTTATCTATGATAGACTCTAAATATCAAATATATATATACCATAAAGAATATCCTAAGTGATAAAAGTGTCATGTCACATACACCTTCAATAATTTTTAGACGTGTTTTGTCGATTTACTCGAAACTCTCAAAAAGCGACATGACATCTTTATCTACTCATGTCTTCAATTGGTTCATTCCACCTCCTTTGATGTAATGTGAGAACACGTCTAGAGGTTGGGTTATAAAAAAAATTGTTGTTTCGCAAAAAAGATGTTGAAAATCGTGTATTTTCTTTTAAATTTTCCTGTATACATTTTAAAACTGTTTAGAACTGCCTGTTTACCCCAAATTTTCATCTGCATCTTTTTTTAATTTTTAAACTTGAATATATCGGTTATTTTGGAGTTATTTGTAAAGAGAATATGTTTCTTTCTTCATTCCATTTAAACATATACAATTTTAGTTTGAAAATGTTAAATCACCCTGCCTGTTGACCAAAATATGGGCTGCATATAGTATAAAAACCATCGGAGTGAAAATTCAAACAAAGAACCCTGATTCAGAGCTTTTTAGGAACGCTAGATCACCCTGTATGTACAATAATATTTGAATATATAATCTTTTTGTTAAAGTGACAAGCACGTAAGTTATATTTAACTTTTTTAGTTGTATGTATTTAATATAATTTAATTTAAATAAATAAATAACTTTAAAACAGTAACTTAAGATATGTCCATTTCACTGGATGCCGCGCTTTTTATAAGCACTCATGAACTTGCGTCATAGTTCGACATACTTTGCACTTAACGTAACAACAATTGTAAATCTTGCACTGGCATCTCTCGATTTTTTCTTCGACTACCGTTTTGTAGCCGCGGCCGCAACATAGTTGTCTGCAACTATCTAGGCTATTGGAGGACACGTTGCACAATCTAAAAAGAAAAACATGATTTATTACTCTTTCATTAAATTAAAAGTTAATTTAAAGTTTTTTAAAAACTTTTGATGATTATTGAAACAATGTGTAGCTAAATTATTTGATTTCTATTAATTGGTATTATTCCTAAATTATTTGTTTTACTATTTGAAATCTTCATCTGCAAGTTATATGTGGAACAATAAAATGTTCCTTGGACCCTATTTAAAAACTACTTTCTACTTTTTCATTTCAGTACTGGAGAGTATTGGAATAAAGAGGAAGTTGTAACTGCTGCTGAGTTGTACGAGTATTTACTGTTTTTTAAGTTTTCTTTCTCGGAACCGTAACCTTATTCGAAATTATTTTGTATTATTTCAAATTTGTGTCTAGTATTTTTATTTTGAAACTAAATTAATGTACAACGAACTAAAAGACATTCTAATAAATATCACAACACTGGAAATAGCAGAAGAATCTATATATCTGGGGTAACTAATACACAGCTCGGGATTTCTACTACCAGAAATCAACAGAAGAATTAAGTTAGCATGGAGTACTTATGGAAGAAACTCAAATCTAGAATGGCACATTATCTAAAGAAGAAAACATTCGACCAATGTCAAACCAAAAAAGACCGTAAAAGAATAGAGTGGATGTCTACTATCTTGGTGGTACTTTGGTAATTTCTGAGATTATTGTTTTGCCTGTCATTGCAATATGGGAAACCACTAGTTACAAAATCAGTAATTGAACAAAAGTTTCGTATTGAAAGATCCGGTATTTTAAAATACCCAGATAATAGATGTCATCCACAGAAACAAATCCCTCAAGTGGTAATGGGCAGGACACCTGGCAAGAAAGATAAAGGACGGATAACAAATGGACCACAAAAATTAGAGCATGGTACCCACGAGGAATTAAGAAGAAGACTAGAAGAAGACTAAACCTGAGATGGGACCATGATATTAGGAAATTCCTCCTCCTCCTAGGTGCCGTCTCCGTTGAGGTTGGCGACCACTATGGCAAAATCTTCCCTATGTATTAAAGTATTCCCGTTTGAAATATTTGTCCAATCTCGTATATTTCGAAGCCACTATTTCTTCTTCCTTCCTATGCCGCGCTTTCCCTCGATTTTACCTTGAAGTATTAGCTGAAGCTGTTCGTATTCTTCGTGTCTCATTATATGCCCGAGTTAAGCGGTTTTCCTTATTTTTGTTGTGTTGACTAAGTGGGCACGGGTGTTCATTCTGGTCAGTACTTCCACATTTGTTGTTCTAGTGGTCCAGCTTATACGTAGCATTCGCCTATAAAGCCACATTTCGAATGCCTCTACCTTCCTGAGGTCCTCCTGTTTTAGATTCCAAGTTTCGCACCCGTATAGCAACAAAGGCCAAACGTAGCACTTGAGTGTTCTCAACCTTACCCCTATGGACAAACGCGGGTTGCGGAGTACGCTTCGCATCTTAACGAATCCTGCACGAGCGATTTCTATTCTCCTTTTAATCTCTATAGAGTGGTCGAGCTGACTGTTTATTTCCCTGTCCAGGTAACAGTATTTTTGTACATAATGTAAAGTGGTGTTATTAACAACAATGTTCAATTGAGGGTGATCTTGAGAGGTCCGAGAAAACACCATAGTTTTGGTCTTAGATACGTTTACCTCCAAACCCATTCTGGTACTATGCTCTGTTAGGATGTTCATCAGAGTCTGTAGCTGTTCTTTGACTGTCCGATCACTACGGTGTCATCTGCGTAACGGAGGTTGTTAACTATTCCATTTAGTTAAGCTCCTTCAGCTCGATCTTCCAACGATTGTTCGATTATGTACTCGGAGTACACATTAAATAACAATGGGGAGAGGAGGCAGCCTTGACGTACCCCTCTTTTGATATCTACGTAAGAGGTGTTTCCAGTTGAGGGTTGGAACCTTTTGTGTTACACAGCAAAATAAAAACACTAAATCACCAAAACACTTTTACTTTTATACTGGACGCGTGTTTCGCTATCCATGTAGCATCTTCAGCAGATGATTATAAACTCAAAGCCACCACACAACCAGTTTATAATCATCTGCGGATGATGTTAACATGGTTAGCGAAACGCGCGTCCAGTGTAAAAGTAAAAGTGTTTTGGTGTATTGTGGTGATTTAGTGTTTTTATTTTGAGGTGTTTCCAGTTGATGTTCGGACGCATCCCTTATGGTTCCAGTATATATTACGAATTACAATGATGTCATCGTTATCCTGGAGGATGTCTATTAGTTTTTCATGTTGTGTGCGGTCGAAAGCCTTCTTGTAGTCTACGAAGCAGACATAAAGATCCTTCTTTACCTCCAAGTATCTTTCAGATATTAAGGTTAGGCCCAGGATGGCCTCTCTTGTTCCTGTTCCTCTTCTGAAGCCATACTGCGATCGACTTGGTAGTTGTCGCGTATGGATCGTATCCGTATTAGGAAATTAGCAGGGATAATTTGGGCCCACATAGCCAACAATAGACAACAATGGGCCCAACTACAAAACGCGGATTGCTTAATACAAAACAAAATTTACTTAAATTAAAATTAAAGGTTAGATCGATATAAATCTTGCAAAACTGGAACCTGGATGTAGATCCATGAAGCGATGTAACTCCGGACCCGACACTTTTAAAATACCGGATCTTTCAAAACGAAACTTTCGTTCAATTACGGATTTATTTATTTATACTCCCTACAAACACAATATTAATAATTGTAATTACATACAGAGAGTTGAACACATTTAAATTTAAAATTTACAAGGGAAAGAAAATAAACAGACATAAACAGATTTAAAATTCAACTAATTAATAAACAAAAAATATAACATAAAGAGGAGATAGGAACGTTAATAAAAATTAAAATGCCCCCTCAAATAGGGTGGTTACTCGGTTTTTTTTTCTCAGGTAAGATTTCGACAAACGATGACAGAAAAAATGCAGATGACTTCCATACCAATCCATTTATTTCACTAAAAAAAGTTTTTGAGAATTGTCAAACTCTTGCCCAATTATAGGTTATAATTTTGTGTCGAATTATGTCAAATAGAAATGATAAATATTTTGCATTTTGGACTGTGTTGTTACTTGTGTTTCGTGTTTTTTAAAATTAAGTGAAGGAAAACTTGAGGGAAAATTAAGTGTTGACCCAGACCATAGTTTACAGTTAATATTCGGTGCACAGAGACCGCCAGAGACACAGTTTGCCAGAGACTATGGCCAGAGAGTTGTATTAGCTACAAATAAAGTTGTATACCATCTCGTATATGGTACCAAAAACTAGAATATCTGTAAAATAATATCACACGATAGGTAAATAATACATTTTAGTACTGCAGAAAAAAATTAAAATTAAAGTTAATTAACCAAGATTTTTTTTCAGTTTTATACAGGTTTTTGTTCACCATATTTTGAAGTAATCACTTGTCACTCAAAATTTAAATATATCTTTGAATAAGAAGACTAAGGAAGGAGCATAATGCTATCCATGTATTCATGCATGGTGGGCGGAAAAAGCACTCTAGGGTGGGGATCCTTGACAGTTCTGTTTGACGATTCATTTGACACATTTGAATTTGATTTGAAATTTTGTGGATTTGTCAGTCTTTACGGAGCTTATTTTATGTTATTTATTCTACTACTGATAGTTGTATAAATGTAGTAAATCTAGATAGAAATTGTGGTAGAACTTAAATTAACAGTGACACTATCGCGATTTATCGAAAAAGACTCTAAAATAGTTGGTTGTGTAGCGTGCGGTAGATCTCGGCAAAAATCGAGTGAAATAATGGAACAAC
The DNA here is from genome assembly GCF_002938485.1 of Sitophilus oryzae. Classification (NCBI taxonomy): domain Eukaryota; kingdom Metazoa; phylum Arthropoda; class Insecta; order Coleoptera; family Curculionidae; genus Sitophilus; species Sitophilus oryzae. Next base: position 3,191,088 of record NW_022147434.1, on the reverse strand, counting down.
TTTTCGCTAGTAAGTGACTATATAATATACATATGTACGTGTAGTAAACCGATCATTTATGAAATTCACTTAAATTAACTAAATTATATATTTTCTTGCATTTTAGCTTTTATTTATTACTTGTCAAAGATTAGATGTCAAAGATACGTTAATTTGACTTATAAAATAATTTTGACTTACCTGCTTCAGTAGCGTATCGGATGTTTGTGTTAATAAATACTTATTATAACTTATCTATTTTTATTAGAATTATATATTTTTATAACAATTTTAATAACTACCAACATTTATTCACAACGTAAAATAAAACAACAAATTATTGAGTCTACCCCACGTCTACCCTACATCATAGTTTTACATTTTTTAAATAAAATTAGAACGACACTGATAAACCGGAATTTAAGTCGGCCATATTTGAGGCCCATCGCGGTGTACCTAAGATTTTTGATATGCTCCTTCCTTAGTCTTCTTATTCAAAGAAATATATTAATTATGCATTCTAATTGTACCAACTTATTTCTTTGTAAAATAAAATAAACTACTTTAAAATTAAAATGACAGACACATATATCACTGTCAAGGATTTTGTCGTTGGACAGACTATACCTAGATGTCTACAATCAAAGGGATCCACTAGATTATCACATTTACCTAAAAAACTATTGCACTGGTCCAACATAATTCTAAATGGTGAACAATCTCCACACTCAGTAAAAAAGGGTTTAACATTATTCCCTCTAAGTCTCACCTTAGGAACACAATATGCTTATATAATTAATTAAGAATAAATCTTTATATTTAAGGTTGTTAGTTATACACAAAATAAATAAGATTGCCGGTCTTATTCTTCTACTTTTTAGTGACACAAAACCAAAAGTATCGAGCATGCTTCTGTAGATAGGAGATCATATATGGATATCGAAGGTTTTTCCTGACATAGAGATATCTTAGAAATCTCTTTTGCACTTTTTCTATTTGGTTATTATTTACATAAGCTTCCGGAAACCACACTACAGAAGCATACTCGAGATGTCTCACTAACGCATTATACAACTTTACTATGCTCGATATATTGACAAAATTCTTTGAATTTCTTATTACAAATCCTAGTACCCTATACGCTTTACTTATCATGTGATTGTAATGGGCATTAAACTTTAGATTTGACTGCATGACGACTCCAAGATCCCTGAACTCATCCTTTCTACATAAAATGGTGTCATCTACACGATAGTTGAAATTTATCGGTATGTCTTCGCGTGAGAGTGGTGTAGAAGCATTTATCTTTATTTAGTGACATTCTATTAGTTATAAACCAAGCATTTACTGCATTTATATCTTCAAGCAGAAGAAGGCAATCCTCCTTTCCATGGACCGTCCTAAACATCTTAAAGACGTCAGCAAAAATTAAACATGATGAGTGTTTAAGGCAACTTGGTAAATCGTTGATAAATATTGCGAACAGTAAGGGGCCCAAAGTAAGTAAGTAAAGTAAGCAAGTTAGTAACTCGTGGTTTCCAATATTGCAACGACAGGCAAAAAAATAAGTTCAGAAATTACCAAAGCACCATCAAAATAGATTTAGTAGACATTTTGCTAGACTTTTATCCGAATCCACCCTGTAAAGGTTAACCGAATGAGAAAGAAATGGGACAAAGCAATTCGACGGTTACCAAATTTGTGATATTACACTTTTGAAGGTATACTGTTGAACGGCAAGTAAAAAGTGGTTGGTTTTTCTAAGATTTATTGCCACTAATTATAGATAATAACCGTCTGTGTCGGTCGAGAGGAAAAAACTAGACCGCTTTTACGGTGGTATTTATTTGTGTGGAAGTAGCCGAATTAAAATTCTTCGTCTGCGATTTGTTCTGTCCCTGGGAAATTATCCTCCGGTGTGAGAGAAAGAGAGAGGTAAATTAATTTTACGAAACACATTATAAAGGCATTATAATGGGTATAATTTGGTAAATTATATATATCGTCGCCGTCGTCGGTAGAAAGGCACCTGGTGAAAATTGACTTTTTTATTGAAGACGGAAAACACCGGTTTAAGAATGATATTTGTTTCGGCAGATAAAAAATTCTGTATATTGTGATTTAAAAACATTTACCTGCTAAAAATAAATTTTATAATTTTTCTCTGAACGGAAATTATAAATAAGGATATCAACCTCTGACAAATGATACAAATAGACACACCTTCCTGTACAAAACAAAGGTACCCAAGATATACAAACAAAAAAGTCTATTGACGAAGATCGTATATAATTATATGTATAGGGTGTTAAAAACGCACTGTCAAATTTCTGGGGATAATTTCGAAATATCCGAAATACGTAGCTTTAAAGATACAGAATGTTAGACATTTAAAAAAACAGTTTTTTTGTAATGAGTACAAAAATATAGTATATTGTTTTATTAGGATAAAAATTACACTTTTTGTGGCGAGGCTGTACGTTTGGCGAGTCGAGCGTTAGCGAGTCCGACATACAGGAGAGGCACAAAAAGTAATTTTTACTCCGAATAGAACATGCTATTTTTTTCAAACGTGCCACAAATAATTTTTTAAACAATTTCAAGCGTTCCAACTAATATAAAAAGATAAAAATACCTTGCATGTAATTATATATCGAGAAACTATGCGGTTAACGCTCGTTGAATTTGACACTTTATGTTTAAGGATAATATATTTTCGTACTTTTGTACTTAGGCTTTTATGCTTAGACTTTTTTTGTGCTAAGTGCTTTACTTTTCTGCCTAGGCGTTTAAATGACTTTTTTATATTGTCAATCACATCGCAAAAAATAATACTTTTGCGACGTTTGACGTTTCTTTGTGACGTGTCGTAGGTATAAAAGTAAAGCACTTTTACACCTAAGCACAACAGTATGAGCATAGTGTCAAATATTACGAGTATACCGGGTGCGTCTCAAAAGTGGCTCACCCCTATTACTTTTTTATCTTTTGAGATAAAAAAACGAGATTTGGTATGTTAGTATATGACATAAATTAGGATTGATTGTCGTATTCAATTCTTTTCGGTCGCTTCCTGTTTCGCCGGAAATAACTATAACTTTTGATTTTTAAATGGCACTCTCGGTATTTTTTTTACTTTATTCGATAGAAAATAACACTCCGAATAGAATGACATATCATATGTCAACTTTTGACATTTTCGATTAAAATAAAATTGTATTTTAAATTTCAATCTAGAGTGCCATGGTTGTGTTAAAAACACTAATTTTTAATCAAGGAGGATAATTTGGAACAATAGATTTGATCGTCTAATATTTTTAGTGTCTTGTCCTGGCCGGTTAAGAGATGCCCATATCGTATTTTTAGTCATATCTCAATTTTTTCAAATGGAACGAGTGTGTCTCATTAGCATATTTGGAAAAGAATTTTTTACGAATGATTTGGTACCACCGAGGGTACCACACATTTGATATCTCCAAAAACACTAATATTTAATCAAGAAATCTTGGAAAAATAGATTTGATCGTCTAATGTTTCTAGTGTCTTGTTCTTGTCAGTGAAAAGATGTCCAAAGCGTATTTTTAATCATATCTCAATTTTTTCAAATGGAACGAGTGTGGCTCATAAGCATATTTGGAAAAAGCATTTTTTACGAATAATTTGGTACCACACACTTGATATTTGAGTCAATTTTCGTTATGAATCGCATGTTGGCAATTTCAAATAAGCAATATTCGAAAATGTCCAAAGTTGACTTATGATATGTCATTCTATTCAAAACGTCTTTTTCTATCGAATAACATAACAAAATACCAAGGGTGCCATTTAAAAATCACAAGTTGTAGTAATTTCCGATGAAACAGGAAGTGACCAAAAACAATTGAATACGTCAATCAATTCTAATTTATGTCATAATATACTAACATACCAAATCTCGATTTTTTATCTGACAAATAAAAGAAGTTATAGGGGTGAGCCACTTTTGAGATGCACCCGGTAGTCCATTTTATCTCATAACTTAATTCAAAAATTAGTTTTAGTTTTATTTTTTTACAAATTGCTTATCAAGTTGTGAAAATGAGTTACATTTTTCATATGGGGGTCCGTTTACCTCCGGCATACTTTCTACTTTGATAACTAACCTTCCCATTGTCCCAAAGCTTCCCAACTTTTCATCCTTGGTACAATAATCTGGAGATTTCGAAATATACACCAGCTCATCGGAGAGTACGGCCTTCTTTTTCGTTTTTTGTTCGAGACGTTCTACAGTTTTTTGCGACACCACTTTTGCAGTGGTAAATTTTTGTAACAATTCCTTTCCTATCTTGATCATCGGTGGTAAAGCTTTCCAACAAGTCTTAATATTACAGGAACCCGATACACCATGACACTTGCATTCGTTATGAACACTGGCTGTAATTAACTTAAAAATATTTGAATTAATAATGAATTCATTTTTATGGATGTATCGTTACCGAAAAGAAATAAAAATATCTGATTTATGTAAAAAACTATAGGGTTTAGAATTCACGGAAATAAATTAGTGAGGATCCTTTTATAACATATATTTTTCTTACCAGTAGAACATTGTATACTTAATAGAATAAATGATGCAAACTTTGAATATCTCTCCCATTTATCGAAATGACGTCATTATTTTTATTAAAGTAGGTATTTAAAGTTGTTATAAATTTTCTCTACGTAAACAAAAAGAAATGATCTAATTTCTTGTGAAAAAAATATTCTAATTTTATACAGGGTGTCCCATTATTCCGTGGGCATAGAACTACGTATTTTTGGACTCGAAATAAGTTCATTGGACACAATTTACTTTTATACAAAAATGCTTAGTTTGTCCGCTAGAGGGATCATCAAACTTTAAAAAGATAAACATATTTTTTCAGATATTTTAAGAACAGTTATTCCGACTTAAATGAGATTTTTGGTGTATATATTTTGCTAAGTGCTTTAACATTTGACTTCAAGAAGACATTTGACTTTGAGAACAAGGACCATTCTACGAAAAAAAAAATGAATAAAAGAAAGAAAAGAAGAAGTCATCATCTTAGACGGGTTGATTAGGTAAAAAAACCAAGTTAGAGGAAGTGCGTGGATTTGCAAAAGGTGTTGTGAGAGGTCGGAAACTTTTACAGGGTGAGTCTTAAATAAGTACAAATATTTTAGGGGTAGTGTAGTTCGACCACAGAAACACATTTAAGAATTTTTTATCGCGAAAATATATTTCTTTAATTTTGGAATTTTTTGAAAAAAATTTGGGATTTTTTTTTTAATTTTAATTAAAAACAAAATATTTTCATAATATGACAACATATGTAGTAGATTAAAAAAATTACAAGAAAGCAAATCCAGATGAGATCCAGCGGTTCTCAAAATGTAAGCGAAAAATCATTTTTTTTAAATTTTCAAAGTAAAATATCTTGGTTATTTTGGACTTATTTATAAAACGGTAAAGAGAAAATATATTTTTTATCGAGATCTACTAGTCCTGAAAATATTTGCACTTATTTAAGACTCCCTGTATATATTTATCACATATTTACCTTCCTTCCCATTTTAATGTTATGAAGATTAACGATGGCTACTTCATTTTTAAATACATCGTTTTCCTCATTTAAATCTTTGGCTCTTTTAGTTTTTTCGATTTTTAGCAGATTGTGTTTTTCCACGTTATCTATAAATCTCTTCGAAAATTGTGATGCCCATCTAAAACAAAGAAAAATCTGTAAAAATAATACTAAAATATTTTTATCTTTATACCACATTATAAAAAAGATCCGACAAGCACACTGAGCTAATTTTTTATAATGATTTCTGAAATTAACTTTGATGACTTCGAGGAAGACATTTTTTAATAAATGTAAAATTTTTAAGGAAATATTTGCCATTTTTGTAATACATGGAAGCCATTATCATGAGAGCGAAGATTATGAGTCACTGATTAATCCTAAATACTCGTATATACATATTTAAATCCAGATAGATAAAAATCCAGATATTTCTAAAATCATATTACCTGACATTATCTCCACATCCTCCCCATTGAAAACTATCTGTAGGCGAGTTGATTGGTTTGCTCGCGCATGTGCATTGATGTAAATTGCCACTTGAACATGCACGTGCCAGCGTGTACACCAAGGCCGCCGAGCTAATGGCGTACACATATGCTTGCTCCCTAGTTGCTAAAAGAATCATGATTTGTATCAAAGACCACTAGTATAAACAAAAATCATTATTATCTATTTTACAGATTATTACCTTTACAATAACAAAATGAAACACTAATTCTAAACAATACTCCAACACACTTTTACTGTTTAAATAAACTGCAGATGTTGCTAACATGGTTAGCGAAACGCGCGTCCAGCGTTTAAAGCAAATTGTTTTGGTGTATTGTGGTAAATTAGTGTTACAAACTATCTTACAAAACAAATAAATTTTTGACAATTAAGTAAATTTGATCGACGACGTATAAGTAAGACTGTCAACAAAGTTTTGTTTTCTACTGCAAATGATAAATTTATGCGTATTGAAACATCGCTAAAAATTTGAAAGAAAATAACAAGATCGTTAATGGCGGCGTTTGGTAGGTATTGGTTTGTTTAGCGTGTTTAACGATTTTTAGATTAGATGTGTGTCCGTAGGTACAGTATAGGCTTAAACACTTAAGATGGTGGCTAGGAAATGGTATTTTATGCCTGGATGCGGTACAATGACATAAATTAGGATTGATTGGCGTATTCAGTTCTTTTCGGTCACTTCTTGTTTCACCGGAAATGACTACAACTTTTGATTTTTAAACGGCACCCTCGGTCAGAGTCTCGGTATTTTTTTTACTTTATTCCAGGGTTGGCATGATTTAAATCAAATGATTTAAATCGTGATTTAAATCAAGTGATTTTTTAAATTTTAATCATGTGATTTAAATCAAAAAATTAATTTTATTGAAATTTGTTTTATAAATCAAAAAATAACTGTAAAAGTTATAAAAATCTATCCTAGAAAACTATCAAAAATATTTCTATAACAGATAATAAATCGAAAAATAATTGTAAATTTTATAAAACTATATACAAATCTCTATTCATCAATTTAAATGTTGAACCGATTTTTGAAGTAATTTCGTGTGAATCCATAAGACCGTTAAACGCAGGAATTTATTTTAAAATTTATTTATAAGTGACAAAAATTCGCTTTTCGAATACATATCATTCGCCGACTAGTGCAGAACTAGGTTCTTCTGATATAGAGACTATATCTTCATTCCCGAAAATCTATAATCATTGTCAGAAAATATGTTGTTTTATTTTTTTTGAAACGTTGATATGTTTCCAAATTCTTACCGACCGACATTTTGATTTGCAGTAAGTACTTTACACTTTGACATTAGATAATACTATTTTCATTCTCGACTTAAGACGATTTCCGAACAATAGTGTATAGTTTTATTAATAGTAGAAATTATTAGTAGTGGGAACTATCGAATGAATACTATCGAAACATTCGATAGTTGCAATTCATTCGAATAATTCGATAGTAAGAAAACATTCGTTGAAAACTATTCGAATAAAAATTATCGAATAGATCCGTCATCTGCCTTGAAACATTGTATTCTAGTAATTTGGCAGCAAAAACCATTCATTTATAAAATTCATTCATTTATAAAATTCATTCATTTATCAAATTCATTTATTCGTTAGGATCGATTATAATAAAATATTAACTGAATTTTAGTTGTCGCCCGGCGACGTAGGTTTCTTTCCGAGAAACCCGACAGCGGTCGGTGGCAAAGAAGCCGGCATCTTTGATTTTTTGCGGAGTCGGATAAAAATAAGGACACATTATTTTTTTTATTGAGGTGCTAGTATTTACACAGAAAATACATAATGAAGGGCGCTGTTGCCATATTTTGGTATTAGTTGATATTAGCAAAGAATATTATTGTTTGGCTTTAGTTATAATAGTTAGGGATAGTATGTCTATATATTCTGCATTTTTTTTATTAATATTCTGTTGTTACACTGCAATAATACTTGTTATTTTGGATGTAGGAAAATGATTTTTAATGTTTTTAAGCAAAGACTGGTTTAATAAATAATAATAACAGTAATAATTTGTTATACCTATTAACAACAAAATTTGAAATCATTTAATATAATAAACATTTTTTTTAAGTAGTAGCAAAATATAAACAACAAATTTGATGTCAAAATTATTTATATTAGATCCTATTTAAAAATAATATAGTCTCTCAATTTTTTGTGGCAACGTTGGTTTATTAAATAATAATAATTACAAAACTAATTTGTTATATTAACAACAAATTTTAAAATCATGAAATATAAACATTTATTAATTTTCTAAGCGTGCAGTGTAATGCAAGGAAAATATAAATAAAAATTAGAAATCAAAATTATTTATATTCGGTACTTTATATTACTATTTAATAATAATAATATTTACTTTTACTGGTATTTACTTACTAAAAAATAAATGAAATATTTCTTCGCAAAAAACTACATGTAAGAGAATTAGCATAAACAAAATACAAACATCGTTAACTTTTTTTTAAATTGGCACGTGTAAAACTTTTAATTTAATTTTCTCACCCCATAGTCTGAGTTCGATAACCATTTACTTAACCACATTAATTAATATAATTATTAAGTTCAACTAATTCATATTATTAAAACATCTAAAATACAAATATGTATTTTTAAAATTAATTGTAAGTTCATCTCATCTCTCTTAAAAATTGCTACTTCTCAAAATTTCCCATTAAAAAATAGACCATATACCATATAAAATTAAATAATTGAAAGATCGGGCTACGGAAAATCACACAAACTTTCGGAAAAATTTTGACCACCTGCACACGCACACAATCGTCAATTAAAAAAACTACTATTTTAGTATTTTAAATATTTTAATAAACGCAAAAATAGCACAGTATTTATAAGGCGAAGTTATAAAAATTTGGAAGAACTAATAATGCACTGACGCACACAAAAATCAAACGAATACTAAATTTCATTTATCAAAAACATTCGATAGTCGTGGCTCAACGATAACCATTTAGTCGCACGGCGAGGTTGTCACATATGCTTTAGTATACAAATGAATGAATGATTTTATTCGAATAAAACCATTCGATAGTTGAAATCATTCATTCAGAAACCATTCGATAGTCTAATTCATTCGATAGTTCCCATCGCTAGAAATTATACTTTTTTTGGCGATGCTGTACATTTGAAGGACCATCGTAAAGCTATACCATCTAAGCTTTTCCAACGTTACAAGGAGGCACAAAAAGTACATTTTTACTCCGAATAAAACACTATTTTTTTAAAACATTACAAATAATTTTTTAATCAATTTCCAACATTGCAAATAATACAAACAGTAATCGAGAAACGATTTGTACACTCGTTGAATTTGACACCTAATATCAGTTTAATAATATATTTATGTACTTTTGTGCTTAGGCGTAACAGTGCTTTACTTTTATGCCTATAGCCGTTAAAATGACAAAAATTAATACTTTTGAGACGTTTGAAAAAAAATTGGCGCCGGGAGGCACGTATAGCCGCCCATACTAAAATATGTTAATATCTCGAAAACTGCGACTTTGACTGATTTTGATGTTATTACAAATTTTGTTGCAAATATTATTCCTAATCTTAATTTGAAAACCGCGTTTCGCTAGCTACTGTAATTTTGGAGTTACGATTTTTTTAAATTTTTAACCACCTCCTATACCCCCTTACCAACCCCCACCCCCACCAAAAACTAATGGCCAGATTCTCGGGTGCCACAGTATTTTTGTGCCAAATTTGGTTAAAATCGGTTCAGCGGTTTTTGAGTTATCGTGTTACAGACGGCAGACAGACAGACAGACAGACACCACGAAAATATTTTGTATTTAGGTCATTTATGACCCAAATAACTCATTTTGAGTGAAATTAAAAAACCTTTTTTTTTGCCGATCCTAATAGCCTACCATACCTACTGGTATGGTCGGCTAAAAATACTTTTGATCTGAAACGAGCGACTTTTTTGAGGAATATATTGGTGACCGATGTGGAAAAATGACACGCCCCGTAGAATTGTTAATGTTATCGGTATCGCTCAGCGTTATTAAGATTTAGCCATTTAGGATAGGGCTTTAATTGGAAATAAGTCCTAGTCATTTGGAAATCCGATTTAAATATTGTTTTGAATTAAAATCAAAAAAATCTAATTTAAATAAAAAAAATCCGATTTAAATAAAAAAAATCTGATTTTTTTGATTTTTTTAAAAAAATCATGATTTTTTCCAACCCTGCTTTATTCGATAGAAAATGACACTCTGAATATAATGACATATCATATGTCAAGTTTTGACAATTTCGCTTAAAACAAAATTGTGTTTTAAATTTCAATCTAGAGTGCCATGGCTGGGTTAAATACACTAATTTTCTCATATACAGTACGTCTGCTGTATATCTGTGTCTATGAAAGGAATGCGGACAAAAACAATTAAATAAACAACAATATATTTGATACGTCAACTTGACGAGTACGTCACCGCAAATCGCTCCGCCCACTCATTTTATTAGCTACTTGCAAATTTGTCGAATTTTTATTGATGGGACGCGTCGTCTAACTTTTTACGAAAAACATCGAGAGTATATCGTTTCAATTTTTGTTTTCACAAAAATGTCAATTTTTTCAAACAGAACGAGGGTGGCTCATTAACATATTCGCAAAAAATATTTTTTACTAATAATTTGGTACCACACACTTGATATTTCGAATCAAATTGTCGCTATGAATCGCATATTGCAACTTCAAATATACCTACACTCATGGACAAAATTATCGAATATTTTTTGTTACCTACCACTATTACTCGAACAACATTCTATATTATTGTTGTAAATTTATAAATTTGCTAATGTTATTCGTCTAGTAGGCAATTATATTCATTTGTTTTAAAATATTTTGACATTTAATTAATTTTAATAGCGTATATTTTCTACAGCCCTCTTTGAGATTTAAAAATTCCTTACACATAAATCAAGAATTATATTGAATTAAGTTATTTGTAGTGAATTTAAGTAATTTGTTAGTGATCTTTATTTGTTGTTTTCTCTATTTAAAAGAAATATGCCACCAATGAGGTATTGCAGTGAGGCTGAAGCGGCACATATTGTAACTTTGTATGAGGAAGGATATAGACAAACAGAAATCGCTCGGCGTCTTAGAAGAGGTCAGTCTACAGTGTCAAATGTTTTAAGAAGATATCAAGAGACTGGATATTTTGTACGAAGACGCGGCCAAGGACGCAAAAGGTGTACATCGGCAATAGATAACCGTTTTGTTTTGTACTTAATTCTACTCGAAATCGCACATTGACATCCACATACCTCAAAAATGAGTCACTAAATGTAACACAAGTTAATGTTAGTTCGAGAACGGTTAGAAGAAGATTAAAGGAAGTGGGTTTAAAGCCAAGACGACCTGCCAAAGTTCCACGTCTTCTCCAAAATCACAAAACTCGTCGATTGCAGTTTGCCAGAACACATATTCAGTTGAATATCGAGGACTGGAAAAAAGTTCTATTCACTGATGCGAGTAGAATACAATTATGGAAGCCAGATGGACGAAATCATGTTTAGAGAAGAGTCGGGGAACGATACAGAAGCTGCAACCTCATAGAAATTATTGGACGAATGAAGATCATGTTTTGCCATATGTAGGCCTCATTGGATACGACATATTCCTATTTATGCACGATAATGCTTGACCACATGCAGCTGGCATAATGACTAGTTATCCTGATCTAGTCCAGATTCAAATATTAGATTGGCCACCATATAGACCAGACTTAAATCCCATTGAGCATTTGTGGGATGAGCTAAAACGTCGCATACGATGAAGAAATCCTGTTCCAAATACACTAGAACAGCTTCGATATGCGATACACGAGTGGAATGCAATTCCTCAAGAATAATATATTCAAACTTTAATTAGTAGCATCTGTGGTAGCATGCTGTGAAGGATGCAAGCAGTAATTAGAGCTCGAGGTGGGAATACTCGTTATTAACTATTCCCTATTTTTTCATTCAAAAGGTTTTACTTACTTACTTCTGAAGCATTTAAGTTGAAACTAAGTATCCTTCATTTTCATAAATTTAACATTAATTTTTTTAGGATTTACTGTCAATAATAATTTAATCTCGAATTTAATATTCCTTATTTAAAATGTGTAAAATATATTGTGCTTTCTTGTTTGTTGCATATTATTAATTAAAATTCATATACCTACATGAAAAATTTTTTGAAAATTTAAAATATTCGATAATTTTGTCCATGAGTGTACCATATTCGAAAATGCCAAAAGTTGACATATGATATGTCATTCTATCCAGAGTGTCATTTTTTATCAAATAAAGTAACAATATATCGAGGGTGCATTTGAAAATTTAAAGTTGTAGTCATTTGCTAAATTTAATCCAAATTTATGTCATATACTAACATAACAAATCTCGATTTTTTATGTGAAAAAATAAAAAGTTATAGGCGTGAGCCAGTTTTGAGACGCATCCGGTATACTAGAAATTATTAAAATAAATTGAATATTACAGTAATATTTTGTTTAATTTTTTATGTGAATTAATGACAAAAGTCACAGGTTACAGAACACAAAACCAAAAAGAAGGAAATAAAAGCATAAAATAAAACTTTTATTTTTTTTAACCTTAATAAAGAAACTTTTATTTATAACTGAGTAATAAGAAAAAGATATATCATTCATCCAGAACTTTTTGGCACACGATTTATTTAGCTCTAACACAAAAAAATCCAAATTTTTCTTTAATGTTGCGGTAAACGTCCGAACCACCGGGACAAGAAAAAAACCTGCGATATTATTACTGTTTCGTCTCACGTTTCGACGTCAACTCGTCTCAAAAGCCAGCACATCGCAAAAGTCCTCCTTTATCATAGGAAAAGTAAGAGAATGCAGTGAGTCGGTGGGTGGGTTTCATTAGGCGCGCAAAATGGGGTGGAAAATGGTGAAAAGGGCCTCGCGCCAGACGAGATCCCTTTTATTTACTTCGGTTACCTCCATTCAGTGCTCGCGTGCCCGGAATTCGAGATGACTGATGAAACGAACGAACGATGGACTGGGGAACGCGAAATAAAGATGATGAGAAAGATTCGGGATAATGCGGCAGAGTTATTTTTACAGATGGACGAAAAAATGGGCCTTTTAAGATGGAAAAGCAATTATATCGATGTAGGAATGACTATTGTTAAGAACCTTGACTTTTTATCGGAAAACGTGCATTTTTTACTTATTCTAGAATGATTTCTAGAAGAATGCTAGTTACAAATTATATAACTGGCATTTAAGCCTCAAATTATTAAACAGAGTTAGTTTTTTTAGATGATCTTTGTCTTCTATAATTCGTGTATTTAAATCTTTAAAATAGCCTCTACACTAGTAGCGAAGGAAGCCAAAGTTTGAGACGCACTCGGTATACTAGAAATTATTAAAATAAAATGAATATTACAGTGTATATATTTTGATTAATTTTTTATGTGAATTAATGACGAAAGTGGTCACAAAACTAAAAAGAAGAAAATGAAAGCATAAAATAAAACTTTTATTTTTTTTTAAACTTAATAAAGAAACTTTTTTCGATAACTCAGTAATAGGAAAAAAAAGCATTCATCCAGAACTTTTTGGCACAGGCTTTGTTTAGTTTTAACACAAAAAATTCCAAATTTTTCTTTGCTTCGTTTTTCTTTAATGTTGCGGTAAACGGCCGAACCACCGGGACAAGAAAAAAACTGCGATATTATTACTGTTTCGTCTCACGTTTCGACGTCAACTCGTCTCAAAAGTCAGCACATCGCAAAAAGTCCTCCTTTATCATAGGAAAAGTAAGAGAATGCAGTGAGTCGGTGGGTGGGTTTCATTAGGCGCGCAAAATGGGGTGGAAAATGGTGAAAAGGGCCTCGCGTCAGACGAGATCCTTTTTATTTACTTCGGTTACCTCCATTCAGTGCTCGCGTGTCCGGAATTCGAGATGACTGATGAAACGAGCGAACGATGGACTGGGGAACGCGAAATAAAGATGATGAGAAGGATTCGGGATAACGTGGCAGAGTTATTTTAACTGATGAACGAAAAAATGGGCCTTTTAAGATGGAAAAGCAATTATATCGATGTAGAAATGACTATTGTTAAGAACCTTGACTTTTTATCGGAAAAAACGTGCCTTTTTTACTTATTCTAGAATGATTTCTAGAAGAATGCTAGTTACAAATTATATAAGTGGCATTTAAGCTTCAAAATATTAAACAGGGTTAGTTTTTTTAGATGATCTTTGTCTTCTATAATTCGTGTATTTAATTCTTTAAAATAGCCTCTATACTACTAGCGAAGGAAGCCAAAGTTGGCCGAAATCGAATAGTAAAGAAGGTTATTTCTTGTTTCCTCGTGGACTTTTGCTTTGTCTTTGCTTATTTTCTATACCGCGTGCGTTTCAAAAATGGCCCACTCCTATAACTTTTTTATTTTTTCAGATGAAAAATCGAGATTTGGTTTGGTATATGACAAAAATTAGGATTGACTGACGTACCTATTCAATTATCGTTTTCGATTAGTCCCTGTTTCACCGGAAATCACTACAACTTTTGATTTTTAAATGGCACCGTCGGTATTTTGTTACTTTATTCGATAGAGAATATCATATGTCAACTTTTGGCATTTTCGCATATGGTTTAACCGGAAATTGTAACATGCTATTCATAACGACAATTTGACTCGAAATATCAAGTGTGTGGTACCAAATTATGAGTAAAAATATTTTTTCCAAATATGCTAATGGGCCACCGAGTGAGCCACCCTCGTTCCAAAACATTATATCAAATCTATTTTCCAAGGCTCTTTCACTAAAAATTAGTGTTTTTAACACATCCGTGGCGCTCAGTGATATTTAAAATATAATGTTGTTTTAAGTGAAAATATCAAAAGTTGACATATGAGTGTGATTTTCTATCGAATAAAGTAACAAATATCGAGGATGTCATTCAAAAATTAAAAGTTGGAGTAATTTCCGGTGAAACAGGAAGTGATAGAACAGTTTTTTGGTATGTGGTGTTTTGATTAAAATACATTTTTGTTTGTTTTGTATTAACACATAGCGTAATTTTTTTAATAAAATAAGTCGATTAGATTTTTTCATTTTTATACAGTTTTTTTACAAAATTTTTAAGTAATCATTTGTCACTAAAATTTTAAATATTGTATTTATTCAAAGTAAATACCTATATTAATTTTCTTCTGTGCGTTTCAATTGTACCAAGTTATTTCTTTGTAAAATAGAATGAACTAAAACTACTTTGAAATTAAAATGACAGACACA
Organism: Sitophilus oryzae; assembly: GCF_002938485.1. NCBI lineage: Eukaryota > Metazoa > Arthropoda > Insecta > Coleoptera > Curculionidae > Sitophilus > Sitophilus oryzae. The sequence continues at coordinate 3,175,672 of NW_022147434.1, read as the reverse complement.
TCCATCACTGTCAAGGATTTTGTCGTTGGAAAGACAATACTAATTTTAAAATAATGTGAACTTGGCTAGAATTCATTGATTTTGTTAAATATTTTCATTCTGTATTACCTCTTGTTAAATCGGGAGTAAGAAAAGGTGCCGTTGTAATTGAAGAACAATTCCATCTTCTGTCGCGAAATATTTCTCGACACGTATCGGAAGCCAGCATGGCAGCTTTTTGTATATGCGGCATTGTTTCCATTGAATGTCGACAAAGTTTTGCTTGGATTTTAACTAAACCGTACCTGAAAATAGAAGTTTTGAAATAGCTACAAATTATAGGCTTTACAAAGTGATCCAATATTATAAAAATCCCAATATTTGATCAAAACATATCACCTATGACCTAAGATTGATTTTTCATTTATTTATTACTAAATAACTATTGTTTTAGTGCTTTACGTACATTTTTTATCAATATGCAGGTTGATATAAAGCTTTTCCAAAATAGTGATTTTGTATATATGTTACGGCTAAAATGGAGACTTGGCTAATTTTAAAACTAGCCAGCTATTTTGCAAATTAATTAAAAGCGCTGTTATTTTGAAGCAATCCGTCCATTCTTGCAAAATAGCAGGCAGCCAACGGCTAGTTTACAAACTAGCTGGTTAGTTTGCAAACTATAAATTCGTATTGGATAATGTCATAATTTTATATTTTTGTTTTCATATTAACCAGTTCTTTTAGTTAGTTTGTATAATAATCATTTATAATTTTGGCTAATATGATAACTCCATTAGTTTTAGTCACCCAAAATAGCAAGATTCTTGGCAAGTTTACGAACTAAAATCCTTGCAATTTAAAAGTGAGATTATTCCTATATTATATTCTTCATATTGAAGAGCTTACTTGTGTTTCTGTGTTTGTACGCGTATTTATGTGATTCTGTCAACTTAAGGTAGGTTCAAGTAGCAAAATAAAATTAAAAAAAAGTTGCAATGTACTTATTTATTCAAGGGCAATGTACTTGTCTATTCATATTGAAATTATGCAATAAAATAAATCCAAATCCTTAAAGTATTTATAGGTTAAAAACTCCTATTATTATACCCTGTCACTTATTTTATTTTGTCTGTATAAACGCAACTACCATGTTCGGTATAACCAACATAACTTATTAATTTATCTCTTATATTATTTTTTACTATTCTCATTTTATCTTATTTTATTTACTTATTTACTTTGACTGTTTGAACCTACCTTTTCAGTAGTTATGTACTAAGGCTTTCCGCTATACAGGGTGAGTTTCCTAGGGTGTTCTCTATGAGTATCTTGGAAACTACTGAAGATATAGAGTCAGTTAAATGGGGAAAGTATTGCAGTTTTGTGGGGTCATAAATATGCGCCTTTCAGATTTTCGAAGAAGTTCATGGCTTACTAGATATTTCGAAAACAAATTTTAGAAAAAATTACAAATTTTAGCTATTTTAAAAATTACCCCCAATTCCATTATAATCTATTTTAGACAAAAAGTTTTCAGATAAAAGTTGTAGATAATCACATCCTTAATGAGATTGTGTTCTCCGATTTCTTCTAAAGCCTGTCATTTTTGACATATGACACAAACATATGTTTTTTTAAATGGAAACCATAGTTGGCCATGACTTCATAAAAAGCGCCATTTTTTAAGCTTTTCAGCGATATAAGCTATGATATGTTTCTTAAAACGGTTTTCAAGACATGTTAGAAAAGTTAAATTTAGATACTCGCGCATTAATAGAATGGTTCCAACATGACTTTCATTATCACCCCCCCCCCACAATGTAAGTAATGTTAAAAATTATTTATATCATAATTATGTAGACTCAGGTATAGAAAGAGGTGGACCAATTGCATGGGTCTCCTCGGTCACCTGACCTATCCATTTTAGATTTTTTTATGCGGTATGGTTAACAACAAGGTTTACAAAAGAACTCATAAATTAAGAGAGGCACTCGAAGAGGCGGAACAGGAGAAGTTTAATTAAGTCGACCGGTCGTTCTGTAACAATAGCTAGAAATTCAGTTTTAAAAAGATGCATTTATGTACTCAAAACAATTGCGGATTTTTTGACCATTTTCTAAAATAACTTAAAGTATTGTAGTGATATGTAGTATGTAGTGATATTATTTTTTTAAGTTTTAGTTTGTGTAATGTAAATTGTAAAGAGCCGTTTAATAATATATTTTGTCTTTTTATAAGTTATAAATCATAACAAAATTAGAACACCGAACACCATTGAAAACCGTTCTCTAAAAAACGTAAGTAACTTTCACTGGTCAACGTATCCTGTATGGTCAAGAAAAGTTGAACCAATAATCCTACACGCTTTTCTTCATTTAAAAAAAGTTTATTTACAATTTTTGTTTATTTTAATTTACAAAGATTGGATGTGACAATTTCACATTTCTGAGAGCAACGACGATTGAACTTGTTTCCATGGCTAAGTGAAATTAGTCAAGAAAGATAAGAATTGGCTATAACTCAGCAATTTTGTGAAAGAAACATATTATAGTTTATATCGCTGAAAAGCTTAAAAAATGACGCCTTTTATGAAGTCATGGTCCACTATGGTTTCCATTTAAAAAAAACATATGTTTGTGTCATATGTCAAAAATGACAGGCTTTAGAAGAAATCGGAGAACACAATCTCATTAAGGATGTGATTATCTACAACTTTTATCTGAAAACTTTTTGTCTAAAATAGATTATAATGGAATTGGGGGTAATTTTTAAAATAGCTAAAATTTGTTTTTTTCGAAATATCTAGTAAGCCATGAACTTCTTCGAAAATCTGAAAGGCGCATATTTATGACCCCACAAAACTGCAATACTTTCCCCATTTAACTGACTCTATATCTTCAGTAGTTTCCAAGATACTCATAGAGAACACCCTAGGAAACTCACCCTGTATAGCGGAAAGCCTTAGTACATAACTACTGAAAAGGTAGGTTCAAACAGTCAAAGTAAATAAGTAAATAAAATAAGATAAAATGAGAATAGTAAAAAATAATATAAGAGATAAATTAATAAGTTATGTTGGTTATACCGAACATGGTAGTTGCGTTTATACAGACAAAATAAAATAAGTGACAGGGTATAATAATAGGAGTTTTTAAACTATAAATACTTTAAGGATTTGGATTTATTTTATTGCATAATTTCAATATGAATAGACAAGTACATTGCCCTTGAATAAATAAGTACATTGCAACTTTTTTTTAATTTTATTTTGCTACTTGAACCCACCTTAAGTTGACAGAATCACATAAATACGCGTACAAACACAGAAACACAAGTAAGCTCTTCAATATGAAGAATATAATATAGGAATAATCTCACTTTCGAAAAAAAAAATCGGAAAAAACAAGCTCATTGGGAATGTGATTATCTACAACTTTTATCTGAAAACTTTTTGTTTAAAATAGATTATAATGGAATTAGGGACAATTTTTAAAATAGCCAAAATTTGTTTTTTTCGAAATATCTAGTAAGCCATGAACTTTTTCAAAAATCTGAAAGGCGAATATTTATGACTCCACAAAACTGCAATTCTTTCCCCATTTAAGCGACTCTCTATCTCCAGTAGTTTCCGAGATGCCCATAGAGAACATGGTAGGAAACTCACCATGTATATTTCGGTATGTACTATACATTTTGCATTTTTCCTATCGGTACTTTTTCTATCCTATAAGTACGGTATTTTCCTATCCATCCTAACACTGTTTATTAACAAACAAAAACAATTAAGATAAATTTTGTAAACTATCTGGTAAATATATAAACTAGGAGCTATTTTGATAAACTCAGGTAAAATCTTAATCCTAACCAGATTTTGTAAATAGTTTGCATACTAACCAGTTAAGATATAAACTAGCTGCGGGTGTCTGCTATTTTGAAAGAATAGGCGGATTCTTTCAAAATAACAGAGCGCTTTTAGATAGTTTGCAAAATAGCTGGCTAGTTTTAAAACTAGCCAAGTATCCACTTTAGCCGTAACATATATAATTTAAAATTAATTCTAAATTGTTATAAGTACCTTCTTCTAGCTAATGTACAAGGTGATCTAATCCCTGATCTGATTCCTCTTCCATGATTGTTATTTACCGAGCTGACATTCCAATTTAAATGGGAATGTTGAAGTGATCTGAAACAATAATATAGAAGTAAAATCTGTTTTATTGTAGTAAAAAAAAATAATTTGTGATATGTATGTACACAGACATAAAGGCATTACAAATAAAAAATTAGATCTTTGTAAAAACGAATTCGTAGGTTCGAAATCTTAGGTTACCGCCTCCCTTCGGAGGTTGGCGATCCAACTGGCTATGATTGTGCGTAAAACTGCACCTCTAAAAAATTCAATAATTGTTCTTCCTTACCAACGACGCAGATCCTTAAGCCAGCCTTCTGCCAGAGTCTTGCCTTCTTTCCACTGATCTGTTGCCCTCAATTTTACCTTCAATGACCAGTCTGAGTACCTCATATCGGTCACTCCTCGTGATGTGGCCGACGTACTGTAACTTCCTTTCCTTAATTGTTGGTAGGAGCTGTTTATATCTGTCCATCCGCCGGAGCACCTCCTCATTTGTTACTCTATTCATCCAGAATACACGCAGTATACGACAATATAAGTACATCTCAAAAGCGTTAATGCGATTTTCCAATGTCTCATTGAGTGTCCAACTCTCAGAGCCGTAGAGAAATACTGGAAAGATGTAGCAACGCCGCATACGTATGCGCAGTTCGAGGCTTAGATCTCGGCTGAAGAAGAGGGTTTCATGGAAGCAAAAGTACGTCTGGTCTGTTGTATCTTCGCCAAAATTTCAGTTTTGGGGTCGCAAGCGTCGTTAACGAGGGCTCCTAGATATTTTATGGACGATACTTGTTCTACCGCCTTGTTGTTAATTCTGAGGACAGCCTTTTCCGGTGTTTTTGAAAACACAAGTTTAGTTTTATTTATATTGATGTGCAATCCTTACAGCATGCTATGTTCAACTACGCATTCCATCATGTTCTGAACGTGTAGAATGGGAGGATGCTTGAATAAATTTTCATATGAAAATTCATAAAATTAAGGATATTTTAATACAGGTCATTTCAGAAGCAGATTTCCCGCCTCCGAAAATATTTATAGCAAACTGAAGATTGTTGCAAAGATATTATCTTGTAATAATTGCGGAGTATTTACAAATGAACATGATTGACAACTCAAAACCTTTTTCTGTGAAATCAATGATCTTGTTAACGACAGCTTGCTATTTGATTTTGACTCTCAGAAATGTTTAACTGAATCTTTTTAATTCTAATTTCCTTTTATGAAATCAATCCACTAAAGAAACTTATTTAACGGTAAACATGCCTCAATAATGCTCAGCCTCTATCAACCAGCTTCATCCAAAACCATTTATGCCTACGCCCTGTTGATTTTATCACGTAATTGAAAAAATCTTCAGTTCTCTTATCGGATACGTTTAAAAGTGATTCGGTATTAAAGCTTAGCTCAGTATTGGCAAGGGTGTTAATTGCGGTGCATGTAATCACGCGATGGGTTCTTTTATGTAGGATTATCCGATTAAATGGTGAATAATATCAGATAAAACACAAGACATGTTCTATCATTAACTCGTATGTGGTGGGTTCAAAGAGCGAAATAAAATAACTTAAGAATGTAATAAAATAAATGAAATTTTCAAACAAAATTTACAAAATATGTAAGGTTTGTAATCAGAAGTATGATGGGCACACTAGAAGATCAATAACGTCTTGATTCAAAAAGCATAGTGTATATGGTAGTGAAGATAAATTTTGTATTTATTAAAATACTTTTTTTACAAATGACAATAATTAGTTGTATATGAGAACATAAAAATAAATTTAATAACAATATGAACAGAGATAATCGACGCATTGACGAACTGCATCGACGACCTCATCAGCACGTTGTGAGTATGGGGCTTCAGTGATACATTTGAGGCGAAATTTTCAAAATTAACAACTATATCGGTCCAAGATTTCCAACCAATATTAATTTGATTTCTTAATTTTCATTGTCTACTGTTTCCGAATAAATGTTTATCATTTTATCTGCATACAGATTCCATTTAAAATAGCAAGTTAAATATGTCAGACCTGTATCCCATTTTGACCTGAGGTGTCCCATTTTAGTTGAAATCATAATATGGTATCTCCGTTATTCGTGAAGATAGAAGGGTGCGGTTTGCACAAACCTGTGCCACTTTTTTGTCAAACGGAAAATGCCGGAAACAAAATTTTCATAGCTCTCTTCGTTTCTCAGTTACAGGGTCTTGTTGAAAATTTTGCAATTGGGGCACCCCCTGTATCTCTGTCATTTTTAAAGATATCGAGAAGGTGAAAACAGTTTATTGTAGAACTTCTTGCGTAGAATACAGTTGCGTGGTCTGTTATTCTACTAAAAGAATATTTTGAAAGTTATGAACTAAAGTTAGGTTTTATTAAATGGAACACCCTGTGTATTTATAAATTATATGATATGGCTTGCCATAAGCTTCCCAAAAATATATATCACTCTATATTTATTTTCACTATTTACTGCAATATTAAAAAAAATATTAAAAGATCATATTTATTAGTAGGCCATGATTGACAATAAAAGAAACTAAAGAATTATTAAAATTATATACTGCTATCTGTCTTTCGTTTTATTTTGAGAGCCACTAATAAATTCTTTATATATTAGGGAAACTTAACTGTCTACCGCTATTTGTAAATCTTTGAAGCTATCGTATCGGAACTTTTAAATATTCCTTTAGCTAATTTATGTGAAATATACTTTCAGCAACTTTAGTTCATATTTTCAAAAATATGTTTTTCTTAGAAAAACAGAATATATTTAATAATTTCCAATCCTGTGAATAAAAATGCTGTTGTCCCATAAAAAATATTTATATGGCATAACAACGTTTGCCGGTTCAGCTAGTATTGCTATAAATCTTTCTTTACTTTAACATTAGTAGTGAAATTTAAAGTAAATCGATACTATTTATATTACGTAAAATACTTTTCCATTTAACGTTCGTTTCAGTATAATCGGGGGTGTTAAATGCGAGAGAATAAAATCACGCAAAGTTCGCTCATGTGGGATTACCCTAATTAGAGTGACGATTAAATCGTGCGTACTATTCGATGGGATATCGCCTAGAGAATTTTTCGCTGATAAAGCTGCAAATTGGATTACTAAACTAAAAGTAAAATATACAGAGTGTCCTATTTTAGTTGCAATGGATTGAACTTTTGCGCTTAATGAAGAGTAAATAGAGAAGTATGTGGTTTTCATGTTTATCATTTCCAGCAGCGGGTGATTCGTGACTTGATTTAGGCATATCTCGAGCGTAATAAATTTTCATTGTTTAACGCTAACTAGTCAGCTTGGCGCTGCTTCTGACATATATCTAATGTTCTTCTTGTCTGATGCGTTATGATGACAGTCTTATTCATGGCCTTTGTAAATAATTTCCCATCATGATCTTTCAATTTAAAAAAAGAGAGGAAGACCCAAAAAGACATGAAAGAAAGGGGTAAGAAAATTCTTGAGTGAATTTCTTTGCAAAAGATCAATGGAAAACTCACAGAAGTGACACATTTTTGGCAAGGAGATAAGTCACACAACTTGTCGCCCTGGGTAGTCCCAGCTAATTCTTTACTTGAAAAATCTAACCTAACCTAACCTAACTTGAACAAGTCATATCATAACATCTAAAGAGTTTCCTCTTTGTTAAAGAAACATCCTTTGCCTTGAGGTTTAGAATAAAATCAAAATTTCTTTTCAAAAAATCCTTCAAGCAAACATATATATTACTCTGGCGGGACCCCACGAACAGCAGACATTAATCCTACTCAATGGGAAGGTCTGTTTCCAGCAGCGACCGATTCGCGACTTGATTTAGGCATATCTCGAGCGTAATAAATTTCCGATTGTTTAACGCTAACTAATCAGCTTCGTGCGGCTTCTGATATATCTAATCTTGTTTTTGCGTGATGCCTTGGTCTTATTCCCGGCAATTTTAAATAATTTCATATCGTCATCATTCAATTTAAATGAGAGGGGGAGGCCCAAGAAGATATAAAAGGAAGGAGTAAGAAAAATGATGAGTGAAAATTATTTTACAAAAGATCAATGAGAAACTTACAGAAATGACTCATTTTTCTCAAGATGAGAAGTCATACAATTTGTCGCCAGCTAACTTTTTATTTAAGTAATCTAGAATACCTCATTTTCCTTTGAAAAAGTTTAAAATTTATTCGAAAAATATACCAAATTGAACAAGTCAGATCGTGGCATCTAAATAGTTTCATATTTGTTAAAGAAGCATCCTTTGTTTAAGTTTTGAGGACATAGTATCAAGATTTCTTTTTAAAAAAATCTTTTAAGCAAACAGACATATTACGCTTGAAAAACCCCACAAACATCAGACATTAATCCCAGTCAGTGAGAAGGTCTATTTCCAGCAGCGAGCGATTCGCGACTTGATTTAGGCATATCTCGAGCGTAATAAATTTCCACTGTTTAACGCTAACTAATCAGCTTCGCGTGGCTTCTGACATATATCTAATATTGTTTTTGCGTGATGCCTTGCTCTTATTCCCGGCAATTTTAAATAATTTCATATCGTCATCATTCAATTTAAATGAGAGGGGGAGGCCCAAAAAGATATAAAAGGAAGGAGTAAGAAAAATGATTTTGAGTGAAAATTATTTTACAAAAGATCAATGAGAAACTTACAGAAATTACTCATTTTGCTCAAGATGAGAAGTCATACAATTTGTCGCCCTTGGTAGTTCCAGCTAACTTTTTATTTAAGTAATCTAGAATACCTCATTTTTCTTTGGAAAAGTTTAAAATGTATTCGAAAAATATACCAACTTGAACAAGTCAGATAGTTTCCTATTTGTATCTAAATAGTTTTCTATTTGTTAAAGAAACATCCTTTGTTACGTTTTAGGACATAGTATCAAGAGATTTCTTTTTAAAAAAAATCTTTTAAGCAAACAGATATATTACGCTTGAAGGACCCCACGAACATCAGACATTAATCCCAGTCATTTGGAAGGTCTATTTCCAGCAGCGAGCGATTCGCGACTTGTTTTGGGCATATCTCAGGCGTAATAAATTTTCATTATTTAATCCTAACTAATCAGCTTCGCGCGGCTTCTGACATATATCTAATATTGTTTTTGCGTGATCCCTTGATCATCTTCCAATTTAAATGAAAGAAGAAGGACTAAGAATACATTAAAGCAAGGAGTAAGAGTAAGAAGAATGATGAGTGGCAATTATTTTACAGAAAATGAATGAGAAACTTACAGAAGTGACACATTTTTCTCAACGTGATACGTCATACAAATTGTCGTCCTTGATAGTTCCAGCTAACTTTTTATTTAAGTAGTCTAGAACACCTCATTTTCCTTTGAAATAGCTTAAAATGTATTCGAAAAATATACCAACTTGAACAAATCAGATGGTATAGTATCTAAATAATTTCCTATTTGCTAAAGTAACATCCTTTACCTTGCGTTTTAGTACAAGGTATCAAGATTTCTTTTTAAAAATGTTTCAAGCAAACTGACATATTACGCTTGGGGGACTCCACAAACATCAGACATTAATCCCAGTCAGTGAGAAGGTCTAGTTCCAGCAGTGAGCGATTCGCTATTTGATTTAGGCATATCTCGAGCGTAATAAATTTCCACTGTTTAACGCTAACTAATCAGCTTCGTGCGGCTTCTGATATATATCTAATATTGTTTTTGCGTGATGCCCTGCTCTTATTCCCTGCAATTTTAAATAATTTCACATCGTCATCTTTCAATTTAAATGAGAGGGGAGGCCCAAGAAGATATAAAAGGAAGGAGTAAGAAAAATGATGAGTGAAAATTATTTTACAAAAGATCACTGAGAAACTTACAGAAATGACTAATTTTTCTCAAGATGAGAAGTCTTACAATTTGTCGCCGTTGGTAGTTGTAGCTAATTTTTCATTTAAGTAATCTAGAATACCTCATTTTTCTTTGAAAAAGTTTAAAATGTATTCGAAAAATATACCAACTTGAACAAGTCAGATCATAGCATCTAAATAGTTTCCTATTTGTTAAAGAAAAATCCTTTGTTACGTTTTAGGACATAGTATCAAGATTTCTTTTTAAAAAATTCACAGTCCTTTACAAAGATGCAACCGGGGGGGCATTGAAAATGATGAATAAAAACGTAAAAATATGATTAGTGTTAATATGAGTGTATTACATACATATGTTTAAATAACGAACTTAACAAAAAACAACAGATTTAAAGATTCACTGAAAAAGTAGTAATGTTAACATTAAATATAACATTATCAATAATAATTATGCGATCGCACCTATCCGTAAAACAAGCAAGCAAAAAAACCTCGAAAAAAACAAAATAACATACAAAACATCAGGTTAACATGATGACAGATCATGATCAATGACAGATAAAGAATTCTTACGGAAAGTTACACTTTACGATATAACTTTTTACCTGTTAAAGGCAAACCCCATTTAAACACAAAACTTTTTAATACCTACTACTGTATCTAAAAGACTTTTTTTTAAATTACTAAATTCTTAGCCACGCTTCTGTTTTTCTTGGCTGTTGTGCGTCACGTCACAGATTAACAGGCCCACGTTTGCACCACAAGGCGATGCTGCAGACCACTAGGTAGACCGGTCGTAGAAATTTATGTTATACAACTTGTAGTCAATCTACACAAATATTATCAAAAACTTTTTTTCTTTTAAAATGTGTTCAGATTTTATAAAAAGTATAAGTCAAAATCGCAAAACTTAAATTTGATATGAGTTTCTTAGTTTTTAACTAATATAGTGGCGAATTACAAAAATTCCTTTTCAATGAAAATCAGTTAAATAAAATAATTTAATAAATTACTTTTTCCCGCGACTACGTTCGCGTTACACCTTGAATCGTTCATGCATTGATTTAAATGATTTTTTACTTCTTTATAGAGAGCTAGTGAACATAGATGTTTTTTATTTTTCATCTTTTTTTTTATTTATTAAGAGCACTAATACTCTCTTTATAGGTTATTTATTATTCTTTGAAGGATAATTGAGGAAGATATATTTCCTTATGATGTCACTAAATAAACCCTTGTATAAAATTTTATACTGTCTGGTTTATAATGTTATAGTATTGCATTTTCGTACAGCAAACTTTCATTCCCTATTCTACTCCCTAAGTGTATAAATTTCATAAATTCGCTTTATCTTTGTGTCAATTTTTATGTGTATAATCCAGAGGTCACCAAGTTTTATATAAATTTTTACTAACTTTACCCATTTGGTTAATGAATTTCAAAAATTTCTTCTAATTCTTTTTGTAGGATTTCATTCTTCTAGACCAAATAGTAAGAAATTTTCATACAACAAACTGTTCCGACATAATTTTACTCTCTAAGAGGATGAATTTCCTAAAATCGCTTTGTGTAGCTAATTCACTAATGTCGTTTAAAGGAACTTTTGTGCTAATATTTATGTACCTGAAGCTGGCGGCATGAACTCACTCTAAAATATCTAAAAACGTAATATATAATCTAACTGACACACCACTGACAATGATAAATAATTTCTTTCTGGAGGTGTTGTGTGTAGGTGTTTTTCAGGTTTGTTTTAGTATTTAGTCCTTTTACACAAAGAAATAGCCATTAAGCACTATAAAAATACTTCATAACAAATCTACACATATATACCTTTCATTTAAAAAAAAGGATCATCAAGATTGGTAAAGCGGTTTTGGCGGGATGGATGCAACAAAAAAACCCTTTGAGCTTTTATATATGTATGGATTAATTATTTTTCCAACATATTTTACTTTGCAAATTTTTATAAATATTCAGACTCGCCAATATCGTACTCCACCGTGTCCAGCCTGTTTAGCCAAACGTAGGCCGATTCCTCTTCGGCGGCGTCGTGACCCTGGCCGAAGGAAGAGTCTTGAAGACGCTCATCCGCGCATAGGAATAAGTTGACTGCGTAGCGTATTGCGTATTAATCGATTCTGAAACTTTCTATCTCGTGTATAACATGTTACGCAAGTTTATTATTTTAATCTCGATTTTAATAGATAAATGTGTGAAATGCCACCTGAATATCTTCCGCCATGACATGTTTTTACTTTTTTGTTATGGTAAAGTGATTTGTATAAACTTTATTCAATAACGTATATTTTCCTCCATTTGTGATTTTTTAATTTTAAGCGAAAATTAAGTATAACATTTTAGGAAAAAGAAACACTGTAATATTTAAAAGAATAAGAAGAAATTAGTCTTATTTTGAAAGGAAAATATAGAAAAAACTCTTTCTATAGAAAAAGTCTTTATACTAACCAGAATCCGGTGACATATACGCGGTCTCACCGGAAACATTACTTATTACTTCGCATAACTTGAAGAATATCTACTTTTAATAATGAACACTTCAGAAATACACCAGTAAAAACATTTATTATTTGAGATTAAAACTCGAATTAAATTATAAATATTAGTTACCTATGTTGTTATAGCTTTTATAGGCCTGTTTAACGACTTAATAAGTTACCTAGCGAAAAAATCTGTGCGCGTACCTACCACTATTGTTACAGGTTAATTCGTTAAAGAAATATGTTACACAAGTTAAAAACGCTAAAATTTTAATGGTATTACTTGTGCATTATTGGCCTTATAATGTAATTTGTTGGAATTATATCTTCTTTAAATATAATTAGACTTTTTAACGACTTTTAAGTTACCTAGGAAAAAATCTGTGCACGTACCTACCAGTATTGTTACAGGTTAATTCGTGAAACAAATGTGTTACATATTATTCGTGGTATTAGTGGTATTATATTGGAATCAGCTTGGCATTAGTGGGGCATTATATGAGAAATTTGGTATTTAATTTGTATTTTTGGCATTACTTTGGCATTAGTATACAGACATTTGTCAGCGGTTTACTCCTTGTAGATAATCAAAAAGTTTTTTGATAAAATTTGCTTTTCATGTCAGATCATTTCTATGAAAAATTACATTAGATTTTTATTAAAGACGCTGGGTAATTAAAACATTGACTAATAAACCTTGTCCACTTTAAATACGGGGTCACGAAATATCCTCCTTGGAGTGTTTGGGTTAAGGGGTGTATAATAAATTAATCGTTGTTTTATAATAAAAACCATAAAACATTTATTTGTGAGTAAAATAATGCAATGGTTGGATATCTCTCCTTTATAATTCGGTGACTAAAAATACACTAAAATAATTAGAAAAAAAATCTTGTACTTATTTAGTAATTACGTCAATATTAATTAATTGACTTTCTAGTCTATTTTATTTTATGTACAAATATATTATTAAATTTTAAGCATTAAGTAATAAAACACTTTGTGCCCTCTTATATCGTAAAAGGTTACGAAATATACTCCTGGTTACACCCCTTACAGAAAACAGTGTAAGGGGTGTAAATAAATTGTATAATCACTGTTTTTTATAATAAAAACTATAAAATATTTCTTATTTGTGAGATTAAAAAAACAAAACAATGCATTGGTTAAAATAAGTACATTCAATACTGTTTTCAATTGTTAATTCAATAATGTGTTATAACATAATATAGCCATTACTATTATACTATTATTATTAAAATAATATGTGTGTAACATATTTCTTTAACGAATTAACCTGTAACAGACATTTATATGCCCAGTATATTTTTGTTTAACAAACCAATCAGGAAAAATCCAAAACCTACCGTTATAGGAGGTATAAGACGATTAAACTTATATAATGACAACTACTTATCGGATAACAAATTAATTACTACTGTCAGCTAGTTCAGCTACTGTCTAGGTAGAATTTACCTAGAGTACCTACACCTACCTATGATGATGTAGGTAGATTAAAGCTTATTTTGACGTTACCTCTCACTTCGGTGTCACAAGCTGAATTTTTCAGGGATGGAAGTACAGTACATCACAGTACATGATATGGGGACCCTTATTCCGAAAGTAGTACAAAATTAAACAGGGTAAAAAGGCACTATCATCAAAAATCGATATATTAATACCACCGTATAGAGAAAACAAATACTTATTTTTTGATCCAGTACAGAATAAAGTCTTCGTAGGGAGTAATTTTTTATAATTATTTACAAAAAAACATTTCCATTAGCGCTTATGACCAAAAAAAAACTTTAAACATGAATAATCATTTCAATCATGCGAAAATTTGGTTTAAAAATAGAGATTTTTTTTTAATATAACTTTCATTTAACGAAAAACGAAGGCCTAAATGAAAAAAAGAAACAATTTAAAAGTTTCGCTCATGTCTTGACAAGGTATCAAAGCAAACCCCATATTTTTTGCTTTTAAACTAATAAAGATATATCAATAAACAATTAGCGATGTAATGGTTTTGCGCGCGCTGGACGACTGCCGCCGCTGCGCCAAGATTTCCTATACCCTTGTATATATGACGTCATGGTGTGGCAAATGTAGCATTTTAATTCGATTTGGGCTCCCTTATATAGGATAACAGAAACATTTTCAATGTTAAAAATATTTTAAGCAAACAGATATATTACGCTTGAAGGACCCCACGAACATCAGACATTAATCCCAGTTATTTGAAAGGTCTATTTCCAGCAGCGAGCGATTCGCGACTTGATTTAGGCATATCTCGAGCGTAATAAATTTCCACTGTTTAACGTTAACTAATCAGCTTCGCGCGGCTTCTAACATATATCTAATATTGTTTTTGCGTGATGCCTTGCTCTTATTCCCGGCAATTTTAAATAATTTCATATCGTCATCTTTCAATTTAAATGAGAGGGGGAGGCCCAAAAAGATATAAAAGGAAGGAGTAAGAAAAATGATTTTGAGTGAAAATTATTGGTAGTTCCGGCTAACTTTTTATTTAAGTAATCTAGAATACCTTTTTTTTATTTGAAAAAGCTTAAACTGTATTCGAAAAATATACCAACTTGAACAAGTCAGATCGTAGCATCTAAATAGTTTCCTATTTGTTAAAGAAACATCATTTGCTTACGTTTTAGGACATAGTATCAAGATTTCTTTTTAAAAAAATCTTTTAAGCAAACAGATATATTACGCTTGAAGGACCCCACGAACATCAGACATTAATCCCAGTTATTTAGAAGGTCTATTTCCAGCAGCGAGCGATTCGCGACTTGATTTATGCATATCTTGAGCGTAATAAATTTCCACTGTTTAACACTAACTAATCAGCTTCGCGCGGCTTCTAACATATATCTAATATTGTTTTTACGTGATGCCTTGCTCTTATTCCCGGCAATTTTAAATAATTTCATATCGTCATCTTTCAATTTTAATGAGAGGGGGAGGCCCAAAAAGATATAAAAGGAAGGAGTAAGCAAAAAGATGAGTGAAAATTATTTTACAAAAGATCAATGAGAAACTTACAGAAATTACTCATTTTGCTCAAGATGAGAAGTCATACAATTTGTCGCCCTTGGTAGTTCCAGCTAACTTTTTATTTAAGTAATCTGGAATACCTTTTTTTCTTTGAAAAAGCTTAAACTCTATTCGAAAAATATACCAACTTGAACAAGTCAGATCGTAGCATCTAAATAGTTTCCTATTTGTTAAAAAAAATCCTTTAACATTGCTTTACCATCCTGTAATATTTTTTACCTTGCGTTTTAGGACACAGTATCAAGATTTCTTTTTAGAAAATCTTTCAAGCAAACAGACATATTACGCTTGAAGGACCCCACGAACATCAGACATTAATCCCAGTCAGTGAGAAGGTCTATTTCCAGCAGCGGGCGATTCGCGACTTGATTTAGGCATATCTCGAGCGTAATAAATTTCCCATTGTTTAACGCTAACTAATCAGCTTCGCGCGGCTTCTGACATATATCTAATGTTGTTTTTGCGTGATGCCTTGGTCTTATTCCCGGCAATTGTAAATAATTTCACATCATGCGACTGGCATCGGCCATTTAAAAATGGGCGATAGTGCGCCCCAAGGGTGGGCGCAGGGGCGGCGGAGGAGGCAGCGAAAACCGGCCGTGTAATTTATGGACTGGAAACGTCGGCGTTCAGGTAAATTATGGCGGCGTGGTGTTCTGGAAAATTGAGATAAAATCCACTTGCAGTTTTCATAATATTCCTGAAAAGTATTATTAATGGCTGCGAAGCTTATTTCCGTTGTGTCACGTTAAGCGCTACATAATACCTTTTTTTCGGATCGTTTGCGGTTTGGATGTCTTTATAAACAGCTTTATTTTTATTGTGTACATTAAATTTCGATACAAGTGATTTACGTCTGCCGGCTGTAATTAAAGGGTGATTACTCATTGTTGGTGCAGACAGCAAGAATATCTACCTATCTGTAATAAAGAAATGTAGTGATAATCTTGGCTATACAGGGTGGTCCGAACTGTATTCCGGAAACTTTGGCAGCATATTCTGCAGATAAAAAATACGTAAAAATGTTCGTATAAATGTATGTTCTAAAATGCCTAGTTTCGGAGATACAGGGTGTAGAAATTTCATTTTTATTTCGATTTTTTCCAAATAATTTCTGCAGTAACGTCAATATTTGAATCAAAATCGGTATTTGGGAGTTTTTTGACATGAGAAATTTGATTATGTCAATATGACTCCGTCCGTAGCTGTAAACTATTGTAAAAAATATATACATTTATGACGTTTTTTATGTCAAAAAGATCTCTTAGTAAGAAATAATGGTTCTCAAGATATTTGGAATCTAAATTATCCATACCTGTCATCATTGAGATAAATTAAACATATGTTCACTAAATAGTTATTAAAACGAAATCATAAATATTAAATATTTTTGTGCTACAAGTTCAACAGAGACTGTTTTATAATATTGTTACGTTTTTCGTCGGTTCCGTGTGGATAGAAAGTCACAATTTATTTAAACACTATTTATTTAACACTAATTAACAAAAACAATAACGATAAAAGACTTATAGAACTATTTACAAACGATTTATAACTAAGAATTTATTTTGAATTTTAGCGCGTCAACTGCACTTGTATATTTATAACTGCCCTCTCTAGGCCACAGCCGCCGGCTTTTATACCTACAGTTAAAGTTTACTAGAATAGTCCATAAATCATTAGGTGCATAGAGAATGTTTTCGAATGTTCTCGTATGTACTACTCTATTCCAGTGGGACTCGATCCTTCTCGAATCTTCGAATGAAGCATTGCGGTGTCTATGCGATGTTAAGGTCATCCGAGTGCGGGCCATATTGTTAGGTTAGGTCGAGTCCACGTCGAGTCCACACCGGTCCGCAACAATATTTTTTTGAAGAAAAATTTATGATTAATTTAAAAATATAAATTAAAGTTCCCAATTTATCATTTCAGCTAACTATCTCCTCAATATGTTTATTTTTTGGCAATATTTTGTTTTTATTATAAATATCTTTAACCAAAAGACCTTTTTTACGTAAAAAACGTCGTAAATGTATATTTTCTCACTTAGTAGTTTTATACAGGTACTGACGAAAAGTTATTAGTCTTCACATTAATTTAAAAAATATGTAGGTGGCGCCCTCTACAAGTAGAAGTCATATTGACATCAAAATCAAATTTCTCATATCAAAAGTCACAAATACCAATTTTCATCCAAATATTGACGTTACTTCAGAAATTATTTTGAAAAAATCGAAATAAAAATAAAACTTCTACACCGTGTATCTTCGAAACTAAGCATTTTAGAACATACATTTGTACGAACTTTTTACTTATTTTTATCTGCAGAATACGCTGCCGCAGTAGGTATAAATTTAATTTTTAATTTATTTCCGGCGCCCCAAAAAAACACGGGGATTTTTTTGGTTTTAAACAAAAAGAACACGTACCGACGGCCAACTAAAATTGCCACTTCAATAGTCACTTCATAGCAAACTTCAATTGGCCGTCGCCTCGGCACGATTAATTTTTGACATTTTAACAAGGTTCATTTTCTATACAGGTCCGAAAATTTCTGAAATAACTCTTAATTTGTGATTAAGTTTGTGATATTGTGTTGTTTAATTTGTAATTCTTAATTGTTGTGATTATCTAATTTAAACCGGCCGCCTATGTTAAAAAGTTAAATAATACATTTCTTGCCTTGTTTATGAAAATAAGTATTGAGTATGTTGTATTTTTAGAAAGCTCATAGCAAGGCAAATAAAATCAAAAATATAATATACAGGGTATCCCATTTAAAAAAAATTCACAGATTTTGCAACATGCGCAACCATCAGAGGCGTATTGAAAATACCAGACACAAAAGTCGGCGGTGGTCGGCAATCACCCGTGTTTTTTACATTTTATATTAACTTGTGACGTCATTTGGAAGAGCTCAATAGAAATATAAAAGAACTAAACCTTGTTTGGAAAGCAATTTGACATTCGTGACGTCAGCATTCTGGCAGTCTAACGTATCGTTAATCGCCATTCGCAAATACTAGGATAGGCATTACTGGTCTTGGGTGCCGATTTTCGTGTGTACGAAACGTAAAATAAGATGTACTGAATAAAGACAGAAGGCAAGTATTTTCCCAAGCGCATGAAATGAAGCGTCAGATTAAAGTGATTATATAATAAATACTTCGTATTTTGGCTCTCTCCGACTTCTTATCGTGATGGCTTTTTATAAAAGTGAAGAATTTAGTAAGAAAAATATTAATGATGGAGATGGACGTGTGCGGATTCATGAATGGTCACAGTCACGGTGAATGGTCACAGTCACACATAGAATTAATGGCATTAATTTGCAATAGCACCTGGAACCCACAGTTTCAGTTTGGAGTCAGATTAAACCAATCAGAATGAGTATTATGTTACCGTAAAAGCCCGAATATTGGTTAAACGTAGGGTTACCCACGTAGGAGCCCGAAATATGCAAAAAAGGTCAGTTTAGGTTAAGTTTAGATTAGGCCTATATTTTTATTAATGCAAAACACCAACTAAAACCTAATTCTAATCTAACCTAAACTCACTCCCTCTTTTGCATATTTCGGGCTATTACCAAGGTATTTCTAGGAAGCAATAAACATGTTTAACTGTTTTATGTCTACTTACTGTTAGCTTGTTTTGATGAAATTAGTTTGTTTTATTTTAACAAGTTTTGAGTATATATGTTTTTAAGAAAGTAAGAAAGACCATCAATCGCATACCGTTTACATAATTTTTTGGTAAATTCGAGACATTTAGGCGAAGCTTCAAAAAATGTTTGGCCTGTGCCTCTTTTTTACCCTCTTGTCCTCTACTTTTCATTTTGAAAGTTGGCAACCCTATCTTATAGTATTATATCTTCTATTATTAGTATCGTATTCTTATATTTATTATATACATATTTTACTTTTGAACTGTTACCACTGAATCTGTGAATATATTTTTCTTTTTTTTATAACGGGATGGGTTTGCAAATATCTAAAAGCATGTATTATTAGCTTGCATTATTAAAACATTTTTCGACACTGTTGTAGTTGCCACGATGTACTTTATATTTCAAAAATCCCCAAAATCAGAAATCGAGAACGGATAAATCCGGGAATCGGGGAGGCCATCATATGGGTTTATCGGTTCTTAACAAAATTCTAATATTTTTGAAGTTGTGAGGAGGAGCCCCACACACTCCGCAGAAGTATATTTCACGGAAATTAGCTAAAGGAATATCTAAAATTTCCGGTATGATAGCTCCAAGATTTACAAATAGCGGTAGAGAGTTAAGTTTTCCTAACATATAAAAAATGTATTAGTGGCCGCCCCCCCAAAAAAAACAAGAGACAGATCGCAGTATATACTTTTAATATTTCTTCATTTTTTTTTATTACCAATCATGGCCTACTAATAAATATGATCTTTTAATAACATTTTTAAATATTGGAGTAAATAGTGAAAATAAGTGTAGAGTGATATATATTTTTGAGAAGCTTATGGCAAGCCAGATCATATAATTTATACATATACAGGGTGTCCCATTTAAGAAAGCATAACTTTAGTTCATATATTTAAAAATATTCTTTTCACAGAATAGTACTGTATTCTACGTAAAAAATTCTACAATAAACAGTTTTCACCTTCTCGATAGCTTTAACAGTAACAGAGATACAGGGGATGTCCCAAATTGCAAAATTTTCAAAAAGACCCTGTCGCTCATAAACGAAGAGGGCTACGAAAATTTTGTTTACGGCATCTTCCGTTTGACAAAAAAGTGGGACAGGTTTGTGCAAACCGCACCCTTCTATCTTCATTAATAACGGAGATACCGTATGACTTAAACTAAAATGGGACACCCTGTACACTGTTTTTTTTATATTTTCAGTAATATTAGTTAATTTTCTAATAAGCAATGAACAGAACGACTAGGATATTTTACTTATCGTCACTATTTGCCTTAATCTTAAAAGCAAATAGTGTTTGAGCAATCGTTTCTATTATTTCGTCTTTTTGAATTTCACCGCCACGCCAGCGTTCGTTGTCGCGGAAAGCAAACATTCATAAAGCGCGCTATCAAAGAGTTTGGGCGTGGATATACCCACACGCATTATCGGCTAAATCACACACGCGTCCAAATAAATACCTGCAATCGGAAAGGAAAAACGACGTACGGTGTAATTGTTGAACCAGGTTTACAGCTGCAATTATTCTCTTCAAATAAGCCAGAAATGATACGTTTCCTGTGCGACCATTGTTTTTCGGGCCGCGTTAACTAACGGCTTAAGACAGTCGCGTCCTGTTGAACAAACATGGGTTGGACCGAAGGGTTAGCCCATGGCGTGGCTATAACGTATCATTCATACACTTTCATGAGGATATTCTGATACAAAGAATGTGTCGAAACTTAAGGTGGCTTTCGGATTTCAACCAAGCAGACTCAGTTGCTAACTATACCACCGGCACGAAAAACGGGCACCTTAAAATTTTTGATGTATTTTAAAGTTTTATATATTTTGTTTTAGTGTGCCGTTTTTGATGATTTTTTAAGCAATTTGTAGCTAAATTATTTGACTTTTTAGTGTCTCTTTCTAAATTAAAGATGAAAGTTTCCGTCTGTCAAGTATACGAGGGAAAACAAAATGTTGATATTTTGCCATTTTGGTGAATGTTTGAAAAACCCTGTGGAATATGTTAACAAAGCAAGAAATTTAAAAATAAGTCTGTAAACTGGGTATATTTTCCCCGATAGTTTGTTTTTTATTCATCTCAATAGCTCTATTTTATTTGAAGATATTAGCTTTTAAGAAGATACTAAGATTTTTTCCTAATTTTTTTTTAATTAGGGCCTAGTCAACAGACCTATGAAATAGTGTTTACGGTTTACGTAATGCCACTGTCATTGAAAAATTATATCTGTTGGACAGTACTACATAGACTAATGTCACGTACTACATAGACTAATGTCACGTACTAGAGATAGATTGGACACTGATATAAAACAAATAAGTCCGTCATTTAGAGCCACCTGGTGATCCGGAAGAAACTAATGGGGAGTTTTGGCATAACATAATTTCACCGTTCCGTTACTTATTAACGCTAACTGAAACGGTAACGTTAGTCAAGCGCAAAATTATTCCTTGTAAAATATAAAATAATAAATATAGACTCGTTTACTATATTTTATGTTTTATTAGATCATTAGAAGTATAATATATTCAAAACTAAAAATAAAATTATGAATACATACATTTTAAACACCAACAATAGAGTACATAGCGCCTATTTTTTTGATTTACCAAATAAATTATAATATTATAATAAAAATATTATAGACTACTAATTGTTAAAGTACTACATTACCAACTATGTATAGGTACTTACTTATGATTGAACATTTTTTTTATTTCGTTCATAAATGTATTATTCATCTAAGCTGTCTAAAAGATCTTTGCTAAAAAAAGTTTAGTATCTCACACAAAAATGATGGTCGATGGTAAATATCAAAATGCACAAACTAATAAAATCACAAACTATAAACACAAATCACCGAACTTTCCGGCAAATCAGGAATATCTATATTAATAATTATTTAAAAATGATTTATAAATAACTTGACGGATCACCAACATTTTGACATCTAGACTAAAACTAGACCATAGATGGTAGTAAATATAGAGGCTGTCATGTCATCTTCATATATACATTAGAAATCTGTACTTTAATGTATTTTGCGCCGTTTGGTGATGCGGAAGAAACTAAATTTGTAGTTCCATAAAATTACCATTGAGTGTCTAGGGCATGTTACTCTAGGAGAAATGGTTTTAATCCAGACGTGTGGTTGCTTTAAATGAACGTGGTAGAGCAACTTCTGGACTTATAACCATCTCTCCTAGAGAAAAACTGCCAATAAACAATAATAATATGCTTTTGTAACGACAGTGATATTACAAAATGGTAGAGTGCTTTAAGCCCTTATGGGATACAAACCTCGGAATTCTTTTACTGTGAACGAATTTTTATAAAACTTTTTGCATTGTATTGGTAATAAGATATATTACAAAGTTTACCCATTTAAATTCGAAAGTTAAGCGAATTTAAATTTAAGTTAAAAAATTATTTATTAAATATAGAGCCTTATAGCTTGCCAGAATTTTTTAATTTCAATGGTTAATTAGGATTAAGGAAATATTGTTGAATTATATCCAATATTGTAAATTTTAGGTTTATTTTTTTCTATATATTTTCCCGTTTATGTAAGTAGACTTATCTAATTTTTGTAAAATATGTGTAATATGCTTTGGAATATTTATTTTGATGTTTGACGATATTTCTCTTTATGTTTATTTTGTAACATAATTTGGAAATAAATAAATATTATTATTATTATTATTATTAAATTCGTTGCTTTTACTATAGTATTTAAATAAACACACATATACAATTGCATACATAAAAGATGGATCCGTGTTTCGAAAAAGCTCTGTATCAGGATTACTATTTGAGACTTTCACACCAAACCTTTTACAAAATATGTGTTTAATGGTAGTTCGCATTTCACAAATATTTTTACAGATATACAGGGTGAGTCAAATATATTTTTAAACTAAAGTTTTAGTTTTTCAAATGAAATGCTTTATGTTTTTGTAGTGAACTTGCTATACAATTCCGGTTCCAAAAATGCCTTAATACCATAGAGTATACTGAGTGGTTTTTAAATTATGACCACGTCCTTGAGGACGTCAATCTAGATGTTCAGGAACCTTCGTATGAGAACTTTTAATCCAGACGATCGACTTATTGTAAGTTTATCCCTAAGAAACCGCCGTTTGCCAGCTTTTCAAATTTATAATGAATTGCACCTAAGGATCGTACATATTAGCTAACGGACTATAAGAAGAAGACTAAATGAAGCAAATCTTATGCCAAGAAGGCCTGCTTCGGGACCAGAACTTTCTAGATCTGTTGACTAGGACTAAAAGCAAAGGCATGCTGTTAATGTAAAAATTACGAAAAAATGTTGGTGTCTTCTTCAAAAGCGAATATCTCCAACAAAAATAAAGCTAATGAGATGAACCAAAAAACAAACTATCGAGAAAGAATGTATCTAGATGATAAATTGATTTTTAAATTTCTTGTTGTTTTAACATATTCCACAGGGTGTTTCAAACTTTCACCAAAATATCAACATTTTGTATAATACTCGTATAATGTGTACAACCCTCGTTTAATTAACAGTCAGATAATTTGCCTACATACTGCTTAAAAAATCATCAAAGTTGACCCACTAGAACAAAATATATTAAACTTTAAAATACCTCAAAGTTTTAATATATCCATTTTTCGTGCCGGTGAATGTATTTCAAAAAATATACATTTTAGTCATATACTTTTCTAATAAAACTCGCCTTTTTATACTAGAATCCGAAAATCAATTAATATCAAGGGTGTTCCATTACAAAAAACACAATTTTGATATGTAACTTTTTTGGGGACACCCTGTAGAACTTTATATAATTTTAGAAAATGATTTAAACTGACTTACATAAGCTCTCAAAATTTCACTTCAATACAAACTTTTGTTCTCCTTGCAAAAACCGCGTCGTATATGACGCGCCACCCTGTATAATTCGATTTAAATCAAAATTTCAATGATTATAATATAAGCAGAATAGATATAGTTTATGCATTAGATTCATTTATTTCAATAAATTTAAAAAAAAATTAAAAAATCCAAAAAATTAAGAAGGAAATACCAAGAATTTACTAAAATAAAAAATGAAAAGCAACGAAAAAAAAATGGGTAAACATTTTAGTATTTTATCTATAAAACACAATACAGAAGGTTTCATATTAATATATTCACAGTAATTGAATTTCTAGGTAAAAGTCTCTGGACACTCCACTACAGTGGCGGATATTGAGGGGGACCCATGGGGCCCGGCCCCCCCCTAAAATCTGTAAATTGTGTGAAATATTAGGCTTTTTGGTTAAAAATGGCGCCCTAAAAAGCATATTCTACATTGCTTTTTATTTTGGGCCCCCCCTAAAATAAATTCCTGTATCCGCCCCTGCTCCACTAAAAACAATAAACACTCATTCATACAGGTGTGTTGATGATGACCAAAAACAAAGGCATGTCTTTAATGTACAAATTACGAAAAAATGTTAGTATCTTCTTCAAAAGCGAATATCCCTAAAAAATAAAAAGCTATTGAGATTAACCACATAACAAACTATCGAGAAAAGATATAACTAGATGATGAAATTATTTTTAAAGTCCTTGCTTTGTTAACAAACTCCACAGGGTGTTTCTTTCACCAAAATATCAACATTTTGTTTTCCCTTCTATAATTGACAGTTCGCAACTTTCGTTTTTAATTTAGAAAGAGATATTAAAAAGTCAAATAATTTAGCTACAAGTTGCTTAAAATCATCAAAATCGGTTCACTATAAGACAATATATAAACTTTTAAATTACATGAATATTTTAAGGTGTCTGTTTTTCGTGCCTGTAGTTTTGTTTACATAAACAGAAACATGTTTCCAGTTTCGGAAACACACTCAAATCAGCGACAGCTAGTAGGTTTCGGCATGGGACCCACACCAAATTTTAGTAAGTTAACTTAGGGGTTACAAGAAATATGTTTGTATTAAAAACAACTTTAAAACTTGTGATTTTTTTTAATTTTTGTCATATTTTATCGAAAAAATTGATTATCGTCAAAAAATCACAACCGCTCTGAAAACACAAGGTTTTTTTAATGTGTTTTATTTAGGCATAAATTTAAAAGTAGAAAAAACGCTGTAAATTCATAGTCCTATAACTAAAATTTAAAAAAATATATTTTTGATTTTAAAAGTTTTTTATGTAGGTGGTAGACACAAAAAATGAAAAAAAAAAATACAAATTTTAAAATTGTTTTTAATAATACAGAAATATTTCTCGTATGCCCTCTCTAAATTGAGTGTGGGTTTTATGCCTAGAAAAGTAAAAAATGGAGTCTTTTTATTTAAAAATATTTCTTGTTATTTCTTCTACCAGACGAATAATTTTCATAATGCACTCGTCTCTTAACGATTTATTTATTATATATTGTATGGATTTCTATAGTCCAAAGCATTGACGTAACAAAGCAAATCCGGAAAAGAACATTGGAAGTTTTAAAGAAGAACGTGATATAACGTCACGATAAGATATACATCCTGGAACGTTAAGCATTTTTTGTTGGCAATTTTTTTTTGTTCTCAAAAAACATTTTAAAATTTTAACTACTTTCTATGCTGCTACTATGGAGGGTAGAGGTAAGAAATATCTCTTATGGAATTTTATTTGAAAAAGTGGTCACCAAAATGGGACGAATAAGGGTTCACTAATTTCCACAGTGGCGCTAACAAGCAATGAGGGATCGA
The DNA here is from genome assembly GCF_002938485.1 of Sitophilus oryzae. Classification (NCBI taxonomy): domain Eukaryota; kingdom Metazoa; phylum Arthropoda; class Insecta; order Coleoptera; family Curculionidae; genus Sitophilus; species Sitophilus oryzae. The sequence goes on along the minus strand of NW_022147434.1, from coordinate 3,149,739 downwards.
ACTGAACTTAGCGGTTACAAATAAAGGTATTAGTTATTCTCAAACCTACTGAATATACATATAAAATTTCATCAAAATCGGTTATGCCGTTTCGGAGGAGTATGGTAAAAAAAATTATAAAAAACAACCCCTATTAAAAATAAGGGTTAATGGTAGAAGGATGAAAATTTAGGGTTGTATGTTGTAATGCAATGGTGACCGGTGACGAAGAAGTAAAGGCTCTCGTCTCCCAATCTCAAGATGGTGGGCTCGAATCCTACACCCGGCATTTCATCAGCCGACTATTTTCATTAAAATAAAAATAGTATGGGTACCTAGGTCGACTCAGCCTTAAATGAGTATTTGGGATTCACAATCCTGAGGTAATAATAGGCGGTTGAAGCGTAGTGCTAGCCACATTACCTTCCTTGTATACCGAACGGCTCCAGTATGGCAAGCTGTACCTTGCTACTCCCAAGACGTTAACACTATACCGGGTGCGTCTCAAAATTGGCTCACCCCTATAATTTTTTATTTTTTTCAGATAAAATAACGAGATTTGGTATGTTAGTATATGAGATAAATTAGGATTGATTGACATATTCAGTTGTTTTTTGTCACTTCCGGTTTCGGCGGAAATGATTACAACTTTTGATTTTTAAATGGCACCCTCAGTATTTTTTACTTTATTCAATAAGAAATGACACTTCTGAATAGAATGACATATCATATGTCTACTTTTGATATTTTCGCATATGCTTTATTTGAAATTGTAACATGCGGTTCATAACGACAATTTGACTCGAAATACCAAGTGTGTGGTATCAAATTATTCGTAAAAAAAGTTTTTTTCCAAATACGCTAATGAGCCACCATCGTTCTATTTGAAAAAATTGAGATATGATTAAGAACACGATTTGGGCATCTTTTAACCGGCCAGGACAAGACACTAAAAACATTAGACAATCAAATCTATTTTTCCAAGGCTCCTTGATTAACCATTAGTGTTTATAACACAGCCATGACACTCTAGATTAAAATTTAAAATACTAATTGTTTTTGAGCGAATATGTCAAAAGTTGATAAATGATATGTCATTCGTTTCAGAGTGTCATTTTTTATCGAATAAAGTAAAAAATACCGAGGGTGCCATTTAAAAATCAAAAGTTGTTGTCATTTCCGGTGAAACAGGAAATAACCGAAAACAATTGAATACCTCAATCAATCTTAATTTATGTCATATACTGACATACCAAATCTAGTTTTTTTTATCTGAAAAAATAAAAAAGTTATAGGGGTGAGCCACTTTTAAGACGCACCCGATATATGGGAGCTATTATTATTATTATTATGTTGTAATGCCAAATCATAAAAAAATAAAACTAAACAATTTTGTCCACCCTATCATATCTTATCACCTAGGGGTATAAAAATAGATAACAACCTACTCTCAGACCTACTGAATATACATACATAACAAAAATAATCAAAATCATGTTTGGGAGGAGCACGGTAACAAAAACTGTGACACGAGAGAATTTTATATATTAGATAATTGTAAATAATCATGCTCTCGATCATGCTACTGAGATGAAATTAATCAAGAGATGATTTCTTGTATTTCCAAATTATGGTAAGTTGTGATGTTAATTACTTTTGATGGGTTGCGTGTAAGCCCTGTATTTATCAAAAAATATACCATAAAAATTTAATTATGTAGACGGTCTATTACACCTACATAACTGCACCATACAGATAGAACCCGCTCTATTACACGTCAAAATACGATTCTTCTTATGGGTCTGAAGAAATTTCTTGTATAGAGGTGCGATTAGGCACGGGTGCTCAAAACATAATCAAACCTGGGCAAGTTTCAAACGGGCCAGTTGAAAGAATAGCGAGTCATTGCAGTTTTAACCAGCATCCGATATATTTACGACAATCTTTATTATTAGCCTTTGTGTTTTTTATAGGCGTGAAGTTTTGTGGTACGTGTTCAATAGCACGTAATCCTGCCTAGACAAGATATCATAAAGAAAAAAATAATTATGTATGTGATCATAAAGTATGTGATCATAAAGAAAAAAATAATTATTGATGTTTGAAATGATGAAAAAAATTATTTACACATGTTTTTTTCTCATCATAAAAATACAGGGTTTTTGACCCAACTTGTAGGTACATTAAATGTTTAGTCTGGAGCAAGCTACTGTGTTAGCGAAACATGTCGAACATTTGTTAATTAAACTGTTTCAATATAGTGGAATTTGATAAACATTTATATTATTTATAGGACAAGAATATTCCGAAGTTCCGTACTGTATAGGGTGTCCTATTTTCGTGTGTTTAATGCCTGTGTTCGGTTTATTTTAACGTTGAGTGGACTATTTCTGGGTAATTTATGTCTTCCAAAATAAAGTATTCCGTTTTGTTTAAATTAAACGTGTTACAAAATTTTTATGATACAAAGAGTATATAAGTTAATAGATACAGCAATGCCGTCTCTAATAGAACAGCCTTGGGGCGAGATTTATGACGTCACGCTAGTTAGATACTACGGATTAATAAATATGTTGTAGAATACATGGAAAACATAATTATTCCTCAGATTTTTGGTTTGTATTTTAAAAATTATATAGTTCACATGAAATATACATAATATACAGTTAATAACTACAACATATATACCTATTTATAGTAATAAATACTTTGGCAAATAAATCCTATAAACCATACAAATGCAGCAAATGTTTTACAATATACAAATAATGTATTACATAAGATACTGGTAAAATGTAAATATATTTTAAATTTTGGGGTTTGAAATCGATCTAATTTAACAAAAACATTCAATATCTACTAATAGTGATGTATTATTATTTCATTCACAAAATTAGTATATTTTGGTAAGTATCAATGTTCGAAAAAATTATACCGTATGATCGAGAAAACGGCGTCCAGTTGGCTGGGAAATGAAGATCGCTGTCATTTTAAATGTAAATTTATAGAAATATCGATCGTCATTTCAGTTAACTGACGCCATTTTTTCGATCATACGGTATTTACAAAATAATACAATATCATCTAAAAAAGGGCGCTTCTGGCGAGGCGTGAAATGGAAGATCGCTGGTATTTATGTAAAATTACTGTAAAATTTTTGATTTGGGATTTTTAGGTTCCGGGAAAACGCGATTTAAGTTTTCATTTGGGTTTTCATTATTTTTATTTGGTTTAAAAAAAAACGTTTTGGCTAACTATAGCCTTCATCAGTGTTGTGTCATATGAAAAAAATAGTGTCGAATATAATCCAAAAAATTACATATGAAATATTCACACCACATAATAATGAAAACTTAATCAGCGTTTTTCCCGAACCTAAATCCCAAGAAAATCAAAAAATTTAGAATATCTAGAAATAAGGTTCAAGAATATCAAATTTTCCAAGATTGTAAAATTCTAGTTAAATTTTATGTGTACAATTATTTAGGAATGTCATCGATGTTCATTTCAAGCCAACTAGACGCCGATTTTTTTCGATGATACGGTATAATTTAAATGCAAATAACATTCGACCAATTAAAACAAAGAAATAAGGAATTTTTAGTATTTTTTAGTAACACCTTTATTCTTAAAACTTAATTTTGTATTGCAAATATACCAATTTTATTGTTATTTTATTCATATTGTATTCAGCCATCACTTAAATATTTGATATTAATTTGGTATTATAAATAATCAACACTATTCAGTAAAAATTACTGAACAAATATATGTTATGCTTTACATACATTAATTATCAAACAAAAACACATTCTTCTTTTAAACTTTATCATTCTTGTCTTTACAAAAATCTTTTTTAATTTTGAACTCAAAATAATAATCTTTTTCATGATCTTTAATACACATATTCTTTATTTTTCCCTAGATCATAATACCTACTTACGTGTTTGAATCTATCGAAGTTGAACCAACAACACTTGGAGTGGAGATTCCACAATAAGAATAAAATTAACATAATTGTTCAGTTTTCTTTAATACCATCCTGGGAGAATATCATTTTTAAGTTTATTAAAGATATTTTCAATAGAATTGTCTTGATTTATAACTCGTACCCACTTTTCTTGCTCTTCTGAATACTTTAAGCTGCCTAGTATAACTATCCTTTCCACCAGGAACATAACAAAGATGAGGCATAGCACCAAAAAACACTCCACTTAAGCTTTATTGATGAATTGTTAGAGTCTTAAAAAACACACACAAAAATCACGATAAATAAAAAATTTATGGGCACTTTTAGGTTAAAGCACTTAACAAAACGTGTAATATTTCGTGTTTTTTTATGAGAAACAGAGTGACCATCATAGTGACCATATATCTGGTAGTACTTTATGTCACTTAAACACCAAAATAATTAGTTTTTTGCACTACAATAACAAATAATACTCAAAATCAACCGACAATATGAATACAGAATCTAACCCAATATCTAAGTGTACAGCTGATGAAGTAAATGCCCGCCTGTAGGCTAGGGATCTTTTATAGAGGGCATTGATACAGTAATGTTACATGTCAATAAATATCTAAACTATTAATGTGTCTGTGGCTCGCCGTGAAGTTGGCAACACAACCAACTCTCCACCAGAGACATGTATTCCGCCACAGATCCGTAATCCTGACATACTCCCCCACCTTGAAAGCGACATTTTCCTTCAACATCCACTTTCATCATCGAAACATAGATGGAGGGAATGTATCTTGAAGTGACTTCTTATTTTGCTTGATTTGGCAGAGGACACAGCTTCACACATGAACGTTTGATTGTACCTGTGCTGGTTTTCACTGTAGCTACACGAACAGTTCCATCTTTCCCTGGGTGGACTTCTATAACTCTGCCTAAGGACCATTTTAAAGGGGGTTGGTTTTCTTCTTTAATGACCACCAAGTCATTAATCTTAATGGGGTTCACTTTTTGCTGCCATTTGGACCGCTGTTGGAGCTCGGAAATATATTCTAATGACCACCGGGACCAAAAATGTTGTTGTAGCTGCTGGATTCGTTGATATGTTGATAATCGGTTTTCAGGTATCTCTACGAGATCTCGTTCAGGTAATGACGTTAATGGTCGGCCGATTAAAAAGTGAGAGGGAGTAAGAGGTGTTAAATCTGAGGGTTCGTTGGATAAAGGGCTCAAAGGGCGAGAATTGAGAACAGCCTCAATCTGAACTAATGCGTGTAAAATTGTTCAAAAGTTAGTAATGCATTACCCGCTACGCGCTTTAAATGACATTTGACAGATTTAATTCCTGCCTCCCATAAGCCTCCAAAGTGAGGTGAGCGAGATGGAATGAAAGACCAGCTAACTCCTTCATTTTCTATATGTTCAGACAAAGATTTATTATTTTCTTGTAAGAAATTATATAAACGTTGCATTTCAAAATTAGCACCCACAAAATTTGTGCCGTTGTCTGAAAACATTTGAATCGGTTTTCCACGTCGAGCAATAAAGCGTTTAAATGATGCTAAAAATGCTTCCTTAGTTAGATCAGAAACAAGTTCGATATGTATGGCCTTAGTCACAAAACAAACAAATAAAGCAATGTAAGCCTTTGTAATCTTGCAGCCACGTCCTTGCCTGTCCTTTACTGAAAATGGCCCCGCATAATCTACTCCTGTTCTATAGAATGCTGGGGCAGGTGTAATTCTATTTTTTGGTAAATTTCCCATTAGAGGAACACTTGATTTCGGGTGTGTTCTAAAACATTTAACGCATTCTCGATATATTTTTCTTGCTAAATTACGTCCTCCTAGGGGCCAATATGATTGACAAATTGATGCTAAAAGGTGTTGAGGTCCGCAGTGTAATAAACGCCGGTGTTCCCTATCAAATAGTAATTCAGAAAATATATGTTTCGAGCTTAAGATAATTGGGAATTTTCGGTTGAAGTCCAGATCTGCATTACCTAATCTACCACCCACTCGCATTATCTTGTCCTTGTCAAAGAATGGCTGAATATGGGATAATCTTCCTCTTTTAATTTCACCTTGTTGAAGCTGAAATATTTCTTCCGCAAATGATTCATGCTGAGCAAATCTTACTAGATATAAATGAGCATTTGCAATTTCTGTGTGCTTTAAGGCTCCCTTGCTTCTTTCTCCTGTTTAGCTTTACAATTTGTAATAAATCGTAAACAGTATGCTAAAACACGTTCCAAATGCGATAGATTAGAATAATTATTAAAGTCGATTATTGGTTCACTGATAAATACCGTTTCCATCAATGTAACCTTACGTAATTCTGGTAACTCTACATTGATTTCAAGAGTATGCGGCCATATGTCCTCAGTTGATTTCAACCAGTCTGGACCAAACCAGTAAAGATTAGAAAATGGTAATTCTTTGGGTCTTACACCACGTGACACCAAATCGGCTGGATTATGACTGGATGGAACATGTCGCCAGTCGCTTACGTTTGTGATTGTCTGAAGTTCTGATACTCGGTTAGCTACAAACACTTGTAGTTGATTTGGACTCATATTAAGCCAACCCAAAACTATTGTAGAATCACACCAATATACTATTCTACTTGGTACTAGTTTGGTTGCTTCTAATATTTTTTTTATTAGGCGTGATAGCAGTAAAGCACCAATTAATTCCAAACGTGGAATCGTCTGAACCTTCAATGGAGCTATTTTTGATTTAGCACAAATCAATCTTGTTTGTATTTTTCCTTCTTCATTTTGCGATCTTAAGTACACGCAGGCTCCGTATGCGTAAGACGATGCATCACTGAATCCATGAATTTCAATGTTGATTGCGTGTTTACACGTTATCTGTCTAGGAATTTTGATATTATTCAGATTACTTAATTCGTTTCTAAAGTTTAGCCATCTCGTATGTAAGGGTTGTGACAAAGATTCATCCCAGTCAAGTTTTTCTATCCAAATATCTCTTAGGATAATTTTAGCCACAATTATACATGGACTTAGTAAACCCATTGGATCAAAAATCTGAGCTATTTCTGACAAGACAGTTCGTTTTGTAATATGTTTATTAAAACTATTTCCAATCTTATAAAGAAAACAGTCTTCCTTTCCATTCCACGTCACGCCTAATGTTTTGGTTAGTTCGTTTACACCTAGATCAAGTGTATCTGCTTCATTTCTTTCTTTCAGTGATTGAAGTATTGTATTATTATTAGATATCCATTTACGAAGACGAAAACCTGCTGTATTAAGGACCTTTGATATCTCTGTTACTATGTTAATAGCCTCTTCAATTGTATCAGCACCACTCAACAAATCGTCAACATAAAAGTGGTTTTGTATTACATTTGCTATTGGGGATTTAGTTTTTTTCTATTTCCACCCCTAACTGATATAAACATCTAATGGCTAAATATGGCGCTGCAGATGTGCCAGCAGGTTACTGTGCGTCTAATTCATAAAATTCTCGAGTGGCTCATCAGGTGTTTCACGCCACAAAAATTCTTTTGTAATGGTTTTGTTGTATCTGACACATCCTATACATTTTCTATATCAGTACCAATTACATAGTTTGTAATGTCTGATAGCAGCAGGAGTGAGAATAAATCTGACTGGATTGTAGGTCCAACAAGTTGCAAATCGTTAAAAGAATATCCACTACTACTTGGACATGAAGCATCAAATACTACCCGTAACTTGGTAGTCAAACTTGATTCTTTTATAACGCCATGATGGGGCATGTAATAACTAAAAGTTGCATTATCTGGATGTTCTATCTTGGACATATGTTTCATATTTTTATACTCGTTAATAAAATTGATATAACGTTTCTTGAATTCAGGATCTCGTTTAAATCTTCGTTCTAGAGATAAAAACCTTGGTTTTGCTATATCGTATTTATCGCCTAGGACTTCAGGACCTTGTTTTAGAGGAATAGTTACTACAAAGCGTCCTTCACTGTCACGTTTGAAAGTCCTTACAAATTCTTCTTCACACAATTTTTCTTCGTTTGACAGTGGTTTGGAGTGTCGAAACTCTTCTAATTCGCAGAAACGAGTGAGCTGCTTGTCAATGTCATTAGCTTTAGAAAAATTACGTATTGTCGTGGTACAAGGATTTGACTGCATACGTCCTGCAATAACCCAACCTAATTTACCCTTTTGTAATAATAATCCATTATTTAACTTGATTTGTCCAACACACATAAGGTTCCAGAAACAGTCAGCTCCTAAAAGCACATCAACTCTCTCTGGCTTATAAAAATGAGGATCTGCCAATTTAATATTGTCTGGAATGTTCAAATTTTTGATATTAATTTTAAAATTAGGCAAGGTTTCTGTAATGTTTCTTATAACTAGAAAAGAATTTTTAAATGAAAAGTTGTTTACCTTAGAATGTACTTGTATAGAAATCTTTCCTGACACATTAGATTGAGCTTCACTCAAACCACTTACTGTTATCTTGGTTGGTATTACATCAAACTGTAACTTATTACAAAAGTCTTCGGTTATAAAACTACTTTGAGAACCTGAGTCTAAAAGTGCCCGTGCTACATGACATTTCCCATTTTTATCAAAAATCTTTAGTAATGCTGTTGAAAGAAGTACCTGATCTCCATTAAAATTAATATGTGATGATAAATTAACTGTCTGTTCGTTTTCTGAACTGGATACTCGTTCTTCATGTAATAAGGTATTATGTCGAGCATTACAGGTTTTACAGGAACTTGCATAGCACATTTTACTTGTATGACCCAACCTTAAACAGTTAAGACACAAGTGATTCTTCATTGCTTGTGTTCGTCTTTGTTCGATTGATAACCTTACAAATGCCTCACAATTTTGAATGTAATGGTCCTTTTTGCAATATACACAGTACGGTTTTGATGCAACAAAGGCTTTTGTTTTATTGTCACCCTTTGACCTTGGAATGACTCGTTTAGAATTCTTACTTTGTTCCAATGTTTCCAACATGTCTGCTCGATGCTTCAAGAATGTGGTTAAATTGTCTAAAGTTGGATTTACATAACCAGATTTTGCTTCCTCCCAATGCTTTAATGTCTCATTATCTAGTTTTATAGAAATTAAATATATTACCAATGTATCCCATGTGTTTGTAGGTTCGTCTAAAATGGTGAGGGCTCTTAAATGCTTAGATACATTGTCAATAAGTTTTCTTAAAGCTTGAGATGATTCTCATGAATTAGATTGAGATTAAACAAGGCTTTAACATGATTTTGCTTTTTAAGATACGACTATTATTAAACGATTACAAATTACTCCTAAGCAGGTTTATAACTTAAAGCAGAAAATGCCAAACTAGCACCCTCTTACACGTGGACCCAAAAATGCTCAAGGTAATGGAATTCTTGTATATCAGATAAATTAACATTTGTATGAATTAGTGACTCGTACGTGTCTCTAAATTCAAGCCAAGTATCGTAATCACCATCGTAAGTAGGAATTTCAATGGCTGGGAGTTTGAGGTTATTTAAATTTTGACATAAGGCCACATTATCAGAACCCGTTTCTGATCTTTGAGAAGAAAGATTATCATTGTCTTGTTCAATATTAGTCGTTTTACTTTTCTGCAAGAAATACCTTGCTCGTGCTAATGTTTTATTGAAATCTGATTCAAATGCTGTGCGTTCATCTAGTTCTACATCAAAATTTGTGGTAATTTCTTCTATTTGCAATTGTACCTCATCAAGTTTCTCAATTAAATTGATAAATCGATCTTTACGCTGTGATAGTTCTGTAAGTATTATATCGTCGGTTATATTAGCATTTATAAACTTACCCTCTAACTCGTTTAGATAATTGTTTAGGATTGTTATCTGAGCCTTAAAGGCTGCTCGTCTCCGTACTAATCTCTCAATTTCTGTCATATCGATAATAAGCTGTTTGTTTTTAATCGTATTTGTTTAAAACTGGTTTAAACCTAATTCGCTATAAAGACAATAAATTCCACAAAGCTACAGTTCAAAATGATTATGATCTCACTACGGTAATGAAGGTTAAAAGGACAAAAAGGGACTCACTTGCTTCTTGTCGGCTTTTCTGACCAATTTCCTTGCTTCTTGAGACCATCCGGCTCGAAGGACCAATGTTCGGTTTATTTTAACGTTGAGTGAACTATTTCTGGGTAATTTATGTCTTCCAAAATAAAATATTCGGTTTTGTGTTAAATTAAACGTGTTACAAATTTTTATGATACAAAGAGTACAAAAGTTAATAGATACAATAATGTTACATGTCACTAAATATCAAAACTATTATCTGTGGTCTGTGTCGCATGTGAAGTTGGCAACAATGTAAATTCTCCACCACAGAGATGTATTCCGGGCCACAGATCCGTAATCCTGGATAGCCTGGTTCAGTAGCGAAGCGTAGGCTGCAGCACCCTGCAATCAGTGGGGGCACCAGTTTTATTTATTAAATACATATACATGTAAACAGCGTCCCCTACAATTTCCAAAAATAAAAGAGAAAACATTAAAAATATTTTGGACTTGATTTAATTTTTAAGCTACATTGTTACCTTAATAACGTAGTATGTTTTAATTTTAAACACATAATATTTTTTTCCTTATTTTTATTTGTTTCTTTTTTCATTTTATTTGTTCCTCTTAATTTATTTTAATTTGAATCATATTTTTATTAGAAAAAGTCTATGTTTATTTATTTTTATTATTTAGTTTTCTTTTGTACCTAAGTTTTGTTTTTTTGTTGATTTATTTTATAATGTTTTATTTTTTATTATTTTTTCTTATGTGGAATAAGTTTATTTTGTGTTTTTATATTTTAAATTACTTGATATACAGTACGTCTGTCCGTTCTGTAGCTACGGGGTATTCGATATTCTCTCGATGTTTTTCGTAAAAAAATAGACGACGCGTCCCATCAATAAAAATTCGACAAATTTGCAAGTAGCCAATAAAATGAGTGGGCGAAGCGATTTGCGGTGACGTATCGTCAAGTCGACGTATAAAAATATATTGCTGTTTATTTAAATGCGGTCCAGTATTTCTCTCTATAGAAGACACAGATCCAGCAGACGTACTGTACCTACATGCTGTATTAAGGCTTTTTAGTGTGTCTTTTTTATTTTAATATAAGGGCCCCAAAAAATTTTGCCTGGGGCCTCACATCTGAAGCGTTACGCTACTGGCCTGGTTTAAATGGGGTTTCGTTTATGAGTAGAGATACAAAAGATGGGGTTTCACATCACTGTGTTACTTATGAAACTAAAGATACTACACATAGATTTTTCCATGCCTCCTTCTCCTTAATTCCTGAAATACAGGTCGAATTTAAAAAATTTGCATTTTTTTTTTTTTTTTTTTTTTTTTTTTTTTTTTTTTTTTTTTTTTTTTTTTTTTTTTTTTTTTTTTTTTTTTTTTTTTTTTTTTTTTTTTTTTTTTTTTTTTTTTTTTTTTTTTTTTTTTTTTTTTTTTTTTTTTTTTTTTTTTTTTTTTTTTTTACATTGACTCTCTCGGTTAACCTATAACTTATCCAAAAAGACAAAGTGAGTTTTATAGAGTTTTCACGTGGAATAAAGTGCGTAACTAGTTTTTACAGAGCTGTCAATTTTAAAATGACGAAAAGTTATGTTTTTTAGGATACACAATATATTATTTTATGCAATTTTTCTTACTATGAATTTTTTTAAGAACAATTTAAGGTAAAAAACGTATTATTTAACTTTTTAACATAAATCAATCTACTTTAAAAGAGATTTATTATTTTATTTGATTTAATTTTGATTTCCGTCGTGTTATCTTAATAAACTGCACCGAAAATGAACTTGTACAGCTTTTAGCTAACACCCCATCAATAATTAAAGTTATTGATATTTTTGATGCATTTGTGCAATAATTCTACAAACAGAAAATGGCTTAAATAGTCAATAATCACAATTTTAAGCCGAATAAATTTTTTGATTGTTTTGATTACCGCCACCCATGTTAAAAAGTTAAATAAAGCATTTTTAACATTTTTTATCTTTGCTAAGATGTTCTTTCTTGATTGGTTTTACGGCCTAAGCTTCCAAGACTATACGGCCATAGTAAGATGTTATATTTATTTACTCAAGAGTTTATTACGCTGTACTGTTCGGGTCGTCTCAGGGGTCGGGTAAGGCCATCCATGGTACACCGTGACGGGGCCAGCCGCGACGGTGAAGGCATCGGCCAAACATTGTCAAATGTTATTTATACCTATGCATTCATGCTGGGGTTGAGCACGGGCTTGAGCTTCAAGCTCGAACCCAACTGTGCCCCGTCCGAGTAATGCCTGGTGTACATTTTTCCTCGCCGATCCACATGGTCCGGCCCCGTTGTGGCAAACATAAATGAGTCGCCCGGGCTAAATACTTCGAGAAGCGTCTAGTTCCAGCAGTCAACTATTATTGCTTGACCAATCAGGTTGGTTAGCGGATTATTTTTAGCGGGTGTTAATACATTTCTGTGTTTGTCAAAAACTCTAACGTGATTGGTCGGGCTTAATATGCCTGCTAGGGCTAGACAAGAGCGCCTCTGTTCGTCTACGGGCCTATAGCGGCTGTTTTCTAGCAGTGTTGCCGCACCCAACTTTTAGCGCGTACCACATTATAAACTAAAAATGTACCACTTTGGTACAATTTTTTAAAGCACAACAAAATACATCTGCATATGACTTTAACCGGTTTGGTCGCTGTGAATTTCTTCATAAATTTCTACATAAAAAAACTTCCTGGAGAAAGACACAAATCGAGACGAAAAACATGAAATAGAAATTCAGAAAACCCAATTATAAGTATGTATAGGTTGAAGAATTCTAAGTAATTCTAATACTACACACAATACTTGGAAAACTTAAATTTTATTTAAAAAAAACGCAAATATAGAAGCATGTTAGAAACAGTAAATTTTCAAGTTTTTTCTTCGGGTTATTTAATATAGGCAACGCTATAGACATTACAACGTTTATAATACGTCGTTAATTAATGCGGATTTTCTCCGAATGGTATCGGTAAGCGCGTTTAATGCAATATCAACGACAATAATTATTAAATATCTATTCAATTTCGGTGCGCGTGGGAAATAATTATTGTACCAAATCATCCTGGATTTGAAAATGTAGTACTACTGTACCAAATAGAATTAAAAGTATCAAATTTGGTACAAATGTACCACTGCGGCAACACTGTTTTCTAGAATATAAATCGGCACGGACATGATCCCTGTTGTCAACTCGGTGTAGCATATATTGAAGGGCCCGGACGTGGCTCGGTGTCTACTTTTATTTGAACGTGCCCGGCTCGGGTATTGGCCTGGTGTACCATGAATCAGCCTTTAAAGGGGTGTGGCCGAAGAAAAATATAGAGTATTATATTTTCAGAATTTGCCTAATGCTTAGCCCAATCCTGTCGTGTTGCCACACCCAAAAAATTCCGGTAACACATCGTGCTTTGATTAGCGCCTTTATTTTCAGTTTGCAGAGCTTCAACATTTGTCATAAAATAGTGAGCAATTTGTTACAAAAACATATAAATTATATCACTGTAATTACAAAACTTCAATCTATTTCCGACTAGCACCTGACTAGGAGCTTTCCCATCAAAGTAACCAGCATTTAAAATATGAACCTTTTTTTACTCAGTTTTATTCATGCTGAAAACTTCATTCTTTAACCAGTAAAATCTCAAATTATTGTTGTTTCTTTAAATCTTAAATTAATTTAAAAGAAAACTTTCAATTCCCGAACACTTTACAAAAAAAATATTAATATTTTTTATGACTGATATCCAATCTCGCAAGCTAATATTATCTACTTCGGAAGAACTCCAAACTAAACTGACATGTAAAATAAACTTAGTTTGATGTCAAAGACATCTGTATACGTTCAAAAACGTTTATATTCTACCATAAAATTCAAATTCTCTATATAAGATCGAATCAAAAGGAAACAAAAATTTCTTCAGCTTTTAGCACCTAGAACGTTACGATTGTTCATAATTGTAATCCCTGTGTAACATACTATAAAACTTTCTTTTAACTATTAAAAGGGAAAAATAACAAGACAATGATCAAACAGTTATAAAACACAGTTAATAATTAGCAGCTAATTGTTTAATTTTATTAAAGAAGAGGTGTGAAAAAATACATTAATAATTTAAAAACACTACCTATGTGCTTGCTTTTGTACCCGCGTTCGCGTCGAATTAATCATTATTTGTAATGGTGATGATAAAGCAAAGCAAGAAATTCCATTAACATACAAACTAGATAAAATTTTCTCACATTTATATCAGCGTGAGAAAAAACAATTGAGAAACCCCTCCTTATCGAATATCTACATCCACAGTAAATCCGTTTACCAAAAATCAGCTTTAAACGTCAAGCAGTTTAAGCAGAATCGTGATTACTCAATGGTCACATTTTATGAAACACCCTGTATAAATTTATAAAAAATCTTGAAATATGTAAAACAACAAAATAAAATATACGCGTTTAAGAGTTTTTTCGAAAAACTCAGCGGTAAATAAAAAATATCTTAATATTTGAGGGATAGTTTCACCCCCTTACAATTCGAGTTTCGAAAAATCCCTTCTTATCGAACCTCTACACCCTAAAGTCAATCTGTTTTCCAAAAATCAGCTTTTTACGTCAAGCGCTTTAAGCAGGATCGTGATTAATCAATGGCCAGATTTTTCGAAACACCCTGTATACATTTTTAAAAAATTTTAAAATATGTAAAAAACAAAATAAAATATACGTGTTTAAGCGTTTTTTCGGAAACTTGACCGTTTTTTAATAAAATATATTGTAATATTTGAGGGGTTTCACCTGTTTCACCCCTTTGAACAGGAATTTCGGAAAAATCCTTCTTATCGAACTCTACACCCTAGAATTAACCTGTCAAAATTCGGAGCTTAAGGTGCAGCGATTCTGAGCACGCACACACTGATCCTCCGCGCCTGCGTAAACGGCTGTGCGCGCACGCTCACTCTGAATCTGTCTGTGCGCGAGCAGCCGCGAACGTGAGCCGTCTGGTGTCGGTTTTTGGTCCGTGCTCAAAGGGACTTTATGTGTGCGCGAACGCTCAATTTGCACCGGCAATTTGTTTTGTCTGCGTTCGTGCGTGCGTGTGTGATTTTTTTTCGTTTTCTTTATTAAAATTATGGAGTGGATCAATGAATCTTCGTTATTATTAATTGAATGATATGAAAAGTTGCCTATGTTATGGGATGTTAAACATTCTCTGTATTATTGAAAAATATAAAAAAACGCATGGCAAGATCTTGTAAATAAAATTAATATTGAAAATGTCGTTATTAATGAAATTGCTATTCTAAAATTTGTATCTTTTGTTCGTAATTTTTGGTGTTATTAAATTTTGTAAATATTCAAAGTCGGGTCTGGTCATTCTTGTAAAGTTTTTGAACTGATCATAGCTCTCCTCAGACACTAAGTTGTTGCAGTAAATTATATCAATTTCTAAAAATTTGGGTTTGCCACCAGCGATGATGTTTTCGATTTTTCTCCTTTTAATAATTAAGCTATGCAAAACAATGACAGCAGCCCCGACTATTTCCTGGTGGTCCATTATTTTCGCCAACACAACTCTGCTGTGCGCGCACAAATGGATCACTTCGTTCGTCGAAAAATAAGTTTTTAATTTGAACGGAGTCGAGAGCGCGAACGAAAGCCGTGCGCGCACGCTCAGCTCGTGCGTGCTCAAGTCTAAACGCACCATTACAATGAATGGTTTGAGCAGGATCGTGATTAATCAGTGAGTCATTTAAGGATTTTATATATTAGCCTTATATTAGTATAGATTTAAAATGTGCCCTACAATTGCCTGCTTATTTTATAAAAAATATTAGAGTTAAAATCCTATAAAATCTGATTTATAGCTTTTTCGAAATTCTGTGCGATCCTATAAATACAACTATCGACTATTACATATCCTTTTACATAAATAGATGCATACGTTATTTTTTATTCATTAAAATTATTTCGAGATATTTTTCCCTTAAAGCACAGAGAAGAATGCAAATAGGTACTTCTAGAAGGTAGGCCATGACCAGCCATTTGCACTAGTCCAGCTGTCAACAGGCACGCCAGTCTTTTGTTTATTTGCGTTGACAATCAACAAATTATCTAGTTTAGAATTGTACAAAAGGAATAAAACACTATTTTGTGTTTCGCGTCGTGTTTTAACTGATCTAGTGTTTTGAATTAGTGTTTTACCTTGGTGAGCTATTTATTGAGGTAAGTGAAGCATAGATATATTTTCTGATATTATAGTGTATCTATTATAATTTTTCGGTTATATTTCTATGAGTATTCAGAAAATATCAGGTCTTAGTTTTTTCGATTCTTTCTTTAAAGGGGATAGGCCATTCCAATATTAAAATATAAATATTTTATTATTGTTTTTATGAGTTTTTGATAGTGAATTTTAAAAAGATGGGCTCTTTTATGTGCACTCTCTTTACTAGACGAAGAGATATTTTAGGTTTTCATAGATATTTTCTAATAATTTTCAGAACATTTAAGTTTTTAAATATTTCTATTATGTTTTAAACGGGATAGAACATAATATAGTTATTTTGTTAATAATTTTTGACTTTATATTGCCGGGTCCAGACATGGGTCCAGACCAAGCAGACAAAACAGTGACAAGACAGAAACATTCATGTTTTACGACAAAGTTGTGACAAATCCAATATATTTCTGCGAAATTTTTGTCTCATTTTTGTTTTGTTTCCAAATTGGGAGATTTTTCAATGTCCCGTCTTTTTGTTATTTTGTTCGTATATTTTGCGACAAGTTGTAGGCGCAGTTTGGATGGCGTGTGCTGTTAATAGTAGGAGAATAGTGAAAATTACACATGGTTAATAAAACTCATTCGCAATAACTAAACTTTTGACTTTTTTGTACACTTGTCATTGCGGTGTGGACAATTTGTCTCAAGTTTGTCTTGTCAGAAGTCTCCATTTTTTGTGAGAAGTTTGTTTTGTTTTTCTCCCAAAATCGTGTTTATTTTTTGTCACCTTGGTCTCAACCCGGCATAATACTGATTCTATAAAATACGGACGTACATTTACCTTTTTTAGTAAAAAGATGTAATATGGAGAATAAAAGTTATTTATTAAGATGAAATATTCATTTATATAATTTTATTTTTGACTAATGATCCTAAACAGTCTAAAAAATAATATCGTGGCTATCGACCTAATTCACTGCGACCTTTTCAGATCTATTGTGGTCCTCTTCTGATCCTTATAGATTACATTTTCCAGTCCTATCCTTTTTAAAAAAATCTAGCAATTTGGAGACTGCACCCCCGTATAGCTCTGTCAATGGTCTAATCCCTAGATAAATGAAGCAAGTTTAGATTGGAAAATGCCCATAAGCACAATGTAAACACTATTTGGCGCTATTCTTGCAACGGTCGCGACCCAAACCTTTTGATAATTTCGTATCGGTTCGGCTTTTTCCGGAATTATGTCGCCAAATTTTATTTATTCAAATTTATTATTATTTTCTTATAATCTTATAAATAAAATACAGTGTGTTGCATACAAGAAGCTATTTTATGCTATTTTATACAGAGTGAGTCTTCAATAAATGCAAATATTTTTAAGGATAGTATATTTCGACCCCAGAGACACGATTATGAGATTTTTTCCAAAGAAAACAATTTGAAAATTTAGAATTTGTTGAAATTTTTTTTAGTTTTTAGTTAAAAAACATAATTTCTTGATAATATGGCAACATAGGTAGAAGATTAAATTTACAAGAAAGAAACCCCAGAAAAGATCCAGTGATTCTGAAAATTTAAGCAAAAAATCATTTTTTTAATTTTCAAAGTAACATAACTCCCTTATTTTGGACTTATTTGAAAAACGGAAAAGAGAAAATATGTTTCTTTTATCGAGATCTACCAATCCTGAAAATATTTGCACTTATTTAAGACTCAGATTACAGTTTGGGGATTTTTCAGTGTATAAACCGGGTAGTTTTAAATGAAACATCATGAATGAAGAAATCATATATCCGCTGTGTGCCAAATAAATTAGAATTTGTTTCGAACACTCGTCCTGTAATCTAGCAACTAAATCAAGTGGTACTCTATAATTATATGGGCGGATCAAAGGATATTAGGTGCAGACTAGGCGCTGTCTCGAGCTTGTACTTTATTATTTTCGTCTCACAAAACACACCTACTTTTTTGAGTTTGTCCTGACTTTTTTAATACTTATAAACCACATAATTCTGTTCAGTTACATATGGGAATATTTTTGGGGAAAACAGCAAAATATTCAATTAAATTTAATGACTTATAATGTAAAAAACGGCTTTAAGTTATTTACTATCGTATGTGGAGTTATTTTTAAAGAAAATCTATACTTGAGTATTTTTAGAAAGAAAAATTATACAGGAATGATGTCGACATCGATAATGGGTTAAAAATTATTTGTATTTTACATTACTTAAGTCATTTTTTTAAACTAAATTGTTTTTTAACTTATAATTACTTTAATAAATTTTAAATTTAACTAAATATTTACTACTAAATATAGGATCAGCAATGTTGCCTATACCATATCGCCTGATCATTCGTACCTGTTCAATATCTGGTATATACGAATATGTAATTTCATTGACGAGATACCTCGTAGTATATTTAGTAAGCCCAACAAGACATCCATAGTAACATAGATTTTCAAGTAATTGATGAAATAATATACAAGGAAAGATTCTTTGTATCTGTGTGATGACCTGCAAACTGAAATGATAGTAGTAGTCATAAAAGCAGATAAAAGTAATGGTTCAGAAGTTAAACCCTGATGTTATTTTTTAAAGAATATGTAGGTATATTTCAGATATATTACAGATGATATGTACGATATAGGAAGCCTAGCGGTACGATTTTGGCAACCGGTTTCCTGAATCTTACCACTTCCAAGACTTTTGAAAGATTGTTTCGCCAATGTTATGTCGCTATTTCTGTTGAAATAATTATAAT
Organism: Sitophilus oryzae; assembly: GCF_002938485.1. Lineage (NCBI taxonomy): Eukaryota > Metazoa > Arthropoda > Insecta > Coleoptera > Curculionidae > Sitophilus > Sitophilus oryzae. The sequence continues at coordinate 3,130,757 of NW_022147434.1, read as the reverse complement.
AAAAATATGAAAAAACATATAAGATCAAAGGAAATATCAAAGGAAGAGATCAAACTAAATATTCGCAATAATTACAACCACCTAGTCCGAAAATTTTGCTAATTTTTAACTAAAAAACCAAACCTACAATTGTTTTTGCTCCTATCTCCCGAAATGGCTACTATTATAGAATGGGAAAATATTTCACCTAAATGGGATAAAATTGGCAATCTTAATGTAAAATTAAAAAAAAACACAATTTTTTTAAATAAAGGTTTTTAAAATTCGGTTAATGAAGCTAATTTTTTGACTATTTATTTCTTTAAGAGTAAAATTTAACAGATACCCGAGAGCAACAGGTTAAATTTTATTCATCATTTTGAATTCAAATCAAATCACAAAACTAATATAAAATAATAAAAATAATATAAAATATACATCACTCATTTAATAATGAACAAATTAATTTTAATAAAAGATCATTTGTAAGTTTTCTTTTAAAGGAAAATTTTAAGCACAAAATAAATAAACAAATATTTTTATTCATCGCAGTCAAATTGTGCTGAAAAATGTCCTAGGGGGATTTTTTTTGGTAGTTTTGATTTCTTCTGTTCTTTTTTGGTCGCTGAATCCGAATCTATCTGACGTTTGGTAACAAAATTTCGTAAAGAAATATTGAAAAAATTATTCCTTAACATAAAAACATGTAAAAATATCATTTTTTTGGTGTTTTTTTTAAGTATAACTCAAAAACTATCAACTCTTCGTAAATAATATTTCTATTCAAAATTAATCTAGGTACATAACGTCCTTACTAATATTATGAACGCGAAAGTGTGTTCGTATGTATGGATGTATGTATGAATGTTTGTTACTCTTTCACGCAATAATTACTTAATGGGTTTTAATGAAACTTAACAATAATATATCTTATACATCAGAATAATACATATAATATCTAAATATATTGAGTGAATTGTCCAAAATACCAAAACAGCAATAAAATAACACATGGTTCTGTTAAACCAGGTTCTTCTCTGGTTAAACTCTGTCAAAGGGCTATCTTTATTCATAGACTATCAATTATAACTAGACACATATGTAATAAGTAGTTTCAAATATTGCCACTAGGTGCTATAATAAATATTCTACTTTATAACTTTATACATATTAATACGATTAGATACCAATTTATCTTTCTTATTCAAACTAAACCATAGTTATGTTTCCCATTTTTTACATTAGTGTTTAGACTAGAGACTCAGTCTTGATTAGATTAAATATTCGAATAATAAAGTGGCAACTTCCTTAGCTGAAATATAATGATTTTTCTTTTATAAATATGATTAATATTCATAGTTTACGATATTTACTTTTCTTTTAATTTATTTTAACGACCAGCATCTGTCAAGTAATGAACAATAAATTTCATTTAACACTCGTAAGCTACCGAATACTTAAAAATTGCAGTAAAAAGGAAAATGCAAAGATGTATGTATGTATACCTTTGTTAAATTAGCATCTTGTAATAATGTAGGTACATCTTTAATACCTATACTACTCATCAAAATTTTGTATATTATGAAATACGCACAATCAAATAATTTACATTGTCTTTTGTTTTTATTATAGGAACATTAAATCACGTACGATCAACTATCAATTATATATACAGGGTTGTTCACCACATACGACACGGAGTATTGTAGCTAAACGATCAGATTTTTACAAATTATAAGTTTTGGGTTCGTTGAAAGACTATTAGAGCTACAATTTAAAAATCATTTTGCAAGATACAGAGTGTCCCAAATAAGTAAAAAATATTATAGTTGTATTTTTTTAAATGGAACACCCTGTATATTATTCTATTTTTAGATTCTACGACTGAAATAAAGGTAAATTTAATTTAGGTTTATTGCACTTAAACCTTACCGTTTTTGAAATATTTTCAATTTTGTGAAATTGCAGTAAAAAAATTAAGGCCTCATATCTCCAAGGGTATTAAAAGTTTTAATACTAAATATTTACTGAAAATTATTTATTGATCAGATATTATATTGCAATAATAAAAATTACACAACCTTATACAGAGTGTTCAAAAAATTATATTAAATAATTACTAGCTTTAAACGGCAATAACTTGTTTAATTTATATGGGACACCCTATATATTTTACTTGAATCAGATGCACAATTTAATTGTCTATCAAATTGTATTATACTATTCTTTGCCTATTTCTTCAAGTTTTTGTAGAAAATGCATTTTATATTATTTAGACCTCATTTATCACTATACCCATGGAATATTGACATTTTAGATTGTTTACACAGCAACATGTGTACAAAATATACAGGTGGTAAAAATAATAATATTGTAAGCCCATTTGTTTACAAAAAGAAAACTATTTAAGTCTTTGTAAAAGAGTATACCAATTATTACTAATTATTAATATACTCCGCCTATTATTTCCGCCTAACAATTAGTTAATTACATACTTAATTGTTTTAATTAATAAATTATTCTAAATAAATGTGGATTTGACTCAGAAATCAATACAATAATAAGTTATATAAATGAACATCTCTGTTGTTATAAATAAGCATTCGTCAAAAAATGAAATATATTTATAAGGTGGTACATTTTACCACACTGTCTAATACACATACAAAATTCAGGTTTTTAGTATTTGGAAAAATTATTGTTAATCAACGTAAACAGTGAATTAATGTAGTTTAAATACTAGGATCATATTAATTGGTGCTATTTAACAAATATTTAAACAGTTTTTCTTATTTTTTTAATGAAATAAGCGAATTATATCGACCATATTAGTATCTCTTTGTACTTAGTACTCTTTGAAAATTTGTTACATTTTTAAAATAATCTAAAATGTCAATATTCCATGGGTATAGTGATAAATGAGGTCTAAATTATAAGAAAATGCTACTTCTACAAAACTTGAAGAGATAGGTAAAAAAATGGTATAATACAATTGGATAGACAATTAAATTGTGCATCTGATTCTCGTAAAATATACAGGGTGTTCCATTTAAATTAACAAGTTATTGGCGTTTAAAGCTAGTAATTATTTAATAAAAATTTTAGACACCCTGTATATAGTAGTATTTCGTTTATTATTGCAACACCATATCTGATGAATAAATAAACTTCAGTAATTATTTAGTATTAAAAACTTAGATACCCTTGGAGAAATGAAGCCTTAAAATTTTTACTGCAATTTCATAAAATTGAAAATATTTCAAAACGGTAAGGTTTAAGTGTAATAAACTTTAATCAAATTTACCTTTATTTTGATCGTAGAATCTAAAATATAATAATATACAGGGTGTTCCATTTAAAAAAATACAACTATAATAGTTTTAACTTATTTGGGACACTCTGTATCTTGTAAAAATATTTTAGATTGTAGCTCTAATAGTCCTTCAACGAACCCAAACCTTACAATTTGTAAAAATCTAATCGTTTAGCTACAATATTCCGTGTCGTATGTGGTGAACAACCCTGTATAGGGTGGAAGGTGGGGTTATATATAGGTTGGTGAGGCTCCAAGGAGAACGACAGTTTGTATTGAAATGAAATTTTGTGAGTATATGTAGGTTAATTCAGAGCACTTTCTAAAAATATGGAGAGTTCTACAGGGTGTCCCCAAAAAAGTTACATATCAAAGTTGTGTTTTGTAATGGAACACCCTATATATTAATTGATTTTCGGATTCTGGGAGAAAATACAGGTGAATTTTAGTAGTATATGACTAAAATGTAAGGTTTATGACATATTTAACATTTTCTAGAAATAACGAACAATTTTTAAATTACAATAATTACAACAAGCTACCTAAATTGGAATTTACCCGGTATAGCCTAATATGTAGTTAAATTAACTATTGTACTTTAAATCAAATTCAAACTTGATTCAAAAATTTATAACTTTTTGGTTGAGACAAAATTAATATTGAACATTGGTCACCTTTAAAAGCATGTTACTCTTTTATTTTAAATGGAACACCCAGTATATTATTCCGATATTCAATGGAGAATTCATGTCTCGTCAAAATCCTATTAAGGTTGCGTACCCCTCAAATAAAGATATTCCTAGATATTTTCATTTACATGATTTGATCTTTGTAGATCTTTATTATTTGATAAAATCTAGGGGGTGGCTGTGATATCTCTGACGTTACTTCAACATAGTTGTCTAATTAGTCCAACTTTAACTAGTTATCATTTTGTGTCAGTTAAAACAAAAAAAAATCTCAGAAATTTGCCTAAAATGCAAACTTATCCTACATCAGAGAGAATTGATATGATTCTATTAGTTGGTGAATGCAGTGTGCATTCACCAATTAATAGGATACTTAAATGCTCATGATTTTATCTAGTCTGTTTTTTTATGAGAATGTGTTAAAGACAGTGTTTAAAAAACTGGACCAACTATTGTTGACAACATGAGAGAAATTATTGTAGCTGCTTCTCGAGGTAGAACTTCCAATATGCCTTTTAAAATGAAAAGATCCTTTTAAAAAGACAATCATTTTATGCAATTAACAGGAAATGAAGCATTTTGAGCATTTGATTTCATCTAGCTAATTTTTGTCACATAATTATAGGTTTATATCTAGCCTTAATTGTGTAATAATTAAAATATCTTTTAAACGTGTATCTTTTTATTACCGTTGAGTATTTTACTCTACAATTTTTGTTAAATTAACAAAAGGTATATCATAGCCAAATAATAAAGATCTACTGACGCAAAATCATAAAAATTAAAATATCTAGGAAAATCTTTGTCTGAGGAATAGGCAACGTTAATAATATTTTGAAGATTGAATATGAATATGAATTCTCCATTGAACACCGGAATAATATACTGGGTGTTAAAATAAAGGAGTAACTTTCTTTTAAAAACGACTAAAGTTCCATATTAATTTTGTCTCACCCCGTATAATTTTTCGGGTCAAATTTCAATTTGGTTTAACATACAATGGATACTGTAATTAAATATCAGGCTATTCAAGGTCAACTAAAATTTAGGTAGCTATTATCAAAATTTAAAATTTACTCTTCATTTTCACAAAATGTGAAATATGTCAAAATCCTTAGATTTTAGGTATATGCTTCTCTAATAAAACTCACCTTTATTTTTTTTTCTAGAATCCGAAAATCACTAATATATAGGGTGTTACATTAGAAAAAAAACACAACTTTGATGTGTAACTTTCTTTTGGGAACACCCTCTATAATTCTATATATTTTTATAAAATGTTTTCAGTTAACCTACATATGCTACCAAAATTTCATTTCGATATAAACTACCGTTCTCCTTGGAGCTTTCGCGGCGTATGAGGAGCGCCACCCTGTATATTTGAAAACATCTTAAGTCCAAAATATTTAATAATGCGAGTCTTGAAAACAATACGCTTTTAACTTTCAACTTTTGAAGAACACTATTCGATGACGTAGGTATCCACATATAAAAATCACAGCATACAATCTCAGATTAGGCGCTTGTTAGGCGGCACTCTATTTAAAGAATTACAATTGATATCCAATTATTTTCGGTAACCAACGATGGAAATATATCGCGGCATTTGACCTACTTCTAATTTCTGATTATGGACTTGTTAACTGATCGAGTCATATGGGAGACTATAAATTCTTAATAAAAAAACTGAGATAAATGTGATTCCCTACGACAAAGGAACGAAGAAAATTAGGAATAATTATGAGTATTATTATACCATTTTTTGAACGAAATGGACAAAACCCTATATTTTCTTACACAATGATAATATGTTATTTCTTTAGAGTGAGCATTCAAAATATGAGTAAATGAGTACTTATTTCAGGGAGTGATAGTACAGATAAAAACATTAACATATGCCCTAAGACGCTTTCTAAGGAAGTTGCAGCCCTTAAAAAAGCCTTACTATACAGGGTGTCCCAGAAATAAGTGCAAGTATTTTAACTGGTAGTATAGTTCAACCCCAGAAACACGCCTATGAGTTTTTTTCGCGAAAAAACAATTGAATATTCAAAATTTTTTGGATTTTTTTTTGTTTTTAGTTAAAAAACGTAATTTCTTGATAATATGGTAACATAGGTATTAGATTAAATTTACAAGAAAGAAAATCCAAAAAAGATCCAGTGGTTCTCAAAATTTTAGCAAAAAATCATTTTTTTTGGAAATTTCTAAAGTAAAATAACTCCGTTATTTTGGATTTACATATTTGAAAAACGATAAAGATAAAATATGTTTCTTTTATCGACATCTACCACCCCTTAAAATACTTGTACTTATTTCTGGGGCACCCTGTATTTTATTTTCATAAACAAAATACAGTGAAAAAAATATTTCGTACAAAAACATAAAATATATAGCTACTCTGTTTTTTTTCTCAGGTAAGAGTTCGACAGACGATGACAGAAAAAAGCAGATGACGTCCATACCAATCCATTTATTTAACTAAAAAAAGTTTCTAATATTTTTTGAGTTAACTATGAATGGGTTTATATATAAATCCGTCATGCGTCATCTCTTGTTGTTTTTAACCAGTTTTATTGGTTTACTTCAAAAATGACAGATCATATTTCAATATTATTGGTTTAACGGAAAGATGAACGACAATCGGATTTAAGATTTTTGAGAGTTGTCAAACTCTTGCCAAATTATAGGTTATAATTATCTCAAATTGTGTCAAATAGAAATGATAAATATTTTGCATTTTGCATTTTGGACTGTGTTATTACGTGTGTTTCGTGTTTTTTTTAAATTAAGTGGCGGAAAACTCAAAAGGGAAATTAAGTGTTCACCCAGACCATAGTTTACAGTTAATATTCGGTGTCCAGAGACAGTTTGCTAGAGATTGAGATTATGGCCAGAGAGTTGTATTAGCCACAAATAAAGTTTGTATACTATCTTGTATATGATACCAAAAACTGGAGTATCTGTAAAATAACAGCACACGATAGGTAAATAATAATCATGCAGTTTGTTTTTCACAATATTTTGAAGTAATCATTTGTCACTCAAATTTTAAATATATATTTTCTGCTATGCGTTCCAATTATACCAACTTATTTCTTTGTAAAATAAAATAAACTACTTTAAAATAAAATGACAGACCCATCTATCACTGTCAAGGATCTTGTCGTTGGACAGACTATACTCGAATTAAAACAATAGAAAAATCAGCGGTGTAAAACAAAAAAAGATTATTATTATACAAGGTGTTTCTTAATTACATGCTAATATTTAAGGAAGTGATTCTTGGATATATTCTAAAAAACTTCATGTGGATGTATAACCTAAACATCTTAACTTTTGAGATACAGGGTGGTTTTTTTTTAATAACTCTGTTGTTATTGCGGATATTTTTGTGAAATTTGATATACCTAATTTAAGTCATCTATGCATTAAAATTATTTTTTTGATGTACAACATTTTTTATGTTAATTTCCATCCAGCTGATGCAGAAACGATTTCCAAACATATTATATCAGATTTGTATCGGTTTGACTCTGTAGTAAATTTTTTTTTAATTTTTTAAAGCCAAAAACTATACATCGGACGAATGACATAAAAATTGTTTGGAAACAAATGATTTTGTAACGAATGTTTATTTTAAGAGAAGTCAATGGCGTATCATTTTTTCATCAAAAATATTCAATGTAAAACCAGTATGGACGCTACTGGTTGAAATAAATAAAATTATTTGTACATCAAAAAAGGCATTTTAATGCATAGGAGAAGTGGTATCAAGTTTCACAAAGATATCTGTAATAACATCAGAGTTATTTAGGTACAAAAATTTTTTTTAGAAAATTTTACCACCCTATATCTCAAAAGTTAAGATGATGAAGAAAGTAAGAAATAGGACATACATATAACAATGTCATTAAGAAACACCCTGTATATATCATAATATAATATTTATTACAATATTGAGTCCATAATAATTTGATTTGAATTGAGTCCTTATAGCTGACACCCCCAGGTTTGTCATATGAAATTCTCATCTCTATAGTTTTCATATTATAAAATTCGCAAAAACACCACAAACTACTCTACAGGGTGCTACAAATTCGGGGTACGAGCATTGGTATCTCGGTAACCGTAATATATACGAACATGGTTAACTTGTGGCAAAGTTGCTACTTGGGATGTTCACCAAGATGCTATGAAAAAATCTTTAAAAATTTCAAGGATTGCTGAGTTTTTTGGAAAAAACGGATTTTTTGAAAATAAATTTTATTTTTTCCTGACGTTAGTTTTTAGAAAATCCAAAAACTAATTGCACATTCTCATAGCCACTTTATCAGGGCTATCTGATAGTATTTTTAGATGTTCAAATTAGCTGAGAATTTGTGAGATACAGAAGCCAACCTAATTTTTTTAAATACGTACCTGCATTTTTTAATTTCAGGTTTTAAAAGAACTTCGCCTTAATACAATGATATGCCACACTTGATACGTTTTTTGTTTTGGGTACCTTAACAAAACAAAACTATTTAATTATTATTTAAAATAATTTCAAGTCCAACTCTGGTTTTTCGAATAAAGCTGTTTTGTCTTGAATAAGAAAAATCGAGCCATTTGAAAGATTCAAATAAATAATGTCCAGGTCAGCAATTTAAAGATATTCTTTTTAACTTTTTTTATTGTGAATTTGAAATCTCAGTGTACGATCTAATAATATGTATAATATTAATTGTAGTTATTATGTTATTATAAATAAATCAACTTCTACAAACTAGTTTCTAATGCTCTACATGTTCGAAAGGGTTAACACCCTCCCTAATGCACGAATTTACTTTTTGTTCAATATATCTCTTTAAACATAACTTCTTATTCTTATACTTCCGAATGCATTTTGTACACTTTATTGTAAATTTTGAAATGTAATGGGAATGGATCCATATCACAATAATCGGATATAGTATATTAAACAACGAATTTCGAAAACGACGCTTTGCACACGAGTTCGACAGTTTGCCACGAGTCGAACGAGTGGACAAAGAAGTTCTCGGACGAGTTTTTTAAGCTATTTTTTCTACGACTACAAATTAGCAGCAGACTCACTCAGTTTTTGCCAGTTTTGTGGAATAATTTGCGATGTAATGATGACACTTTTCTGACGGCTGCCTTGCGTTTGGCGTTTCAGTCAGGTTTCAGCTAAACATTGGAGGTTAAAAAATGTTAAAATTGACACATGTTTGAGTTAAGCATGCGCAAAGATTGCTCACGTTTTCACACACCGTGCGCAAATTTTGTAGTGTGCAATCTTTGCGCACGCTAACTCTTACAACATGTGTCAATTTTAACATTTTTAACCTCCAATTATGGAGTTAACCTCCAATATTTAGCTGAAACGCCAAACGCAACGCAACAGTCAGAAAAGTGTCATCATTATATCGAAAATTATTCCACAAAAACTGGCAAAAAAAGAGCGAGTCTGCTGCTAATTTGTAGTCGTAGAAAAATATGGTAAAAACTCGTTCGAAAACTCTTTGTACACTCGTTCGACTTGTGGCTCTTGCCTGCGGCTCGAGCCAACAAACAGTCGAACGAGTGTGCAAAACGTCGTTTTCGAAACTCGTTGTTTAATATACTATTTTATAGGTATTTGCTACTTTAATTGAAAATTATGTTTTTTTTTTCAAATTTAGTTAAGTTGGTTTCGAGGTCGGTTGATGTTGTTTGATGTAATTTTAAGCTATATACCTATGTGTTTTCATTTTTTTGCTTGTGTTCATTATTTGTGTTCATGTGTACTTTCACATGACTTAATAATCTGATATTATTTTTTCATTTGAAACTCAATTTTTTATCGGTTTTACTTTTGAGAACCATCCCTTGCTTGCTAATTGACGAGCTCCACAATCATTGAACGACAATATTTTAGTACGGTTCCGGAAACTCTAATACTACCAATTATTAGGGTTCAGATCTTTTGGCCATCACAGAACTGGGCCTCGGTAACAATAATTAAAAAAATATTTTTTTATTACGTGAGAAAGTCCTTTAATACTTTCTAGAGGTCGAAATCAAACTCTTCTAAATAAGTTATGATGTTGTTTCTTATTGTTTTTGCTTCTTTTCTCTTTTGAAGTTCCTACAATATTTATTATTTCCATTTTAATTCAATATTTTAGGGTTTTTGTCTCAAATTTACTAGGTTTAAGGTGGTTTATGCTGTTTGATGTGAAATTTAAGTTACCTATACTTTTTCCTTTTACTTGTGTTCATCTTAATTTTTCCATTTTCTGATTACTTAATAATTTGATATTACCTTCATTAAAAATCTGAATTTTCATCCATTTTACTTTGAAAACCCATTCCTTGCTTCCTGATTGATGAACTGCACCACCATTGATCAAAATTAGTCAGTACCGAAAATACCGGGAAATCCCGGTACCGAAATTCCTGCTTCCGAAAAACAGCTTCGGTTTCGGAAACTCTAATCAGGATGACTCCTTATTATTGCAATTTCAATGTGTTCCCAAGAACACTTGATGAACTTTACGAAAAATAGGATATTTTATGTTTTGAGCCATTATCTCGTGATAAAATATAAAAAGTCGATTAAATGAAAATCATATCAAAGCTTTCTCGAAGACCATTCAATTTACTACAAGAATATATATTGGTTTTACAATACGCTGATTTGTTCGAATGCAATGTTGAACGAACTATGAATAAATGGAAAATAGAAAATCACGATGAGGACATTAAGATCTCAAACTTTACCAGTTTTTTTCATTATAGTGAACGATATTTTTTGACGGTAATTAAAAACAATTTTTTTGGTGCACCCTAATAAACATAATGGGCTGTTGAGGAACACATTTCTCATTCATACAATAATTAACATCCATATAAACAATTAAGTATGAAAAATAACTTATTTTAGTGGGTGTTCTATATTCTATGTCACTTTGTACATATTCATTTAATATTCCATTAAATAAAAAAAATGACACGTGTATTGACATTTTCATTGATTTATAAAAGAGCAAGCTTTATGTGTGGGTCTAGTCAATTTCCATTACATGAATGAGCGAGTACGGGAAGTGATTCAGAAATTGTGCATAAATAATTTAAGTAGGCTGTTAATTATATCTTAGGTGCACTTTGAAATTAGCCATTTCACTAAAAAAAGTGCTAAGAAGATATGGGTGGTCATGCATGTGCACACACGAGGATTAACTTATGCAATTTAGATAAGATATTGCTTTGAGTCGTTCGTAATGCGGAATTTAATTATGCACATTTGGTGTACCACGAAATCTACCAATAAAATTTCCAGCATTTATATACGTAGATTTAAAAGACATTTAACACCTATACAGGGTGGTCCGAACTGTATTCCGGAAACTTCAGCAGCATATTCTGCATATAAAAATAAGTAAAAAAGTTCGTATAAATGTATGTTCTAAGATGCTTAATTTCAGAGATACAGGGTGTAGAAGTTTCATTTTTATTTCGATTTTTTCTAAATAATTTCTGAAATAACGTCAATATTTTGTTTGAAAATTGGGGTCTGGGAGTTTTTTGACATGAGCAATTTATTTTTTTTTATGACTCCTACTAGTTGAGGGCGCCACCTACATGTGTTTTAACTGTTTTGAAGCGTAATAACTTTTTGTCCGTACCTGTATGAAACTACCGAGCGAAAGAATATACATTTCTGTGACTTTTTACTTAAAAAACATCTCTTTGTAAAAATCGCTACGAGCAACCGTTAGTACAACCGAAAAATAAACACGTTGAGTAGATAGTTATTTCACTGAAATAATAAATTTGGGAAATTTTAATTTTTTTAAATTAATCATAAATTTTTCTGCAAAAAATGATAGTAAAACAGTTTCTGTTGAACTTTTCAACACAAAAACATTTCAAATTTATGATTTCAGTCTAATAACTATTTAGTTAACATGTTTAATTTATGTCAATGATGACAGGTATTGATAATTTCGATTCCAAATATCTCGAAAACCATGACTCGTAGCGATTTTTACCAAGAGACCTTTTTCACGTATGAATGTATATTTTTTACTCAGTAGTTTTATACAGGTACGGACGAAAGGTTATTACTCTTCAAACCAGTTAAAAAATATGTAGGTGGCGCCCTCTACTAATAGGAGTCATATTGACATCAAAATTAAATTTCTCATGTCAAAAAACTCGCTGACACCAATTTTCATCCAAATATTGACGTTATTTCAGAAATTATTTGGAAAAAATCGATGAAATTTCTACACCCTGTATCTCCGAAACTAAGCATTTTAGGACATACATTTATACGAACTTTTTTACTTATTTTTATCTGCAGAATATGCTGCCGAAGTTTCCGGAATACAGTTCGGACCACTCTGTATATAGTCTGTTCAAATGGAAAATACATGGTAGTCATAGTTGTTGTCTGTCGTTTTAATTCATCAAAATGGTCTAGGGGATAAAGATAAAATTTCTGTATTTGTCAATAAAAGAATTTTAGGATTCAAGATTGATATGCATCAGTAAGTTATAAAGAAATGTTCTCGATCTCGATTTTGTCGAGAGGTTGTAGAATGTAGAATGTTTAGGAAGGGAGTTAATCACTACGACCTTACAGATCTATTGTGTGTTCCCCTTTCTTGAGTTATAACGAGTTATAATTCGTTATACAGTCTCAGGGCTGAGACGGCTCCACAGAAGCCAGCTCTCCATCCTCGATATCAGCCGTATCACAGTTCATGGCATGAATGGTCGTCGTCTCGGCGCACTCAGTGATAAGGTGTTCTGGTGTTTCCCCATTTTCCCCACAGAATCTTCGCCGTTGTTTCTCAGCTTCAGCCTACTGAAGTGTTCGTTGAGGAGACACTGTCCTGTTAGAAACCCCGTGACAATCCGAAGATTATTTTTACTTAAATCAAGGAAAACCTTTGATTTTTCTCTGTCGTAAGTTCTGAGGAACTTTTTCGAGTGTTTTAGACCGCTGGAGGACACCCATTCTAAGTTACGGATGGAGTCTTCCAGATTCTTCAGTTCCGCGTCGAGAGGTTTCTAATGGCTGTTGCTTATCGTGACACAATTCTTCAAACAATAATTGTTCTCAGGCAGCGAAAATCGGGGAAAAAATTATACTAATGCAGGATATTGCACGCATGCACGTAGCGAGAACCGTTAGACTATTTTTGAATCATCATAATATTACCTTGTTGCCGTTACCTGCCCAATTTCCTGACTTAATTATATCCTATAGAGCACATATGGGATATGCTAATTAAAAAGGCGTGTTATGAACCGAGCAATGATGTTCCAAACCAGAGCCCGAGTGCTAGCTTAAGTGCTTAGCGTGCACTTAACTACCGATTTGATTATTCTCATTTGATGCGCTTATCGTCTTTACCCATTGCGCTGAACGATTGGAAAACGGCTACCTTAAGGCGCACCCTCACGACTGGTCTACTTGGCAAGTACGCCAATATTGGCACGCTATACAGTCCCCACTTTGTAAACAACATCGGCAAGTGAGGCGCTCACACGACGTGTCCATTTAAACAAGTACGCCAGCACAAACATTGTTTAAATCCATTTCAAGTAAACAGTATAGTCGCATCCTAAGGTCGCATCGATGGATACCGGTCGTCCCGAAATTGTCGTTGCTAGTGATTCTTTTTCTTTTTAAGTTCTTTTACTGTACATTGCAATACGATTTATATGTTTGGCCATCCATATTTTCGTATCAGTCCATAAATTCCAAAACAACATCATTTGAAGACTACACGGGAAAACCAGTTTTGTCTATTTTAATTGGAGCCGAGAAAAATGCAATTTAGTGTTTTTAAAGAAATATGTTATTTTCTGTTGAATAATTAGAAAAATATATATTACTACCTAAATCAATTCTGAATTATTAATATTGTGAATTATCGCCATATTCTACCTTATACCGAAATAAAAATGTCAAAATGCAAAACAAAACAGGGAAAAAAACAAGGGATGTCCAATTAAAGGTTGTAAACCTAAATCTAAACTATTATTTTTTTTGTAGGAAGAAAATTAATATTTATTATTATTATTATTAAGTCGGTTTTTATTACAATACGTAAATTTATAACATATAATACTAATTGCAAGATGCATGTTTGTCGACCATGCGTAAGGACATCTCTAGTTTTTGCCATTTACGCGAGGACTACTCTGATTTTTCCCTTGTGCGGCAAAATAACCAAGCTGTAATATCTCTGGGACTAAGCGTATTATTGCTTTCTTTTTTCTCGAATGACGGATTTCCGTCGAACATTTTCTATAAAGTTGTATCGCTATCTTAATTTCTATGACAATATGACATATCTGTTTTTCCGTGTTGTCTTTATTTGTCCACTCCATTTATTGCTGTGAGAACAATTTAGGTATGTCGCCAATATTGAAGTTACAATGTAAATTTGATATTATATAATCTTTATTGTTTTAAGGTTTTAAATTATCCGCAATTAAATCGAAAAACCCTACGATCCGGAAATAAACGGGACATACTCTATAACAGTACAATTATTTGCGCAGTCGTTTTTTTGCGCCTCGGCCAGTATAGAAAAGGCTGACCAAGTACACTTGGCAAGTGTACGAATAATTATTGTGATCCTTTGACTCGGGCTATATTTACCGACAGAGAGTGGGGACGCGACGAGTGACCAAGGAAACAGTTCACGACGCGACATGGCAAGTATATTCCAATAACAAATGTTTGTCAAGTACACCAGTCGTGAGAATGCGTCTTTAAATGATCGTTTTGCTTGTCGAACTGTTAGTAAAAATAGAAAAAAAATGTTATTTTGTCCGTTCTCTTGCTCTTTAGTGAAAACTAGTTCTTCTTCTATTAATTCCTCAATAAGGTAATTGATAATTTACGACTTGGCAGCTAGAAATATTGTTCAAAACATCGAAAATGCTGAGAATCGTCTTCAACGTTTCCCTCGTATAATAAGAATATTGACATATCCATAGAAACATAGGTTGATTCACGTAAAATTGACATTTTTTATCGTTTGATCTTGGTTTGGTCCACATTTGACTATTAGTAAACTATTAGATACCTGAGAAATTGCGATGCTGCCAATATGTGGCTCAACACGTATCCAGAAAACGATTCGCACGGTAACGAGAATACTAAAATCGACTGCTTGGCTTTCCGCTCAATCGAATATTTTCGTTTACCGCTTTGAAAGCTTAACGTTTTTCTGTCGAAGTTCCAGAATTCGAACCCAGAGCGGATCTGGAAAATTATTTAAGAGAGGAGTGGCAACAAATTGACCAAAACGAGATAGATACTTTAAATTAGAAGTAATATTCTTCTAAAATATCACTAATTGAAGTATGCCTCGTCGAACACCAGAACACCATATCACTGAGTGCGCCGAGACGACAACCATTCGTGCCATGAACTTTGGTACGGCTAATGTCGAGGATGGAGAGCTGGCCTTTGTGGAGCCGTCTCAGATACTGGCTTTTGTTAAAGATCTGAGACTGTATGATGAGTTATAACTCGTTATAACTCAAGAAAGGGGAACACACAATAAATCTATAAGGTCGCGGTGATTAACTCCCCTCCTAAACATTCTACATTCTACATGCCTCGCC